>NC_064226.1:14703420-15381117 GCF_023101765.2 Spodoptera frugiperda | reverse complement strand
AACCTAACCTAACCCAACCTAACCTAACCTAACCTAACCTAACCTAACCTAACCTAACCTAACCTAACCTAACCTAACCTAACCTAACCTAACCTAACCTAACCTAACCTAACCTAACCTAACCTAACCTAACCTAACCTAACCTAACCTAACCTAACCTAACCTAACCTAACCTAACCTAACCTAACCTAACCTAACCTAACCTAACCTAACCTAACCTAACCTAACCTAACCTAACCTAACCTAACCTAACCTAACCTAACCTAACCTAACCTAACCTAACCTAACCTAACCTAACCTAACCTAACCTAACCTAACCTAACCTAACCTAACCTAACCTAACCTAACCTAACCTAACCTAACCTAACCTAACCTAACCTAACCTAACCTAACCTAACCTAACCTAACCTAACCTAACCTAACCTAACCTAACCTAACCTAACCTAACCTAACCTAACCTAACCTAACCTAACCTAACCTAACCTAACCTAACCTAACCTAACCTAACCTAACCTAACCTAACCTAACCTAACCTAACCTAACCTAACCTAACCTAACCTAACCTAACCTAACCTAACCTAACCTAACCTAACCTAACCTAACCTAACCTAACCTAACCTAACCTAACCTAACCTAACCTAACCTAACCTAACCTAACCTAACCTAACCTAACCTAACCTAACCTAACCTAACCTAACCTAACCTAACCTAACCTAACCTAACCTAACCTAACCTAACCTAACCTAACCTAACCTAACCTAACCTAACCTAACCTAACCTAACCTAACCTAACCTAACCTAACCTAACCTAACCTAACCTAACCTAACCTAACCTAACCTAACCTAACCTAACCTAACCTAACCTAACCTAACCTAACCTAACCTAACCTAACCTAACCTAACCTAACCTAACCTAACCTAACCTAACCTAACCTAACCTAACCTAACCTAACCTAACCTAACCTAACCTAACCTAACCTAACCTAACCTAACCTAACCTAACCTAACCTAACCTAACCTAACCTAACCTAACCTAACCTAACCTAACCTAACCTAACCTAACCTAACCTAACCTAACCTAACCTAACCTAACCTAACCTAACCTAACCTAACCTAACCTAACCTAACCTAACCTAACCTAACCTAACCTAACCTAACCTAACCTAACCTAACCTAACCTAACCTAACCTAACCTAACCTAACCTAACCTAACCTAACCTAACCTAACCTAACCTAACCTAACCTAACCTAACCTAACCTAACCTAACCTAACCTAACCTAACCTAACCTAACCTAACCTAACCTAACCTAACCTAACCTAACCTAACCTAACCTAACCTAACCTAACCTAACCTAACCTAACCTAACCTAACCTAACCTAACCTAACCTAACCTAACCTAACCTAACCTAACCTAACCTAACCTAACCTAACCTAACCTAACCTAACCTAACCTAACCTAACCTAACCTAACCTAACCTAACCTAACCTAACCTAACCTAACCTAACCTAACCTAACCTAACCTAACCTAACCTAACCTAACCTAACCTAACCTAACCTAACCTAACCTAACCTAACCTAACCTAACCTAACCTAACCTAACCTAACCTAACCTAACCTAACCTAACCTAACCTAACCTAACCTAACCTAACCTAACCTAACCTAACCTAACCTAACCTAACCTAACCTAACCTAACCTAACCTAACCTAACCTAACCTAACCTAACCTAACCTAACCTAACCTAACCTAACCTAACCTAACCTAACCTAACCTAACCTAACCTAACCTAACCTAACCTAACCTAACCTAACCTAACCTAACCTAACCTAACCTAACCTAACCTAACCTAACCTAACCTAACCTAACCTAACCTAACCTAACCTAACCTAACCTAACCTAACCTAACCTAACCTAACCTAACCTAACCTAACCTAACCTAACCTAACCTAACCTAACCTAACCTAACCTAACCTAACCTAACCTAACCTAACCTAACCTAACCTAACCTAACCTAACCTAACCTAACCTAACCTAACCTAACCTAACCTAACCTAACCTAACCTAACCTAACCTAACCTAACCTAACCTAACCTAACCTAACCTAACCTAACCTAACCTAACCTAACCTAACCTAACCTAACCTAACCTAACCTAACCTAACCTAACCTAACCTAACCTAACCTAACCTAACCTAACCTAACCTAACCTAACCTAACCTAACCTAACCTAACCTAACCTAACCTAACCTAACCTAACCTAACCTAACCTAACCTAACCTAACCTAACCTAACCTAACCTAACCTAACCTAACCTAACCTAACCTAACCTAACCTAACCTAACCTAACCTAACCTAACCTAACCTAACCTAACCTAACCTAACCTAACCTAACCTAACCTAACCTAACCTAACCTAACCTAACCTAACCTAACCTAACCTAACCTAACCTAACCTAACCTAACCTAACCTAACCTAACCTAACCTAACCTAACCTAACCTAACCTAACCTAACCTAACCTAACCTAACCTAACCTAACCTAACCTAACCTAACCTAACCTAACCTAACCTAACCTAACCTAACCTAACCTAACCTAACCTAACCTAACCTAACCTAACCTAACCTAACCTAACCTAACCTAACCTAACCTAACCTAACCTAACCTAACCTAACCTAACCTAACCTAACCTAACCTAACCTAACCTAACCTAACCTAACCTAACCTAACCTAACCTAACCTAACCTAACCTAACCTAACCTAACCTAACCTAACCTAACCTAACCTAACCTAACCTAACCTAACCTAACCTAACCTAACCTAACCTAACCTAACCTAACCTAACCTAACCTAACCTAACCTAACCTAACCTAACCTAACCTAACCTAACCTAACCTAACCTAACCTAACCTAACCTAACCTAACCTAACCTAACCTAACCTAACCTAACCTAACCTAACCTAACCTAACCTAACCTAACCTAACCTAACCTAACCTAACCTAACCTAACCTAACCTAACCTAACCTAACCTAACCTAACCTAACCTAACCTAACCTAACCTAACCTAACCTAACCTAACCTAACCTAACCTAACCTAACCTAACCTAACCTAACCTAACCTAACCTAACCTAACCTAACCTAACCTAACCTAACCTAACCTAACCTAACCTAACCTAACCTAACCTAACCTAACCTAACCTAACCTAACCTAACCTAACCTAACCTAACCTAACCTAACCTAACCTAACCTAACCTAACCTAACCTAACCTAACCTAACCTAACCTAACCTAACCTAACCTAACCTAACCTAACCTAACCTAACCTAACCTAACCTAACCTAACCTAACCTAACCTAACCTAACCTAACCTAACCTAACCTAACCTAACCTAACCTAACCTAACCTAACCTAACCTAACCTAACCTAACCTAACCTAACCTAACCTAACCTAACCTAACCTAACCTAACCTAACCTAACCTAACCTAACCTAACCTAACCTAACCTAACCTAACCTAACCTAACCTAACCTAACCTAACCTAACCTAACCTAACCTAACCTAACCTAACCTAACCTAACCTAACCTAACCTAACCTAACCTAACCTAACCTAACCTAACCTAACCTAACCTAACCTAACCTAACCTAACCTAACCTAACCTAACCTAACCTAACCTAACCTAACCTAACCTAACCTAACCTAACCTAACCTAACCTAACCTAACCTAACCTAACCTAACCTAACCTAACCTAACCTAACCTAACCTAACCTAACCTAACCTAACCTAACCTAACCTAACCTAACCTAACCTAACCTAACCTAACCTAACCTAACCTAACCTAACCTAACCTAACCTAACCTAACCTAACCTAACCTAACCTAACCTAACCTAACCTAACCTAACCTAACCTAACCTAACCTAACCTAACCTAACCTAACCTAACCTAACCTAACCTAACCTAACCTAACCTAACCTAACCTAACCTAACCTAACCTAACCTAACCTAACCTAACCTAACCTAACCTAACCTAACCTAACCTAACCTAACCTAACCTAACCTAACCTAACCTAACCTAACCTAACCTAACCTAACCTAACCTAACCTAACCTAACCTAACCTAACCTAACCTAACCTAACCTAACCTAACCTAACCTAACCTAACCTAACCTAACCTAACCTAACCTAACCTAACCTAACCTAACCTAACCTAACCTAACCTAACCTAACCTAACCTAACCTAACCTAACCTAACCTAACCTAACCTAACCTAACCTAACCTAACCTAACCTAACCTAACCTAACCTAACCTAACCTAACCTAACCTAACCTAACCTAACCTAACCTAACCTAACCTAACCTAACCTAACCTAACCTAACCTAACCTAACCTAACCTAACCTAACCTAACCTAACCTAACCTAACCTAACCTAACCTAACCTAACCTAACCTAACCTAACCTAACCTAACCTAACCTAACCTAACCTAACCTAACCTAACCTAACCTAACCTAACCTAACCTAACCTAACCTAACCTAACCTAACCTAACCTAACCTAACCTAACCTAACCTAACCTAACCTAACCTAACCTAACCTAACCTAACCTAACCTAACCTAACCTAACCTAACCTAACCTAACCTAACCTAACCTAACCTAACCTAACCTAACCTAACCTAACCTAACCTAACCTAACCTAACCTAACCTAACCTAACCTAACCTAACCTAACCTAACCTAACCTAACCTAACCTAACCTAACCTAACCTAACCTAACCTAACCTAACCTAACCTAACCTAACCTAACCTAACCTAACCTAACCTAACCTAACCTAACCTAACCTAACCTAACCTAACCTAACCTAACCTAACCTAACCTAACCTAACCTAACCTAACCTAACCTAACCTAACCTAACCTAACCTAACCTAACCTAACCTAACCTAACCTAACCTAACCTAACCTAACCTAACCTAACCTAACCTAACCTAACCTAACCTAACCTAACCTAACCTAACCTAACCTAACCTAACCTAACCTAACCTAACCTAACCTAACCTAACCTAACCTAACCTAACCTAACCTAACCTAACCTAACCTAACCTAACCTAACCTAACCTAACCTAACCTAACCTAACCTAACCTAACCTAACCTAACCTAACCTAACCTAACCTAACCTAACCTAACCTAACCTAACCTAACCTAACCTAACCTAACCTAACCTAACCTAACCTAACCTAACCTAACCTAACCTAACCTAACCTAACCTAACCTAACCTAACCTAACCTAACCTAACCTAACCTAACCTAACCTAACCTAACCTAACCTAACCTAACCTAACCTAACCTAACCTAACCTAACCTAACCTAACCTAACCTAACCTAACCTAACCTAACCTAACCTAACCTAACCTAACCTAACCTAACCTAACCTAACCTAACCTAACCTAACCTAACCTAACCTAACCTAACCTAACCTAACCTAACCTAACCTAACCTAACCTAACCTAACCTAACCTAACCTAACCTAACCTAACCTAACCTAACCTAACCTAACCTAACCTAACCTAACCTAACCTAACCTAACCTAACCTAACCTAACCTAACCTAACCTAACCTAACCTAACCTAACCTAACCTAACCTAACCTAACCTAACCTAACCTAACCTAACCTAACCTAACCTAACCTAACCTAACCTAACCTAACCTAACCTAACCTAACCTAACCTAACCTAACCTAACCTAACCTAACCTAACCTAACCTAACCTAACCTAACCTAACCTAACCTAACCTAACCTAACCTAACCTAACCTAACCTAACCTAACCTAACCTAACCTAACCTAACCTAACCTAACCTAACCTAACCTAACCTAACCTAACCTAACCTAACCTAACCTAACCTAACCTAACCTAACCTAACCTAACCTAACCTAACCTAACCTAACCTAACCTAACCTAACCTAACCTAACCTAACCTAACCTAACCTAACCTAACCTAACCTAACCTAACCTAACCTAACCTAACCTAACCTAACCTAACCTAACCTAACCTAACCTAACCTAACCTAACCTAACCTAACCTAACCTAACCTAACCTAACCTAACCTAACCTAACCTAACCTAACCTAACCTAACCTAACCTAACCTAACCTAACCTAACCTAACCTAACCTAACCTAACCTAACCTAACCTAACCTAACCTAACCTAACCTAACCTAACCTAACCTAACCTAACCTAACCTAACCTAACCTAACCTAACCTAACCTAACCTAACCTAACCTAACCTAACCTAACCTAACCTAACCTAAAAAATTACATCAGTCAAAAACAAAATCTGTCAACAATGACATCTGTCAACAAGATCTTCTGTCATCGAAGACATCTCTCAAGCATGACATCTGTCAAAAATTACATCTGTCAAAAACGACATCTGTCAACCATGACATCTGTCAACCATGTCATCTGTCAATAAGAACTCCTGTCATCAATGACATCGATCCACATTGACACCTGTCAACAAGAACTTCTGTCATCAATGACATCTGCCAACCATGACATCTGTCAAAAGACATCTGTCAAAAATGATATCTGTCAAAAACGAAATCTGTCAACAATGACATCTATCAACAAGTACTTCTGTCATCAATGACATCTGTAAACAACGACATCTGTCATAGAAGACATCTTTCAAGCATGACATCTGTAAAACATGACATCTGTCATCAATGAACTCTGTCATATAAGACATCTGTCAAGTTTGACATCTGTCATAAAGGACATTTGTAATCAATGACATCCGTCAACCATGACATCTGTCAACTAGCACTTCTGTCTACAATGACATTTGTCAAAAATTACATCTGTCAAAAACGAAATCTCTCAAGCTTGACATCTGACACAAATGACATTTGTCATCAATGACATCTGTCAACCATGTCATCTGTCAACAAGAACTCCTGTCATCAATGACATCGATCCACATTGACATCTGTCAACAAGAACTTCTGTCATCAATGACATCTGTCAACCATGACATCTGTCAACAAGCACTTCTGTCTACAATGACATCTGTAAAAAAATACATCTGTCAAAAACGAAATCTCTCAAGCTTGACATCTGACAGAAATGACATTTGTCATCAATGACATCTGTCAACCATGACATCTGTCAACCAGGACATCTGTCAACCATGTCATCTGTCAACAAGAACTCCTGTCATCAATGACATCTAAAATCAATGACATCTAGCATCGAAGACATCTGTCAAGCTTGAAATGTATCAAAAATGACATTTGTCATCAATGCCATCTGTCAACCATGACATCTGTCAACAAGCACTTCTGTCTCCAATGACATCTGTCAAAAATTGCATCTGTCAAAAACGACATCTGTCAAGCTTGACATCTGACAAAAATGACATTTGTCATCATTGACATCTGTCAACGATGACATCTGTTCACAAGAACTCCTGTCATCAATGACATCTGTCATAAGAACTTCTGTCATCAATGACATCGATCCACTTTGACATCTGTCATCAATAACATCTGTCAACAAGAACTTCTGTCATCAATGACATCTGTCAACCATGACTTCTGCCATCAATGACATCTGTCAACCATGACTTCTGTCAACAAGCACTTCTGTCTATAATGACATCTGTCAAAACTTACATCTGTCAAAAACGACTTTTGTCAACAATGACATCTGTCAACAAAATCTTCTGTCATCAACGACAACTGTCATCGAAGACATCTGTCAAGAATGGCATCTGTAAAAATGACATCTGTCATTAATGACATCTGTCCTTAGTGTTATCTGTCATATAAGACATCTGTCAAGCTTGACATCTAACAAAAAGGACATTTGTCATCAATGACATCTGTTCAACCATGACATCTGTCAACAACGACTTCTGTCATCAATGACATCTGTCAACAAGAACTACTTTCATCAAAGACATCTAACAATGACATCTGTCATAAGAACTTCTGTCATCAATGACATCGATCTACACTAACATCTGTCAAAAATGACATCGTCAGAAATGACATCTATCAAAAATTGAATCTGTCAAAAACAACATCTGTCAACAATGACAACTGTCAACAAGTACTTCTATCATCAATGACATCTGTAAACAACGACATCTGTCATCGAAGACATCTGTCAAGCATGACATCTGTAAAACATGACATCTGTCATCAATGACCTCTGTCATATAAGACATCTGTCAATCTAGACATATGTCAAATAGGACATTTGTCATCAATGACATCTGTCAACCATGACATCTGTCAACAAGCACTTCTGTCTACAATGACATCTGTCAAAAATTACATCTATCAAAAATGAAATCTGTCAAGCTTGACATCTGACAAAAATGACATTTGTCATCAATGACATCTGTCAACCATGACATCTGTCAACAAGCACTTCTGTCTACAATGACTTCTGTCAAAAATTACATCTGTTAAAAACGAAATCTGTCAAACTTGACATCTGACAAAAATGACATCTGTAAACAACGACATTTGTCATCAATGCCATCTGTCAACCATGACATCTGTAAACAACGACATCTGTCATCAATGACATCTGTCATATAAGACATCTGTCAACCATGCCATCTGTCAACAAGATCTTCTGACATCAATGACATCTGTCATAAGAACTTCTGTCATCAATAACATTGATCTACTATAACATCTGTCAAAAAAGACATCGTCTGAACTGACATGTCATCAATGACATCTGTCAATAATGACATCTGTCAAAAACGACATCTGCCAACAATGATATCTGTCAACAACATCTTCTGTCATCAACGACATCAGCTGTGATCTAAGACATCTGTCAACCATGACATCTGTCAACAGATGGCATTGATGACAAATGTCATTTTTGACAGATGTCAAGCTTGACAGATGTCATTGTAGACAGAACTGCTTGTTGACAGATGTCATGGTTGACAGCTGTCATTGATGACAGAAGTTCTTGTTGACAGATGTCAATGTGGATCGATGTCATTGATGACAGGAGTTCTTATGACAGATGTCATTGATGACAGAAGTTCTTGTTAACAGATGTCAAGCTTGACAGATGTCTTATATGTCAGATGTCATTAATGACAAATGTCTATTTTGACAGATGTCATTGATGACAGATGTCATTTTTGACAGATGTCATGCTTGACAGATGTCTTCGATGACTGCTGATGTCGTTGATGACAGAAGATCTTGTTGACAGATGTCGTTGTTGATAGATGTCGTTTTTGACAGATGTTATTGATGACAAATGTCATTTTTGTTAGATGTCAAGCTTGACAGATGTCGTTTTTGACAATTGTAATTTTTGACAGATGTCATTGTAGACAGAAGTGCTTGTTGACAGATGTCATGGTTGACAGATGTCATGGTTGACAGATGTCATTTTTTACAGATGTCACGCTTGACAGATGTCTTCGATGACAGATTACGTTGTTTACAGATGTCATGGTTGACAGATGTCATGGTTGAAAGATGTCATTGATGAAAAATGACCTTTTTTACAGATGTCTTCGATGACAGATGTCAATGATGACAAAAGTCGTTTTTGACAGATGTCATTGATGACAAATGTCATTTTTGTCAGATGTCAAGCTTGACAGATGTCTTATATGACAGATGTCATTGATGACAGATGTCATTTTTTAACGGGTGCCATTCTTGACAGATGTCTTCGATGACAGTTGTCGTTGATGACAGAAGATCTTGTTGACAGATGTCATTGTTGACAGAAGTCGTTTTTGACAGATGTAAGTTTTGACAGATGTCATTGATGACAGAAGTTCTTTTGACAGATGTCATTGATGACAGGAGTTCTTGTGAACAGATGTCATGGTTGACAGATGTCATTGATGACAAATGTCTTTTTGTCAGATGTCAAGCTTGACAGATTTCGTTTTTGACAGATGTAATTTTTGACAGATGTCATTGTAGACAGAAGTGCTTGTTGGCAGATGTCATGGTTGACAGATATCATTGATGACAGAAGGTTTTGTTGACAGATGTCATTGATGACAGATGTCATTTCTGACGATGTAATTTTTGACAGATGTCATGCTTGACAGATGTCTTTGATGATAGATGTCGTTGTTTACAGATGTCATTGATGACAGAAGATCTTGTTGCCAGATGTCATTGTTGACAAATTTCGTTTTTGACAGATGTCATTTTTGACAGATGTCATTTTTACAGATGTCATTGTAGACAGAAGTGCTTTTTGACAGATGTCATGGTTGACAGATGTCATTGATGACAGATGTAATTGATGAAAGTACTTCTTGTTGACAGATGTCATTGATGACAGGAGTTCTCGTTGACAGATGCCATTGATGACAGAAGTTCTTGTTGACAGATGTCATTGATGAAAGTACTTCTTGTTGACAGATGTCATTGATGACAGGAGTTCTCGTTGACAGATGCCATTGATGACAGAAGTTCTTGTTGACAGATGGCATTGATGACAGTAGTTCTTGTTGACAGATGTAATTTTTGACAGATGTCGTTGTAGACAGAATTTCTTGTTGATAGATGTCATTTAAGACAGATGTCATAGATGACAGTATTTTTTGTTGACAGATGTCATTGATGACAGAAGTTCTGTTTGACAGATGTCATTGATGACAGATATCATTGATCACAGAACTTCTTGTTGACAGATGTCACGCTACCTTTTTTTTCTTTTTTTGACCCTAGAAAATATACTTTAGGAGGAATATGTGGGACTCTCCCATCGCCATTGAGGGGTGATGCAGGTGTGCTCCGGGGTTTTTTTAACGTAACCTTTGTTTTTTTTTTCTTCGTTACCTAACCTTATCTAACCTAACGGAACCTAACCACGTATATTAGTGCGTAGTTATTAAAATAATTGTAATAAAAATAATTTAAAAAAACTGTATGTACATGAGCATGAAAAAAAAGAATAAAAACAAAGAAAAATACATGAAAAAGAAAAAAATATAGTGAACTCTCCTTAATATAACTAGCTTATATTTTAATTACCACATAAGTTATTGAAGATTTCCGTCCGACGAAAATCGCAATTGAGAAATTAGAACGCCAAGTAAATAACAATTAAATAATATATATAAAAAATAACCTAACCTAAACTTAACAGAGAGACAGACAGAAAATTGCTCAGTTTGTCATTTCACCGGCTATTGATATTATTATTATTGTTGATCGACGTGCGCCAGTCATGTGCGTGGACACTGTTATTACCTAACTAGTACACACACAGTCGTGATGTCTGTTATTAAGCCCTGTTACAGTTGACAGGCGGTGACGGTCCGTGTATTCAACAATACTGACGCTATGAATATTTGATACAATCGTCATCAGCCTCGGGCACTATTGAGTCTTTACTTGAGGTATTGTATAATTATAAACTTTGTCATACTGCTAGTTGCAAATTAATTGTTACCCTTCAGAAAATTACTTCTTAGAGTTATAAATGTTTAATTGAAATATTAATTGATCACGTACTGTATATTTGCGAGGAAATGTTCTCATGACCGTTATTGTACCCTCAACACTTTGAACTGATAGCAACTCGTGTATCTCAACGTAAGATTACTTCATAACCGAGCAGTTCCAATACGAATAGTCGCTTGTCAAAGTACCTACAAATCTACACATTACACAAGATGTAAGTCTCTGCATCACATAGTATTAATATTTAACCACTGGTCTGGGTAGCGTAGTGTAGTAATTTGCTGATCAGTAAGGTCGGTGCAGGTCGGTGTGTGCGAGCAGCGTGGCGCCGCACGTGCGTTGCTTGCGGCGCGTGGGCTTCTGTCGCTGGGGCGCGGCGGCGCCTGCCAACCGCCTGCTGGCCACCGCAGCTCGCTTCTATCACGTGTTTGCACTGGCAGCCACCTCTACCTATGTCTTGCAACAACTTATTTACGCTTACCAGGCCAGTCCCTTTATTATTTTTGACGCATCAAAGTGTTCTTTTGTAGCCTACTTACAACATAAATTGTTGCACTGTTGCACTATTGTCCCCGTTCCCCTGAGATTCCGGGATAAAAACTATCCTACATCCTTCCTTGAATCTCAAATTACATTTGTGCCAAAGTGAGCTAACTTTCTTAGTTTTACTTAGACTGGTTTTACTGTGTAGCGAATTACATTTTCCGTGGCAGGAAAGAAACGACATGGACAAGCTGTCGCAAGTGATGTTTGTGTTGCTGTGCCACGTCACATGCGTCGCCAAGCAAGTCGCCTTCCACGTGGACGCGGGCCGGATTGATCAACTCATCGCGAGGCTGGACGGTGAGCGCAAGGCAGAGGTCGGCTCGGCGGGTGACGCGAGTACTGAGCGGGCGCGGCGTGTGTTGCAGAGCCGCTGCTGAACCAGTGCGGCGGGCCGCGCGGCGCGCTGCTGCACGGCACGGCGCGGCGCGCGGCGCGACTGCTGCGCGTGTACTCCGGCTGCGCGGTGGCCACCTGCGTGCTATGGATAGTGTTCCCTGTACTTTACAGGATACGGGGTATCGCATTCGAGTTCCCCTTCTGGGCAGGCATTTCTTACGATCATAATCTTGTGTGAGTAATACAAACTAGATAGCATAATGATTTAACGGTTAGTACAACTCGCGAGTCCATACAGGAAGGTTGGAAATTGGAACTGGGTACTGGGTTCACAAAATAAATAAACAAATGTCTGCTATTATTTAAATTTTTTGTTCAGTGTTGTATTCTATTCAGTATGTATCTGATTCGTATGTGTTTGCGTACAATTTATTGTAGATAAAATGCGGTGGGTTTCAGGTTCGGCGCAGTGTTGCTGTACTCCTTCTATACAACCAATTTAGTAGCGATCGGTAACACCACAATGGATGCGTTCATGGCCACAATCCTGGATCAGTGCAAAACTCAACTTAGAATTTTGAGGTAAGTAATGGTCCTCACTACTGTTACGGGGTGTGTGATGATGTGCGGGGTGATGCTGCAAGACGCGACGTCACGCTGCGCTGTGCTTTACTTGACACTTGACATTTTAAGTAGCTTTCCCTCCCATTGTTTGGGATATTTGTACCCTGAACATACAAGTTTAAGGGGGAAAGTCATGTGGCTTCTTCCGCCTTAGGCGAGGTGAGAGGCAGTGTCAGACTCTTACTAACTAAAAGCACCCCGTTTCTACTCCAGTTTTTGAGCCAGAGCCTCAGCCGCAGTCCGCAGCCGGGGCAACTCGAGCTGAGGTTGCAGTACAAGTACTTGTACAACTTGTACAACTTGGGTTGAATACTTAGGTTACACGACTAGTAAGACAGTTGTGTAACCTAAGTATACAAGTGCGTGTCCTCATAGGATGAACTTCGAGACGCTGCCGGAGCGGGCGCGCGCGCTGCAGCGGGCGGGCGGCGGCGCGTACGACGCGAGCCTGCAGCGGCTGTTCGTGGACTGCCTGCTGCACTACAACATCATCACCGAGTGAGCACACGCACCACATGCCGCTCGACGCCATTACAAAATTACAAATCTTTATACCTACAACGTACACCAAACTTTTCCGTTACTGAGTGAATGACTGACAGACAACGCAAAACTACTGAATCTAAGAAGCCCAAACTTGGCATGTATATGTGTACCTATATACATGTATGTATGTATTGCTCCTTCCATAAATTCCCACGGGAATGGTAAAAACGGGAGTCACCTATTTGGTCGTATGGACTCGCTGGCAGTACTCGCCGGTAGCACAAACTACATTGTTGATAGGAAAAATAAAATAGTTTATTTCTTTGATATAAATCTCAATAGGAATGTTACCCACACATTAAAGTAGGTACAATAATAAAATACAATACAACCGTCTATCTTACGGTTAAATACCACTACATTTCTCCATTTCTGATTTTGCCAATGATTCTGGAGTGTTCTCCAACGTACTATGTACGTACGAGGAGTATAATGAATGGTTTGTCGACATGTCCAGTACCTGCACAATCCTGCACGACGTGTTCGCCCTGCCGCTACTCATACAGTTCGGAGTGGGCGGCTGGATCCTGTGCATGGCCGCCTACAAGATAGTCAGCGTGAGCATCGCACTGTCACACCGTACAGCATGGGACACCGCCGAGGCACATAGCTGTTCATGCATTTCATTTTGGTTGCAGCTGAACGTGCTCAGTATTGAGTTTGCATCGACCACGTTGTTCATCATCTGTATTCTGATAGAACTGTTCATATTCTGCTACTACGGGAATGAAGTAACAGTGGAGGTGGGTGTGAGCGAGTGGGTGCAGACGGTACACGGCTGTAGCGCTACACCTGTGGCTACACACAGTAAGTACAAGTGGGCGGTACACGGCGCGTGTTGCAGAGCTCGCGCGTGTCGGAGTCGCTGTACAGCATGGAGTGGGCGCGCGCGGGCACGGCGTTCCGCCGCTCGCTGGTGCTGGTCATGGAGCGCGCCAAGCGCCCGCTGCGCCCCGCCGCCGGCCGCGTCATCCCGCTCTCTCTCGACACATATGTCACGGTATCGAATACTCCGAGACCTCAACATTTTGCTTTCATTTAAATGAACCAAGTTTACGTCGGATTTTGTATTTTTCAGATTCTGAAGTCTTCATATAGTTTCTATGCAGTCCTACGGCAAACCAAATAAGAAAAAAGCAAAGATTGGTAAAACTTAACTACTTACTAACTAATATTATACATATATAACTAATCCTTACTAATATTATAAATGTTAAAGTAACTCTGTTTGTCTGTCTGTCTGTTACGCTTTCACGCCTAAACCGATTTTGATGAAATTTGGTATAGAGATAGAATAGACCCTGAGAAACAACATAGGCTTTTTATTGCAAAAAAATAAGGGAGAATGGGTAAAAAGGGGGGATGAATGTTCATATGGAAATTCGTCATTTTAAAGCTGTAACTCTGAAACTTATTGTATTTAGACATTTTATGATAAACGAAAGAACATAGGCTACTTTTTATTGCAAAAAATAGGGGAGAATGGGTAAAAAGGGGGGATGAATATTCATATGGAAATTCATTATTGTTACAGCTGTAACAGTGAAACTTTGTATTTAGACACTTTATGATAAACCAAAGAACATAGGCTAGAATAAAAAAATACATTGTTAATTGAAGGCGTAGAATGGTTGATAGAGGACATTAATGTTTGCTTAAAAATTCGTTATTTTTGTTAATACTGTTGCCTGTGGCTTCACTCGCGTTTGATTCATACCTACCTATTTATTTTAATCGCCAATATCCCTACTACCATACTAATTTTATTAATGCGGAAGTAACCCTGTAACGGCAGCATTTTGACCACCAACCACAAATACAACCACGCGGACGAAGTCGCGGGCAAAAGCTAGTATTATATATGTCGGAATCGAGGGTAGAATATTGGAACACAAGCGCCCCCTCCTCGGCGCTCGACGGAGTCAAGAATTCATCGGCTGCGCGGCGAGTTGATCACTTCTCGTGCAGCAGCCGACCAGTGCGGTCGAGTATTGAACCGTCGTGTGTTTCAACTGTATACCTTGTCTGTAACCTGTTAGTTTGATATTGTAACCGTGAATTATCTTTGATGTACTTTGTAATCATGTTTGCACTTTGAGAGTGACTAAGACCTCTGAGTTTGTTTCGGCATTTCTTCTCAGAGTAGTCGGTAGGAAATGCCGGCCCCATCAGTAGTTTAAGTAAAGTAACAGTGCAATGTACAGAATTAAACAATAGTTCCATATCGAAGACTTTATTATTTTACTGCTACCTAATACGTCACAAGTATTCCTGATATCAGAAATAAGATTTTCCTTTTACTGACACTTCGAAAGTGAGATATCTTATATCTCCGACATATTTATTTAAAGGCAATTGTAAGTTTATGTGTATGTGTGTATATTTGTTACTCAATCACAACAAAACTGCTGAAGGGATCGATATGAAATTTGGAACAGGCAACAAAGAAAAATAAATTGAATAAATTTTGAGTTTACCATAAAGTGTCAAAGGCGACCATCGCGCAGGAGACCTCTCTGCTCATTGGTCGCCCGAACGTTTGGAACATTTCATTTGCTCAGTGAGTCATATGTTCAGATATAGGAATACGCAACTACACAGATATGGCTAGCTCATACATATAATACGTACACATGGTAAGGTTAGTGAGTTCGGACTGATGAAGGCGGGTTTGTAACCAACAGAACTGCAGATGTGAGTGTACAAATAGCTCTGACATGTCTCTTTAGAGCTTCAACGACAATGTCTGCATCAACCGAGCTACCCCAAGATGACTCCGTACAAATTCAATATACCCGTGATATGCAGGAATTGAACAGTAGATTGGTTCACTACTTTGGCAAGCATATACGTAAATACACACTTAAGAAAATTTTAAAATTTCAAGTATTTTGAAGGTAGAAGATGAATCAGATTGATACATCTAAAAAGACATACATAAACTTAAATCAATATTGAATATGTTGCAATTAAAAAAGTATTGTCATCCGTTGAGATCACGAGTAAGCACCTATTACCTCAAAGTACTTTGAAAATGTGCGCATGTCATATTTTATAAAACGTATTTTTATGCGAGTATAGCAATATTACAGAAACGATGATTCCTAAAATATACAGTATGTTAACTAACAGAGGGCGTTCCTATTAACCCGCAATAGTATAATAGCATCTGTATATGCTAAAAAAAATATTACCATTCAAAAACAAAACATTTTAATTTTTTAAATATTAAAATATTCACCAAAAATTTCAAATCGATACGTAAAACAAACACTCTGTGCATGCGTAGTTGAAGGATGGCAACGTTGCAATTTATTGCTTATTTTTCTATGCTGATATTTTTATTTTAATCTATTAATGATATAGATTAACGAGTTTAAAGAAACGCCCTCTGTTAGTTAACATACTGTATATATCACGATCATTTTTCAAGACCAACCACCATGCCTTACGATATGATAAAACTTTTTTTTCAATTTATACAAAACTCTAAAAATGTTATAACAAGTGTTGACGCACACATGAGACCACTCGGTGGACACTGTTGACACTTTATTCGTAATGGAACACCCGAGGTCTCTAGTTCGCCACAAAATTTCAGGCTATTTTGTATTATGTTGAAAAATAGGTTTATAAAGTTAGTCTATGTCTAGAGGTTGTCTATGTTCGTAATAGGTTTTCGTTGTCTGCCGATAGAGGCGCTGTTTATTTCCTTCTGTTTATGTTGGTTTTGTAATGACTTTGTGCTAAAGAAATATATCATATAAGAATTCTAACAAGCGTTTTTATTGGAATCTAATCCCAATATATTATTATTATTTCAATTTATTATGACCGGACCCTCCAACTATTATTGTTATTGTCTTCCATTCACGGGACCACAGCGTCCCGGACCTTTGGAAGGCGTACGAGGAGCCCACGCTAACTCGCAGAAGCCGGTTGAACAATTTTAACCTAAATGTAATGGGACATCAGTCGGCTACTACTATCCCTGTATGCACTATGGAAGTGCAGCCAAGGACAGTCCCTGGTTGATGCAGGACTATTGTAAGATATGGTAAACAAAAATGATAGGGTTATGGGTGTGGGTGGCTATGGCATAGTTAACTGGTTAACTATGGAATAGTATGGCCCCGGCCCCTGGCCAATATTGATACATACAGATAAACAGGCAGGAGGTAAGGGTGTGCAGGCGAATCTCCACTCAAACCAGTCAATTAAGGCAAGAATGAGGCAGGAGAGGCCTCTCCGGTTAGTAACAGGTACCTACTAACCGGAGTTGAAGTATAGGAAGTATCGCCACTGCCCAACAGCTCGCCACAAGCTGTCTTGCGGACTTATTATTGTTAATTATTATTATACAGTTGTAATTTTATTTAGAATTCTTTAAATCGTTGTAAGTATTTGGTCTGAGAAATGCCCAGTACCTAAGTTAAGTACCTAATAATAAAATATAAGCAAACTGTATTTATGTAATGGTTCGCGTACCTTACAGGAACTAATTACTACACTGTGATGTGAGGGTGGTAGATGCCAGTACGCGGAACCAGGCGGCGGTGAATCAGTGCGGGGGCGGGGCGCGGCCGCACGCGAGGGGCGGCGCCGGCCGTCTGTAATTAATCTGTTAACGTGGCCGACGTATAATGACACGGTGCGCCTATAATTACCTCATTATTGAATCAGAACGTCGCCAGATTTGTGATCGGGGTACGAGTGCCACACCGCTTCTTCATGACTTCTATGATGTTCGTATTCCAATTTTTATTATAATTTAATTAATATGTTTGTTCTTTACATAATCACGGGACCACAGGGTCCCGGACCTTTGGAAGGCGTACGAGGGGCCGAAGCCAACTCGCAGAGGCTCGTTGAACAATTTTAATCTAAATGTAATGGGACATCAGCCGGCGATTATCCCTGTATGCACTATGGAAGTACACCAAAGGACAATCCCCGGTTGATGCAAGACTATTGTGAGATATGGTAAAAGGAAATGATAGGGATATGGGTGTGGGTGGCTGTGGAATAGTTAACCGGTTAACTATGGGGACTATGGCCCCTGCCCCTGACCAATATTGAAAAATACGGATAAACAGGCAGGGGGTGACTCGCAAACTCAATAGTGGGCCCCCGGAAACGGCCGCTAGCATGTAGCGACAAGGGAAGCAACATCCGTTGAGCTGCTTGAGGAAGGGGAGGCATCCCACGGCTATCAGAGCAATCCCGGAAGTACGGTCAAGACCCCTACCAGCATTTTACTGGGATACGTCCTTCCCCCAAGTGGAGCTGAAGGCAGCTCCACTCTTGCGAATCTCCACTCAAACCAGCCGATTAAGGCAAGAGTGAGGTAGGAGAGGCCACTCCGGATAGTCACGAGTACCAACCGGAGTTAAAAAGTAGGGCCTCTCCCGGGAGTCAGGTCCGTGGGGTCGCCACTGCCCAACAGCTCGCCACAAGCTGCCTTTTATATTATTATTGTAACGCAGGTCAACTAGTTCTCTCAGTCGAGTATGGACGTCGGCTCGACATTAGATGAGAATGTGTTCGTCGTCAGTTGGAATAAATGTTAGCTTTGATATCTGTAAGATTGTAGTGTGTGCAGTACAGTGGGCGTGTGCGCAGGTCTCTGTCGTCGGGCAGCGTGGCGACGCACCTGCGCATCCTGCGGCGCTGCGGCTACTGCCGCCTGGCCGGGTGCGCGCGCGCCGCCCGCCTCGGCTCGCTGCACGCGCTCTACCGCGGCTTCACGCTCGCACTCACTACGCTCTATCTGCTACAGGAATGCATCTATGCCTATCAGGTTCTTAAATCCTACTTACAATACAGTCGGTTTCTAAACTAAAAAAAAAAAAAATCTTAGTCCCCAGATAGAAACAGAGGTAAAATTATGCTTTGGTGCATCTTGGTGAATTAATTTCCAGGATATAGCCATGTACCACTTCAGCCGAGTACTTTCACCTGGGTGATAGTGTTGGCAGCGCCACGTCCGGATATTGTGCATTATTTTGCGATATTTTATTTTAGACAGAAACAAAGAAATCAATCATTTGCTGATACTATAGGTCAACATATAGTTGGAATGTTAGTACATTGACCAAAAACATTTTACATTTCGACATACAATATCATATATTACCGCATAGCATGTATTTACGTTGTTCTTTTAAAAAAATACGTCAATTTAGGGAACAGAGGTCAAGAAATGATTTCTTATCATTGGTGTGGCCAATATAGACACTGAGCAGTCAAATATTTTATGGAAGGCAACCATTCCATGAAATGCCCAATAATTTCGTATAGTGCTGTAGTACAGGTTTGTGTGTACTACGTCAGGTGCGCCAGGACATGGACAAGCTGGCGCGGGTGATGTTCCTGTTGCTGTGCCACATCACGTCCATAGCGAAGCAGCTCGTCTTCCACCTGAAGGCGGATAGGATAGATGAAATGCTCGGGGGATTGGACGGTGGGTGCGACACAACATAATGATATGTATTGTGGACAACTACTCAGCACTAAGGAAGAGGATGAGTCGGATGTTTGGTTGCAGAGCCGCTGTACAACCAGAGCGCGGCGGTGCACCAGCGCCTACTGCGCGTGACGGCGGCGCGCGCGGCGCGGTTCGTGCGCGCGTACGCGGGCTGCGCCGTGGTCACGTGCACGCTGTGGATCACGTTCCCCGTCATGTACCACCTGCAGGGCCAGCTCGTCGAGTTCCCGTTTTGGATTAACGTTGACTACAATCAGTCAAAAATGTGTGCTATACATACATTGACCATAGTGTTTAGGTAGAACCGTTAGTTAGTTATGCTACGCGGGTGTCATTGGTTTCAGGTTCATCTTGGTGCTGGCGTACTCGTATTATGTGACGACGCTAGTTGGCATCGCGAACACGACGATGGACGCGTTCATGGCCACCGTACTCAACCAGTGCAAAACCCAGCTGAGAATATTGCGGTATGTTCCTACAGCGCCGTGTCCTCGTTGTGCACTGCATCGCATTTCCATCTCTGAGGTAAACAACAGTTTGAAGTTCAACGTTGGCCTGTTGCAGAATGAACTTTGAATACTTACCTCTGCAAGCGGCGGAGGTGCTGAAAACGAGTCCTGGCCAGAGTTACGATGCAGTTCTCATGAGACTGTTCAAAGAGTGTCTGCTGCACTATGAAAAAATTACCAAGTACGTTAAAAACAAGTTACCCTATTATTGAGCCTCGGCTATCCGTTCGTCCGTCCGTCTGTCTTCAGGTTGTATCTCATGAACCGCAATAGATAGACAGTTGAAAGTTGAACCTGGACCTGTTCTGATGATACGCACGCGTGTCAGGTCAGTCAGTGGAATCAGTTGTATAACGGGTGTTACTGAATTGTCCCACGACCAATACCAACCAAATCAATACCACATTATGTTGGGTCGTACTAATGTAAACTGTTAGAACGTAAGTAAGTAACTAGAAGTGAAATGACAACGTCAATGGCTCACACGATCCTTGCACTAACAATATATCTGTCTGTATATATATAGGTGTATAACGCGACCTATTAAAAGTCATTATTCCATGCTACTTCAGCCGCAGGTAAAACTAGTTTATATAAGAATATAAGTAGGTATATAAATGCCAAGCAAAAATTGTATCATATTATGTAATAGGTGTTACATAATATTACACCCCTTCCCAATCTTCCCAACCCTCGATTCCAAAAGACTGGTATCGCACTTGTACCGCCTCTGGTGTTCATTGGGCGGCGGCGATTGCTTACCATCAGGTGATCCGTCTGCTCGTGTACCGGCTTATACCATAAAAAAATATAATAAGGTCAAATTGTACAAAAAGTATATCATATACATGTCAACATGACCGGTACAGAAGTTACAGCAGCTCATTCTTGAGTCTGAATATTTTTCAGTATTGTTATAAAATTCTTTACAGTAATGTTTGGGTCTATGGCACATTTCAATAATAAGGCTCAAATAAATATGGCTGGGAGTTTCATTCAATTTTGTAGACGTTGATATACTCATACAAACCTTTTATTTTCTGAAGCCTTGTAATGCTTGACACGTTACTTACTGACAATTCATTTGTTTCATGCAGAACTGCAAAGATGCTGCAAGACATTTTCGGCACAGCCATTCTGATTCAATTCGGCATCGGTGGTTGGATCCTGTGCATGGCTGCGTACAAGATCGTCACGGTGAGCATGTGTGTGTGTGTGTGTGTGTGTGTGTGTTTGCCGCACGGCCGGGCCGTGTGTGTTGGTCGGTACTCGGGGCTGGTACTGAGATCCGCTTTGTTTAGCTGAACGTGCTGAGCGTGGAGTTCGCGTCGATGACTCTGTTTATCAGCTGCATCCTGACGGAGCTGTTTCTCTACTGCTACTATGGCAACGAAGTCACTGACGAGGTACTGTGTGAATACAAACTTCAATTTCTTAATACAAGTATGTTGTGGCAGTGGTTGTGAACGTTGTAACGTGGTGTGAGTAACGTTGAATAGTTCCACTATCATCGTCATTATCCGCCGGAACACGTCGCTGCTAAACAACTGCCTCCCCCTTATTCCTCCACGTCGAACTACCCCTCATCACTTGACACTGATGATGACGTCGATCCACCGAGTAGGACGCCTGCTCACGCTACGTCTTTAGGTCTGCGGTCGTTACTCGAGTATTTCCTGCACCCCCCCCCCTCCCCATCAGTCCTTCAAGCGATGTGGTCTGCCCATTGCTGCTGCAGCTCGGAGATTTTGAGAGCTATATCTATAACTTTGGTTCTTTGTAAAGGCATTTAGTACTTGCATTGTATTCGATTGAATATCTACCAATAAAATACGGGTTACTGCTGGGAAAATCCTCCTTATAAAGATAATAAATTATGAGCCAATCAGCACACGTGCTTAACCTCAAAGTGGATTGGACCTGCGAAGCTTCGAACCCACGTTCTCTTAGTTGAAAAGAGTGTGTGCACCTAAAGTGGCAAGGTTCATCACTACACACTTCTTGTAACACAACCTTTCAAGTACCTACGTAATGTTGTTCTTCTTATATAATGATGCAGTGCTGTGACCTGGTACATGACCAATATTTACCATTCATAATTATGACTTGTGGTTTTACTCTACAATAAACAACAAACATTTGATTGGTTGGTGTGCAATACGTAGAACTGTGTCATAATGTAATATCAGTCACCTTTGTACGAGTAACATATTTTTCATTCAAGGTGACTTGTTGCCATACAATGGCAAAAACCTCCTAACGGATTATCTATACTTACATCGAACGATCGTTTCCCCTATTTTTAATAAAGGCATTAATTTAGTTTTATTAATTTTTTTATATTTCTTGGTGACTCGGATTGAGACGTCAAAAGCTGCGTGAGTGTTGCAGAGCTCGCGCGTGTCGGAGTCGCTGTACAGCATGGAGTGGGCGCGCGCGGGCACGGCGTTCCGCCGCTCGCTGGTGCTGGTCATGGAGCGCGCCAAGCGCCCGCTGCGCCCCGCCGCCGGCCGCGTCATCCCGCTCTCTCTCGACACGTTTGTCAAGGTAAACGAGAATGCCCATAAAGCCAGAGTTGGTTAAAATCATTTCTGGACAGCAAACTAGACCACAAGTAAGAGATCATAAGTACGCTACTAGTTTTTGCCAAAACCATAACCGAACGAGGCAGCAGCCTGCAGCATATTACAATTTTGTAAAAAAAAAAAAAAACTATTAAATTTTAAGGTCCAAAGGTCCCAAAAACCGTTTTTTGCGGTTTTTTGGAAATATCTCATTTCCTATGGGTTTTTGGTATTTGCATTTAATACCAATATTGTAGAATACAAAATTCTCTACAACTTTTGTATCAACTTTTTTTTTATACGGTGAACCGTTTTCGAGATAGAGGGCGGAGAGCGCGTGGTCACAAAATCCGCAAAAAAACGATTTTTGGGACCTTTGACCCTGAATTTTAAGAGTTGCTTACACCCTACCATATGTAGGTTTTGAGACAAGTTTTAGGGGGACAATATACAAGTATATACAAAATTACAGCTGGGTATCTCGCATTCCGAGACTCTTACCTAATTTAACCTTATTTGACTGGACTAACTGTGTTTGTTACTAATGAAAGCGATGAAGAATCGGATTAGTAGGTCCACGATAGTGAGGGTGGCAGTACGTAATTAGGTTTTTATTATATTTCAGATAATAAAGTCGTCATACACTTTCTACGCAGTACTGCGCCAGACGAAGTAGTCGATCGGAATAACACGATGCGCGACGACATCGCTAGATTATACAACTATTAGATGAGCTTTGCCTACAATAGTCTATCACCGATACTCCTTTTAAGAGCATTACTTTTTTTTGAGCACGAAAAATCATCCTGTGGCTTATCCCGCCTTAGATGAGGCAAGAGAGATTGGATGGCTCTTACTGCTAATCTAATCTAATCTGCTTCGAGCCGGATCCCTGGTAATTCGCGAGGCCGTCCGCAGTTCCAGATTGAGCATCAGTCCTACTGGGCCCCCTCTATGGTGGTCTGGTCCCTCTATAAAGCGCGCACCGAACGCGACGCGCTATACGCACACAGCTTAAAAGCATAGCCACACAGTACAGCTGCGTTCATTGTTTAGCGTTGAGGCACCAGTCTTCAGTCGTTTTTTGTATTGAATAGAAACATCTATAACTTATTGTTTATTAAAATTAGTAGTGAACTGTGTATTTCGTAAGGCACAAAGTTTTACTTTTCACTTTTATTGAACATATACGAACTATGTTTACCTATAGATAAGTATTCAATTGTTGCTGTGTGCAAAGTTTAAACGTTTGGACGTAATAAATAAAAAATATACTCGGATTCAATTATTGAATTTGATATGATAATGTACTAAATTAGTGTCCCCGACCTATTTCGTCGGAAGCAACGTTCACGTAGCAGATTGTCCGCTGTGACAGAGACCCCGCTTGCAACGAACGCAAGCCAGGGGCAAGCCACTCTTGAATCCCATTACGATTGATTGACATTAATACTGAGGTACTCTTCATCTCTAGCATTTATTACATCTGTATTGGGTGTATATTAAATGAATTAGGTAAATGTTACTGAGATCCTTAATGTGAATTATTTTAACAGCTACGATTGGGGTTGTGTGGTATTATCATCGAAAAACTATTGAGATTTTATTGAATTGGATTGGAATTGACTTATAAGAGTAAGCCTGCTGGTCTGCCATACCGCCTCGCAGCTTCGTCCACGACTCACAGTGGAGCTGCCGTAGGCCAGCTCATCGGATCGACTTCCAGGTTAAGGGGTCACGGCAATATGGTACGATAACTTTACACCCTGTTTCCTTCAAGCCTACTTACAGCTAAATGCTCACTGCTAACCAAATGCCGTGGGGGGGGGGGGGGGGAAGAGTTTGTCTAATATTACATAACTACGACGCTTACTAGGCGTATATTTTTTTTATGAAACACGCCGGTATACGAGCAGGATTCGGGAATTGGGGATTGGGGATTGGGAAGATTGGGAAGGGGGGAATTGGGCCTCCGGTAACCTCACTCACACAACGAAACACAACGCAGACGTTGTTTCACGTCGGTTTTCTGTGAGGCCGTGGTAAGTATCACTCCGGTCGAGCCGGCCCATTCGTGCCGAAGCATGGCTCTCCCACACTTCAATTGTGGATTTTAAACTACGATGGCTTTTCCTTTACCCGTGTTTCTTCACGTTAGTCGCAGTAACTTTACAAAGTAGGTACATATACGTATCACTCGGAAAAAGTCTATAGGTACTTGCCAGCTTTCGATTCCGCATCTTTATGCATGAAAAGCGGGCGTCGTGAGCCTCTGGGCCGACACGAGTCCGCGACTATAAAGTTACTGATGTAACTGTTACTAGATGCAACGCTCACTCTGAGTAAAGTTATACGTTTGTAGCCGACTGGGGTCCATTTAAATGTTACCAGGAGCCAGAAGAGGTCTCGAAATTAGTTTTTGGGGCTGGCTTGCTAACGATCTATGCCCGTCCGAAACTACTGAGTAGATTTTTATGAAATTTGGTATGCAGACAGGGTATGAGCTGGATTTGGGTAACAGGAAATCCCACAGGGACGCGGGTGAACCCGAGGGCAGAAGCTGGTTCGGTAATTAAATTAATGCATGTATAAAAAATATTTTACTGACGTCGATTTTACCAAAATTTTCTTGAAAATAATATGCACAAAAATTGGCACCGATGTCGCTGATATCGCCCAGTGCTTTACTTGGGCTGTGTTTGAAGGCAAGGAAACTAAAACAATAATCTATTACTTTCTAAAATTGAACAGAAACTAGGTTATAAATTAAAATAACAATCTTAAATTATTATTTTTCCATTTCCTTACAAAATATAGATCGTACTTTGTTAATAATAATATGGCGTCTAGTGTAGAATTACATCTGTACAGGGTATGTACTGTACAGTTAAACAGGGACACTCACAATATTATAGTGGTGTGAACTAGTTTATTAAACCTTAACAATGTTATTAACAATAAAATGATATATTATGTTAACGAATATAATTGATAGATGTAAGTATATTTACACAAATGAGCCTTGTAGGCGGTATCCCAGCACTTGATAAGTTCACTTACGACATAATGATATAATACAATATGTACAGCGTGTGTCGCGCGGACATCAGTGCGGAGCGCGCGCCGCCGCGGACCTGCAACACACGGGACTCGGGTGACTAGACTACAGGAGCTGCAGTGGCGCAACGACTGCTAATGTACGCAGTTGGACAGCAACAACCTACCCGCGGGAGCGGGGCTGACAAGCTCGCGAACTTCTTTTCAATTTATCTACCTAATACCTATGTTCAGATGGCAAGGGTTAAGCGCGAGCTAAGCACGCACATATCAGGCGTCAAACGTGCGTCGCGGGCCCTGTTTCAGTTTAAGTTCTACATTTGTCGAAGACGGACGTAGAAAAAGATTTAAAGGTTTTTTTTATATCGACGGCAGGAACATAGATACTCCGATACACGTTCATCTCAACGAGTACAAAGAAAACCAATGATCGCACAGCGCGTGTTTACGCGCGCCAACATACGTATGGCTACGCGCGTTAGCATATGTGTGCCTGAATAAAATGTATGTAGTAGTAAGCGCGCGTTAACGAAACGCGTTAACGAAACGCGCGTTTGACGCTTGCCATGTCGGCATGCCCTTAGTTGTATGCCAAAGTCAAAGTCGATAAAGAGCTAAGATAAGGTAAATAAGTGTAATAGAATTTCGCAAGCTTTAATCAGGAATGGGCGGGAACCACTAATGGCCTACGAGGATCTGGGCACGGAGACTGCAGGCGGGCGCAAGGCGCGACACATGCAGCATGCACTGCACGCCCGGGCCGCTAGGGGCGCTACACACGGGGCGCTGCGCGCAAGCGTACAAGCCATGCGAGAGTAGGAGCTGGGTCTCTGTACGTATTTTACCGAGTGTATCGGTCCTGTATAACTTCTTCTTCTTAGAAGCGGTGGCTTTGTTGGAAAGAGAAAACACTAGTTACTGTCGTGGAACACAAAACATACATAACTCCCACTTTATATTACTTTATCTGGACTTTAGTAGAGAGTATCTTTGAGTTTGTTTGGGTGTTTCTTCTCAGTAGTCAGAAGTGTCATTTACGTAGATAAACTTTAAAATATTGGCATTTTGGCATGCACCTAAATGTGCAATATTTTTTTTATTTTTAAGTATGAAAGATAGTTACAATGAGTTATAAAGTGGAGTAAATGTTCACCTGAGCGAGGGTTGGCAGGGCGCGCGGCGACGACGTCGCTCTCGCGGCGCCGCCGTGTCGCGCGGCCCGTACACCGTGTCCTCCGCACTCGACTCCAGCGCCGGCACCGGCAGCGTCTCTGCACAGCACACGTCACGTCACGTCACGTCACGTCACGTCACGTCACGTCACGTCACGTCACGTCACGGCCGGGCGGTACGTACAGCCCGGTGCATGGCGCGGTACTCACCGGAGAGGTGCGCGGCGGGCAGGCGGTATAGCTCGGCGGCGCACGCGGCGCACGGCGAGCCGCTCGACTCCGAGTCGCTGTCATGTGACCGCCCGTACTCTGCACAATGAGCAAAAATGATGACATCCTTTTCCAAACTAAGATTTCTAGCAACAAAAGTCAAAAGACGGGCACAGGGTGTACCTACTTTTTTATCGATAACATATATATCATCAATATGTACATATCAGTTCGCTCCTGTCTAGGTGCAAAATTATCATGGTACAAATTAATCAACCTCAAACACAGTTATCTTTAGGGATATTCTTTTATTCTCATTGGATAAGTACCTACAATAAAATGGCTAAAATGCGTGGCGGATAAATAACTACAATAGCGAAGTCTCTTCTTCTCATTCGTATCACTCTTGACAGAGTGGTCGTGGTCAACATGTAGTGCCTGTGGGTTGTGTGGCAGATGTTGCTCGCCTCACGATGTCCCGGCATCGCTCCCTGTTGGTGGTCAATCTGGTGCACTCGTGCACGGGGTCACCAACCATTGCCTTGACTTGATCGGTCCATCGCATTGGAGATCGTCCACGCGGTCTAGAGCCCTCCACTTTGCCTTGGACAACAAGGCGATCCAAGGAGTCGTTGTCTTGCCCTGAAATGTGCCCAAACAGTTTGAGAATGCGACTTTGCACTAAAGCTGACAGACGCTGTTTTATGCCAAGTTCTTATGACGCTGAGACGTTCTTGAAACGCTGTTCTATGCAGTATGGAGGCATTAGTCCGGAATTCTGTCCATGACACTCGGAGCATTCTTCTCCAACACCACATCTCTAGGGCGTCTATCTTCTTCCTCTCAGTCTCTCTCAGCGTCCACGTCTCAGCGGCGTATAAGAAAATAGGGAAAATGAGGGTTCGTACTAGCCGGGTTTTTGTTGCTTTGGTGATGTTTTTGTTCCTCCAGATTTTTCTCATCTTATCCATTGCAGTTCTTGTTATCGCCATACGCCTCTTTACTTCGTCCACGCATCCGCCATTATTCGAGATCAATGCCCCAAGGTATATATAAGTCGATACCACTTCGCAGTTTGCAATTTGGGCTATATCCGGCATGTTGTTGTTTGCGCGGTCTACGATCATAACTTTGGTCTTACTGCGGTTAATCTTTAACCCGAATTGAAGGCTGACGTGCTCCATTTTGTGAAGTAGCTCTTCCAGGAGGCTGGCGCTAGACGAAAACAGAGTGGTATCATCTGCAAACCTTAGATTTGAGATTCTGTATCCACCAATAGCAGCACCGTCATTCCATTCATCTAAAGTGATTCGCATAATGAGCTCCGTGTAAATGTTGAAAAGGAGTGGTGATATTATACACCCCTGGCGCACACCAGCACTAGGATGGAAATTTCCCGACAAGGTCTCATCTGTTCGTACCGATGCAGTTCCTTCTTCATAGAGTCTTCGCAGAAGATGCTTAGGTGTGCCCATTTCCAAGAGAGTATTCCACAGTTTTGGCCACTTGACTGAGTCGAATGCTTTAGAGAAGTCAACAAAGCATATATAGATCGGCTTGTTGAATAGCGAAGTGGTTATAGTAAATTGCCTACACGGTTGGCGGTGTTTGGACTACTGGCTGCCGTGTATCATGTTCGATTCCTGCACGGAGCAAATCTTTGTGTGATCCACAAATTGTTGTTTAGGGTCAGGGTGTCATGTGCATGTGTACTTGTATGTTTGTAAACGCGCCCATAACAAAAACAGGAACGAGCGTGACGAGAGATGTACATACCTGCAGCGTGCGCCAGAAGGTTGGGGCGCGGCGGGGGCGCGGCCAGGTCCAGCGCCTCGGCGCGGCCGAATGTGCGAAGGTGCAGCGCGCAGCCGACGGCGCCCGCGCCTGCGCCCCGCACGCTCCCGGCGCCCCCCGCGCCCCCCGCGCCCTCCTCGCAGCCCGAGCCTCCCGACATGCTGAATGTCGCGTACGGACTGATCTCATGCATCTCGCTCCTCACTATACAAGTATACATCCACAGTCCAGCGTTAGTTATACAACAATTTACGTACATGCAACTATCGGGCTACGGTAGCTGCTACCCGTCGCACATACTCAGCACGTAAACATTCCCAGTTACTGCCAAACATTTTTTATTTGTGACGTCGTTACAGGCTCATCTGTCATTACTTACACAATTTTTTTTTTTTTTTTTTTTTACATTTAATGGGTCGACGTTTGACCGCTATCTCACCTGATGGTAAGTGATGATGCGGCCTACGGTGGAGCACGTCTGCCCATAAGCAACCTATTCACTCGGGCCTTGAAGACACCCAGGTTATACCCATCAGGAAACACAGACTCCGGCAAGGAGTTCCACTCCCTAGCAGTACTATCTTACCATCGGGTGGAGTTATTGCTTTCCCATTCCGTTTGCTCGGTTCCGTGGTGTAGAGCTGGGGGTGCGGCTGGCACAGCTGGTGCAGCGAGCGCTCGCGGCGCAGGCACGACGTCGCGCGGCGCCGCCGACCCACCGCTACTGCTGGACATACAAACGCGACAATTCGAAGGCCGGCCGCGGCGCGGGCGGATTCGTCGAGGCCTCGGTCGGACAGTACCAGTGAGAGCGAGCAGCAGCGCCGCCAGCACGCCCGCTAGCAGCGCGGGCAGCAGTCCCGAGCGCCAAAGCGCGCCCCCCACTGCCGCGCCCCCGCTTTCCGCGCCCCCGCTCACCACGCTGCGTTTCTCTGCCGGAACCTCAGTGGGCTCACCCAAACGCTCTGTGACCATAACCGTGACCAAAATGGTCCTTTTGAATGTCCGTATCTGTCAGTTCTTTTAGTATAAATTACAAATATGTACCTATCTTCAAGAATGTAATAGGTAGATATACACTTCCTAGGGCCGGCACGACTAGAGTGATTACCTACGGCCTTATAAAATCGTGAATTATTCTTAGCAAGTTGTGGAGGGTTGCTGATCATCACACCAGGATGTCAAATACCAAAACTTCATAGAATTTCGTACTGACATCAAAAGCAAAACCGAGAAAAAGAAAAATATTAATGTACCAAAGTTATAGCGAAGCTCGATTCTAATGCTAATTAGTCGGACGTTATTTTTACTTATAATGAACCGAAAGACTACTCGAGAGCATTTAATCGACACATGGGTTTTGGATGACGACTGAGAACCTCCATTAGCAGAGTGCGTGGCCGCTCTGTAAAACGCGACGGTGTCGCCGGCGGAGGAGCGCGCCTCCACTCGCAGCTCGTACCAGGCGCCCGGCTGCAGGCCGCCCACCTGCGCGGCACACACGATATATATGTACGTCACGGCCAAGTGTAATCAACAAGTGGGGCGGCGGCACGTACCTCGCCAGTTTCTCCGTCTGTGAATATATTCTGCCAGGCGTCGCCGGCGGCGGGCCGCAGCGCCAGGGCCCAGGCGGCCACGGGGCAGCGCCCGGCCCAGGCCAGCAGGTTCAGTCGCAGTGATGTACTGTTCGCCCATATGAACTCCTTGCCTAGCGGTGCTTTGGCTTCTGCGGAAGATATTGGTTTCTATAATAAACTACTTTCTTAGGTACACTGCCCTCTTGATTGCTACTTGTAATTGGGAAATATGTACAAAACTAGCTTTTGCCCGCGACTTCGTTCGCGTGGAATAGTGACTTCCGGCAAATTTTTGGTTTTAACCACATAGTTCCCGATCTCGCGGGATCTCTTCAAAAATGAGATGTGGAAGATATTCCAGGGAACTCTTCAAAAATCAACATAATGAGCTCTGCGTTTGATTTTAATAGATGTATACTCACTTAGGGCATTGAAAAAATAGTTTAAAAACGGACTTTAACTAAAGAAATATTATAATCTTTCCGAACTTAAGATGAAAACTAACTTAAAACTAAAGAAAGCTACGAATTACGAATTTATAACAATTAAAAAAGAAATTATATTAGAACCTATCCTTTATGCTATAATAACCAAGCTTAAACTAAATAATTTAAAAGAAACGACTTAAATCTAATCTAATTAATTTATAAATTAGACTTACAATTTTATTAAAAAAAACTAACTACAGTAACTACTAATAATCGATATCAAACTAAACCTACGTTAAAAAGTTTAACCAGAAAACCCAACAAATAAACTTATTAATTGACAAATACAACGAAACCAATTTAGAATATACGAAACAGCAGGACCACTACAGACAAATAATCATACGACTGATAATACACATTTTCTACAATAGTACCGAAGCGCTCGGCCGATACCCAACCAAATAATTGTAACAAAACCATAGCGCAATCTATTTCGATCCCAACGCCATCTATCGAGGATAAAGACAACTTGGATTATTTATTTATACTCCGTTCGGGCATTTTCTTTGTACTAAAAGTTTAATTATATTGATATAATTTTTTTCATACCTTTTTACTATTTGTTAACTTTTTTCGATGAATTAAAACAATAACATGAACCGAAGTCGTGTAACGATCGACATAGAATTATCTATACTCCGTTAGAGCGTTTTCTTTGTACTAAAAGTTGTATTATGTAATATTTTTCATTGCTTTTTACTATTTTGTAAAAACAAATTTCCAATGAATTAAAACAATAACATGAACTGAACAATTGTAATTACACCATTGCGCGATCAACGCCATCTACGGAGTATAGGAACAGCCCGACATTGTTCAATTCCGTACTATAAGTACGAAATTGAACAATAGATGGCGCTGTATGTCCGGAATAAATTTATTTTTTATTTTATTTTTTTTTATTTTTATTTTATTTTATTTTTATTTTATTTTTATTTTTATTTTTATTTTTATTTTATTTTTATTTTTATTTTTATTTTTATTTTTATTTTTATTTTTATTTTTATTTTTATTTTTATTTTTATTTTTATTTTTATTTTTATTTTTATTTTTATTTTTATTTTTATTTTTATTTTTATTTTTATTTTTATTTTTATTTTTATTTTTATTTTTATTTTTATTTTTATTTTTATTTTTATTTTTATTTTTATTTTTATTTTTATTTTTATTTTTATTTTTATGTTCATTCATTTATTTCTCATACTTGTTTGTTACATTTTTAAATATTAAATTAAAAAGAAAAAAAAAATAATAAAACATTTAAAAATATAAAAAGCAGTAGCCCACCAGTAACGGGATAAATCCAAGCTACCGGTGGTCAGGGCTCAAGAGAGAGGAATTTCCGGACAATACGCGCCGTGTCCAGAAGTACTGCCTTCTGCATCAGGCTCTTGATCCAACCATCTAACGTTAGCCTACTCAGGTGTTGGTCGAGGCTTTTGGCTATAAGGCCATTGGCAGATACGACTATCGGCACAATGATTGCTGAATCTACATCCCACATGTCGACAACCTCATGAGCTAAATCAAGATATTTACTGGCTTTATCTTTTTCAGCTTTCACAAGATTCTCGTCATGTGGGATTGTTATATCAATTATCATTGTGCGACGGCTTGGTCGATCTATCACCACAATGTCAGGTTTGTTAGCAACAATTGTCCTATCTGTGATGATAGTTCGATCCCAATACAGTGTGACATCTCCATTTTCAAGAACTGGGTCAGGCAGATACTTATAATACGGCACTTCAGATTCAACAAGTTTGTATTTTAAAGCAAGTTGTTGATGAATAATCCTGGCTACAAGATTGTGTCTATGCAAGTACTCTCCGTTAGCTAAGTGAGAACAACCCGAAATTATATGTCGAATGGATTCCCCTGGGCGATGACATGCCCGACAAATGTCAGCCGTTCCATCCTTTATAATATACTTTCGGTAGTTGTTCGTCAACATAACTTCGTCCATAATTGCACAGACAAAACCTTCCGTTTCTCCAAATAAGTTACCAAAACGTAGCCAGGATACGGACGCTAAGAAATCTGTATCTGGCCCATGTAGGGCCCGATAGTAGCGTCCGTGCAACTCCTTACTTTGCCATACATTCTTGCGATCTTTAGTGCTTAGTATTATAGGTTCTCTCCAGTCCTTATTAGCCAAGGAGAGCGGAGTAAGTCCTTTGTCCACTGAGACAACATCTCGATGTATCCCCACTTCCATTTTGAAAAAATATTTTCGGAGACTGCACACTTCACTATTGTGTAGGGTTTTGGCATTTAAAAAGCCTCGCCCCCCACATTTACGTGGTATGTACAGTCTCATTACTGATGATCGTGGGTGATGCATCCGATGCTCAGTCAACAATGAACGGACTTTTCTGTCCAGGGCGTCCAGTTCCGTTTGAGTCCACTTGAGTATGCCAAAAGAGTACATCAGTACTGGCATGACCCAACCGTTGTAAGCGCGCACCTTGTTACCACCTGATAAAAGACTATTGAGAACTTTCTTCAGGCGGCCAAAGAAGCGCTCCCGCAACGATTGCTTCATGATAGCTACATCAATACCTAACGCTTCTGACATACCCAAGTATTTATAGGTTTCGGTTGAAGAGAGAAGTCTAAAGTTTGTGGTATCAGAGTTTCGTGTTTCATCTGATTCCACAATTTCCCCCCTCTTTACATGCATGATTGCACATTTGTCCACACCAAATTCCATCCTAATGGCATTACTGAACGTTTCAGTGACATTTAGTAATTTCATTAGATGCGAGTTGTTTGGAGCAAATAGCTTTAAATCATCCATGTAAAGTAGGTGGGATATAATTTCTCCCCTCTTCTCAACCTGTAACCTAACCCGGAATCCTCAAGCAAAGTGCTTAGAGGATTCAGAGCTAAGCAAAACCATAATGGACTCAAACTATCACCCTGGAATATACCACGCTCTATCCTAATGGGTTCATCGTTCTCACAAAGGGGTTTGGGTAAAGTTGGCGTCGTTTTGAAGTTGAGCGGCCAGTAATGAAACTTAAATATTATGAAAGAACAGAATACAGCGATCAAAAGCTATTATGGTCATATTTCTCTAAACCATATCGGAACTGAGATATTTGGTTTTATATTGGTCATTGAAATCGAAGAAGTTATTAAATGTTATTGCACTCTTTATCTATGGGCCGATGGTGTAGCGCGCTTCTAATCTCTCGTGGACTTGTGGATAATTATAACGACCATAGGCGTAGCCAGGGGGGGGTTGAACCCAAACCCCCGAAAATGGCGTACCTAGACATTACAGAGCGTTATGTGTCTAGTTAGCATAGTACATCCCCTGTTTGGCAAAGGTCTGTATGACTACCTATGAATCTATTTAAAATATTACATAATTTTTTTTTTTTTCGTCACACATTTCATGGTTCGACTTTCTGGTAGAAACACTGGAAGGGCAAGATTCACAAGGACTAGATGCAATATTGGGCCACTATTGCTCATGTATAATCGGAAAACGGACCTTAGGCTGCTGTTCGCATATAATGTCCATTATATGGTACATGGGATGGGGCAGATATCAAAATAAACTGACTCCGCCGGCACAATTTTTAGATACCATTATTCGACATGACATTGAGAACGAAATGGACGAAGAAAGTTAATATGTAAATGTGTTTTTAAAAATCATGTAATAAATGCAATAAGGTATAATACTGTGTTTTTATTATTTCCTAGGGCCCAATACTAACGTCACATTGATAGACGAGAGGTCGAGAAACAGTAAAGCCAATAACTAATATCAATCTTCTAATAATATACAATAACTAAGATTTTTTTTCACACAGGACGGTAATTGAAGTACGGTATTTATAGAGACTACATTTTTAAATTCTTCAAACTCAAATATCTCAGCTTTGATATAACTTAGGATAAAAATAATTGAACATATATGTATAATGAACACAGCAGAACAAAGTAACATGAAAATTATAGGTGGCCGCTGAAAAAAAAATGACGCCACAAGACTACATTTTTAAATTCTTCAAACTCAAATATCTCAGCTTTGATATAACTTAGGATAAAAATAATTGAACATATATGTGTAATGAACACAGCAGAACAAAGTAACATGAAAATTATTGGTGGCCGCTGAAAAAAAAAATGACGCCACAAGTCCATACAAAGTTACTCAAACCCCTTTGTCGACATCCTGGATAGCGAAGAACCGTTCTCCATTGTCTCATACATGACATCAGGAAAGCACGCAGAGCTGTATCGACTTTGTACAGCTCCAGTACCCTCATGAGCCATGTATGTGGCACGGAGTCATAGGCCTTCTTATAATCTATCCAGCATGTGGACAAATTCTTGTGAGATCTACGAACCTGTTGGCAAATGGACATGTCAATGAGGAGAAGCTCCTTAGTACCACGGGACCTATTCCTACATCCATTTTGAGAGGTAGACATGATATTATTGTCTTCAATATGCTTATTAAGTTTTTCTCTCAAAATGGATGTTAGGAGTTTATAAATTGTCGGTAGGCACGTAATCGGCCGATAATTTTTGGGTTCCGCGGTACTTCCAGATTTATGGAGCAGGTGGGTTAACCCAGTCGTAAAGAATTGGGGCAAAGATCCAGACTCCAGAGCTGACTGAAATTGAGATGCCAAGCGACTATGCGAACTGGTAAACCATCTTAACCAGAAATTGTGCAGCCCATCCGGGCCTGGAGCTTTCCAGTTAGCCAACGGGTAGGCTGCATTAGACACATCTTCGGTGGTTATGGAGATTTGTTCCATTTCTGGTACCAGTTCACATTTTCGCCTAACCTTCTCAATCCAACCCCCTTCAGTGTGACAAACAGGTGCCGACCAAATGCTACGCCAGAAGGACGTCGTAACATCAGCATCTGGTAGGCACGTGTCAGTCCTAGTCTGTTCTTTTAGCTCCCAATTTCTATACACCCACCTTTGATCCCTTTGGAATGTGCGATTCTGTGTATACCGTTCCACTCGCTTCTTATACCGACGAATACGGTTTGCCCATGCATAAATTCTCTGTTTCAGGAAGTCAAGACGCTCCGTAATATGTGAGACATAGTCCTGGGGGCTTATATCCATCCCCAGGAACGCCCGCCTCACAAAACGCATCACTCTTGGGCGCGTGTTGCCCTCCCTGAAACAGATCAATTTGGCAATAAGTGTTCTAGCCTCATCGATACGTCGTTCAATCCTGCACTGCCAAGCTGGTACAGCTGGTTTCTGCCGTGTGCTGTTGTTTTCTCTTTCGAGTAGTTTTACGTTAGCTACACGGCATGCTGCTATTGCTCCACAGTACAGAATTGAATGACTATCGATAAGGTCCTCAGAGTTATCAAAATAATTTGATAGCTCCGAGTCCAGGGCACATACTAGCGCCCTGTTCTTTTTATGCATGGGCAGACGAGGTAAACGCGGTCTAAGAGAGGGCGATATAAACCGGTATCCCCGAATCGCATCCTCCAAAGCCCTCTTCAATTCTTCACTGCATTTGTGAGTACTTTATTTTTATTTTTATTTTTATTTTTATTTTTATTTTTATTTTTATTTTTATTTTTATTTTTATTTTTATTTTTATTTTTATTTTTATTTTTATTTTTATTTTTATTTTTATTTTTATTTTTATTTTTATTTTTATTTTTATTTTTATTTTTATTTTTATTTTTATTTTTATTTTTATTTTTATTTTTATTTTTATTTTTATTTTTATTTTTATTTTTATTTTTATTTTTATTTTATTTTTATTTTATTTTATTTTATTTTATTTTATTTTATTTTATTTTATTTTATTTTATTTTATTTTATTTTATTTTATTTTATTTTATTTTATTTTATTTTATTTTATTTTACTTTTATTTTATTTTTATTTTATTTTTTGATTTTTGAAATAAAAATATATCTATGTCCTTTCTAAGGTTCTAAACTATATCTACCATCGTACCAAATTTCAACCAAATCCGTCAAATAGTTGCGGAGATTAATGGTATAAGCATAGAATGTTCGACGTGATTCTTTAATTTGACATAACTTTTTTATTTATGAACCGATTGACATGAAACAAACACTAAATGTAAATTTAAGCATCCCACAATATATTCGTGAAAACCGCATCCAACTCGGATCAGCCGTTTCTGAGATTAGCGCGCACAGACGAACAGACAAACAGACAAACAGACAAACAGACAAACAGACAAAAAAAAAGTTAATTACATTTTTGGGTTCGACATCGACATAACAATAACCCCTGCTATTTTTTTTATTTTTATTTTCAATGTACAGACAGCACTTTTCTACGATTTTATTATATGTATAGATTTATTTTTATTTTTATTTTTATTTTTATTTTTATTTTTATTTTTATTTTTATTTTTATTTTTATTTTTATTTTTATTTTTATTTTTATTTTTATTTTTATTTTTATTTTTATTTTTATTTTATTTTTATTTTATTTTATTTTATTTTATTTTATTTTATTTTATTTTATTTTATTTTATTTTATTTTATTTTATTTTACTTTTATTTTATTTTTATTTTATTTTTTGATTTTTGAAATAAAAATATATCTATGTCCTTTCTAAGGTTCTAAACTATATCTACCATCGTACCAAATTTCAACCAAATCCGTCAAATAGTTGCGGAGATTAATGGTATAAGCATAGAATGTTCGACGTGATTCTTTAATTTGACATAACTTTTTTATTTATGAACCGATTGACATGAAACAAACACTAAATGTAAATTTAAGCATCCCACAATATATTCGTGAAAACCGCATCCAACTCGGATCAGCCGTTTCTGAGATTAGCGCGCACAGACGAACAGACAAACAGACAAACAGACAAACAGACAAACAGACAAAAAAAAGTTAATTACATTTTTGGGTTCGACATCGACATAACAATAACCCCTGCTATTTTTTTTATTTTTATTTTCAATGTACAGACAGCACTTTTCTACGATTTTATTATATGTATAGATGACATATATGTACAAAATGACACAGGCGGTATTTTTTGAATTTTGCGGCCTTTAACATAAAACTGATAGTGTCACCACGCGGCCATAACTATATTCTATTTTCTGGCAAATTTTGAACGCATTTTTCATTCATCCCAATGTTATGGCCGACGACAGGTAAACACTCGTTGCAAGTTTTTTTCGCGCCGTCAAAGATTTTATTCAAATGGTAAGTTTTTTGTTATTGATACTATTTGTTCAGGCGTAGTACAGTTTTATATAATAATTATTTATATTTACGAGTTGTACCATAGCTCGATAGATGGCGTTCGCCGGTTTAAATTCGAGCTATGGTTACGTTACAAGGAATAGTATAAGTCTAGAGAAAATGTCTTAATAAATGTCTTCGTTCGAGTGTGTGACGTTTTACTTCAACCTCTTTGGCGACAGTGGCGCCAACCCAAACATAAGGTCCTTCGAGCCGGATAGTATAGTGATAGTACAGTGATAAGTGCCTCTAGTGGAGGAAATCAGAACCAACGGTCGTCGAAGAGGAAGAAAACCGAGCGGAGTCCAAGGAGAGCTGAGCAAGGAGTTGTGTAAAGTGAGATAGTGTTTGTGAAGTGGCCATAAAAACTGTGAGTACATTGCCTTATTTAAACGTCCCAAGTGCTAGACAGTTCATGGACTTAGAAAAAAGTTAGGACTTAGAAAATTTAGAAGAAAGTTCAGGACTTAGAATAATTTAGAAGAAATTACTTGGGACTTAGAATAATTTCCAAAAAAGTGAAGAGACCCCGAATCTATGCCCGATTTTGCCTAGAACAGTCAATAAATTCAAAGACTTCAAAAAAATTCAGCTGGTAAAAGACATAGAAGAATTCCATCAGTCGGGACTTGAAAAAAGGTTTCATTACGTACAAGGAAAAGTTCGGATATCTTGTCTACAACCATGGAGGCTAAGTTGAGATTGTTAGACGACCTCAAAAGTCGTATTCAAAAAGGATATGTCAACTTTAAAAAGTCACAGAATGACAGAATCAATCAGGCATACATTGACTCGAGGTTGGAAATACTAGAAAATCAATATCAACAATTTATACAAAAACATGACGAACTTTTGGAAAATTATACAGAAAAGGAATTGAGCTCTACCAGTTACATAAAAGACGATGTTTTTGAGGATGTTATGGACACTTTTATAACATACAAAGTAGATTTAAAAAACGCTTTACCCAAACTTAAGACTTCTGTACCGAGTGATGTTTCACCTGATCACATGCAAGCAAATAAGTCATCAATAACAAAATTACCTAAAATATCTATCCCGACTTTTAGTGGTAAATATACTGAATGGTCATCGTTTAGAGAATTGTTTTTGTCATTAATTGATGGTAACGAAGCTTTGGATGATGTTCAACGTTTACATTACTTAAGGTCACAGTTGACAGGTGAAGCAGCACAACTCATAAAACACATACCTATTACACATGCTAATTATAAGAAATGTTGGTCTATGCTAGACAGCCGGTATAATAATAAGAGATTTTTAGCTAATAGTATTCTCAGGCGTTTACTTAGCCAAAATCAAATGACGGGTGAGTCGTCGGTTGCACTCAAAGAACTTTTAGATACAACAACCGATTGCTTGCACGAATTATCAAGTCTAGGGGTTAAGGTAGACGCCTGGGATATCATTATTATTTATTTAATTAGCTCCAAGTTGGACGCGGAGACTCGGAAGCAATGGGAATTGCAGGTAAGTGAATCTTGTGAGGATCTTCCTACCTTCCAAGATTTTAAAGACTTCCTAGACAAACGTTTTCGAGCCTTGGAATTTGTAGAACCACAAAGTAGCAAGTCTAAAGGTACCTCTAAAACGTTTCATGTAATTTCAAAGATATCCTGCCCTCATTGTTCCGAAGAACATCTCTTATGTTATTGCAGGAAGTTTGTTCAGAAATCCGTAGAACAACGGCGTAACATTATAAAATCACGGGGTTTGTGTTTCAATTGCCTTCGCTCAAGTCATATAAGTATTAATTGTCGTGCAAAAACCAAATGCAGGATTTGCAAAAAAAGACATCACACACTCTTGCATCAGAAATCGGAATCAGGTACGGAGAAACGCTCCTCCGCATCTCCGATTAAACTGAAACCACCGGACGAGGCCACGGCTGAACCTCATATTACAACCCATCATACTCGAAACATTCATAGTCAGGTCGTACTGGCTACAGCCCGTGTTCAGGCAAGGTCGAGTAATGGGCATTCAAAAGTTTTGAGAGCCTTGTTAGACCAGGGTTCTCAAGCTTCATTTATAACAGAATGTGCGGTTCAGAAACTCAAGTTAAAAAAAATAGCAGTTAAAACCACTATTTCAGGTGTAGGTGGAAGTCAGGGCAGTCTGACATCCAAATTTATGGTTAGGGTAAATATTCAATCTATGCAGGATCCTAACCTCACCTTTGAAACGAAAGCTTATGTGCTTAAGAAGATAAATGCAATTTTACCTGAAAGGAAATTTACATTAGTGGATTGGCCAGTACTAGGAAATATTACGTTAGCTGATCCAAATTTTAATAGGCCTAACAAAATTGACATTTTGTTAGGGTCGGGAGCCTATGCCAAAATCTTAAAAAATGGCTTAATTAAGGACCCTACGGGTAAAATAATGGCTCAAGATACTTACCTCGGCTGGATCATATCTGGAGAGGTCAGTAATTCAAATAGTGATATATCATAATTTAGTTAACATGCACGCTAAGGTCGAAGAAAATAGTATTCATAAAAAGTTTCAGGAAATTAAGGCAGGGTATTAATGCTCTGATATTTTAATCATTCGTCCTGAAGAACATCAATAATCTAGTTGAACTTACCTGACTTCACATGAGGAATATAATATTAGGCTTGATAATGGAAGTGATCTGGAAATAAAAGATAAAGGACTTACCTTCAATCACAAATCAATTCCATTACAAGATTTACTTACCTCGCAGTAGTCACAGCTATCACCGATCCAACTAATACTAAAATTAATACAGTCCACTGCAATACAACGTTTGTAGTATCTGCTAGGTTTGGCTGCATATTATTTCACTTACCGCTTACCGCTCAAATCTTCATCTCAAAAAACTTAATCAATTTAGATTGCGATGAAGAGTGGTCTAAACATCTAGGTACAAAGTAGCAGTCTTATTATAGTACACAGTACAGGTTACAAACCTAAGTTATTTTCCTGGTAGTAGTAGATGAGAAGGATCGGGTTCACTGCAATCTTGTCACTTTCAAAATAAGGGTGGCTCCAATATAATATTTAATTATACTTACTAGGATTGGAGTCATGATGTGTCATAGTTTTAGTTATTACATTGTAGATGTAGTTAGAGTTCGTTTTATATTATTACTTTTATTTTTAGGAAATTTCTTTAAAAAAAAGACTTACCTTTTTTGGATGGCTTCGACATGCGTGCTGGCTCAGAGGTTTATCACCCAGGACGATGAACAACATTCATTGTAGAATAGGACCTTTAAAATTATAGAAGGTAATCCAGCCTCACACTCTAGTTTAGGACCTCACTTCTTGAGGTATGATACCAAAATCATATTTGGTAAGCGTACTACCTTTGTAGGTACATCAGAGTTGTGTAAACACTTCTGATGTAAATTCATTGACTCCAGGACATTTCTGTGATAGTCAACCATAGGTAGTACCATATTATTATCAACTTACGTGGCTTGAGACGTTGGCAATTGACACAAAGAATGATTTAATATTGATACAAACACTGGTCTCGGGAGTATTTGACAATGTTCTTGCAAAGACATAAGTGGGCTAACAATAGAATATAAGGGCTCCCGAGTTAAACGTCCAGCTTGTAAATTTTGTGTTTTAACCAATGTCAATTAATTAATTTGTTAGACTTATACTTTTTTCTACGTCTTTATATTTTAGTCATTTAAGAACCAAACACCAAGAACTGTAGTAGATTATAATAGTTAGTAATTAATTCTTAATTTTATTTGTTTTAAGGACTATAAGTCCTTGGTGGGCGGTATGTTCAGGCGTAGTACAGTTTTATATAATAATTATTTATATTTACGAGTTGTACCATAGCTCGATAGATGGCGTTCGCCGGTTTAAATTCGAGCTATGGTTACGTTACAAGGAATAGTATAAGTCTAGAGAAAATGTCTTAATAAATGTCTTCGTTCGAGTGTGTGACGTTTTACTTCAACCTCTTTGGCGACAGTGGCGCCAACCCAAACACTATTAATGCAGTATTTTTTGAATTTTTTGAACACTTATCTTCAGACTAAATTACTTATTTTTAGAAAAAGAGCTTGTTTTATATTTATTTACAAATTTTATTTTTTTAAAACGCTGTATGGACAAAACGACATACGTATATAACGGACAAAATGGCATAGGTATGTCATTTTGTTCAAAGCTTTTGTATTTGTTTTTTTTTCTACGTTTGCAGAGTAGAATTGTTGTTGATTCTGTAGTACAATATTCTGTTACTTGTGATTATCCTATATCTGCTTGGTTTTCACAGAACGATTAATCTATTGAATTATATTTATAAGCGAGGGCTTTTTATTGGCTGTCAGTTTAACTTACTGTTATTGTTAAATAAAGGTATGTATTAAATATGAATAAACAAGTAGGTTCATTATAGACACTATGCGTCTCAACAGTTATAAAATCTTAAAGTGCGCCTAAAGCTCCTCCAGCAAAGAAAAAACGTATAGTCACCAAAACATTGTTTGAAGACAGTAGTGAAGGAGAAGATTTTCCGAATGTCTCCCAAGACGATGAAGATGACTGTGCGTGTATATATTGCAACGACCTTTATTCAAGATCTAAGCCCGGAGAAGACTGGTTGCGGTGCTTACAATGTTCGCATTGGGCTCACGCTTCTTGCGCCGATGTGCCCAAAAGAAGAAAAAGTTTCATTTGCGAATTATGCCAATAATTCCGTCACTTTTATCTATATGTCATTTTGTCCATTAGCAGTATGTCATTTTGTCCGTAGCATATGGACAAAATGGATTATCACTGATCTCAGTTAAATTTTGTTTGTTTTTTTTTTTCTGTAGATTTATTACTATAAATGTTTATTAGTAACGATAATTTAAGGACCAAAGATGATTAATGTGAACTATGACTGTTTTGTGAACTACCAATAAAAAGTTATAATACAAAAACAAAACTATATGTCATTTTGTACATACTTCCCTTATACCTACTGTCTCTTTGGCCGAGTTTTTACCAACTTTTTATTAGCCGGTTCAAAGATCACTCTGCCACAGTTCTTCGTCTCCATGCCGCAGGTTGGCTATTGAGCCTGGTATTCTAGTGTTCTCCAGGCCCTCGAGGTGTATTCCGTAACACAGTCCTCAGTAAACTATGCTTTTAATATTTAGCTTTTAGATCGATTGCTGCACTTTTTATGTTTAGTGGTTCCTAATACGAATATTTTCTATGTTATAGATGATCCAACTTTCAGGGTTATTTCTTGTGTGTTCATTGATTTTAAAATAGTAGCACGTAGGGTGCTCAGCATGTCGTTGAAATAGTTACAGTATTTATGTATTGAACGCAATTTATAGAATGTTATTTAAGGGTATTCGGTGACTCACTTTCGCCCCTGGTGCGCGCGACGAGCGGCGCGGAGTGCGTGGAGGCGCCGAGCGCGTTGTGCGCCTGCAGCGTGACGCGGTACGCGGCGCCGCACGCCAGCCGCGCCAGCCACAGCGACGTGTCGGCGGCCGGCACGCGCCGCGCCCGCGCCTCGCCCGCGCTCTCCCCGCGCGTCCACCACACCGTGTACCCTGCGACCGAGCAGTTGACATGATATTATCTGAGACTCAGCTTTATGTGGGCGGCCGTCGGTTGTGAATTGTGAATAATTTAACTACCCAGTATGTGTGCCCCGCCGTCGCTCGGTTTGTCCCAGCTGAGCTGCAGCGCGTGCGCCGCAGTACTGCGCAGGCGCGGCGCGGGCGGGGCGGGCGGGGCGCGGACGTGCACCGCCACGCTCAGTGTGTCGGAGCCCAGCCCGTTGCGGACTGTGCACGTGTAGTTGCCCGCCAGCGACACGTCTGCCTCTGAATGCAAGTCACCTCGTTTCAGTTTATTCGCAAGACAGTTAGTTCATCAAGCCATAATATGGAATAGTTGAATGTCCTCACTATGAATGATGAGATCCCCATCGTCGGAGACAGTGGAGTGGGTCGGTAGCGGCGCCCAGTGCCAGTGCAGCGGCGGCGCGCCCAGGGCGGAGCAGCGCAGGCGCACGCGCGAGCCCCGCGCCGCCCACACCACGCGACTTAACGACGAGATCCTGGCTGATACTGCCGGTTTAATACAGTCGGTAAAATCAAAATTATGCTTCGGAGTTATATGATAAAAATATCAAAATTATACCGAGCTTTTAAACAATATTATCAATATCGTAAACTTGACTTGACGTAACATTATAAACAACTATTATTCTGTATCCTTCAAAAGTTCAACGAACTTTAAGTAAAAAGCATTCATAAGAAATTAAAAGTGTATAGATTTCATTTTTCAAACGTGTTACACTCGGATTTTTATCGCAGGGAGTTTACAAACATATTTACAATATTACCCACGTAAGTAGGTACACACCAGACCCAGGCCTGGAACAGTTTAATTTCGGCGCAGTAACCTGGACAACTGCCACTGCGCCCACCGTGCATTCAAAATGGTACGAAGCTTACAGAATATGCACAAGAGAAGGTTGATGTTTATATTATTGTTAGTAACACAGTTATGTGAGGTTGTTAACGTTTTCTCAAAAACCCCGTACCTATATGTTTGCAAAAGGCTATTGTTTGTGTCAAGCCAGATTAAAGATATAGTATCAATAAGAAGCCAACAAGTGCTGGCTGAGATGACGTACGCGCGGGGGCGGGCGCGGCGGCGGCGGTGCGGCTGGGCGGGCCGACGCCGGCCGCGTTGGCGGCGCGCAGCCAGAACTCGTACACCGTGCTCTCGCGCAGCCCGCGCACCTCGCGCCACACCTCCTGCGGCGCGCCCTGCGCCTCGCCGTCCTCCGCCGCGACGTCGACACGCTGCGCCCACTCGCCACCCACTCTTCAATAACAAAATGAGTACTCGAATGCATGGGGATACGACGCGAGTGGCGAAGTAGGCACACGACGTCATGACCACGCTGACTTACTTGGCGCGTTCCCTGGTGTACAGCGTGTAGTGCGAGAGCCGGCCGGCCCCGGCGGGCGCCAGCCAACTCACGCGCACTGCTCCGGCGCCCGCCGCCAGCGCTCGCACTTGCTCTATGGCCTCGGGAACTGCTGTCACATACGTTACCATGCCGAGGCATCTTACAAGGTCTTCCCTCAATACTAGAGTGAATACTGTACAGAAATACTGGTTTATCTAGCAGTTTGTACTTATGTATTTGAGCCGGTTACAGATTGCCTTAAGTTCCCATGAAGGCCTCACCATGCCAGCTGGCATGTTCTCTGCCGCATGTTCAGCAGAAGATAACGTCTACGATAACCGAACCAATGATGTCCGTGTCAGAGACGTGAACGACTGTCACGTCGGGTTCCAAACTATATTAATTATGCACAATTATACACTATGTAACCTGGAATTCAATGTTGTAAATTCGCATAATGTGGTGAAGAATAACGAATAGTGACTGACCGTCGTCACGCGTGGCGCAGTAGACGGGCGCGGCGGGCGGGCCGGCGCCGGCGTCGGTGCGCGCGCGCACCCACACGGAGTAGTTGGTGGCGGCGCGCAGCCCCTGCAGGGTGGCCGCGCCGCCCGGGCCCGCGCGCGCCGCGCCGCCCACTGTCCGACATCTTGTATCTTACTTTACACATACATTCATATCACCTGCTCTTTACCACCGTGAAACATACTTTAGACAGAAGCGAACAGAGGAACGTTATTTTCAATTAATTGACTACCGTATCGGTTTTCTTTTCAATTTCGTTTTACATATTCATGTTATTTTATATACCGAATATAATTTTATTAATAATTTGTCATACTTAGGTACTATAATATCTTTTTTTCCTTATGTCTTTCCAAAGACTAGCGCGTTCACAAAATGCATAATATCAGATCATTTGTCAGTATGTAGTAATAAAATGATAATGCTCAGATATTACTCCGTTATGTAAAAATATATTTCTTATTATCTTACACTTAGTGAAATAAAAATCAAAACTTGGTAGCGTACAGACCGGAGGCTGCGTGCAGCGGTGCGTAGTGCAGGTCGTACCCACGCAGCGCGTGCGCATGCGAAGCGGGCAGCGGCGCCCAGCGCACGCGCAGCGAACGCGCCGACAGCGCCTCGCACGCCACGCCGCGCGGCCCCACCTCCGGCACTACACACGCGCTACCGTCACTCTATTGTTTGTGCGACTGTCAGCTCTTTTACAAGTGCGACTCGAACGAGGCGGTGGCCAAAGCGGTTGTGTCACGGTTGCATAATATTCAATTGAAAACCATCCAACCACAATAGACGGCTAGCCGCTCGAGATGTATTGAGATTCCTTGTTGGTGTTGTGTGGTTCTCAATCTTCAAACAGCGTACAACAAGAGGGTCATATGAACCGAGTGCTGTACACAGCATTATAAACATTCATTTTGTTAGTCCGTAAGGATGTCAATAACAGGTAGCAAAGCTGAAGGCACAGGGAAAGACAAAAGTAAGGAATAAGAGAATGAGTGCATCACCTCCGTCGGCGGTAGTAGCGTACAGAGTGGGCGAGTGCGGGCCGGCACCGGCGCGGTTGTACGCGCGCGCGGTCAACGCGTACCGAGTGAACGAGCGCAGCCCCGCCACCGTCAGCTCCGCACTGCTCCAGCCGCGCACTGCCGCGGTGCCCGCGCCCCCCGCGCCCCCGTCCTCGTCCCCCATCTCGCCGTCACCGCCGAGCTCGCGCCACGACACCACGTAGCCCAGCAGCTCACCGTTCCAGCTGTCTTGCGACGGTGCCTGCTTATATCAGTTACAAGCAGGACTGTTTATTACACTGACTAGGCCAACGAGCTGCAGTCGGATCATCTGATGGCAAGTGATCAATGCTACACATGGTCACCACCACCACTATGAATAATAGACGGTTGCATAGCCGCCTATTAAAAAGGAATAATTATTACGTAATTCTATGAGGTTTAACGGTTGTTACAATTGCAAACACCGAGCAATGTACTGTGTACTGTGTGTACGCACCGACCACGAGACGTGCAGCTCCCCCGGTGTGGACGCTCTCACTCTGACGTTCTGCGGGGAGCCAGTCGGAGCTGGAAGAACACGCGGGAAATGTTAATACTTAGTGCGTAGTATGTATCATGTGCAAGGTAACGCATGACGAGCAGTCGTGGTTAGGATATATCTCAGTAAACATTTAGTAGGGATCTTGACCATGCCTTTGGAATTACTTCGATAGCCGTAGATACTACTTTTTTCTCACGAAGTTCGAAGTATATTCCATCCGGATTGCTATGTACTGTACTGGAGGTCGTGTCCGTGAACTCATAATTGAGTGCGCAAAGAGTTTATTTTTGGTTTAAAGTCCATCCATAACTTAGCGTAGGACTTAATGCATGCATAAACTAAAATAAATACCAAGCTTCATCGTAATCGGACCGGTAGTTTTTACGTGATGTTTGAACAAACAGAATGACAAAAATAAAATCACATTTCTGGGTTCGATGTCTGTTTAGTAACATCCCCGACTATTGTTTTAAATATCTTCAATGTATAGAATTTACACGCAAGTAAAGTAATCGCTGTCAAGTTGTACCTTCCTCGAGTGTAGTGAACATTAAGGGGTCGGAGTGCGGAGATTGCCCCACGTGGTTGGCTGAAGTCAGCCGCAGAGTGTACGCGCCCGCTGGCCTGAGGCCCTCGAGCGTCGCTGACAATATGTCTTCGCTGTCTAGTCTAGTAAATAGAAATACATAATTGTAATGATTGATTTGTATGAAACGTATGACGTGAGCAATGTCGTGCAGTGTACCGGTGGTCGGCGTGCACCGTGAGGTTGGCGGCGGTGGCGGCGGCCGGCGACCGCAGCGGGGCATAGAGCGCGGTGTACACGAGCGTGGGGGCGCGGGGGCGCGGGGGGCGCGGGGGGCGCGGCCCACAGCAGGCGCACCCAGCGCGCGCCCACGCCGCCCAGCCGCAGCTGCCGCGGCGCCGCTGGCGGCTCTGTGTCCGACAGACGTACATAACGTACATACATGACGACTCGAGTCATGCTGAGTGAAATATTACGCCGTTGGTACATTAGTGTGGCCTGCAATGACGTGGTTTCGGGAGCGTAACAAGGAGACGTCTTGTTCTTCTGATTACCTTTAATTAACTGACGTATACAACTAACTTGTGCTACTTATAGGGACGAGGTGTCACACACACTACAGACCGCTTGTTAACTAACCTTTATACAGTGGCGCTTAGGTTATTGCTTTAATTGATACGTATTTTGTTAAAAAAAATACGTTTTTATACGTTCAATTATTATTGTTTGATCGAGTGGAGACCACGGACTGGGAGACATAATGGCCCCTTTTCCATTGAATGTAATAAATAACTTAAACGCTGCTAAATCTAATCTGATTATCATCGATTGATGATTGTATTGATATTGATGATGACGATTGTCACCACACGTGAGCAGTGTAGGTGTAACTACAACAAAGTCAGAAGTCACCACCCCCCCTTTTCTTCCCGCTGTCGCTTGCACATAGTCCAACAGTGGACTCTCATGAGTTAATTGTTATAATTATGGTGATTAAGTATTTGATTGAATCAACATTAACGACAGCTGAATTTAATCTCATTGCAGAAGTTTGTACAATCGGAATTAACACATATGTATACCTTTTACGAAATTCGGGTGAAGCCACTGGCAGAAGGTAGTTAGATATAAAGGGAAGTTTGTCTATCGGATACCATATTAATGTATAAATATTCTACGTAGTTAAACAATAACAGGTACGTATCATTGAGGGAGCCGCGGCGCGTTGTGTTTGGTTTCCATCGTCATCGCGATGGATGTATGTTTACCATGAAAACATAATAATGGGGCAGGTGGCCAGACCTTCGACGTGCAAGTACACGAGCAGCTCGCTGCGCCCGAACTGGTTGTGCGCGTGGCAGCGGTACTCGCCGGCGTCGGCGCGCTCCGCGGCGCGCAGCTGCAGCGTGGAGCGCAGCCCGCCCGCCGTGCGCGCCTCCGTCACCGCCCACCTGCGCACACGCACGTCACTACCCGCGCTACTAGCCGGCGCCCCCCCCCTCGCCAGTGTCACCTGTAGGAGGACAGGTCCACGGCGGCGCCGCGGTGCGTCCAGTGCAGGTGTAGCGGCGCGTCGCCCCGCGCCTGGCACACTAGCGCCGCCCCGCGGCCGCGCACGCTCGTCACGTTGCCACCCGAGCCCTCGAAATGCGCCGGTTCTGCCGTCGACACAACATTTTATTCGTGCGCAAACCGAACTGTTACTTACTACTATAGCACAGACTATAGTAAGAACAATCACAACCAGTACACTATATAGGGTGGTGAAAAATGAGTATCATTTAAAGAAAGATAAGGAATTCAATGTTTATTTTATGTAATAATAGTTGTTATACTTAAACTGCTTAAGGCTGGCGTTGCCTGAATAACACGAAAACAAAAGCGATTAAAATTATATATTTTCGAGAGCGTTCCGGTTTTCCTGTATATTGATTCAAAATATGAAAATGGTTTTTTAATCGCGCATTAATTTGTTTACGCTCTTGTGCGAATGGAGCAATATTGTATAGTAACCTAACCAAATAAGGCCCATGCCCCAATAAAGCCTATTTTGAAAATTTCCCTCTTCCCGATGTCAAATGGTCGCCAAAGTTTGTAGAAGTGTGCATGCACATTACTTAACTAATTTGAGCACAGCAAGCAACCCGTGCCGCGATTATGTTGGAACCTACAGACAAAAACAATCACGACGTGGAGCGCACTTTAGTTTTTATAAAATTCGAGTAGCGTAAACTGTTAGTATTTTTCTATTTATCAGTATACGACGTGCCGTGTTTTGTTTGTATGACAATTACATTTAGCCATCTCCTCACATTAGTGAAATAGCTATAATATCGGTGTATTTCATATAATCTTTGTTTTGTTTACCTATGTGCCATGCCCTAATAAAGCCTACAAAAAAACGTGTAGGCCTTATTACGGCATAGTTGTTTTTCAGTAATTTCATAGAAAACGGATCGCCAGCTTCTGGCAAAAAGAAAGCCAATGGATTTTGCAAAAGATGGAAAACGCTGTTAAAATGGTAGAAAGGAGTAAACGGGGTGAATAGATACAGAAAAGGGGTGAATGGATATAGAGAAATTCTTCATAGTATCTATTCACCCTTCGAATTTTATACACCCTGTTTTACCCGGTAGGCTGCTGCAGCCAGATATAACATCCAAAGAAGTACGCATCATCTAAAGAGAGGTTTCCACTACACGAAAGCTAGGTCGGTCGGTAAATTGGCTACAGAACAAGAAGTTATTCTCATTCGTTTGACTGATGCTGGGGTACCGATGACTTCAAAGATGTTACTTGGGTATTACATGATGAGAAACTCGTTTAGCCCGATGTATAATGACCAAAATTAATTAATAAGATCTCATTACATTTATTATAAGCATTGACAAAGTTTTGTTATAATTAAGAAGTTGAATACTTACTAGTTTTTATTGAGGCCTTATTAAGACATAGGGTTCCCAATAAGGCCAAAGTGACACTTTAGTTATTTGTGTTTACAAAATTGTAATTTTTGTTTCTAAAGCCATTTTGATTCCATTATTACAAAGTTTAATAAATAAATATAAGATTTTGAAATTATCAGCCCATTGTCATTTTAAACCTACGAGCTAGGCGGTAATAAAAATAAGGTAGGCCTTATTTGGTTAGCTTACCTTACAACAATACGGCAGTTGAAAACTAGTCAAACTCGATACTTAATTTATGAAAATGTCAAAATTACACTAATCTATAATTTTATTTTTGTATGAAATAATATATAGGTACCAACTTATGACGCCATGAAATATTTGCGGCGAATAGCCGTCTTAATTGTTAAACATGGCTAAAAAAATTAAAACAGTCAGTATATTATCAAATCCATGATTAAAGTACTCACTTCATATATCGCATCCAACTAGCCACTTACGCAATTATGCATTGCGTTACCTGTTTGTTGGTGTGCTGGTGGCCACTATAGTGGTTACCTGTTTGTTGGGAGTATTGGTCCAACATGTATGCACAAGGTTGAAATCATTCCAGCGCTTAAAGCTAGTAAGAAATGAGAATGTGTACCATGTACGGTGATGTTGACGTGTTTGAGCAGCGGCGGGCCCACGCCGTTGTCGGCGAGGCAGCGGTACTGCCCCTGCAGCGCGCGCGGCGCCGCGGCCGCGGCCAGCGAGCCGTCGCGCGCGCGCACCCCGCCCGCCGCGCCCCACTCCCCCGCGCCCACTTGCTCCCACTGCTCGCCGCTGTCACCGCTGTCGCCGCCCAAAGAACTCGCCTCACCTACAAATAGCCCTTGATTAAACCGACACCGAGAAACTAGAATATGAACTGAATATGGCCGGCTCACTAACCGATGCGTCTGTACCACGTAATTAAAGGAACGGGGTAACCTTTCGCAGCGCATCGCACCGACAGAGGCGCACCCAGTAGCACGGCCGTGTCGGAGGGTTCCATCGTCCACGTCGGAGCCACTATATGAAACATTTCAAATAAATAAATAAATCATTGGACAGTGTTATACAAAACAAATATGTATATGTATGTGTGTAAACGAATATGTCACCCTTGACGCTGAGCGTGGCGGTGTAGTTGACGACGGCGGCGTGGTTGGACACGCGGCACGTGTACTCGCCGCTGTGGCGCGCCGTCAGCTCCGAGAACATCAGCAGCGAGAACTCATTCAGGTTCTTCTCTTCTATCTGAACAATGGCGCTATCGTCACTGCCCCGCATGTCTACACTAACTCAAATATAACGCCAACGAAGCGTCGAGTACCTGCAGGTTGGCTGGCAGCGGCGCGCCGTCCTTTAGCCACGTGAAGTACATGGGCTTATCTCCCGACGACACCCCGCACAGTACCTGCACCGAGCTGCCCTCCGTCAGCTCCGAAGAGAACATGAATGGGGAGATTTTGGGCGGATCTACAAGTGAAATATAGCACTTAGCATTATACTATAGTTTAAGACCATAGACTAGTGATGTATCTTTTGGTCATCTTCTATTGCGTGCCACATACTCGGAGACAAAGTGGAGTGTATCTTTATTTCAATGGGAGAGCCATGGACCGGTTTGACCTGAGTGGAGTGAAGTGAAATCTTTAACCTGCAAAAAGCCAGCAACGCACTTGTAGCTCGTCGTGTATGTACATATGTACCATGGGGAACACCTGCTGGTAGTAATTTGGAAAAAAGTGAAACGTTAGCATCGTGTAATGTACTGACTGCGGACTTGTATTTCGACATCGCGGCGCGCTGCGGGCCCCGTGGGCGCGGCTACGGCGCATGCGTAGTGGCCCGCGTCGGCCGGCAGCGCGGGCGCCAGGCGCAGCTCGGCGCCGCGGGCGCTGACGCGGCCGGCGCCCCCCAGCGCCACGCTGGCGCCGCGCCGCCACCACGATATCGAGCTGCACATTGCAAGCCTCACCTCACTACCCGCTACTGCACTGGCGAGCGACTGATATCACTAGCAATATTGTAATACTGCCCGTGTCTCGTTTTCTTTTAAAAGTTCTCATAGGAATTGTGGAAAGTTTTTTTTAGAGTTCCGCACCTAAATAGTAAAAACAATAATCCTATTAATAAGACTCTGCAGTCCATCCGTTTGTCTGTCATCAAGCTGTATCTCATGAACCGTGATAGTTGGACAGTTTTTACCCTTTGGGTACGGAACCCCAAAAATGGATCACCAAACTAATTAATATTTTTTATTTGTCGTGTTGGTTATTGTTAGAACTTGGTTGTATGAAAGATAAAGTTAACGCCTCCTACGACACGAGCGGATCTACTCGTCCGTCATCGGAGGAATTATTTGCATGTACCGTACAGGTAACGAACCGTTGTCAGATAACAAAAATACAGTACAGGCACTTAAATACAAATATAATAATATATTAGAGAGGAATCATCTTATCAAAATGCACCTCTATGGACCTGATCGGATATCCAGCGTAGGGGCAGTAGATAGTGGCGTTGGCGCCGGCGACCACTCGCACGGGGCCGAGCGCGCGGATTGATGGAGGACCTGCGGATAGCAAACACGTGCGAAGTAAACATATTAAATTCACTGAACTTCAGTCCTTCTCAATATTATTAGATGATGAGTATAGTGATTGCGTGCGCGGTACCGTATACGTTGAGGCGCGCGGAGTGCTGCGCGTGCCCGAGCGCGTTGTGCGCGCGGCACGTGTAGCGCCCGCCGTCCGCCGCGCCCACCGCGCTCATGTTCAGCGTGGACACCACGTCGCCCGCCACCGACGTCTCCTCGTTGATGAAGTACCTGCTCAGCCATTGTTGCCGGTTAACAACAATAGACAAATGTCGAATGCACCACAGAACAATAATCCTTCACAAGTCATGTGGTCAAGTGGGGCAATTACACTAGAGATGATTATTTTTAACATGTTAAAGAGGTTCCAACAGGTGTAAGTGATGTAACGAATATTGGCCCATGCGTGGAGACGCGACCTGTGGTGCGCGCGGTAGTGGTCGAGCGGCACGTCGTCCAGCAGCCACTGGAAGCGCGGCGGGGGCGCGGCGGCGGCGGCGCAGCGCAGCGACACGGCGCCGCCCGCGCGCAGCGCCTGCTCGATGAACGTGTACTGCAGCTCCGGCGCAGACTCTGCGCATACATCTTGTTTTACACTTTATGTATACATTGATAATTGTATCAGCATTTGTAATTAGGTGGACTTACTATAATAATAATAATTTACTTTTGAATCGTTAACAAAATAATGAATACTCTACCACTCTACTACTCTACTACTAATTAGTCTGTCAGTCTATCTGACAATAAAGCTAGAAGACCCATGTCCTTAACGCCCGACTATGTTTGGTGTTGTCATGTTTGTAAATTAGCGTTATTTTGAAACGCTGACTCGTCACGATCATTATCATTTACATGGTTCATTAGCGGTCGGAAATTTGGCGACTGTCCTCTAAGCATATCTATTTGAGTAGGGTGCCGTTAATAAAAAGATATAATACATTGATTCATAAGGCAATATCTAGAATGACTTGCCTCCGAGGCGCAGCTCGGCCGCAGCTTGCGCGGAGTGTGAGGCGCGGCGCGCCACGCACTGGTAGACGCCGCGGTGCGCGCGCGCCACGCCGCGCAGCACTAGCACCGCGCCCCCGGCCGCGCCCCCGCCGCGCCCCCGGCCGCGCCGACCGGGGCGCCGTTGTGCAGCCAGGCCAGCGAGGCGCGCGGGTCGGACGCGCTGCAGTTGAAGCGCGCCGTGCTGCCGGCGTCCGCGACCTGCGCGTGTGTGCGTGTGTGCGTGCACTCATGTAGCATTACGTGTCGGCCAGGTCGATCGTGTTCGTATGGTTTGTTTACACGATTGTAGATTTCGTTTGCCTGATGCAGAGTTACGTACTTTTACAAAGAGAGAAAACAAAATACAAATTACTCTAGACTCTACATCCTTTAAAACATAAAACATCTGTCTGTACATCATTGTCGTAGCCTACGTAGATATGACATGTAACAAAGATCCTTTACCGACTAAACCTGAACCTTTTAAGACATGGTTTCTAACTCGCCTGGCAAGCTTGGATATTATGGCTAACCTACTTTGTAGAGAAAGTCGATAGGTTAACAGTGGATTCGGGTCCCGGGCATCGACGTGTCTAGATGTAGAGACATATTTCAAAATTTCAAAATGCATGACTTAACTTTCCTACTCAAAATCATCATTAGTAATGTGGATTGCAATGAGCTAGTAAATTGTTGGTGCCACGCAGAGTCCCGAGACACTCTGCGACTTAAACATTTCAAGGATGTTAGAATAAATTGATAAAAACATTAAGATTTTAATAGATTTATTGAAATTACATTTTTTGCATTTTTTCTTTTTTGTTTTTGTTACACATTTTTGCTGTCTATTCTAATATTATTGAAATGGTTTTTTTTGTACTGCAGCTATGTTATAGCAAGTGTATAACATGTATACTGTTGATATTGTTATAAATATTAACAAAATATTCTAGTCCCTTACTGCTAGCGCCATCTATTATCATTCATTTCTAATATATATGAATGACTGTACGATTATATGTATTGAACCGATTCAAATAAAAGTTCAGTTGATTGCAAACCATCCTAGCGTTTTATTAGATATGCCTTTAATAAATAAATGTATCTGAAACATTGTAAGTTACCAGCACGGTGGGCGCGACGACGACGCTGAGCGAGTCATCGTGCACGTGCAGCGTGGTGTGCGCGGTGGCGTCCCCGAACACGTTGTACGCCTTGCAGATCCAGAGGCCGGCCGCGGCCAGCGCGGCGCGCCGCACGCACTGCGCCGCGCCGCCCGCCCACGCCCAGCCCTCGGCCGCCGCCGGCACGGGCTGCAGCCGGCCCTCCCGCTCGCGGTACCACCTGTGTGTGTTGTACACTACACGTACACAACTGTATAACTCAATGATAGCATGAGAAAATTGAATGGAATAATATAACAGTGTTTCAAGGATCGGCTAAGAATGATATCGGATAATAGTAGAAAATTACGTGTATTGTGGTGGAGGATGGTCAGACGCGACGCAAGGCAGACACACCGGGTGGCCGGCCTGCACGCTGAGCTCGCCGCCCGTCGCCAGCAGCCGCGGCGCGGAGCTGGCGCCGCCCGCTGCACACACAGACACGTCAGTGAGGGAGCCGGCGGCGCGCGGCTCGCAGTGCAGCGCGCACTCACCTGTGACGGCCAGCAGCGCGGGGCGCGCGCGCCGCGTGGCGCCGGTGACGGCGTGCCGCGCGAGGCAGCTGTACGCGCCGGCGTCGCTGGGGCTCACGTCTCGGATCAGCAGTGTGTTGCCCGCCACTAGGTACCGCGAACCTGTTATTATAACCATATCACATAAAGGGTTCTTTGGGAGCTTAGGTTTAGCAGTGAAAATTGAGACTGTCATATTTTTCAACGTTATTGCGTAAAAAAAATATTTTGTGAAAAATCGCGTTGTTATAGTAGCTGAAGCGACGGTATCATTTCATAGTGTTATTGCTACTGTACGAAATTAGTAATATCCTCACGATATAATATATCACCATTAGTAATTAACAGGCTGTATTTTTTTAAATAAATTAAATGGTGGGAAGTATTCTCCCAAACACAATAAAATAAAATTTTAAGTTAACTACTAAAGAAACATTTAATTGTATGACCTTGCGAAGGCGGGTCGAGGTGCAGCACGGTGTCGCCGTGGTACCAGAGCGCGGCGCGCACGTGCTCCGGGTCCCGCGCCCCCGCGCTGCCGCACGTCACGGCGGCCACGCCGCCTGCCGTCGCCGCGCCCGCATTCGCCACCGCCTCCCAACTCTCGTCTGGAACTGTAGTCGGTTGCGTCACTAGCTGCCATCCACTCATCAACCACTCTGGCAACACGCGACACGCGGCGACCGCACAGCGTAGTACCTGGGACGAGTGTGACGTCACGTGAGACTGCCGTGCCGTGCACGTTGGCGGCGCGGCACCGCACCGTGCTCGACGTCACCTCGTACGCGCTCGACGGCAACATCTCCAGCGTTCCATTACTGTATATTCTTCTGTGTGTTTAGCAAAGACAACAACTTCAAGATACATATTGTAAGCTATTGGTATACTAGTTTAATCAACAACTATTTCTAACAAGTACAGAAAATTCTGACTTAAGGATAATTTAATGTAATAAATATGTAAGTAGCTATGTAAGTATATATGGAGAAAGAAAGAAACGACCAAATATTAAACCATTGCAAAGACCCACCGCATACCGTATGTATAGTCACAGGGAGTACAATATTGACGCGCGGCGCTGATGATTATTTCTAAGTAACTCGTATAAATATTAAATTATAATAATTTATTTTCGGTGTGTACCTGAGGCCGGGCTGCTCGTGCAGGACGGAGCCGTCATCCGCCAGCCAGGAGACGCGCGGCGGAGGGTCCCCGCGCGCGCCGCAGTGCAGCGCGGTGCCGGCGCGCGCTGCGTACAGTACGCGCGGCGCCGGCTCCTGCACTAGCGCCGGCGCCAGCATCCCCAGCTCCCCGCGCACCACTACCACCACACGACACGGTCACTTATGATTCACTCTATGTGGTCGAGAACACAGTAAGCAGCTGTCGTTTAAGGACTGTTTAGGAAACAGAGAGTAAAGTTACCTAAGAAAAGGAAGATCCTCCGACCAGATGAGGTTCCTGGCGGGTTTTCTGCCCAACAGTTGTTGAGATTTTCTATCCCCGTTTATTCGCATGTAAGCTTCGTGATGTAAGATTTATGACGCCATCCGTTGGTTTGCTTGTCGAGCGTCTATGTGTGACTTCCGTTATCTACCATCCGTCATGTGTCGCCACAACAGTAATTCCACTTCAATTACTTTAAAACTAACTCTATTTTTGAGTGGCAAGACGAGTGAGGGATTTTCAACTCACTAAAACCACCCCGGTGGCCACCTTCAGCACCTGTAAGGGGCACCGCGTCCTCCAATACACCTGCCCCGGAGCCCGCGGTCTGGTAAGCATCTGTGTTAGGCGGTACTCTCAAGCCACTCCTCAAAGAAGGGACTCACCGCTACAATGACAGCGAGCGCAGCCTGAATTGTATCATATTATTATAATCTTTTGTCATTGTGCGGTTGATCCATTTCAATCCATGACAAAACGTGGTACCTACTTTTTATTTCTACTTTTTAAAGACTAGAGGGCAAATAAGTAAATATACAACTTGAAGCTACTTAAGAGTAGAACAGCAAAACTTTACTTTTGAAACCGTTTGACCTACAAAGAGTCGTTCCGCAGCAAACGGCAGCTATCGACTGCGATAGAAGGCAGCCGGCGACGGGCCGGCCGGCAGCCGGCACTGTGCAAGTTGTGCCGTCGCCGCCGGCTCACTGAGTGCTCCTCAAATATATAATTCGTATGTTGGTGCCAGTTCGCCGTTTCTACTTACACGAAGTTTTATATTTCTCATTGTTATGAGCGTAGCTAAGCGCTGCGTTTATGTCTTTACATTTAAGTGGTCTTTACATAAAATAAAATAAAATAAATTACTGTTTTTAACTTCTCGCATGATTTCAAGCTGCCACCAATAGTTGTACGCCTACTGGCATAACATAGCGACCTATGTAAATTTACTGACAAGGTCAAGTCATTGTTATCTATGCCTATGTTAAACAAATAATAAATTATTATTTTTCTCTATATTTTCTAAAATTTTCTAAATTTACCTTTTTAAATACTACAACATACAAAATAAAATAATATTTAAAAATATAAAAATAGGAGTCGACCAGTAGCGGGAGCATGGTCCAAGCCACCGGTGGTTAGGGCTCCAGAGACAGAAACCTCCTCACAATACGTGCCGTTTCGAGGAGTACTGCCTTCTACATCAGGCCCTTGATTCATCCGCCCAACCCTAGCCTCCTAAGGTGATTGTCGAGGCTGTTGGGTATTAATCCGTTGGCCGACACGACTATCGGCACAATAATAGCCGAATCCACACTCCACATGTCGACAACCTCGTGAGCCAAGTCAAGATATTTTATTTGTTTATCTTTTTCAGCTTTCACGAGGTTCTCGTCATGAGGAATGGTGATATCGATTATCATCGTGCGGCGCGCTTGCCGATCTATCACCACTATATCAGGTTTATTGGCTACAATAGTCCTGTCAATGATGATATATCGATCCCAGTTCAACGTGATATGGCCATTTTTTAGAACTGGATCGGGCACATACTTGTAGTACTACCAAACTCAACAACTTGATAGTGCAAAGCAAGTTGCTGGTGGATAATCTTGGCCACCTGATTATGTCTATGCAAATATTCACCATTAGCCAAACGACCACAACCAGAAATTATATGTCTTATGGATTCACCAGGACTATGACATGCCCGACATATGTCAACGGTCCCATCCTTAATATGAATATTAAATTATTATGATTATTATGTGGGATAATAAATATTGTGTATTTTATAACTAATAAGCACTGGTCTTATGATGGTATGCAATCGACGCTGCCAATGTTTCCACTCGCAACACCAGCGGAGCTCCAATGGCCGGAGTGAGTACTCACCGCCCGCCACGCAGAGACAGCACAGCGCCGCCAGCGCCGGCAGCAACATCCCGCGCCCCCGCGCCCCCGCCGCCCCCCACCGCCCCCAGAGGCACCGCGCTGCTCGCTGCGTCCGGCGCCACTTCGCTTTTGCATAACAGACACATAAACGAATATATTTAATTCTCTTAATTTTGATGATCATACGATATTATATCTATTTCCCAACTTTATTCATTTTGGGGATCCAACGAAAAGGCATGATTGGTAGAATTATTATAAAACAACGTTTTAAAAAACCGACAAAAACCAAAAAAATACGGTACTATCATTGTACTGCCTGTGTCTACCCACTGATAGTTTAGAAATCGGTGCCATGATGATAAATGATATTTATTTTTGCAAATAGGTTACAATGTAACTCTTACACGTCAATCTCTTAAATAACTGCCCGGATGTGCCCGGCATTTCCTATCGAATTACTACCTACTAAGTTAACACTAGTAAGACCGTCAGCCCATTTTTGTCCCATTTGCAAGTTTAATCATCTGCGTTTTTTTTATTTTTAGACTTAAGTACGTGAACCTTTTGACTTTTAAGAATTTAAGAATTGTTTTCAATACCTAGATTGTCCAAAATACTCAATAGCCGCAGCGACTTGGTAGATGTCCACCAAGATAATATAAATAAATTCATACGACATTTTGTGAATAATCCATTGTAAATTTCAATTTTATACGTGACTTAATTTTAATTTAATTTAATTTTTATTTTATTTTATTTTAAGTTTTTTTCAGTTTATATATTTTAATTTAATCGTATTTCTAAATTGTTATAATTTTATTTATTAATGTAATTTAATAAATTAATCATAATTTATTCAATTTAATTTCCAAATGAATATTTTTTATGATACTTATATATGTAATTGGTAATTTTGATTTTTATTGTTTTCTAAATTGTTATAATTTTATTTATTAATGTAATTTAATGAATTAATCATAATTTATTCAATTTAATCAATTTAATTTCCAAATGAATATTTTTATGATACTTATATATGTAATTGGTAATTTTGATTTTTATTGTTTTCTAAATAATTATACACTTTTTTTGTTGTATGTTATAAATCCGTTTTTGTGCATGAGGTGTTAACCTTTAAGTAATTGTTGCACTTATCAATGTCACCCTAGCCATTAAGTTAGAAATGTTCAGTGTAAACAGTTGTTGGTTGACCTAAATAAATAAATAAATAAATAAATAAATAAATAAATTATAAAACAATATTTAACGAATAAAATAACGAATTACCCTGAACCACCGCAGGGTCATTCTAGTCCATATTTAGTTTACCTGTTCGAACGGATTGGAGCTTGGAGGAGTAAGTAGTGATCTCCTATCTGGTAGGTATCTGCCTGTATACAATGAGAGGATTTTTATTTGAGGGGGGAAAATCATCCTATGACTTCTACCGCCTTTGGTGAGGCGAGAGGGAGTGTCAGACTCTTACTGACTAAAAATCACCCCGTTCCTTCTCCTGCTTTTTGAGCCGGAGCCCCGGTAAACCCGGGGTAACCACTAGGTAGTCCGCAGCTCCAACAACGAGAGGATACAATTGCTTTTTTAATAACCTAATTATGTTTTACTATAAAACGTTTAGTAAAATTATGAAAGCACACGTTGTCAAGCTTTGTTTGAATTAACTATATTTTGGGGAACGGATCAGGTGGCGAACCTTCACAACACTCCGACTATGGTAATGGGTTGGAAATAAACGCTAGCCCTTCTTTTAATCAGTTGATGGTTAAACTCAATAGTATGTGCAATAAGTTTAGTGTACGAATAAAAACTTATACATTTGCGATATTTATTCTTCAAACATCAGTAACTGGTTCAATTTTATATTCAAGCATATTAAAAATAACTGTTAAAGTTGTGACATGATTTGTCGAACCAAAAATAGCTTTTTAAATGAATAAATATGAGTTTTTTCCATAATAATGTGATTTATTTTTATTAGCATAATTATAATAAACAATTTAATCATAAATTTTCAATATGTTTGATAAGAAAAATGCAGTGGCACAAGATTGGCACATAATGTAATCAATCTTTCACATTGTGAATAATGATTGGGATCTTCGAATGATAAATGTTTAGTGTTGATGACATTAATTCGTCAATGCTCCGGATAGTCTCACGCTATTTCGGAACGTATTGTGTTTGTGACTGTGTGTGTGTGTACACTGGTTACAAATTCTAATTATTTCACAAGATATGTCCTAGGATTAGGTAATAAGCGTCAAACAATCTTATTTACCTGTTACTACATGGTGTTTGTCAGAGTTGGGCTCTTAGCTAGAGGCGACTCAGTTATATTATTTGGTCGCGCTGGACTTCTGTCACTTCTTCCAACGAGTGATGGCGAACTTATTGTTGTAATATGTTCACGTATATCGTGGAGTGTATTTACTATTACAGCCGGTAATATTGGCAATGAACCCTGTTCCCCGACCGAACACATAATATGATCTTCATGTTAGTGTTTATGTGTGAGTGTGTGTGTGCGTGTGAATTATGTAAAAATTATATTGTGTACAGTTTTCGTGCCACATCTCTAGGAAGGTAGCTATACTAAAACATCGTCTAGTATACTTTAACTGTTGATTATATTGAATCCATAATTGTTACGTCAGCAACTATGGATACAATATTCGCTAACTTTTAATAAATATACAATTAGTTATAGAATCTTGTTTGAAAGTCTAAGCTGTATTAAATGCACGCACGTAGCAGCACGTAGCGCTACGCCGTAGCGCTACGCCGTAGCGGTGTACGCGCGCGTAGCATTTCGTCTCGTCTGCCGGTATGAGTTAATTACAACACGAAGAAACTAACAAGTAAATAAAAAAAAAAATGTAACAGTACGGTAGCACATATAATTTTTATAAAGTATGTAAAGAATATTGTATAACAAAGCACGCGCCGGGTGGAATATATCAAAAATTGCAGGTGACACGGGACACTTAGCCTCCGATATTGATGATGGGACATTGTGCGCAGTATTTATTTGCCCATGTTATGGTTTTTTTCCCAAACAAGATGGACATTGTCATTTGAAGCAAAAATACTTGGAATTAGGCATGTTTTCAATAGGTTCAAGGTTCAATCGGTTTTCATTCGATTTCAATTGTAGAGCCAGGCGAAATTGTGGAATAAAACATTTGTAGTGGAAGTTATTGATAAAAATAATGAGATGAATAATAATTATAAAGCTATTTGCTTTATAGATTTTATTTAAGAATAATTAAATATGTTTAAACGAAATATCATCGTGTCACTAATAATAATAATTTTCTAACAAACTCTGAAGTTCTAATATTTGTATATTTTGTTTGTAATACAAACTTTTTAGTTTGTAATGAACTTTAGAGTTACACAAATTTAAAATTATTTTTTACGAAACTTGGAAGGTACTTATACACACACTATATTAGTAAGTTGTAAAGTGAATGGAGGAATATATGGAATGTCGTGGTGGCCCGGAGCTTGAAAACGCCCGCTTCTCATACATGGGGGTGTGGGTTCGGAACCTACCAACCTATCAATGTGATTCTTTCCAAGTTATATGTACCTTTTAAGATTATTTAGAATAGTGGTCGCCTAGTGGTCGAAATTCGACCATATACGTTTTAATTTACAATACCACTTAAAATACGTTCAAGGATAATTTTTATTTAACGAATTGCTATTAGTTTTGTAAAATTAAAATTAATATATTCCGGCGCATCATGAACAGGAAATCTCTATTCATATATTATCATCACAATCATCGCAATGTCTGTCGATTTTAACGTTTTGTCAAATACGATCAGATACCATGCATGGTAGTGTGTGTAATGTTTTATTTATTGATTTAATATACTTTATAAGCATTATTTTTGAAAAATATTAGCGTTCTGCACTTCTCCTACACATAAACTATAAGTGTACCAAATTTTATGCTCCTACGTCCGCGCAATTTTCGTAAAAAGGGGTCCAAAGTTTTTGCATCACGTATTAATAAATAAGAAGATACTAGTGACAAACGATCATGTAAAACAACGCGAGGAAACCTGAACTTATAAAGTTTGAAATCGCAAACACGCCTTGAGCAAATGTGGTGCTTAATGTTGCACTTACAGGCTGTTGTTGAAGATTTTAATGATTAAGGTAGAAATGGTTGCAAATTGCCGACGTTAGAGTTTAGTGGAACTGACAGAGACAATTTTGTGTTTCCTAGCTTACTTATTTATTAATTAATTAGTGTCACCGGGGTCACAGGTGATCGACGATAGCGGAGGGATAGTCTTCAAGAGATTTCTCATGAGCATCATCGTCAACAGCCTGTAAGTTCCCGCTGCTGGGCAAAGGCCATTTCTTACACAGAGAAGGATTGAGATTTATATATTAATAATTAGAAACGATATGCCCCGGTCCTCACAATACTTCCCTTCACCGTTTGACAGTGGTGTCGAAATAATCTTAGAACAGTTTTGTATTGGCAGTCGGTAACTTCATGAAGTATATTTTGAGAATAACTTTGACTAACTTCAGACTTAGAGCTCGACATTCAAACAGGACGTGTATTTAACTTTTATTAAAATTGTTTTTTTCATTTTCATACATTGGATTTACAAGTTAATAGTTTGCAACAAAGCGCTGCGTAAAATGCTTCACATTTAGACTTTTTATCTTAGAATATCCTTTCGTAATAGCTTCCGTTCCGATTGTTATACACTACTGGGTGAATTTCGAATCGTTGTGTTTATGATGAGTAGATGCAAGTGCATACACCTTTCGAAAATTTAAATAATAATTGTAATTAAGCTGTGTTTACGAATTAATGACATTTATTTTACTATAGGTACTCATAAATTATCCTAAAAACCTTACTTAGACTCGATCTAATCCAACAGTTGGCTGCGACATGGTGCACACAAGTAACTGACACAACGCACTGCAAGCACAACACGAGTGATTGTTTACGAAGTAGAAGTAGTCGCGCGCGATGTTGCTCGAGCAGCAGGAGCGACGCGCGACACGACGCGGCGCGGCCGGAGCACGAGCGCGAGTGCCGGCGGCGGGAGCCGGCGCGGCCAGTGTCGGCGCGCGGCTCTACTGTCTTGCATCCTACTTGTATATTTCTAGCACTCATTAAAACACGATATTGCTTATTTTACATCTTAATATCTTGTTATAACACAGAAATATGAAAACAGTGCTGTCTGTACATTGAAAATAAAAATAAAAAAAATAGCAGGGGTTATTGTTATGTCGATGTCGAACCCAAAAATGTAATTAACTTTTTTTTTGTCTGTTTGTCTGTTTGTCTGTTTGTCTGTTCGTCTGTGCGCGCTAATCTCAGAAACGGCTGATCCGAGTTGGATGCGGTTTTCACGAATATATTGTGGGATGCTTAAATTTACATTTAGTGTTTGTTTCATGTCAATCGGTTCATAAATAAAAAAGTTATGTCAAATTAAAAAATCACGTCGAACATTCTATGCTTATACCATTAATCTCCGCAACTATTTGACGGATTTGGTTGAAATTTGGTACAGATATAGTTTAGAACCTTAGAAAGGACATAGATATATTTTTATTTCAAAAATCAAAAAATAAAATAAAAATAAAATAAAATAAAAATAAAACAAAAATAAAAATAAAAATAAAAATAAAAATAAAAATAAAAATAAAAATAAAAATAAAAATAAAAATAAAAATAAAAATAAAAATAAAAATAAAAATAAAAATAAAAATAAAAATAAAAATAAAAATAAAAATAAAAATAAAAATAAAAATAAAATAAAAATATAATAAAAATAAAATAAAATAAAAATAAAATAAAAATAAAATAAAAATAAAATAAAAATAAAATAAAAATAAAATAAAAATAAAATAAAAATAAAATAAAAATAAAAATAAAATAAAAATAAAAATAAAATAAAAATAAAATAAAAATAAAATAAAAATAAAATAAAAATAAAATAAAAATAAAATAAAAATAAAATAAAAATAAAATAAAAATAAAATAAAAAATAAAATAAAAAATAAATTTATTCCGGACATACAGCGCCATCTATTGTTCAATTTCGTACTTATAGTACGGAATTGAACAATGTCGGGCTGTTCCTATACTCCGTAGATAGATGGCGTTGATCGCGCAATGGTGTAATTACAATTGTTCAGTTCATGTTATTGTTTTAATTCATTGGAAATTTGTTTTTACAAAATAGTAAAAAGCAATGAAAAATATAACATAATACAACTTTTAGTACAAAGAAAACGCTCTAACGGAGTATAGATAATTCTATGTCGATCGTTACACGACTTCGGTTCATGTTATTGTTTTAATTCATCGAAAAAAAGTTAACAAATAGTAAAAAGGTATGAAAAAAATTATATCAATATAATTAAACTTTTAGTACAAAGAAAATGCCCGAACGGAGTATAAATAAATAATCCAAGTTGTCTTTATCCTCGATAGATGGCGTTGGGGAAAAAGGCTTGGTTATTATAGCATAAAGGATAGGTTCTAATATAATTTCTTTTTTAATTGTTATAAATTCGTAATTCGTAGCTTTCTTTAGTTTTAAGTTAGTTTTCATCTTAAGTTCGGAAAGATTATAATATTTCTTTAGTTAAAGTCCGTTTTTAAACTATTTTTTCAATGCCCTAAGTGAGTATACATACAGAAATATGAAAACGTCCATAAATTAAAAATAAAATCCTGTCAGCTTTAGTCGGGAGTATATTTGAAACATTTTCGCTAGTGAGGAATATTCTCAAATCTCTTGGAGAAGTTTACGTAAGGTTCGTGAATCTGGCCAAAACAAGATGTTACAGTTGACAAGTGCTGAACACTAGTGCCTACTCATTTAGTAAACATATTTATATTTAAACAGTCGATGGCCGGCGGCTGTCGGCGGCCACTTCAAGTATTCTCTCATTTAGTTACAGCACTAACTAACTTAAAAAATGTAAAACGTTATCAAAACGAGAAGGGAGACGCAGGCGACTGCTCGTAGCGGGAGAAGACGAGGGAGGGGGGAGGGGGGGAGAGACGTTTCACGCGGAGACGTCGTCTCTCGAGCGTGAAGATACCTTGATGAAAAGAAAATGAGAGCGAAATGATACAGCGCAGCCACTGCACTGACGTCCCCACCACACTAACCATTCTTTTCAAAGTCTTTACTTCTTTACATTAATGCTTTCTATGGTTTATTTTATAATTTTAACGAGGCTCCGCCGCGCCGTGCAGCCTCTACGTGCGATAGCAAAGGGGGGGGGGGGGGATTTTGTATTATCTGCTGAGGACTTTCATCTAATTCAGGATCATTAAATAGTAAAATTGTTGTGTGAATATATTTAGATACTTGTTATCAGATATAAACCTTTATCAAACTAGATTTACGTATTGTAAGTTTTTAAAATAGAATCTGTCTGATTTCCTCATACAATATCGAGTAAGAAGTTAGTATTCGTGTAGTCGAGACATAATCATTAAAAGGTATTTGTAGTTTGTGAAGTTGTAATAATTATCTGCATTTACTGGTCTAATGTTTGTGTGTGGTAACCCAGGCCGATCCCAATCGAGTGCTGCATGAGATAGAACAATCGAGTGCTGAGTTTGTACGAGTACATTGTAACAGCTCGCGGTCCACGCGGGCGAAGTAAAGGAACTATTGTTTGTAACGTTATATGTACAATAGGACAAGTATTGTATTTGATTCGTTAGGAAGTACTCTACGGTTTCGATATGTCGTTTATCTCGTCTTTGACGAAAATTAGCAAACGAATGGATTAGTGTCAGGCAGCGTATGTATAATATATTGTACTACAGTTTACCAACTAAGTACTTATTTACTAAATCGTATTTTTAAGTAATATTTGATTGAGCTCCGCTCCTACACTACACTGCTCTATACCGGTAAACGTTCATTTGTTGCCGACACAATGGGAAAGTAATCAACATGAAGACGCTCCGTCTCCTCGCAGTCTCTGCAACCAGACCATTCCTTCACTCACACTAATACAATCTAGTAAGCGCTGCGCACGCGCGGTTCTATCTCTCTACGCCAACTCTAGGCACTATTTCCGCCTAGTTGAAGTATAATATTTTTTGAAGGTAGCGGCGGCTCTGAAAAATTTCGTAATACCACCTGCAAAGTAAATTATATTGTACCTTGTCTAGTGTTGTGTTTAACAGTCCGAAATATCACTCTAGGCAAGAAGAGGCTGAAAGATCCCTGACGCCGCGCCTTGTGCTGGCGATATGCTACTGAACCGATACGGTGTAAGTACCATAGTCAATCTGCCGCCTCCAGCATCGTACATACAAGTGAGGTTTGCACAAAATACTGACTGACAGACGTTACATTAACGACATCCTGTGATCTCCTGCCCCCCCCCCTGTGCCACCGCGTTCCTCCGCAGACACCCGCGGGAAATGAGAAAACTTGGAGTTTCCTAGGTGTACGAACAACTTACATTTATTTATTGAACGACCTTTAGGCCACTTTTCTGTTTCACTCCACAGTAGTAAAAACTTTGATGTCTCCTGCGTAACATTTTTGAGAAGATTATTCGAAAACACGGAGCCTGGCCCTGTCGGCTACACATCGGTCTGTAGCTTGATCAACAACTTAACAGCGCAAGATTACGCATCTTGGAGACTACTGAAGCTCGGCCACTCGTATGTATACGCCTACAATAACAAAAAAATATTTAATAGAAAATATACTAATCAGATTTTTTTGCACCTTAACTGTGCTGTTCTTGGGATTCTTAAGTTATAAAGGGCTAATAACAGTGAAGCCGGCATTATTTGATGGCAGTACCGAGTGCTGTGCAAACTGACATCGAAGTACAGGAGTCGGTAGCACTGAGTGTACACCGCGCGGTCTATGAGCCACCTATACACGCATTCACTGTTTGCTGAGTAATCGGATCAGCACACAAGTCGAGTGAAGAGAGAAGTGGGGTGAATAGTACAGGTAATACATACAATTTTGCAATGACCACTAATGTCACCTTTACGTCTCAGTTCATGTACATACAATATTCAAATGTCAGTTGCTTTATATTGAATTCATCCAATGCTCACATGTACTGAGGATACTTTGTGTTGTGCTTGCAGCTTGTATTTATTGATGTTGAGTTTATGAGCCACGCAACTGTTTGTTCGTAATAACTTTCACATTGACACAACACATTGGACCACCAGCCCTCACATTATAATTATTTATTTCTCTTTGATTGCATCCTCATTCAGAACCTTAAGTTCAATTTTCTGTTTCGCTTCACATTGCAAACAATCGCACCGTCAACACCTGGACTGTATTTGAAGGATAAATTCACGACAATTATTTCAGATTAGTAACGTCAAATATGAAAATAAAAAACTTTAACTTGAATCATAGGCAATTGAATACGAACGTAAGTTGTTGTTACAATAAGTGTTCGTGATTAATGTTTACTCGGTAGGTTGGCACGCAATTTGAACCGGAGTCGGTGACTGAGAGCGGTCGTGTCATCGTGTGTCGGGTCAAGTCGTGCGGTGTTAGAGATAGCTCAAAGCCTGGCGTGTGTAGTAGTCTGCCTGTTATCTATTGATTATGTTATTGGCATCCAGACGCGGCACACGTGTCCGGCGTACTGGTCGGTGCCACTCGATTTGAATACAATTATTATAAGCCCCATAAGGTCGGGTTCTGCTAATTATCATTGCCAAAATAAATTAAAATAATGGACATTGAAAATAAATAATTTCATTCCAATATGGGAATTAGTTTCTCGATGAGGACTCGTCAGTTATCCGTGTAGAATGCCTGCACGGTCCCCTCGAGAGCGATCGTTAGCGGCGGTAGTCGAGTGGACGGGGCCGGTGCCGGGCCGGTGCCGGGCCGGTGTCGGCCGGGCCGGCAGGTCGCCTCCATTCACTCGTTGTTTGTACTGTACATTGATGTTTGTGTTTCAGCGCAAGCACACGTGAGGGCCTCCGGTGTCGTCCTACAATCCCACTGCGTCGCATGGTAATTGGCTGTTGTTGAGTGTTACAATATAGGTCGTCGTTTACTCTATTAGTACCGTACATTATTTTAAAAATCTATTAGTGCATTATAACGTCTGATTTTGTAATAGTTCACGTCAATCCGTAACTAGTAGATGCTTAGTCTCAAAGGAGTATTTATAACAGAATTAAACGTAAGTTATTAAACGAAGTAGTTGCTACGCTTGTTGTACAAATCTATCATTTTTTTCACTGCTGTGAGTTAAAATTTTACGACAAGAAAATTGTTCTACCTAGGCTAACCAAACAATTGATTTTGACGAAAATGGTTTTAGGAAATTTAATGTTTATTTTACAGTCCTATCCATAGAATTTTTTTTAATCAGATCCATGTATGGAGTTATTTTTAAATTTATTATTTTTTATTTAAAATTCAAATAGCAGTTACCAGAATACACCAACCTACAAAGTTTCAATTATGTAGTGTAGGCCCAACAGTTTCGGAAATAAATGGCTGTGACATACAGACGGACGGACGGACCGACAGATGGACAGATAGACAGACATGACGAATCTATGAAGATTCCGTTTTTTGCCATTTGGCTACGGAACCCTAAAAAGACCTATCAATAATTAGAGTATTCCACGAATATTTTTATGTTCAAACATGGTAAAAAAGATTTTTCACTGTGATATACTAAAAGATGTTGTGAAAACCGTACAAGTATGTAGGTATCACCCCTTGCAGAATGGTGCACTACTTACTGGACAAGTGGACACCCTGTGCGTATGTATAGTAATGACGTACTGTGTATGTGTGCGTGCGGATTGTAATCGCTGGCCACATAATAGACGTATTACTGTCTCTAGCTTTATACGGCCGCACTGATTGCGTATTATGCAAGGAGATTACATGTCACACAATATTCAGATTATGTTCTGTAATCATGTTTGATTCCTATCACGTGTCTGTTAAGTAATGGTGTTCGTAATTATTGATTTTAATTGTTATTATTCATGTTGTAAGATCATGGTAATTTTATGTACGTATCAAGAATAAATTGCGTTCGAACATAATAATTACTCGCGTACTTGTGAAACGACATACAACTGTCAATAAGAGCGCTCTGTATGCAAGCAGGTGTTATTTAATTTCGTCTTTTGTACTAAGTTTTTTAGAAAACGGTTGTTATTAAATAAAATAAAACTTTTCTCATAAGCAATAAAATGGAAACAGTAAATAAAATACATGAAGGTAAAATAGTATGTATGGGGAAGTTAGTGACGCTGTTGGTGCTAGCTGCCACTCCTGCAGTTCTGTCCATTAGCTAATTGCCAGGAAAAATGACATCTTTTGAGCAACACCCTCTGTGGAGACGAGAATTGCCATCTATAATTAACATCTATGACGCTTGCTCCGACACATGCGCATTGAATATTAATTAATGAAATTGAACAAGTGCTGATGTAGCAGCTGAATAGTACAGTTACTGTAGCTCGTCTTGTTCCTGCCGCACTACATTCCCATAGCGGAAGGTTTCGAGATCCTATTATCTAGTCAGTCTAAAAAATATACTATAATACATAGCAGAACTGCTTTCAAGGTGTTTGTAGAAAAGTCGTGTGTTCGTGTTCCTGTCTATGCGTGAGTGTGGCTACAGCACACTTGTGTAAAGAATTTCGTGTTGTATCTGTGCGGTGTTGGCGTGTTGTGTGAGGCCGGCTCCGGCCGCCACTCGCGGCGCTATAATGTTGCTCGTGAACACTCCACAGGTTTCTTTGTTCTCGGTGTCGGATTATTATTTTCATTACAATATTGTAACTGTATATGTTGGCAATGTTGCGAGGATATACAGACCACTACTGTAAAACTGTAATTTCTCGTTTAAGACCATTTCAGTAGAGTTCTATAGTTGGTCACACCATGGGTACAATCTGACGTGACATTAAACATAATAGTAGACAAAGTTTCTTTAGATATTTAATTTTAATATAAATGTAACTAATAAGCTAGATTAAGTACTTGAAGGGCCTTAATATCGATAAGTGAAACCACATAATATTTTTTATACTTTTAGTTTTGGGAGCAATGTGATGTTTACCAGTTATACTAATATGTAAAAAAAGGTTATGTAACAAACATCATTAAGTTTGTATTTCTCCATGAGTTAGTTTATACAATAAGTAAATTAAGAACTTATCTTAATAATTATACATAATTTGTCGTCACAATGAAAGCTATATAATATTCAGAAGAGATCACATAAAATACTAGAGACTGAATTTAAAGTATACAAGATAGTATGAACTAGTAAATGATGAAACAGTAAGTGTGCCGTTTGAGACATTAAGCGTGGCGTGTAAGTAGGCAAACTGCGTGGATAATGGCCTGTGGCCAATAAACTACGCACCGGCCCCGCTCGGGCCACGCTCGGGCCACGCTCGGGCCACGCTCGGGCCACGCACGCTGCGTGCGGCGCGCCGCGACTGCCAGCTGGCTGCTCGACGTCCGCTCCGGTCACTTACTGCCCGGGCTACTTTACATACATTAGCGTGAATCGAGTCCAGGACCGGGATATCACACCCGCATGTTAAAGGAAGTCAATGCCGTTCAAAAGATGTAACTGCAATTACGATACATTGGCATTTCCGAGCAAGGTGTTAGAGTAAATACATCATGGAATTGATTCATACAATAAATACATTTTTTTTTTAAATCAGGTTACGAACGCGACGTTTTGATAGTAAATACAATTAGTTTGGTACTGTTATGTAACCTTCATCATGCATTCAATGTATCAATCTGTATATTTTTTAGTAATAGTATCTGTAGCATTTATAATTATATGTTAGACGACCTCTGACTGTCAAAAATAAAAAGAAATAAGTCAGACACGAGAACTAATTGTATATCTTAAACAAAATACATGAATGAATGTACATTTAAAAACAAAATATGCATGGGCAGAGTATGACTAAACAGTGCAACTAAACCAAGTCCTGACGGACTATTTTTTATGACGTAACTGTGACATCCAAACTTATTCATTTCATTCGATGTTTAGAAAAAACGTAAGAAGGTGTAAAATATTTTAATATAAAACAAGTTAGATATTAGATAGATAAAACAGATGTTTGTATTAAATTCTTAACTGTGTATACGCCTTACTATCCCGGGGAATATTCGCATGAATATAACTCACAAAACATCAGACACAGAAACGTAATCTTCAAATGTAAATACGAAGTTACGGAGGAATTCTTCTCATTACATGGAGTGATCTCCCCCTCCCGTGCGTTAAGTTGGAGTGCAATTAATTACACGTCGAGAGCGCGACTCATTTCAGATGAAACGAGAAAGAATATAATAGTGTCGTGTGTACAATTGTGAGCAGTCTCAGACAGGTCCTGGCCGAGCTCACGCACACACACGTCACACACATGTATGTGACCCGCAAAGCGTACTACGACAGTGGGATACTACAGGCTCGTCCTCGCGCGACTATAAATCTCGAGTTGATTCGGTTCACATATGTGTGAGTGAGCTTTCCGTGAATGTAAGCAGTTGAGAATCAGTACGGATATACGATCTGCGGCGTAACATTGTTTATGAGACCAGGCGAGTTGATGTAGCTCGTGGAGACACGGAGGTCGTACAGATGCCAGACAATACGCTTTGATTGCTGATATAAACCGAATTACTTTTCTCTACCGGCAGCTTTAATTCAAGCAACTCTCTGTGAATACACCTTTTTATATGTATCATATGTTGTCGGTATTAATTACTAAACGAGCATTTTCTTGCTAATTGCACGTAGTTGATTGCTAGCTTGGCAACATGAGGTCTAAGACTTGTACTACTACTTTTTCATATTTTCATTTTGCTTCAATGAACATTGAAGCAATATGAAAATAAATGAATTTAAAACAGGGACTGACTAAAAACCACCCCGTTCCTTCTCCTGCTTTTCGAGCCGGAACCCCGGTAAACCCGCTAGGTAGTCCGCAGCTCTAGATCAGAAAACAGAGACTGGATTATTTACTTTTTTGTTTAATTATTTTTAGTTTAAAATGTATGAATAGTCAGGAATAGTATTACAATCCAGTTAGATGTTTAATTTTCATCATCAACACTTTAGTTACATTAATAAGCAGAGAACATATTTTCTTAACCGTACATGTTCCATGGGCACGTTTAGTTTCTAGCTTTAGAAATAAAGTAATGAGTGCCGTACGACTGCCAGCCGGCAGTGCGCGGCACGTGACGCGGGTGCCGCAGCCTGCAGTGTAGCGGCACGTCCTGACGTGGACCAGCCATTGTCGTCGCTTGTGATTAGCAGGCGCTGTAGCCGACGTTAGCAGTTTAGAGAACAGTTGCTACTCCTAAACTTGTAAAGTTCAAGTACTGGATGTATGACGTGCCACATGTTACGTGGCACATGTCTTAATATTGTATAAAATTATGTGATGACAAAATACTTCTTTATACTCTTGATTACAGCACGACTATAATGTAGTATGACTACGGCCTAGCATAACTACGACGTAGCATGACTACGGCGTAGCAACACTACTTCGCAACACGACGAAGACTAAGTTCAACTACGGCGTAGCAAGACCATGATGGAACACAATTACGACGTAGTAACGTAATATGACTATACCGGACATTACGATGTCCGGTATAGTCATATTATTACGTACGATACCTGCTACGTTGGTGAAGCACCTACGGATAACTATACTCGCTACTACCCAAGTACCTGGTAGCACTTGCTACGCCGCCGTCGTAGCACAGCGTTAAGCGCGAAGCAACTACTACGGTGTAGTAGATGTTAAGAAGTAGTTGAATGCTACGGTCACTTTAGTCTTTATAGGTACCGTCTAAGCCTCATATCTAGAATTCTGCAAGTCTTTGGAGAAGGCCTTTGCAGTAGTAGTAGATATCTCGTGGCTGCTATAGATGGTGATGATTATAATGATAACTGGCATAATTGTATGTTTAATTTTGTTCAAGAATTCAGTTACAATATGAAACAATTTTTTTTAATTTTTAATTATTAGCATTGTCTTATGCGCTTTGCTTTAAGTACCTTTAATAACAGAACTTAATGCTACGGTAGCTGAGTGAACCGATGTTCGGCCAACGAACGACTAAACTTAAAGTAAATAGTTTTCATTCAATTACATTAGAAGCGGTTTTAATCCGCCGGTGTTCGGATCAACCTCTCCCTAATTATCCTCAGTAGCGCAGTGCCACCAAGCAGGCGAATACAAAAGACGCACTCCCTCGCCGTGTGTGTTACATTACCATGCACAATATGTACATGGCTGACAGACAACTGCACTACGCAACTTGAGCGTTAATGAAAATGAATATAATGTATTAAACCATTTTACTATAAAAAATCTGTCTATTCTCCCTATATATACATCTCCTTATATGATTTTTTTTATTAGTTTTTGTGAGTTTCAGATATTTCGGTACTGTTGCAAGCATGTTGCAAGCGCGCCCGGATGAACTGGAGTATATGCGGGTGGATGTTTATGAGCAGAAACTCACAAGAACTAATAGACATAGTAAATATCCCGTTTTAAGTTCTAATGATACTCCCTATATGCACTATGAACGTGCACCAAATGACAAGTGTGTCGAGTCTATCGCGAACTTTGTGCGATGTAGAACTACTGGTCGATGTAGATTACAATGTCACTGAAACAAATGTAATGAAGTCTCTATTACAGCTTTCAGGTTCAACCAAGCAGAATGATTGTCAAGAAGATGTTCCACTGGTTGATTATATTGTTATGATGTAAGAAAATTAAACATTTAGTCTCCATTTATATGATAATTTTGAATAAACTGAAGGAAAGACAAGACCGACATTAATTTACTCGATAAAAAAGCCTTTGTAGAAGTTGTAGAAGATATAATTAGGAAATATTCTATTAACATCGGTAAAAACCAAGTGGAATGTAATAAAGTAGTAGATATGAGTCTCATAAAACGAAGGCGACTTAATTAACTCAGTACGTAATGTAATACGGCGCACAGATTACGGCGCCGCCAACCGCCGCCAACCGCCGCCAACCGCCGCCAACAATCTATTACCGACATTATGTAACGTGCTGGAGCTGAGCTTGCGAGTAGCTGTCGCTGCCGAGCTACTTCGTCGAGATCGAAATATTAATGATAGCTACTGCGTACTGAGTAGGTATGTTTAATATTTCAGAAATATTTGGTCCTAGCCTCATTGTGTGGCAGTAGTCGAAAATTTTTGAACAAATTATAATTTTAGAAATCGTTTTTATTATAATTTTACTTAATACTACAGGTACAATGGTCAATACATTTTTTTTTATGGAATAGGTGGCAAACGAGCAACCTTGTCACCTGATGGTAAGCGATCAGCGCCGCCCATGGACGTATTCTGAAGTACAAGTTGCACTGTACCTACATATGTTTTGAGTGGAAAGTAATGCTAATGTAATTGCAATTTGAAGTTGTAATAATAAATGTGTGACGTCATCGGGACGACCTGTTCAATAAACCTGGCAACGTTTTTTATTTAAATTATTTACATCTCCTGACGGCCGGGCGCCGGCGCCGCGCTCTCATCATTACAATACGACCCCTTCGGACCGTTCGCTGTCGACCTTTGAAATGTGTCATTCAATGGAATTGTTGGCGCACAAAACGGTAATTTCGAATAAAGTCGGAAGAAAATTAAAGAACGCAAAACATAACTTCACGCCTTTATCTCCTTAAGGGGTAGCTGAAACGCACATACATAATAATATTACATAATGGTGTATGTGCGCAGTGTAATATCCTCTGTTCACTACTTGCTGTAAGTCTCATGTGAGACATCTTCAGATCTCGTGCTATTACTAACCCCTGGTATACAGAGCGTGGATCTACGCGAGACACAATACGTGTTCTATTGTGACTAATATACCGGCAGACAAGAGGTTAAGGAAGCAATTAATTAAACATATTTGGCCCGACCCGGCAGTCGAATCCAAGACCTTCTTACTCAACCAACGAGGACGTCTTTAGGCCAGTAAGATCATAAATATATTTTACTCGTAGTTAAACAATTAAATTAAAAAAGCTGTCTGTGTACCCAATAACTGTTTTGTGCAAAAGTTCAACCAACAAAACCCTGTGTGTTACTCAGCAGCTTGTTCACAGTGAATACTAGTGGGGCGGAAGTGATACTGAGATGGTGCCGTGAACTACGAGACTTATGTATTAATTATTCTTTAGAATCGAGGCGTTAAGGTCACTACCTAAAGACAAGTTGTATTTCAAAGGCAGGCGCGTGATGCAGGGCGCGGGGCGCGGGGCGCGGGGCGGGGGCGGGGGCGCGGTGCTCGGACTCACAAACATCTAAGTTGTATTTGCCGCAGGATAGCTGACCGCCGCCACCTCGTATATCTCCGCCTGCACGTACTCCTCGACTCGCTTTATTTATTACGTGATACTTTATCTTGATGGAGGGACGGTTGCCACGCTTTGATTGTTTCTCCGAGTGTTTACTAAACGACCAAGACGAATAGGGCCAGCAACATGTTCGCACAGCGACGCAGCACACGCGGGACGCTACTTATAATTATGTGTTTTGTTATGAACACATTTGCATTGTGCAAGTGAGGTAACCGCCAACCTGTTAACCCACGTTTTTGCAAAGGTGGACAACTCCTCTGACATTGGGAATGTTCCTGGGCGTACGTCTATCCTATAAAAGGTTTTTTAAAGATTGTGTCCCAACTCTATAGGTATGTATTGTGTAGTGAGCAGCATTTCATAATGCAGTAATAATATATTATAAGAAATAACAGAACAATTATTAAGTGATGTATGACGCCATATAGTGTTGTTTAATCTGTATTACCGGAGCGCTCGGCTGGACCGCTCTCGTATCGTTCAGCAAACACGTGACTCAGCCGACAAATATTGTCTTTTTGGTCATTTCAGCAAGTATTTGTAGCAGAAATTGAGGACTTACAGTAAAGTATTGCTAATACGTGCCGCTATTGATGCAGCGTTGTCTGAGACAAAGCACGCATATTGCAAATTAGCTGAACACCGTTCCGGTATTCGTCACCTGCGCGAAGTGCGTTCGAGTGGAGAAATTAATATCCGGTCGGGAGCCGCATCGTTTCCGGGTCAGCGCGCCCGCTTGCACCCTCCCCCGCGACCGGGGGCCGGTCCCCCTCTGGCCCCCTCGCCGGCACCCGCTCCCCGCCTCCCTGGGAGAGTGGTCGCTGAAGGAGGATAATTAAACTGTTTCATTATGTTGGAGGGGCGGCGAGATAAGGCGATCGGATGCAAATTTTTTAAAGTTAGATTTTATTGCACTCGAGATGCTCTATAATACTCTTATTGGCGCGGATCGAACAGGACTGGTTTCTCCTAAATTTTATTTTTATCATCACCATCTTAGACCTACCACTTAATGGGAGGTGTAATCAGAACAAGCCTCCTTTCACATGGACCAGGTAATGAGCAAACCTATAATTTGAAATTATAAGTCCAGGTCCACGATTCTTACGTTCACCGTCTGACAATGAGATCTGAATGATGTTTTGCTAACATCATTCAGATCTCATACGTACATACATATGTTTAGCTTGGAATAAATAACATTAGTACTTGGCGGGTTTCAACCCCGCACTCTCATTCTTGAGGAGCGGGCGCTCTTCAACCTCCGGCCCACTACGACAATTGAATTTGATTTATATATTAATACTTGCAGGACGGGCAAACACGGTCGTATGTCAAATGTATATTATGTGCATAGGTGTATATACGGTCCAACTGGTACAGGCGGGTGTGCGACTCATTATTTCCACTCAGCTAATGCGAAAGAAGAAAGTAAAACATTGAGACAGCATGCACAGCACGCGGCATACACTGCAGCTTGTAATTAGTTGAGAGTGGCTAATGGCTCGTACGTGAGTGCCCGCTCTTGTTTACCTACACTCCTCTGTTACTGCGATAGTTAACGTTTTTACTTATATTTATGAATGTGTAAGGAGATACTAATTAGTTTTTCTACAACGCGAGTCAGCAGACTCTGTATGAGTCCAATGCAGTCGGCGGTGGTTGTGCCTTCAGGTGACAGTGTCCGACCAGGATAAAACTCATTTACGTAATACTGTATATCCCTACGTCCTAGGTAATTACGCTTTACTTATTGCACGGAGATATATCTTCACTTCGAGTGGTCGTGTGACACACACACACAAACGGCACAAACTCAATGTAGTGATCAGTCCGATCACATGCAAGACTTTTTACTACACTTCATACTGAGGACTCCACAGATTCAACTGAATGTCGTATGTATAGGAGGACGTCACGGGGGGCTTTATGAAACATCACGTGTATCTATTTTTTCGTCAAACGCGGGATTTTTCACCCTTAAAACGGGGTAGTATGGGTTATTTCATTTCCCCATAAAATAGTATAATGATGTATTTCTAAACTTAAACGAATATAATACCTACTAAATGTTAACCCACTTATATAATATAGTGCATTAAAAAATACACGTGATATTGAGTGAGGGTGACAGAGTTAATTTAGAACAGTTAAAAAACATCACGTGATTAATGGACGACCTAATAATTATTATGTTGAAGCCTTTTGCTGGTCGAAAATAATGAACGCTCTCTCGTTGGCCGCGAGCTAACTCAACAGGAACGGAGAGTACAGTGACCGCGCGGTCACGCGATCAGCACGCAGGTGGTGCCTTCTTTATGGCATGTGTATCTCACATCGGTAGTTTAAGGTCTGGTATCACCGCATCCATGGCCCATTTGTGTCGCAGCACTGCTGTCCCGCGTGACGGCCTGTTGCTGCGTCATCGAGATGCACGACGAGATGATCTCGTACAAGTAGTTTCAATTCAATGATTCGTTTAAGACCAAGTTGAAAACGTTACACGATATTTTCAATTATCTGGAGTGTAGAGTGTAGAGAATGCACACAGACAGAAGTATATATACAATAGTAGTGCATTCTGTGCATTGTAGTAAGCGATCCCAGAAGTAGAGTACTCTCGAACAATTTATTCAATTCAGTTGCAGCGGAACAATGTATCGACACGAGTGCCATCCGATGCTCAAAGGAGTCGCTTTCAATTATTATTTTCTGTCTGTGGTCGCATTGTTCGAAACACAATAACGTTGATATTGAATATTCTACGATTTCTGCGTCCCTGGTACCGAGAGTCGAGAGCCTTGGGAAGACTCGCAAGCCTCGTTCATATTGGCTAAATTGTTTGTTTCTACAGAATGGTGTTTTAAATTGGATTTGTATTGATGTCGTTTACTATTCCAGAATAGTTTGATATTTTAGTTTCATTAAATCGACACAGAGTTCATATCAACTAAATTAATTAGATATTGTTGTGATTATAAAGACGTTGGCTAACATCAAATGCTTTTTAGTAGCAAATTACATCAGTGGCACAAAGCATATCTTTCAATATTTAAAATCCATCTAAACAAAAGTAGACCTTATTACAAGCATCATATTCTGGTCCTTCGAGCTGGATGTCATAACTACGGAGCAGTAAACATCTCACCGCTCGAACATGAGAACTGCATCCCAGCGATAAGATTACGCACGTATACTACGTTTTATAGACCATGTTGTCAATATAACTAAGTAATTAACACAATTACGAAACAACGTCAAGTCAGAAGAACAGCTGATTTAAACCTAAATAAATGTGACATATAGTGAAGAAACCGAGAACGCTACTAAATAACAACAACAATATTTATCTACTGGAAGATGGAGCTAATTTATTTAGAAAAACTCAAGCAAACTTGAAATAATGTCCAAAAGGAAAATTAACCAAAGGTTACATAGAAGCACGAGTGAACATTATTGACGAGTACGTATTGGATGTCACTCAAGAACGCTCTCTGTGGATTAATTAAGGTAACAGCTAAAGAACAAAATGGAATTTTGCCATACTTTACAAACAACAAGTATTAAACATATTTTTTCAAGTAAATTTAAATAAAATATTTGAGATCGGAGCAGTCACGTCGTGGTCGTGTAAACTCCCTAGTTCAATAAGTTTGGTTTGTGCAGCGCTGCGAATGATAAACCGAGTCATAACTCAGCGCCGGCCAGCGCGGCGGCGGGCGGCGGGCGGCGCGCGGGCGGCGGGCGGGCGGCGCGGCGGTCGCGTCGCCCTCTCACACGATTAACTCATTAGATTAGTTACTTCACGCTCCGCTGCGCGGGAATTGGATCGGCTTCCTGCGAAATCTGAATTTAGTTGAGACGTTCATTATATGCATGGGTTCATTATAACTAGTCTTACGGCCCATTTGTGTTACAACTTACGTATACAACGATCATATAATATATTATAATAGTTTTAGATGTTAGCACCGTGCGTCTAGTATCCAGTATCAAGCAGAGCGCACCGAGTGAGTGTATGTGAGACAGCTGACAGCACACAGCTGCACCTTCACTACACGCCGTACTCAACAACGCGCGCGTTATAAATTCATGATCGCGAAAACATGAGCATTATGAATGTACAGACTCGCAGGCTGCCGACTGCGGGAGCTTCATAATGCAGGCTCTGTTGGTGTGTCACTTGCAACCGTACAAGGAAACATTCTCAATTGAAATTATCATACGTCAGCCTCGAGTTCAACGAAATGACTCATATTATACTCGTATGTTTTGTTTTGTTTATATTGTGACAGTACGGTTTAGTTAGTTGTTGACTATTTGCGTTAGTTACAGAGAGAGTATATCGGGCCAGCGGCCGGTCGTGCCAATCGAGGACCGCAAATCAAAGCGCGGTCAAAGCAACAATTACGCGCTGTCAAACAACGCTGTTTGAACTCAAACAGTAGCAGTACAAAGCGATGCCGAGCGTGCGAGTGTCGGCGCCAGGTCTGGGGACAGCGGCGTGCGGCGGGCGGCGCGCGGCAAACACTGCTCAGTCACTGTTTACGGGAGACAGTAGACGCGGTCACTGCCACGACTGACCAACTTATAGTATGTGGTAATGTAGCGATTATAGTCATAATGAAAGTTTGCAGACCGCAATACGCCTGCCGTCCGCCGCCACAGTCGCCTGACCCTGTACCCCGCCCGAAGGGAACCCAATTAAGCATCTTTCACAGTGAGGGCCATCCTTTTAAATCATAATTCAAGCTTCACTGAAGGGAATGCGATTTCAAAAGACTTGGATATTATCTGACTACTACCTTTTGTTCCGAAGCAAATTGAATTCAGTTGTGAAATGAGTTCACATTCCTTGGTTGTCGAGTACAGTCGGGCGCTGCGCTGCACTGTCGAGGTATTTCAAGTGTTTTCTATGTGAGCGATGCCTTTGTCTGATGCGGCTACTGTGGAAGACACGCGGTAACAAGTATGTCGCCTACACAGGCGAGTATACTCCGGGCTCCTCGTGCGAGAACTAAGTAATTAATCGAGGAGTGGACCATCTGAGCGTGAGGCGCTCGACTCAGCGACACTCGATACTGGTACAGTTCACTGATGATGATGTTTAATCCCACTTTGAGAGTTGCGGAAGTTCCTCTAAGGGTACTTCGGAAAAAAAGAAATGTACTCATCTATACTAATGTTATAAAGAGGAAATATTTGTGTGTTTGTGTGTATATTATGTGAAATGTTTTCACACAATAACTACTGGACCAAATTTAAAAAATATTTCACTAATAGAAAGCTGCCTCTTTACTGAATAAGCGAACAACAATACATGAGGTTATATAACAACATAGGCTATGTAACCATTAAATAAAAATCCTAAGTCACTAACCCACGCGGACAATTCACTAATCTACGCAAACCAAGGCGCTGGCAAATCGGACTGCTTGGGAATAACAACATTACATTTTGTAATAGTCCAAGCATTTGGAAAGTATTTCGAGAGTTTTGAAAATTGGTAATTTGATAGGTTTTGATGTCGTCTTTGACCCTTTGACATCGTATCGCGGTCAGTTGTGCTCCCATATTGAAAAAAAATATTATCTGTTTATTTCATTGACTCTGATTCACTTATAAACTAGCTACCGAGCTACCAATGAGCCTCGTGCGTTATTCATCGAGCGTGCCTTGTGGTGCAATACTTAAGTGACAGACGTAATATCCGCGCGCATCCGCCGGTGCGGGTATTAATATCCGGACAGACCGCATCAATTTCGTCACTCGACTGGCCGCGCCGCGCCGCCCGCTGCCTACTGCTACACCGATGGCCACTAAGGAAACACCCAGCCACGCGGCGTGACGCCTAAATAAGTCAGGTTTATGAAAAAATTTAACGTCGTGATAAGATCCAAACCACCGGAGCCTCAGCTTACATTACAGTATCCGAGCTAAAAGGAGAAACATAAGTAGCAACGTTATTTGAGAATACGAAATGAGGAAAATATTTTTAAGAGTAATACGCAATCGTAGCAGGGAAGCGAAACCCATACATATGTAATGTGAGTCGACACATACATATTATTACGTGCATGAGCTTAGACGCGGAGGTACAAACAGATGACACGCTGTTTTCACATCATTTGTTCAACAAAGTTCGGCTGTAGGTACATAATATATAGACGCAGCACGAAGGTGCCGCGGTCACAGCTCCATACCGAGCTCTGGAGTTGGGTAGTTTCCTAGGTCACAAATAAATTATTTCAATGTAATAAAATATCCTAAAATAATCGTACTTTCATTCAATAATTTGGCGTTATATTTATTTATTTAATTTTTTAGCTAATTTTAAAGAAATAGCTATTTAACGCAAAAAATTATGGCGTCATAAGTTGCGATCTCCTAGAAAAGTAACATTTTTGACATTTCGATAAAAGTATTGAATTTAACTAGTACTGAACTACCGTATTAGTCAAATCTCTTTCTCTTTTTTCTTCAATAAAGTTGCCACACATTAGTTTTTCTCCTGTGTCGTGGGTGCGTTTACAAAATGTATATTATTTCACATGCACATGACTCCAACACCCGGAACTACAATTTGTGGATCACACAAAGTCCGCACCAACCGTGCAGTCAACAACATTGTACATAAAATAAGTAATATTAATAATATTTTAATTCTTGTGACTAACGACTTACACATGTATTGTATGCGCATGCAGTTACACAACTATTCATATAATGTGTTAGTGTTGAGATTGACTACGCAAGTGGCAGCCAACGATGTGCAGTGTTTATTGTAACGTAACGTATTTTGTCACGTTACGATACTTTCCGGTGATGGCCGACACCAATGCTTATCTTGCTCAGTAAAGGGTAGTTTATTGTGAAAGAAACAATAACTTCATCCCAAAAAAACGAAAGATGTTAAAAGTCACACACATAACTACTTTCAGCCAGTCCAAGTAATTAAATATTGCCTTCCATAGTCCGATATGTTAGGATATCCATCGGCCTCGCAGCGTCTGTTGTAATAATGCCATCCAACTAGCTGGCGCCCGTCCAGCGCTGGCGGCCGAGCCTGAACCATAATGGTCCGCGCTCCATTTTTGGATCATTTCGTTTAACCAGTCATGCTGAAAATAACGTTCAAAAACCAGGTTTAAGAGATTAGCGGACTTTGAACTTATTTCCTTTTTGGGAGTTCCATATCTCTACATATAAACACGAAGCAAGGACTGGCACTTAGACACTTTATTTCGGAAACGTATTTTAAAAGTTATCCATTACACTGTATGTTAACAAAAACTATTTCCTTTTAAAGAATTTAATAAGTAAAATATTTAGTGAAGTTCGAAGCACCGAATACTTCATTAGTTATAAACCTGTTCCAGCGCTGCATCAGTACTGAGCGGCACGTTGTTCTCGTGCGAGCTGGAGCCGGGCGCTCGCTGTAACAGAAGTCGTTTGCTCAGCTGCAGCGTTCCGTTATTAAACTCTGAATGGAGACAAAACGGTAATTAAACCCGTAATCCACATTCAAACAGTGCTCACATTTGTTTGAATGCGGCCGTATTAAGTGACAATATGGACAGTAGCTCGCAGCCGCCAGCACAGCGCCGTATACTTCGCGCTGCATCGCGTAGCTCTCGCGCAATACCAGCGTGACAAACTGGTTTGTTCCATTCCATTATACAGCTGTTGAGTAAGTCATTCGTTTGAAAGGGTTAATAATACGCCTAATGGCGGTATTAGCGAATCAGTGGCAGTAGTCGATGTGTACAGCCTGTATAGCTAATTGAATTACAAAACAATATGAAAGTGGATCGAGCGTCACAAACGATCACACCGCAACTGATCCGCCCCGCGCCGCAGCACGAGTCGCGGCCGCTGCACACTACACGATACATCAGGAGATTATAATTCCGTATTAATATGTCACTTCTTAATATTCTGCTTCATACAATAACTGAAAGAAGTGTCTCGTCTAGTCATAAAATAAATGTAACTGTGAGAGCATTCAGATAATAGAAAATAATATTCTGACAATTTGTGCAATCGAAAGGCACATCCCGATATCAGAAATCAGGTATCTTACACATCTATCGAGTCATCCGCGATTACTACATTAACTAGTTACATTAATTATTTTCATTGTGGTGGTAGAAGTAATAGTGAGCTTGTTCTAGAAATCATGACATTTATCTATCGATAGCAGGTTGGTTGTATGTTCGTAGTCAGGCGTTCATTTTGGCGCGCGGTCGTGTCGCGGCTCGCGCAATCAGCCAATCAGCGCTAAACATTTTACACTCATGACCAACCGGCAGCTTTAGCCGCGGTCACACTCATTATGCAGATGCGTCCAATTAGATGAATCCATTGACGTGAATCGTTGAGTTCAAATCAACTGTAAGTTATCTATCGTTGAACATTTTGAATGTTACATAATTGCCTTGTATGAATAATAATGAAAATTAACTAACATTAATCTTATTTGAATAAAACTACTTAATGTCCTAAAGCTGATAAAGCAGCTACGTTCCCCGAGACAGGAAGTAAATCGAGTAATTCTCGGAAGTAGCAGATGTTTACATGCACCTCTGTAATCTGGGTGCGCATGCAGGCAATTAATTCAAAATATCCTCACGACTCAATGATCAATCAGGACTAGGGCCGCATGGAGCCGCAAGAAGCTGGTCGCCGGCTGCCGATGTGTCCCGACGTCGTCCGATGTACGACGATGCCGAGACAACTGTATTAATGGCAGACGGATCCGGACTTATGAGCCAGACAGAATAACAGATTAGTTTCATCCATCAGGAAGCCAGTCCATGACAAAGGCTTGGCACTGGATAGCCTTTAAAATTATCCCGTCAGAAGTGTGAAGGAATGTACACCTTAGTGGTTTAAAAATAGAGGCTATATTGGAATTGGTTACAATATAAATTGATGTATGGTCTATTTTTGTAAAAATGAGAATTTTCAAAATTCTACCCAAATACCAATAAAATAATATACGTGAACCAACAATTTGGTGTCGCTAACCAGGTTTTAAAATAAAAACTTGGTGTTTTATGCTTTCTTGAGCGTGTTACTTGTGGCAGATAACCAGTACAATGCACAAGTAAATTGTCAACTGGCCACAGCAAGCTAAATTTGGGAAATTCCGATAGGAACTAGAAAATACTCAGGTAAGAAAATAATTAGTTAATACACAAACATTGGGGCAGGTCCCGCTGAAAGCTTGTCACTCGCGGAGTACGTATAGAGAGCAGCAATCACGTGAGTAATTAGACCGAGCGCTCCGTGCGCCGCACGGCCGGCCGCGCGCTGCCGCCCTGTCGCGCTACACCGCGGCATTCAATTTACAAAGGTCTCGCTAACGAAGGTCCTGTCCTGTCAAGTGTTTCATTTTTACTGGGACCGCTTTTCACGCTCCTTAATTTTACAATCCCCGAGCTAAACAGTTAATTGAATTACCGGCGGAGTACCGCGCGGTCCGCTCGTCCTGTCGCCAGTTGAGAGGGACATGGTTACATGTGACGTGGGTACTCCTATTTTTATCGTGGTTTGTCCTGTCGTGCTTCGTTTTTTGTGTTGCCGCGAACACATATTTTATGTGTGTGTGGTGCTTACTACTTACTTACCTGGACAATAATAAACATACAACACAAGAGTAGAAGTGGAGCTTTGTATTAACATTCCAATATAATGAACGCTGCCTCGTTGAAAGCTAATAAAGCGCTGTAGAGTCATTCAATTCCTTCCAAACGCTCTCCGTATGTTAAAGACGCGGCGCCCGCCGGGAGCGGCGCGAGGATATTGGGAGCGCGAGTCCGGCCGAGCAAACATCGCTCCCAGCGCTCTCTCGGATGCTGCTAGCTAGTGAAGACAGTTAATTGGAAACTCTAGCTGTGGATATATTGATGTACTTAGTCGTTACATTATATTATCATCTCACTGCTCGTTGATGTAGTTGCACGTTACTGCGTGCTTCCATTTATTTGGATAAGACAAAATGTTATTGTTTGTATATTTCTAAAATTCTCAGCTATGGCAATGTATGGAAACAGGATCGTCTCTTATTATTTATGTATAATGTTACGTTAAAAATCTGCTCTAGAAACTCAGTTCCTTGAGGAAAGAACGGTATAATGTCATATAATGGAAGAAATTTCAACTCAACTTGGTATTGAGAGAGTGTAGTTTATATCTGACTCAGTCATGTTGAGATTCAACTGTCTCCCACCGCATGGTTCCTGAAGCTGCGGACTACTTGAGCAACGGACGGCCTTGCCTTGGGTTCCGGCTCGAAAATTAGGAGTAGGAACGGTGTGGTTTTTAGTCAGTAAGAGTCTGGCTCCTATAGCTGGTATGTACCCAGAGCGTCCCGCCCGTCCGTCTGTCGGTCTGTCTGTCCAATTGCGATAATTGTCAGAGGACGGAGCTGACCGCCTCGAGTCACTCCCTCGCAACTCAGTTTAACTTTACTATTGAGTTACCATCTCGGTGTCAATTCAGTTTGTTGACGGTCGTTAATTAAGACTGAACTCGCCCTTTACGTTTCATGTAATGCTAATCAATAGTTCCATTCATCCCTTGTGAAGTAAACGACATATTGTCTTGAAGTAGCTGAGCACTACACCGACGAGGTAATAAATGCACAAACGTATTCCTTGCTATTAGTGATCGGATTGTAGTGGTACGTACCGCGCCAGGTTCGCGGCGCAGTTATTGCGGCAACTTGTGAGTCGCAATAACTTGGCAACTTAATATCACTGCACTCGCTCTCCCCCGGGACAAACTGCGCTGCTTTACTACGAACAGCTACTGCTTTATTTTATTACCCAACTTTACACATGGCTCCGGGACATATTTATTTATCCACCTCTCTGGTGCTATACTTACATACGTGCTCCAGTGTTTGCCGAGTCGCTGGAGACAATAGTAATGGTCAGAAGAAGATTGCATGTGGAGGTGTGCGTCGCGTTCTGCGAGTACGACCTATTTGTAGCGGGACCTCGCAGGACTGGCGCAAGTGGAATAATGTTCTGTACGGAATTGAACGAGTTTGCGTCATTGTGGTCGAACAGGACACGGCGTCGTTCCTGGCGTACAGGAACGTGCGCCACGTCCCGGCAGGCGGCGGGCGGCAGGCGGCGCCGGGCGGCAGGCCGGGTTGTATAAAGTTGTATTTGTTGTACAACTTTCCTATGTCCATTGTCATACGCGCACTAGATAAAAGTTTGCAGTTGCGTGCAACTTGTTGATACAAGAGTTCGCCGTAAAATAATATCGTCGTACCTGCGCGACTCGAGTGGCCACAATGCCACACTGTGACAGTGGACGCGAGGACAGCTCGGCGGCTACACTGCCGATGTACACAGATAACTCCACAGCTAGTGAATGTGAACACGACGCGACGGCAACTAATTTACATTCAGTAGCGAACTGGTTACGAGGGTTTCTCCAAGTTCGACTATGTAATAATTCTTCAACATCAAGTAAATTGAATTTGTTGCCAGATAGTTGAGTTAATTCCAGCTAATAGACTCTCTTTGACGACATCACTGCCACAACACAGTATATCCTACAGAAGGACCGCACGCCGCCGTCGCCGCGCCCCGCGTGACGTACACTTTATGTTTGCGAGAGACTGCAACTCGTGCTGGTGCAGGTATAGCAAGTTGTTAGCTTGGAAGTACGTGAACAGTGTGCCTGCTTTTATAAAGTGGTACACCGTTCGGTTGGCAGTGGTTCTACTGCTGTACTCTGTGTACTCCTTATTTAGACAACTTTTATCATTAGGGCCATCCTTATTGTACGGCTGAGTCCCTCCTCGAGTAATTATGGCTCTGGAAGATATCTGCCCGATGTCGTGAATAACAATAGAGCATTGTATGGAAATTGATTACGAGAACCTATTACATTAACTTGTGAACTGTTGTCAAGTGTTACTGAAGCAAATTGAGATTATTAAGTTTAAGGTTAATATATGAATATTGTACGTTATGCGTGGTTAAGTAAACAAAGTAAATTATTATATTTAGCGGTTAACGTTAATGTTATTTTAAGAATTAGGTTTATGTAAACAGAACGATTTTCCCAAAGTAAATATTTTAGGAAGAATTAATATTAAACAGTTGCCCGAATTCGAAGGCGGTTGTTCCATTTTGAAACAAAAATAAACAGTCGCTTCGAATATTTTTCTTACATTTTCACTTACAAACAGTTTCCTTTGTTTGGGAGAGCAGCGCCACGTCCCCACACACACACACACACACATACATACACTTATGTTCAATTACAACATCTTTAACTCTGTAAACGTATGTAGTAGAAATAAAACGTTATTTCACATCGCGCTCTACTTGTGTGCCACTCACTGTCTGCGTTTACTGCCACACACACACACACACACACGGGCTGGTCACAGAGCGCTCCAAGTTTATCATTGACTTAACAAGATACTGTGTAATTAATAAAATATTACTTAAAAATAAAATATTACTTATAAACTTATATGAGAAACTCCCACTACAAGCAACTATGTACAATGTGTCACTAAGACTCCATGTCGAGGTAACGATGTTTTCTCTGTACTCTGAAACTCTGTGGCTAAATTCTCAGTTAACCGTAGTTGGTGAAGCTTTCCTTTATTTTACTTCTGCATTTTCCATTGATATAACAATAAAAGTAAACATGATCGTGTTTATTGTTGCTGTAACGTTTCCAGAGTAGAACAAACACGTATCTGGTTGTTGTTTAACATATCGGCGCGGCGGAGGCAGCCGAGCAACACTCCGGATTGGCTGCTCACTGACACGGAGCTAATGTTCTGGTAAACGTTCATAATCATTGTTATTGCGAGTATTGCGCGTGTATTGCAATGTAATACAGTGGCGCGGCGCAACTTATTCTTGTAACTTATTATGAAACATATTAATGTTTTCATTTGTAATTACGAGTTGTATGATGGTAGAACCACGTAGTGGAGAGGTGTGTTCTGTAGGTAATCACAATGTGTCTCTTCTTCTTCTTATTTTCATAAGTTACTCGAGCGTGAAACAGTACCTAACTACGTTTTTTCCCCTTGTAGAGGTCCTATCACAAACTTGTTACAAAATTCGTGTGTTTATAAATATTTGCTCTATCGTGGCTTGCTCCATGCAGTGCGTTTATTTGTCCGTAATATTTTCTTTGAATTTAAACAAGTACTTAAATCGCAGGCATAAATAAAATAAATTCTAAACAGTTTGATTGATCTCACTAATTTCGTTTTTGACATTTTGTAACTAACAATGTATTTCTAAACTAAATCTCTTCCCACCGGTACGTTCTAGAGTACATTTGCTACTTAGTTCATTTATAGGTAACGAGAGTGTGTGAGCAGACTCTGAGGAAGGACAATGAGTAAATATTGTCATTGTAGAATTAGCGTGATATGCAGATGACAGTGGCCGCAGCTGATGGTGATGACGTCATCGTGTGACATAGTGAGGGACTGTCACATCACAGTGTGTAGTAGAGGGCCGCCGCAGCCGCTCCCGGCAGACCACACTATGTTGTGTTTGTACCCGACAGCAGCTTATGTTGCAGACCCGACATTGTTATTTTTTAATGTATTATTATACATATAATGTGATATTGATATTGTTGGTAATTTTGACAGTAAATTAATTCCCGCCACGTAAGTACACACACCGCAGCACCATTTAATACGATACCATCAGAGTGATCGTGTGACGTCGACGGCATTATTTATGTCCTTAATAAAGGAATTCGTTCGCCCCGCGCGGCCCCGCGCCCGCCGCCGGCCAACACTAGCGCCATTACCCGCGGCCGTGCCTGCGCCCCTAGATAGCTTTATTAATACTAACCTGACTTCCTTCCACACATTTCCCAGCTAAATACGCATTTGTTTCTTCGATAATATTAAACTGGCTAATGCTTGTTGTGCAAAGTTTCTCCGATAAAAAAGTTTAAACTCGTCTGCCTCCGAGTATGTACAACGTACATAGGTACAAGTAAATAAGGCGCGCACATAGCTCGGCGACCACGTCCAATCCCGCGGCGGTCGGGGGCAGCCGCCGCGCAGCCAGCGTTCGATCCCGGGGCACTCGACCGAGACACAGATAGCACCCAGCTTCCTGCTTAAACCCTGCATTCGCTAGAAAACTACACTCTTCCTAGTTATCCTCGAGGCTCGTACAATCTATGTGAGTCTATGTGAGAGCTTGTGGAAGTACCGAACTTTATAAGCGTTAACATGACTAAGTATGTTTTTTTACAAGGGAATACATTCAGCAGAGATAGGTTTGATCGATTGATTCTTATGGAAGTAGAAATCTTTTAGTTCGGATTGTAGCTAACGTTAGAATAGTATTCGGTATGAGAGACAGTCGACTGTTGTTCTTTGATATGTTCAAGAAGTTCAAGTTCAAGTTATATCATGACATTACACACATGCCTCTCTGCCTGGATACAGTGAGTATACTTATTTAAATCTGCGATTGTTTTATTAACATGTCGTCTAGTCTATATTTCCTCACAGAAAACCGACGTGAAACAACGCTTGCGCTATATTTGGTTGTGTGTGTGAGGTTACCGGAGGCCCAATTATACCCCCTTTCCAATCCCCGATTCCCCAAAAACACTTGTAATGCCTCTGGTTTTTCGGGTGGCGTTGAATGCTCACCATCACGTGATCTGTATGCTCGTTTACCATAAAAGTATAACTCCAGAGCTACATAAAGTTCAAACAAAACATTGTTTATCTCTAGCTGAGCAGTATCGATGTCGGTATTTAATTGCATTAAAAAATACTTGAGCAGCAATAACTGAGTGAGGGCTGTTTAAGCTGGAATCTGGAATTTATTGGCTTAGTACAAGCGGCGGCAGCGGCCGGCACTACGGGCCGACAGGCTGGTGGCACACCGAGCGCTGGAGATATTCATATAGTGAACAGCGGGAATTAATTATTATGCATCGAGTTTTGTTATTGATTATAATGTTAGTACCCGCCGCTGTTTATTTTCGCACCCGCGCACCAGCTCCCGTTGGTCCCGTGAACAAGCACTTGGTCTCCCAGCAATGTCTACAAGTGACCATCATAATAAACACAACATTTTAACGAATTAAGAAAAATGTTCAGTGATTTAATTAAATACTGGCTCTGTGTACCTCTGGCACGGACTCGAGGAGCCTCTCATACCGTGGGGGGAGGGGGGGGGGGGTGCATTGATAGTTGAGCTACAGCGCGGGTACCGGCCGGTGTACGTGCTGCTGCCCACTGAACTACTCGACTTGGCGTGTTGTGTGTGTGTGAAGCACACAGATACTAGCTGTATTTAATTACCACGATTGCTACTCTTGTTGATATATTGTATCTTAGATCATGTTCACAGATTGATATAACTTTATTCGCGTCATTTAATCAAGCTGTCCTGCATGGTAGGTATCACGAGGGTAGAGTGCCGTGTAATCCGTGCAAACAGTAAAGAACAATGAGATGAGAGCCGTGATACATGCAGCATGGAGTGAGCACGTTAACAAAGTTAATCTGTCGGCGCTGTCGGCGCGTCCTGTGTCGGCTCGTTACAATCCGCTCTCCATTACAAAAGGCTACTCATTGAATGCGACGCTGCCACGGGACCGGGGAGACGAGCGCGCTGTCTAACTGATACTCAGTTATTTTTATTGTCAACTTATGTGATGATACCGTTTAGTTAGATTTATTCTGTAAGCAATGAGCTACAAAAGCTGCTACAACAAAGGCATATATTATGATACCCGTGTGTATGTGTTGCAGACGTACAAAGAGGAGGTCGTCGTCGCCGCGAGTGTCATTATCACTCGGTGTAAGTATCAAAGTAAGTAATTTATCCTTATTCCGTTTACGAAGGTGGCACAAAAGAAGCCCATTAGGCAGCCGGTAAACATCTGAAGGTAATTCTCACCGAAATTACCTTCAGTACATTTTGAGGAAACAATAGAGTCGCCCCCCCCCCCCGTCCTCCCCGCCCGCCCCGCTGCCCCCGCAGGAGGTACAGCTTTCTTTACGATCGGTGACAGTAATTAAGAGTAAACTCGTGATGGCTCCGTTCCAACACTTGGTTGAATATTGAAAAAATAACAAAGGAGGTTTCATCAAGAGAAAAAAAAATACTTTTAAGAAAACACGCGTCCATAAATACTTGGTATGCCTGTTGTCAAGCTGTGTTCATTAGCGCGAGGGTCGCCAGATAAAGGCAGCACATTGCGCTGGGGTTACTACCTACTCCGTTTAATGAAAAATCGATCGGCGACAAGACAAACACGCTGCCGTCGTAATTATATTAGCAACAAGGTATCGCTCGCTGTTGATTAGTTGAATAGAACATTTCATAAAAGGTAAATGTTTTTAGACCAAATTAGTTTCAGTTTAATTAAGGCGGGACGGGGCGGCCCTGTCGAGTGTCGGCGTGCGCTGGGTGGCTGCGACGCGACGCGACGCGACGCGACGCTGACGTACAAAGCGAAATATTTCACAAAGAACCTTTTCACAGAGCACACTTGCCCGAAGTACGGGCGAGTAGTGAACGCGCGTTTAGAACAGTTTGCTTCACTTGTCGTACAGTGGTGAGGGTTGTAGAGTGTACAGATTACTATGCCGAGGCGAACATATATTTATATAGTTTTCAACTAAACAGGCAAAGGGTGAGGATCTTGAATATAAAAACAAAGTTACAAAACAACATTCATTTGTTTGCGATGTTTGGCCTAAAAGTATTTAACAAAAATGCTTTACCAGTAAATAAAGACTAAAGCGAAGATTTGAGTACAGTGAGCAGTAGAATATTATATAGAGTAAGGAACTATAACACACTTTATTACTAACACCTTACGAGTAAAGAGCCACAACCCTCGCACTACCCACGGAATGTACTCGCGTGAGAACATTCCAGTGATATACAGTCTGTGTGGCGCCCTCTAGCGCCAAGTAACTACATTCAGTATTTCGAGGAGCTCAACGAGCCACGATCCGCACCAATAACATTCGAACACCATTTGAATAAAAAATTAATTCTAATAATTGTGTTTGAAATGGGCGAGACCTGAAATGTTTACGTTCCTTTCAAGTTGTACAAAGTACGCGACCAAGATACGAGAGTAAAATGAATAATCGAGAAATAATTCGTAGCATTACACCGCGCCGGGGCGCACCGCGCGGCCGTGCTCCACGAACAAAATACACGAATAGTTTTATATGAACAATATTCTCAGTTTGTTTGTTCAGCTTTTAAGTAAAACTATGAAAGCAATCTGGATTTAGAGCACAGCTTGGTTCGGCTTAGAGCTATAATGCTTAAGTACTTGCGGTCGCCGTCTTCCTTTGCGACTTGAGTCGAGAATACAAGTTTGCGAAAATGTTTCTACGATCATTTTCTGGTTGCTGAGTGCGCAAATTTGTTCTTTACTTTATTAGAACATGGTTCATTTCTGCTTATTCTATGGAAATCGTTCTTAAAATATTACAAAAGAAGCCTGCTTTATAAATATAGACTTATAATCTTGCTGAAGGAATATATTTTATTTTGACTAAAGGTGTGGCTGATTTTGTTTGAGTGTACAGTACGCAAGCCTGCAATATTTATTAAGTGCAAAAAGCTGCTACGCAATACGAGGTGTGCGCTACGAACTAGAGGCAGCAAGCTACGAGCTACGCGATACGAGTCACATGCGTGCTACGAGCTACACGCTACGAGATGTACGCAACTAGATCCTCGCTACGTATAGATGCTACGTGCTACGGCATGTAGCCTGTATATCATCATACATGATTCCTGTATGATTAGAAACTTGGTTCCGTAATTATGAGTTTTGCTTAATCTTTAATAATGCGTGCTGTACATATTCATTGATGTGTAGGTAATTTGTGGGATATGAACTATTCTAATCAATTAGGAATGTATCATAAATATTACAATTTAAAACATTTACGAAGATTTCCACATAATTTTGCGAAAATGTAGTTTGTGACGCAGGTAAAACATTTTCATGTTTAGGTTTTGTCCGGAGCGCAGCGAGAGCAAAATATAATCAAGTTAATGGGATGCACCGAGCTCGGCTCTCGTAAGATAATACGGCTCGAGGCTGAGCCGCGACTCCGCTCCGCATTATCCGAGTGAGTACGCCACGCCTACAGCGCACACGTCCTCTATCTAAAACGTTTCAAGAGACAATTACGAACATTATGCGCGCTGTACAGCCGCGCGCGGTGACACTCCGTCTCATTTGTGTGAGTGACTCTGCGTGCGACTGAAATTCAATATACTATTTGTACACCGAATCTCTTTGTAGTTGGAAACAGATCATGTACTGTGTCGCAGTTGTCGGGTCAGGAGGAAGTAACTGTTGTCCCCCCGGTCTATGTGAGGAGTATGGTAGAAGCAACTGCACAATACATAATATTACGTCTGGAACTGCGGTTTTACCGGGGTTCCGACTTGTAGCAAGAGTAGAGGCTTGAAACAAGGGTAGGTATATGGTGGTATTTATTCAGTAAGAGTTTGAAACCCCTTTAGCCTCAGCCAACACGGGAGAAGACAATGAATGATTTTCCCCCCTAAAAAAAGTATTGTAGGATAGACAAAAATAGAATCCTGTGCGCAAATATTGTGCATCGCAATTAGTATTGTTCGTCGAGTTATGAATTCCTTCTAATACTGTATGCCGTACAAATGTCAACATAGCTGAGGAGATACTCCTTAATGTTGTCGTATAAAGCTTACAATTGTATCTCAGTACTGTAATGCCATGATAATGTCCCGGAGTAGGCGGCCAGTGTCGTGTAATGGAGGTAATGTACAATATTATTATCTCGGGCTTATATTTACGACATGTTTAATAAAGTACGGCCCCCGGATAACACGGCGCGATGAATGACGCACCTGTTGTTATGTCACAAAGGAAAAATGATGAGCTCCGAGACGCATTGTTCGCGACGAATAATGAGAGCTAATGTTTATTATGTCGTGTCCTTGAGCGGAGACACGCGACACGACGCGACGCGACACGACACGACACGGCTCGCCTCATTGCGCGACTTCTCTCGGAATAGACAAACGAAAAGGAATATGTTGGCTTCGAGTTAATTGAATGAGAAAACGGATTACTCTTGTATAAGTAATGTAATGAGTTTCCAAGAGACGCAAAGGAATAATGTTCCGCCGAGCACGCCACGACGGGCTCGGTGTAATTTCCAAGCCCCGACATAAAATGATACAATGTGCACGGAACAATATGAAAGATACACTTTTTCAGTAGAATCTGGTTTTTACGAGAATTTATTTTATTTAGAATATTGTACGCGTCAATATCTGCGACTGAAGAGTGTCCTCGATTTGTAACGAGCCCGAGATCTTGAACCTCCTTATTATAATACCAGACGAGCACTCCACCGCTCGCCTCACGGAACCTAAGGGAAATGTTTTTGCTTCCTCAAGAATTGTGCCTTTAGATGTTTTCGTTTCCAAAGATGACGAGTATTGTATGGCTGTGCTGCCATGTACTGATGTATAAATACATACACAGCTCTCTGCCAGGATTGTCATTAAAGTGCAAAGAAATTGATGTAGACGGATGTGCTCACGGCGAGTTTTTCTTGTCTCAAACTATATCATACATAATATACTACATTATGAAGTGCTTTCCACATATCAGTTTAAGCTGCAGCGCAAAGTAAGAGATGTCTGTACTACTCGTGAAAAGACCACAGAAAAGAGAAATACTGCGCGCGACGTAGTTTGGTGCGGAGCGGCGCGACGCTGTAAGGCGCGGCGGCTCAGCGGTGCGGACGCGATCCGATTAGCAGCGCGGCGCGGCGCGGGGTGGCGCGGCGCGGTGCGGAGTGGTGCACGGTAAGCTGCGGGCGGTAACTGCGCTCATAAGATTTGCTTTACTAACGAGATTATATCATTACGGTATTAATGTAACGTTCTCACCGAATATCGTCGTGCGTGGCGTCATGTTCTTTCGTTCTGCGCAGCGCCCACAAGTACAAGGGCTTATAAACGAATAAATAAGATAATATTACTCTCGTAAAACAAGTAAAAGTTAAAAATTCACAAAAAGGTTTAGCAACAAGCTTAACGTTTCAATCGGTGTGTGAACACAATTCATGCGACGATTGTAAATTATTCCAACACAACGTTGTTTCGAAATACTTATCTGTTTTGTTTTAAACGTATTATATCTGTAAATTGTTAATGACACGAAAGCCCTTATCAAAGCCTTTGTAAGTTGTTTAATTTGTTTATTAACTTGCGACTTTCAGCGGCACAAAGTTACACTCCGGCGCGCCGTCACACACAGACACACCGACAGAAGGTCGGCTTGGAACATTATTATTAAGTACATATTATATTTGTATTCAGTATTAATACCTTGTCATATTTATTTTTAAACATACGTGTATTTAGTCACCATAGGGGGTGTGTCCGAATATTGAAAAAATAAGTTCCTTAATAAGTTAGGTACTCACAGATTACATTTGTAGTTTAGTAAAATAGTTACCAAAGCAGATTACTTTAATATTAATAAGTACATACGCAATTAAATATTTATTAATTTCATAATCAATCACCGCAAGAACCTGCGCAGCAAGTTTCTGACGTGTTCCAAGCAGACAGAATGTTCCCAACTCTGCCTGGTACTCCACAGCACGACGCGATTTATACAGCCCAGCAACCGACGGACTCAGCTTATTCCTGTAGCATCAAATCCTTATATTATGACGTCACAGGTTCTCACCTTGCGAGATTTAAAAGCGAGTTTTTAATTTCAGTCGTTAACGAGTTTGCAAAGTATTACTCACGGCTTGTTGGGCGAGTTTAGAGCTCGCTTTGATATTGTAGCAGTTTATTACAAAGGTAATTATATTTGTTAAGCGTTCATTAAATGTCTGCGGTCATCGGCCAGCGGCACCGAGTGTTCATGAAATACAAGTGACAATTAATTTATTAATATTCGGAAACTTTCTTAAATACTCGTCTCAATTGGTGTTGGTATTATATTCATTCAATTTCAAAGGACGTATGTATATTGTCTGGAGTTCAATTTCCCTGGTCAAGCGACGTAAAATTGGGTTTTACTACTTTGTAGCATAAAACCTGACATATTGTGAATGTACGAGCGGTATCAGGTACGTACAAGTTTACATGTTTCATCCTCTGGGAAGGACAAGGTGTGAGTTACACTGACATTAAACATTCATTCAGCAACATTTTGTCAAGAACCGTGGGCTTAACTGTAATCGTCGACAATAAGTCGTGTATTATTCATCGGTGGAATATCAACACAGATAAAAATGTCGGCGCGCTGTCACCAGCCGAGCCTCGACTGTCAGCTCGACTCGATATTAAACGGAATTATTTAAGACAGCATCGGGATTCGGGATCCATATTGGAATCATCGATTGTTGAGTTGGCAGCCGCGCTTCGCTTTGTTGTTTCAATCCGCTTTGTACTTCTATGTTCAAAGTGAACTGTACCTATGTTCCGGGTTGCAGGCAAACCCTGTTTTTGTATTTGTATCGGTAGAGTATACATAGTACGAGCAGTTACGTAGAGCTATGTCTGGCTACAAGTCAACGTTTGCCATAGTCACTAAGAAGTAATTAAGGAGTAGAGAGAAAGAAACGGACTATTTATTGGTTGTTTAGTAGACCTTGTAACACTTCTGATTAGGAAACGGGCAATGATAGCTGGATGGGTTTTTTTTTTTTTTTTGAGGGGGAAAATCATCCAATGACTTTTCTCGCCTTGGGCGAGGCGAGAGGGAGTGTCAGACTCTTACTGACTAAAAACCACCCCGTTCCTTCTCCTGCTTTTCGAGCCGGAGCCCCGGTAAACCCGCTAGGTAGTCCGCAGCTCCGGATCAGGCATCAGCCCTATTGGGCCCCATCTGTGGTGGTGTGATGGCTCTTTGAGGCGCGCGCGGAACGCGACGCGCCGCACGCACGGGTCTGGTTCTGTTCGGGCGGTGAGCTACCCTTGCTCGCCGTCCGCAGGCCCGCACTTACGGTGGCCGGAGATCGTCTCGGGATCCCCTACGCCCGAAGTGTCTTTCGCGACGGCTGGGGCGTGAGGAGGTTTGTTCTCTCACGCGCCCCGCCTCCTCCTTAGCTAGCATGACTGCTTCGCAGAAGGAGGAGACGGCATCCCAGTCCCTCTCGCTCCGCACCATGGCCTGAACCAGTGCCGGGCGCGAGAGGTCGCCGTCGCCGACCACATCCCTGAGGACTTGGCGGTGCTCAGCCCACGCAGGGCACACCGCCACCGTATGTTCTACCGTGTCCTCCGGGCGGTCCTCACAGTGATGACACCCGGGCGTTTCCTCCCGCCCAATAAGGAACAGGAACCTACCGAAACTCCCATGTCCGGTAAGCACCTGCGTTAGGCGGTAGGTGAGGACGCCGTGGCGCCTCTCTAGCCACTCCTCAAAGAGGGGACTTACCGCTGCGATGACAGCGAGCCCAGCCCTCGGTTGCGACAGTCGTTGCTGCCATTCCGCCATGAGATCGCGCCGGAGCTCGTCCCGCCACGCACTGATCTGGCGCGGCAGTGGAGTTTCGCCCCGGCGACACGCGTCGGCGCGCAAACTGAAGACGCGCGCGAGCACCTTCGCCTCCAAATCCCACGGCGGTAATCCGGCAAGGAGGTTCGCCGCCTCCCCGGAGATCGTGCGATATCCACGAATCACCCGGATGGCCATGACCCTCTGAGACGTGAGCAGCGCCCGAGCTGGCCGCCGCATCAGGTTCGGCGCCCACACAGGGGCGCCGTAGAGGGCCATGGACCGCACGATCCCCGCGTACAACCTCCGGCAGGAGGCATTTGGCCCCCCGAGGTTGGGCAGGAGCCGCTTAAGCGCAGCCCCCGTCCGCTCCAACTTAGGAGCCAAACGTCGGAAGTGTTCCACGAAGTTCCATCGACTGTCGAGGACGAGTCCTAGATACTTCATCGTCGTCTCGACGCCGATGGAAACTCCTCCCGCCGTTATTTGGGACCCACCCGGAGGTGGCGCGTTCCCGCGGCCATGAAAGCACATGGCCTCGGACTTGTGGAGCGCCACCTCGAGTCCCAATTGCCGGATCCATAGCTGGATGGGTGGAACATCATTCCCGGGGTGTATCCAATGGTCACAATAATCAATTATCCAATAGTTAGCAAAAACTGAAAAACATAGGAAGTTAGAAAGAAGGCTCTTCCACAACCGATGCCGCCTAGTTCTGCTAAGGACATAATACAGTAGAACGTGTTGCTTACTAGCAAACAATGGTTCCATGTACCAGTTTGTACCACGGCACACATCTTCAAGTAGCAAGGATTCAATTAAAGCGGACACAGGCGACGCCGCGCCCTCGCCGCCCCCCCCGCTGCCCACCCGCACTCAGCTAAAGCTGATCGTTCACTCCGTATTGCCTTCTATTCTGTCGTCTTACGGGAAAGCAAGAAATAGTAAAAGCATCACCCAACGTCATGCATTTTGAATACTACACTATAATGTATCTTCTTACGTATGTAATCTCAATAGGAATACAACGTCATAGTTCGTCAGTTTAAAAAAAGATAAATGATTTAACAGAATATTTAAAACTTCAGTTACATTTACAATGTAGCTTGTAGCTTGTACTGCCGGTGCCCGCAGCAACAACAGCAACAAAGACATCTTCCTCGGGGTAAAGTATTGTGTGAAGTAAATCTTCTGTGCGTTGTGACGGCGGGGGTGGGGGGGGGGGCTACAATGGCGGGTCCTGCGCTGTAGTGCCAATGTTTTCTGATTGCGCTATTGTAGTGTCACGAGGTACCTACACGCTGTATGGATGCTGCGAACTTCTGTGGAATGTTGGAGAGTGAGTGGACCTAATTGAATCAATGTTTTTATTGGTATGTGTAACGTGCATGTAAGTAGGACAAGTATGTGTTGTTTATGTTCACACCACTTGCACTTTCTTTGCACGACAAATTAAAACTTTGAACTTATAATTAATATATACTGTTAGCACAGTCCAGAGAGCACAGTGACGTGAGTTCGATTTTCATGCGGAAAATGTATTGATGTGATCGACAAATAGTTATTATTGGTGCTTGTGGATTTTTTAGGAAAGAGCCTCATGTGGGATAACATTTGAACAAAACAAATTGAAATATTACTGTAAGCGGAAACATTTGCATTGTTACTAAATAAATGGGAGTCCATTTATTTAAATATTCGTTTAATTAGTCACCTGGAAGGAACGAGTCCAGGTTACAGCCAGTATTATCTAGGAGAACGTAAATTCCAGTTATTTTATGAGAGAAGGCATCTGCAGTAACCCGAGCGTAGTAAAGTGAACTTTACGGCGGAACATCAAACCATTGTAGTGTAGCACTCGCAGCGCACGAATACATTACGTCATCAAATCTACGTCACTGCTGTTGAAGAGGAAATGACTGAGAGACACTTAAAAGCCAAGTAATGAAAACCTGGAAATTCTTTTCAGTAAAACAATTAAAACATTTCAATTGATTTATGTTGCGGATGGAATTTATTTCTGTTAATTAAGGAACATTACTTACTGCGGCGCTCGCCCTCGACGCTCACCTTTGTCCTCGTTTACATAAAGCTTCGTAGAACATTATGTAAGGTACATTGTACACAAACATAATGTGAGACACGCTGTACATCATAGTCACTGCGGAGTCGCGCTCATACAGTATCACAACACGAGGCGTACATCATAGCGCGCGAGAAGTAAATATATTATGTTTGCGGCGGGGATAGGTACGTTGCTGTCTACCCACAAGTGTACGACAAATTGCAATTGAATCCACAACAATAAGAGATAACTCCCAGTAGGCCGCCCCCCCCCCCTCATTACAGCGAGCTCAGCGTTCCGAAGGCAGCAAGAAGCACAAAACATTTCATTTCCAATCTCGGCTCATTGTCGCTCCGAATCATTCAACGAGTTCCGCAATAAACAGCGACACGGGATCGGTGCGACTCCGGCTCGGCTGCGGGGCGGCTGCGGGGCGGCTGCGGGGCGACTCCGGCGGCGGCGTGGCAGTGACGCTAATATCGCGCTCGAGAACAATATAATTGGATTCCGTCGGCAGCATCCCGCCGCGTGCTGTTAGGAACTTAGGACCAATGCACACTCCACTTGCAGACTGCTGCGTCATCGAACGCAATAAAATATTAATGTGGATCTATGTTGTAAAATCAAAATTGTTTATCATAACATTCTTCTGAAAATAGTTCAGTGAGTACCTATTGCAAAAAAACCTCTCCTTGGCATATCTTACTGGCATACTAAAAATATTTGCACTATAAAATAATTAATTATTTAAGTTTCGTACTCAATTTGCAGATTAGAAATGATCATTTCAGTCGAGATGTCACGGATCTTACTAGGGCACGGTTCTATTTGTTTTAAAAATGGTTCAAATCGAACTTCAACAGCCTATATGTGTCCACTACTGACCAAAAGCCTCGCTTGCTAAATGCAGGTTAGTAATTTCAAATTTATAATTAGATCTTATAAGCCCAGGTTATCACTCGAAGTTTTTGTAACCGTTTGTCAGTGGTGTCTAAATAATCTTAGAAAGTGTATATAACTCGGAAAAAGTAACATTAGGACTTGTATTGGCAGGTTTCAAACTCTCTTATATGATAAGCGGGCGCCTTAATACTCCGGACCACTGCGACAGCTATAAAATGATTACGTGCTAAGTTTTTCTAATACTTAACAGTTGTAAGAGAAGTACAAAGGTAATAGACATGTTAAATACAAGTAAGAAACACGTGGAGTTGCAACGCCTCCCGTGTGGCTCGCCCCTAACGTGGCGCGCGGAGTTCGTGCCGTAACGCGCTGTCAACTGATATGTACCGCGTAATGCCTTCACCAAGCACGTTAGCCTACTTCCCGCGAGTAGCTGCACTGTACACTCCGCGAGCGCTGGGAGCTTAGACGAACTTCCTTCAACAAAGACAATTTGGAAACAAAGCAATAATCTAATCTGTCTGTTAGCAGAAATCGAGAACGTACCTTTACGCCCTCGCTGGTACCAGGCAGCATTCTATTTATAGATTCAAAGAAATCAGTTTCATGCAATGACTTAGTTTTCCAACAGAAACCATTTAGCTGGTAGGTGTTCTGTGAATAAATTCCACATATATTGCTTCACAGAGCAAATTAATTAAGTGCGCCTTCGGTCCGGTACAACGTTTGTCAAATATAAATATTTCCTAGTACGGAACAAACGGACGCGCCGTTTGTTGCGGTCTGCTTAGAGATCAACATCAGATTGCCTGGGAGGCTGGAGCATATTTCTACACAAAGATTTTTGTATAAAGTGTTGTACCCGAGTACCCACACGTGTAGCTATAAAATATTTATATCAAGTTCTAGGAATCCGCCCACAGCGGGACGCGTGGTGGTCCTGTACAAACACAGCACTGTCGGCAACAGATTGAGATGTCTTCATACAGAAATGTTTCAGAGTTCACTAGTCAAAGGGACCTTTCAAATGTTGTTACCTTGTTAATCTGTCGGCCGCAGTAACGTGACCCCGGTGATCTAATATTTTTGTGAACACTTCAAACACTGCCCGGTTATCCGGGCATAGAGAGATCGTGTAGCTTATTCTCGAACGGAACTTGATATCGAATTTTATTTTATCTATAAAGTGTCTTTGGATGCCTGAAAGATACTGGAAGCAGTTAATTAGAGTGTTCTTGGAGCATAAATATTGGGTATCGACTTATTCAAATATTATGTTGACAAGGTGTCTCGGGGGCAACAAATAACAGTGTTTATGTCAATAGCAACTGTTCTAATCATTATGTACAATTGAGTACAGAGGTGGTAGTGCCCGGTGACGTCAGCTGGTCCTCTCCACGGCTTAATACGGTTCGAGAGTCTGTAATCGGTCAGGTAGATACTACATCGCTGCAGGCGGCGCTTTGAAGACATGCTCCGTCGATATTGCTCAGTACTATTATAATGTCCGTGCCCAAACCTACCTACACTATTATACTGTATATCGGTACCTACTGTATTGTTCTCTTTGTAATTAATTATGCTGCAAATGCTGACTATTATATTGTACATTGGTATGCTAATGCCATTGTACGTATATTTGTGTAGATCTTAGTCCATAGCACACCACGCGTGCTCAACATACCGAGATTCCACGTTATTGTTATATACTTCATCGAGATAGTGTTCTGCAGGTACTGTCATAGGTGAATATAAATACAATATTGTAATGTTAGGTTATACCTATCGACTCGGATGGCGCTCCTCCCCGAAGCCAATAAATATTTCACAGTATCAATATCGAATTGGGAGAGATGTCCAGCCCGTATCGATCGTATCACTTACTGGTACTTTGTAACTGACACCGCTCTTCCGCTCACCACGCGAGTGAGCCATCCATCTCCGCGAGCAGCCTTTTATTGTGTTATCTCGATAACTCGCGGCGAGTGGTCACACAACTATATCGTCGGGTACTTTACTGACATTTGTTATTGGCTTTTATATATCGACGGGTGGTTTCCTTGTCGGGTAACATTCGCTACTTCACTTAAATTGTTTGCTAGTAAGGTTTGCAAGCAGATCACAGTACCGCACCGCTACAAAGCGGTGGCGGGTGGCGCAGCACGTCGGTTCTCATTATCTAACTTAGTTTGTGTGTAGCGTGGAGCAGCCGCGCGCACTAACCTCACACAACGGAAGGAGACAGCATCCTGCTGCAATATAATAGCATCATGCGGGCGCATGTACACTACAGGCTACAGCGTAGTATAGTGCGCGCTCAATACATTTAAGGTGCAAGTACCGATCGGTTCCAAACTACCAGAAACATATCACAGCTACGCTTTACAACCTGCTATCCAATACGTCTCCAAGTGCCGACAGAGCACTGCTCCCTACATACATTGCTCAAAGTGTGTCTGCAACTGATTGAAGTCGCAAATAGACTTCAATGGTTTGCTCGCTTCCGTGCACAACCACTAGCGGAGACACAGAGCTGGGGGCGCACGTAACTTATGTACGGGGTGTCGGTTCTTGAATGTTTCATACAAAAACTTTCTGAATATAACTACACAATGCTCTGGCTAAAACATAGCTTTCAAAGGTAAAGTAAATATGACATGTTTCAAAACTATTACTGGTACATAAAATGTACGTTGCTTAAATCTTTGACTGCCAATAGAAAACTGTTGAAGGCAAATCCTCCGCTAACGTCGGTCACCGGTGACCCCGTGGCGTTTAAAGTGTTAAGTTAAGCAATGGGGCGGCTTTATCGAGGAGGCCCAATCGTATCCCCAAAAGCATAAAAACACAGTTGTCACTCCTCTGGTGTTGCAGGTGGCATATATTGGTTAATTTACCTGTTTCGTTTGCCACTAATTTTATAAAAACCTTTTGTAACAAAAATATACAGTGTTACCTATAATATTTATTTCAGATAGTTATGATTGAATTAGATGTCGCACACCTAATATATAAGTTTATAAAGTCAATTTCACATTTTTTGCAGATGTGCCAATATATTACTAGGTAAGCGATATAGTGTTATCTTATGGTATGTACAAAAGGTGATATTATGTGAACTGTTTGAATGTATGTGCTACCTATATACTTTAGAAGAATTTGTTTTTAATGAAAGGTTGTTTAACTTCAAAACACAATGGAATTGCAGAACTCTACTAACTCCATCTGTCCATGCCTTGTACAAACGGTGAGGTTCCACTTGTAACTAAATCCCCAGTGTTACACACATCGACGTGTCTACAAAAAGCGCCATCTATTTGCTTCGACTTGAACCACAAGTACGCCGCCGCCACCCTTCGTTAGAGGGCGTTATGTTTGAGAGAGTAAGTATATGAGTAAAGAGGACCGCGTACTCTATGTTGTAATCTACCAACTAGTGGTTGGATGGCGCTGTGCCTATATTAACTTCATTGTTTTTAATGTTGTATTTAAAGTAATATTATGAATAAGATAAATAATATTTTTTTAATTTGTTCTACAAAAGAAGGTTATCACATAAACTAACAGCCTATAAATTAGCTAAACGAGAAACAGTAATCGCTTTCGAGTAAAGCTCGATCGTTTTCGAGTAATACTCGCAATTGACGGATACTCACGAAATTAATCTAGGACGCTCGATCGTTTACGAAGAAGTTCGAACGTTCTTAAGTAGCACTCGTAAATGATTGAGGACAACCGATCGTTTTCGATCGATAATGCTTGATATCACATGTAGTGCTGCAGCGGCTGTAGTTCTATGAACATAGATACCATGTGTGGCAGTACGTGTGCCCGCGGTGACCATACCGTGGTACATACACACCTACTCGTTATTGTACGTCGTGTACTTCTATCGCCGTGACGTCACATAAAGCTATCCGAAGTGTCGCGTGAAGAGTAAAGTTGAGCGCTGGCTCGTGTGGAATGAATAAATTTTAATTAAAGCGCGTCCGGTTTGACAGCCGCGCCGACGGTGACAAACGAGCCGCTCGCTACTGCCACCAGAGATACGAATCAATTCACATCACCACATCGTTGCTTCAACGCCAATATTATATTTGAAGCTTTATGGGTGGATGTTATGTTGAATTAAGATATATCTTGTTTATAGGCGGACAAGCATTGTACTGACAGACCAGTTATTGGCCAAACGCTAACCTATTATGTAATCACAAAACTATCGTATAATGTATAGTCGGTGAGTTATTATTATTAAATGTTCAGTTCTTTACTATTTGTTTAAGTTGTGTAATCTACACACTACTAATAACAAACACAAAGCTGAAGAGTTTGTAAGCGCGTTTGAACGCGCTAATCTCCGGAACTACTGGTCCGATTCGAATAAATATTTTTGTGTTAGAAACTCCATGTATCGAGTAAGGTTATAAGGCCATATAACAACACGTTACAATCAATAGGAGCTGAGCAGAGTGGGTGTAACCGCGCGGAAGTATCTAGTAAAAATAAAATAGTTGAGAACGTGGCTTGTGAGCTGTATTCTAAAACCTGATGACATGGACATTGGACATGTTTATTCCATTAGATAGTCATTATAACGCACGACCGGCCGCCGACCGGCCGCCGACCGGCCGCCGACCGCGTCCGGCCGCGTCCGGCTCTGTGGCTGACAGTTTGTCGTCCGGACGTCCCGAGTGACCGCCAGCCCTACATGGATTGAGGAGACCTCGGCTGGATCTCATTTAGTCAGGCGTCTCTTTTCTTAATTTATTTGGGTTATCCCAACTTCTGTTTTATATTATTATTTGGTGCGGTCCGTATCCAGAACTAGAAAGTAACTGAATATCCTTTAGAACGTTTGACATTACTAATGTCATGTCAGTAATTTTATTTGCTGCAATTATTCCTTAATGACCATGGAGTGGTACTCCTGATGCACTCCATCCGTGTGTACTGTTAGTGCCGGCATCGATCAGAGAGCGTATCACGCGAGCTGATGAGCAATTGGTCGCGGCTGCGAATCACCCGCGATATAATTAGCGTGCAATGCGTACACATTCCGATTTGACACCGACACTCGCATACAATTTGCAAATGGGATTCATTAGGAATACATGTTTTTACTTCAATTTGAATATTATTAAGGATGTCTACTGGATTACGAACATGCCACCTCGGAATAATTCGTGCGTGCCACTAAAGCTGATTAAGGTTTTGTGTGAGGATAACAGTCTTTACGTGGCTTCAATGCTGTGAGGGAGCTTACAGTACAACCGTGGTTCTGGAGATTGATGATAATCTACTACACTGCATCGAAATACATTAAATCATAATATTCAGAGTTTTCGTCCTGTATAATAATGATTTCAGTCATTTGGAAATACCTTTAAGAATTTGTATAGGAACTTACAACTCTGTAGTTACTTAGATATAAGCTTAAAATAATATTTAATTTAGTTTTTCCTATATAAACAGAAATAGTATATATAAGTATACCAACACGTTATGTTTACATTATGTTATCGCAGGCTCCCAGACATCAGATACGTTACATTAGATATGGTCACAATGAAGCGCTCTGCTGTTCGCAGCCCTTCCTTGGACACAAACGCTAACAAACTTGTTTTAGAAGTAGTATATAGAAACTGCCGGCAAGTTATAGATACTACATAAATAATATTACACGGAGTTTTCAAGGCATCTAAACTTATTTAAAGCGAAATAAAGCGTGAATACAAAGTACAGGCGCTCCTTCAATCAGCGCCGGCGGCGGGCGGGACAGAGGGCCGGGATTAGTATGCAGGGCGCGAGCCTGCCACATCATCAAAAAGAAATATTTTGTTACATTATGTGCGTTTGGCGATTACCGACATGACGGAGACCACAGCAAACGTAAATGAAAAAGTCTCATTTTACAAGTTTAATGACTTGAAATATGTGAGAATTAGAAAAGGATTTGTTTTTGTTACAAAAAAATCATTAATGGTTTTCGTTTACATGACCATAAAATTAAGCATTTTAAGCAATTCAATTCAAATGGTATAAAACTAATCGTGATTTTTGAAATAAAACGTGTTGTGTTTATTATTTTATTTAACATGCATCATGACGTATCGTTGTCAATAATCCATTCTATGAGTGGTATACAATAATAATATTATGCTCATTCATCGATTCACTATAATATAATAAGAAGTCGTCGGGAGCAGTATATAAGCATTGTTTATTGTACGTAAGTAAACGCATGGTAAAGACGCTGCGTCATGACTTCAATTTTTCGCTTTGCTAAACCTAAGGCCGTCGTTTGAACTGGAGCGGAGCTAATGCTGATGTATTACTTACAGGTACAACGTTCTGAACAAATTCTTACAATACATGAATGGGAAAATGATAGATTTATGCTCCCTCACACAGGAAATCGTGGTACCGGTCGAGCAGTTCCCGAGATCGACCACAAACGAGTGGTCGCCAATATTTGTGGGGGATATGATCCGGAATGATTCGTACTGAGCGCCAGACAATTACGCGGCTCGCTTGTCAAAGCCGCCGCGATGTAATTACACACTAATAAATATAACTACGTACATTATACGCGGCCATTCACCTAGCTCCCGTTATGTGCTACTCCTATGTAAATGGTATGTAAACTTAAAACGATATTTCGGTATAACTGTGCAAATTTTCCGAAAGTTCGTGGAATTTACCTGTCCGTGGTGGTTGACCAAACTGGGCTTCCAGCACTCTGATACCTCACTGTTCAGAAGGTGTCGAGAATTACCCAATGTTTCTGTTGCAGGTGATAGATATTTTAGTTGTTTGAATAGTTGGTCATAATTAGACTGAGTGTTGTATTTATTCTTGAATTCGAGTGGTACTTCAAATATTTTAGCTAAACGATACGAGGTTCAGAGAAAATTCATTTAATATTTTACATTGCATTGCATTGTAAGTTATGTATTCGCATATATCGTCACAGAATAACTTAAGTGACGCGACAAATAGAATAGATGTGTATTTTGAGATGAGCAAGGCACGCTGCCACACATTGTCCGGCCAGCTCCTTCAGTGTAAGTAAGATACGTCGAGTATTGTGCTAGCACTAGCACGTGGCAGTGTGCCGGGGCGGTGCGCCGAAACTGTCGGTACGGTGACCATGTCGGTCTCTACCACTGCATGTGCGGCAACATGATCAAGTTGCCGAGGGCAGGTGTCTAGTAGCTGGTATTTACGTTAATTGGCAGTAATTTCCAATGATGAAGTAATGGATGAAGGAGATGGTGATGAATATACCAGTGCTAATTTCACCGGGAAAGGGTGTTGTTATGAGAAGTATTCTCCAATCAGGCTAGGTGATCGTACCTGTTGGACTATTCCGTCCAAAGGTTGCACGTTGGGAGTTATAATCGGTTTTATTTCACGTGCAAGTATGTGGTTCTAATGATATATTAAACTCCTTCCTTATCCGGGAAGTGGAACCAGTCCCACTACGAGCGACTGCATGGCAGCAACACTGCACATAACTATGTAGTACATGAATAATTGGATGCGAGTGGATCGATGACGCCGCCATGACGTGAGCCTTCACTAACGCACACACTCAAACATATTGCACACACACACACGAAAGATACACTACGGAGGAATTCAAAGCAGCCTTCAAAGTGAAAACAATGAAAACATTTTTGAATGAACTTCTACAAAACAAAGTTAAGTCGATGATGATTAGCATACACTTGTGGCAATCGGTGAATAAGTAACGAAACATGTGTGAATATTATTATTATTACTTACCTATATTACTTTTAGTAAATGAGTGTTGTCTAATCATAGGATACGCTGTGTATTTACATTAAATGGATTATGTAGATAATAAAATTTACATTATGTACCAATTACATATTACACACAAAATTATTATGGTACCGCACAAATGAAAAATGTAAAACGCTGATGGCTCATAAAAAATAGAAAAAGCTATTTCATGTTTCATTTAGGTAGACGCTACCTTAATGTTTATACTACGAACAGAAGGGACCTGTCTACTACGATTGTATTAATCTTACTTAGTACTACACAATACATAATTCATGGTATGACAGCATATGACATACAGTATATTATCAATGGAATACGAATGTCGATCAATATATATCGGCAGTAAATTAGCGACATTGTATCGTAACTGTAGGCACTTAGTTCAGCAAGTACCTAGGTCGCCTAGGTGAGGCGAGGCAGCGCGGTGTCGTTACAAAGTGTCTGCACACGAACAGCGCATTCATCTAATTCACTAGTTAATTGTTTCCTGAGATAAGCTTCCTTATGTACACTTTATATCATACAAAGTATACTTGGTAAATACTTTGACTAAGTATAGACTATGTTAAAAAGTGTATGGTTGTTTAACTGATACATATTATTATGTACATTGACATAGATATGAGCTATTAAAAGCACCTGCACGTATAGTATCGGTGAATGAAAACAATAGCAATAATGGAAATTCAGTATTATTATTATTTCGCAGCGATTTATAATTATTTATCCTGCATCGGCGTGTTTGTACGCCGCGGGATTTACCCTGCAACGCGACTCGGTACACGAACCGGTGATCTCTACAACCATTGCCACCAAAGTATTAGTGAACGTAATATGCATTTTATGCAGCCGAGTTACCTTTACTTGCGTAACAGCATAATCAGATATTGCAGACTGAATTTCATACCTACAACGGAGCAAGTGAAGCTTACTATAAGTGTATATATGTATGTATAAAATAAATGACCAATACATTACTTCATCAGATGTAAAACAGTTGAGGATGTCATTGCGTATTGCAGAGACGTGCCGTCGTGCAGCGGGTGCGCGCTGTGTGAGCCGCACTGTAACTCAATACATTAATATTAACGCAGGCGCTTATTATCAGACCAATGCAAATAACGTTGCATGGAATTAATGCTTCGTGCTGATACCGTTCAAACGAATGTGTATTTATTTGTTTAGACTAAATACATTAATATACCTGAATGTGTTTTTATACAATGCCCGCACAAACGCATTCAATTTGAATCAATCACTATGTTAGGGGGTATTGATTCGGTTATCCAGTTTAAATATTTTTATTTAAATATTGCGGACCGAGTTAGAGTAATTGGTGCTATACGTGAGTACATTTATGTTATGGCTTGTACCCGCCGTGAGCAATTAGCCGCGGGTATAATGCCACGGGAGCAAACGTCGTTAGCGCGCAACAGTTGTGCCACTTTGACACACGTAACTTACTGCGCCACGGTCACGGTGTCGCTACACTTTGCCGGTTAAACCAATAGTTCCTCAGGCACGGCTAGACCTGCCGCTGATAATATCGTAAGGCGAATTCGTTCAAAGGCCGGTTCTGTAGTAAACTGTATTAAAATGACCAAATTGACTTAGTGCCAGCGACGACGGCGCGGGCTCCCGAGCCAGAGCCCGGCCAGCCAGCGCAAACCTCGTTAGGATTACTGCGCCATAGGCATCATAAAGTATGTAGGCTGCTTGGCGTCAAATGTATGTTCAATAATATACATTGTTCGAAGATATTGTGCGCAGTTATTTTGGACTTACATGTAATTGTTAACTAGTTAGTATGTACATTATTCAGACGTTCAGCGAAACAGCGGTTGTTTTTCATTATCACTACGCTTCGTTGAGCCGATACCTATTTATAGTTAATAAGAGATATAATATCATCACGTCGAGCCCCGACACTGCTTACGAAGCAATCTGCGTGAGATTAAGTGGGACCCGTCCCGTGAGCGCTGTGTGTATAGTACGGGGAGCTTGATTACAGTGACGATTCAATGTGAATCAGAGGCGTTTACTTGTACACTTATTGCTTCAAGGCAGCTACACTAGAATGTTCAAGAAACAAACTTAAAGTAATTAACTCGTATAACTCCATGATTAAAGTCAAATAATTAGTTTTATACTAAGGATGTGTACGAGAACTTTGTCCAATAATATGTAATGAATGGCTCATCAGTATGCAGCGATGCGTCGCAGCATGAGCTCTCCTTTCAACTCATTACCATACAACGATTACACTCGTTCACCCCCCCCCCTCCCCCCTGGTACAGCTGCACTAAGCTTCCCCGTATCACTCCGCACTAAGACTGCAGCAGCTGTCTGTCTGTCTGTTTTCACAGAAAATACTATCACAAGAACGTTCGCTGCGTTCTCAGAGCTACCAAAGTGGTCTAATTTGTGAAACTGGGTTAAATTAACATACGTGTGTAGAGAGAAGTGAGGAGTGGGGGCTGGAGGGGGGGGGGGTATGTATTGTTTACCCATCGAGTGGCAGCTGGCTCGGAATTAACAACTTTGTTAATAAGACAACACGAGGACTGGATTACCCACGTGTGAACACATTTTATGAATTCCCTAACTCAGTATTATGTAGATAGACGGAGTATGTACCACATACCTAACTAATTGCAAAGAAATCTTGGTCCGTGGTAAAGAGAGAGACGAGACTCGAGTAACAAAGTGGTTAATATAATTTGTAAACTCATACAAATACAAACAAAAGCCACGACTACTAGACTTGTCATTGCAACACGCGAATAGTTGAACATCACAGACCCGAGAGCTGCACACAGAGGCTGCGACTGCCCGGAGTCTGTTACAAAGCGTTTGAGATTCTCTTCGGTAAGTCCGGTGCTACGTCAAGTATTTTGAAATTTGATATTTTTGATATTATCTGCAAACATTTTAATACGTTGACAGAAAACTACGCTTTGTGCTTTTGAAAATAGTAGATGAAATAGAATACGATGGTAACTGCTTGTTTGAATATAATGTACATAGCACTATTATACACTGTTCTTATTTAGAAACGATAAACAAATATTAAATGCAAAAAAAAAAAATTAAACCATTGTTTGAACATCCTCGCAGCGGATCCTAAAGAGACAGTAACATCTTAACTACAAACATGCAAACATTGCACTATGCAACGCTAAGCGCATTACCATTGTTACACTCATACACCCTGTACTTATGTATGTTTCCACACAAATATTTGTATGTACGAGTAATGCAACGCCTCCTTTGGTCTACTGGTCCCAAGTGCCACTGCTGAGTGAATCTTATGACAAGCGAAGTAGGTAACAATTATTAGTTTTTCGATTAAATATTTCTAGTAGAAATATACTAGTGATGGATATTGATGGAGAATCGTCACATAACTCATATAACTGACGAAACGTTTATGTTGCAATTTAACATTTGCAGCTATGGTAACACTTTCGGGAACATGTGACATTGATTATGTTTCCCTATTATCCGAATATTAATATGGAAAGATTAGAGCATGCAGGCTGAAGGTCATATGCCCAGTAAGTATGAGTAAACATGGAATTAAGTGTGACGTCACGTTAATTCTCATTAGACGCTCGTTTATTTAGCTCAGTAGTCGCACGTCGCCGGCCGTCAGACAGCGGGATTACACGCAGCGCGGTGGACGGGATCATCCCGAGCTACTGCGTCACTGTGTACGTTGCACACGTTTAGCTAACTGCCACATGAGCGGTGTTAGTGCTGCCCTCTGTGCCTGCAATGTTCTACAATTAGGACAATTACACTGCCGTGTCATACATTCTAGCACAGTTACACTTCTGCTGTTACGATTATTTATGTATTTAGGCATATATTAGTATTTCGTGATGGAAGTGTTTAACCACACATGTATATTGCACCGACACTTGAAGTAAAATATTGCGGGTCACATAAATATTGTTGTAGGTAGTAGAGAATTCAATACACTAGTGAATTATTCTATTCCTTTGGAAAAAAATGTAGTAAACTAATGATATATATTTACCCATCGACTGTCACAGTTTGCTTGCATGTCCCACACATACATACCTACCATTACATAGTGATATAGCGAGCCGGAACAACAGACAAAAGGAATTAAATCCGCATTCCAACGAGCTTTGTATGAATTCAAGCACGAATTTAATGCGCGTATAAATCTCATTCAATTTTATTTGCCGTTATTTATGGTCGAAATGTTTTATTGTTCAGGTACATAAACTGCACCACTACTACAGCATTTATACTATACTTATACATATAATAAAAAGTGCGTAACTTACTAAATTAAACTTGCTGAAAAAGAAAAAAAACATATTTAGTTGCACGTTATTATCAGAGGGATCTATTCAAACCTCTGTATGCTTGTTTAAATATATAACAGCAGTGATGTGCAGTAGGTGTGTGCAGTGAGCGCAGTCATTGGCCCTCATCTAATAATCGCCGCACAAATATCTCGGTGTCGGGCACCGAGTCGCACTGTTTGTGTAGCTGTTACCTCCTAACAACGTGCAGCGTTGTTTGTCTTAAACTGTGCCTGCGCCGACTTTTCTGTTACATCACCTACCTTGGGTAGGTGAGCCTATATCGGGAAACAGGTGATTATTGTTGGGTCAATAGAGGCCATGGGTTGAAGGCCATTTATAACAATGTCAATATTACGTTTGATTTTATTATAACTTTCGTGAGACATACTAAATTTATTATTATGTTATCGGCTTACTCACGTAACTGTTTGACGATGAAGTCGACTAGTTTCAAGCCAGACCAGTAGCAGCGCGACAATCACCGCGTCGTGTGTCGCGGAACGCTGCTCATGAATATGATGCCTCTAGGATGGCTTGAAACTAGTCGAGTTCCTCTTCAAACAATTACGTGAGTAAGCCGATAACATAACAATTAATTACGCTTGATATCGCAGAATTGTTCAACACCAAACATTTAGTCGATTGCATCGGTTTTATATATCAAAAGCCGTAATATAATACTTACGTATAACTGTTACGTAATAAACTTTATCCAGAATATCGATGACAAGTGCGCGAGTATGTTGCGGTGCAGATGGATCGACAATGCGGGTCAAACTGATACGCGATGCTTTAACGTAGCGCCACACTGAAAGTGTAGAGAATTACAGCTACTATGCTATTAGGTACTGAGCAAATTTTAAATGGCATAATAGTGACAGACAACAAAAGATAAAGAATAGCAAAAGGAAAACTTGATCAAAAATTTTGTTTCGAATTAGATTTTATGACACGTCGTTATCAATAACTTTATGTGGAGTTTTAGAATTTCCCTGAACTTGTGCCGATGAATGGCAAAATGAGCAAGGATGACATTACCGTTTTCCAAGAAGTAATGAAACGTGATATTGGGAGCAAATATTAGCTCGAGTCAGTTTTTGAGTATATGTAGGAGTTAGTGTGTTCAGTAGTATATATGTTATAACATTCATATTAGTCAGAAAGGCATACAACTATAGGCACTGCACGTGTAATGTACTGCAGTATTACTACCTATACAAATATTTAAAAGGCAAACTGTTAGATTACTGACAAGAGATGAATCACAACGGGTGGTCACTGCCGAGCCGCGTCCATTTGTCCGTATACACGGGCGGTACGTGAGATCACAACAACAGTACAATAGTGATTAGCACAGTTGTCCCGCGGTCCAATCTCCGCGGGATCAGAGCTGATCGGATCGAATATCGGTTAGATTGAATCCCGCGACACGAATCGCCGCGGATTACAACCGCTCGCTCTATTATTCAAACTCCTGCCGAAGTGCGGGTGGCGCCACTGACAGCGGGCAGTACTACTTCTTCATACTGAGTCGTTTTACTTAGTTGTGTTTTAGAATGATTGTAACAGGGCGAATACTTAATGCGAAACACATTATTTACGTTTTAGAGAACATCATTTTTGCCTTCTTAAATACAAATTAGTTGTTAACAAACTACTTAAATATAAACTGGAATAAATGTATTGTGTATTGCATCGGTAGTGGGTCCCCGCGTCTCCATGTTGGTACAGCCACAGGACATGAATATTCAGCATCACTCAGGGCGGCGGCGGCGGCGGGCGGCGTCGTGTTTGCTCCAACAATACGCAACTCGAAATAACATTAGACAAACACGAGCCGCCGCGTGTAGGCAGCGCCAGCACCCGCCAGCACCCATCAGCCAGTACTCAGCCACGCGTGGGAGACGGCACCACGCGTACCGTGCAGGTTGTATCCACACTGTTGTACCGGACTCACTCCACTCGGAGGAACGGTAACCATTCCTCTCGAAACTTTAACGAATGCATCAACACCTGACTACTTACTTACTTAAGTCACTCAAACGAAAAAAATAATTCAACTAAATCATTTACATAAAATTTTAGTATTATTCCCGTACGGGACGTCAAAAATTCTTCAGTCGCATCCGGGTTGCAAGCGTAGTAGCGCATAGGCATTGCGCATAACATTAAATTCATCTATTATATAAAATGTGTTTCAGAAGTTTTTAAATTAAAACTCGTGTATTTGAGTAAATTCCGAAAGTACCTGAATTTCACTAAAATGACTTCTAACTGAACCTATAATTACAAGGATTTGTATCAAAAACACGATTAGCTGCATTAACTCCGGCGGCGCGAGGCGGCGGCGGCTGAATCGCGCGAAACTTTAAATTGAACATAATTCGCGCTAAGCCGGCGAGTGCCTCGCGCGCAGCGATGTGGGCGCGCGATGTAAACGCGATGCTGAAACGATACACACACGCGGTACGTTTCACTGTCGGAGAACAACAGTGGCTAATTCATAGTAACTTATAATTATTCAATAAATGTAAATACGTTAAAAATGCTTTGTGTTCTTTATATATAGGTAACTTATTAGAAAGACGAATTTCTAAAAGTTGAGGAATTACATAGACTTAAATTAACATCATGAATAAACTATTATAACGCATAAAAGGAAAGTCTAATATCACTCCCACTTCAATATAAAAATACTAAAAAGAACTGTTTCATAAAAGTACAACGTCACTATATTTTTAAAAGTCCTCATAATGGATGCAGCTAATCGGTTTACCGGGTCGTCAGTTAGAATGAGCGCGCGAATCCTTCACTGTATAAAATAAGTGTTGAAAGTTGAAATATCTTTGAATCCGCTCGGTTAGCGCGGTATCTGCGGCCGGCAGCGACTGTCAGACACTGATAAAGGCCACCACGCAGCTATACGCAGAGAACCCACTCCACAAACATGTACAACGATTTTACAGAATTAAAAATAATAATCACTCATCATAGTATTGCAATCAAGAATTGATTAAAGATTTTCCCCCGATTTTGTAATTGATTTCTGCTTGTCCATTTCACAGGTTTCTTGAGTAGACCTTCTGTGTGTACGCACATGGAATGCGGATTGAAGACGCAGTCCACCGGTAGACGGAGTGAGCTGAGCTCGGCCTGAGTTTACTGGACTTAGTGTTTAAGCCTCTGTGAGACTGTGAGACTGCGAGACTGTAGCAAGTATACAGCAACAACACATTAATAGTAGATGTATAGTTTTAAGAACATTACACGGCTTGTAATTCATTAATTAAATTAATGTACCTAAAGGTTTCTGGGTTTTAATGTAACCAGCCATGTATCAGTTATCATAGAAATTGATAATATTTTATTTATTAGTATAATATTCACAAAAGAACATAACTGGCCACGAAATGTACGCAATAATATAATATTAAATGAACCTTTATAAGTCTGTAAGCGGATTACAATTCGTTCGGGCTTTGACAAACTTGCCGTTCATGTAAAATACAAATTACATAATATTTACTATACAAATACGTGGAATTGTGAGCAATAGGTAATCGCTAATAAATAAATCGATGTAGTGACACAGGTGGGCCTTTTGTCGTGTTTGTGTGAAGTAGTCGGCAGCTGGAGGTACTGCGCTAGTTGGCGAGGTCCCGCGGGAGGCGCTCGCGGGGCCGCGGCCGTTACTCAGCCGTCGCCGGCTGATCGACGACACTTATCATTTCATTGCTATTCATAACTTGTGTAACTGTGTAGTTCACTAGTGTTATCGGAATTCAATTTTTTATCCAATTTTTTCTTTGTATTTTGTTTGAATTATTGGACAATTTTATTCCCTCACGTCCAGGGTTGAAATGAAATTGTCCTCATCTAGATGACTTTATTTGATTTGCTTTTTTTCAAAGACTTATCATGCTACGCTAACTCTACAGAATATTCAATTTCTAAATGTTCCATGTCAGTTAATAACAGGGAAACTATTAGTTTTCTATAATTCAGTGCTGTATCTCAGCCTCATAGTGAGTGGTTGTGATTTTGTTGCCAAGCAATATATTTCAACTCGATTAGTACAAGAACAACGAGACGCTTTAAATAAATTTAAATGCAAATCCCGGAGTTGTTAGACGTCGATAGCTTATAATCCAATAAAGTCATAATCGTTCGCAACTTGAACGAAGTAAACTTGTAGTCTCTTGTAGGCGGGTACTGGCAGCGTGTGTTTGTATTTATAATGACGTGCTGCGCGGGTCAGGTCCATGTGTTATATGTAAGTGACACTTAGTTTAGCAGGTTTATATAACAGAATATACTCGCACAAGTAGTGCTCGTTTACATGGAAACAGTTACATGACTATAATAACTAGAAGTACTAGACACAATGTACAGAATACAATTATCACGAGGTATAAAACATAAACTGTTTTAATAGGAAGACCACTATTATAACAGAACCGTTCTCATTATGGCTGTGGTCTCGTTGGTACAATCAATTACTGACCTTATTGCAGTGGTCTACGGTATAAAATCACTTACAGTGATAATTAAAAGTCTCCAGCAACTATATTCCCAAAACGACCGAAAACTAATTTCAAACATGTATAAGCACCTACAACCCGACTGCCTAATTTAATTATTAATCGAAATTCGCACAATAGGAATGAAACAAAGCCACGTTAATCTGTGCAAAACACGGTCTCATATTCAATTATGTCCGAAACAAGCGAATACGAAATGAGGCGCTTACCTATACGAATGTGCGTATAAAAGTTTAACTCGAACATTGAGCAGCAGCGAATCAATTGTCGTACTGCTTTATTGGAACATCTGTGCTGTGAATATTTTAGGCTGTGTCGCGGAGCGGAGCGGCTCCTCGTAGCGGCGTAGCGCGTAGCGTCTCCCGCCATTCGCGAGTTCGGTGTGTAGGCGCGCGGTCCTCTGCTACGCCGTAGAGCTACGGCGCGCTACGACATCGGAAAGTATTTCGCGGGTGAACTTTGGTGTTGAATAGTTTATTATGACTGAGTGCTATGGGATGTTGGCAGGACGAACTTGATCATTGACTTACTACCGATATACTAACTGCATACTGTAAGTGTATTGTTATGTTCTACTCCCGAACTCACTTACTTTTAGTAAATAAAAACAAAAATGAAACTATTTTTAGATATTATTATCTATTTTAAGAAATGTAACTGAAACAAGATAATTAATTTACAATGTTTAGCATAATGAGTTATTCAAAGGACTTCATGGAAGTAGCTCTAAGTAATTATTAATTATTATTCTTCAAGCTGTGGAACATTGGGCTGTATTTCATGCACTCAAGCGATCCAACGTGGACGATCGATATGTTCAAGTCATCAAAGACATATACAGCAAGGCTACCCTACAAATAAGCCTGCATGAGTTGACAGACCCAATTAAAATGTCTCGTGGTGTAAGACAGGGTGACACCATCTCGCCAAAATTGTTCACATCGGCACTGGAGGATATGTTTCGCACAATAGATTGGTCCAATAAAGGCATAAATATAAACGGAGGGAAATTAACACATTTAAGGTTTGCTGACGATATTGCTATTATAGCCACCTCTGTAGAAGATCTTCAAAGTATGCTCGAGGACTTGCAGCAAGCCTCGTGTAAAATCGGCCTAAAAATGAATATCAATAAAACCCAATTTATGACCCAGGACGGTGTGGATCATATTGAGGTAAATGGGCAAAAAATACAGCGAGTTCCACACTACATTTACCTAGGTCAAATGCTCTCCCTCGATAAAAATGCTCAAAAGGAAGAGATAAAGCGGCGGATCAGGCTAGGATGGGCAGCCTTCAATAAACTGGAGGATGTCCTGAAAGGGAAACTGCCTATGAGCCTAAAGCGGAGAGTGTACGACCAATGCGTCCTCCCCGTGATGACGTACGGTTGTGAAACCTGGACCCTCACAGTGGAAGCCATGGAAAAACTTAAGGTGGCACAGCGAGCTATGGAACGAGCTATGTTAGGTGTATCACTGAGAGACAGGATCAGGAACACCGAGATCAGAAGGAGAACAAAACTCACCGACATAGCTCAAAGAGTAGCCTCGCTTAAGTGGAAATGGGCCGGGCACATAAGCCGTAGGGAGGACGGAAGATGGAGCCAAAAGGTGCTTGACTGGAGACCAAGATCGGGCCACAGGAACCGAGGGAAACCGCTAGCTCGCTGGAGCGATGATATCGCGAAAGCCGCAGGTCCGATGTGGAGAAGGAAGGCAAAAGACCGAAGTGTATGGAGTGCATTGGAGGAGGCCTATATCCTGCAGTGGATGTAATGGGCTGTAGAAAGAAGAAGATTCTTCAAGCAGTTGTTTGATATTGTACTTTATTTTTATTTGATAATTAATACATGGACATTAATTATGGATTGAAACACAAACCTAAGCCAAATTAACTACATTTAGATTTAATTATTATAACACGAGACGTCGTAAAAAGAAGCTAAGTGGCGTCTATTTAAATAATGACAAAGTAAGCATCAAGTACAAAGGCAAACAGTTTACAGTAACTGTACGTAAAGTCTCACCGCGACCACTTCCGAGTGGACGGGACAAAAGAATTAAAATAAATTAAAACAATGTTAATGTGTAGTGAAGTACTATGTCGTGAAGTAGTGTGTCGTGTGTTGTAGTGAGTTGTAAAGTAGTGTGCGGTCACTTGCCGCGCGATTGTTGTTCTCTTATTTATAACTGGCCACAACACGCCACGACACGCCGCGGGCAACTTCCTGTTACTATATTCTTTACTTTGTGAATTAAATTAAGAGAAAATTATCTAAAACTTGTAACTTTTATTTTTATTTTAAATTTATGATGCTAGTGCATAATATTTTTTACATTATTCACAAACAATATTCTTAGTAAATTACACATTCATTACATATTTTCCAATATTTCACACTATTACTGAAAATTAAACTTCAACCAACTACTACTTTTTAGGCGCATAAATAAGTGTAGGACAACACACAACTGAGTCACTACAGATATGCTTGTTACAAGTACATATAATATAAATTAATATATGAGTTTTATACTAATATCAGCGCTACTCGCGTAACTAGCGGTCATTGTTGTACATACACCTGCAACACAAGGGATCACAAGTGCGTTGCAGACAGTCTTCTACCGTCAGTGCACATTGTTAAATGTATCATTAGCAAACACAGGTAGCCTGGGACAGTCCCGTAACATGATATGTCATCTACGTCAAACTGCAAGTAGACAAACATATGTACCTACACACAGACATGTGACACCTTTTAACTGCAACATGAGACACATTATAGCAATAGTATTGATTGTCGAGTTAAGTTTATAGAATTAAGTTTTCTATACAAATATTGTAAAGTTTTCAAAAGCTATTAGACATTGAAAAGTTTGATACTTAATTAAAACCACTCATTGACTCTGATATTACATATATGACAAGAGGCAACTTTAATCGATACTAGGTTAAAATGGAAATATCTTGTTAAGATTAGTTTAACTTTATGAAGGACATTATTTCCCTGTCCGCAGACTACTCGTCGGTCCGCCATGCTGCCTGCAGTGCTGCCCGCGCTGGTGGTACTCATCGTGACCGGTGAGTGCTAGCATAGCAACATACTAATATGTTTCTACATATACTAAGTCTTTTGGAATACGAGTACTGGAGTACATCATCTTTTATAGGTAATTAAGACATAGTGTATTTATTTCTAAGTTAATCGTGTCAAAATAATGATTTTGGAAGGAAACTCCCGTTTGTAGAATAAGAAGAATTACGACGGAGAGATAGGAGGTCAAAATCCACGAGAAGACATTTTAGTTTGTAATAATACAGGTATTTTATGATAGCATTATGACAGACGTTTTCAACTTTACTTAAAACACATGTTTACTTTTAATACGCTTCATAACAGAGTATGCATGAGTTAATTTACTATGGAGTGCACTCTCGTTTAATGCGGCCCACAACAAGCCACCGCGGCATCATGTGGGAGCACCGACAGTAGCTGCAGGCACTCGTGGGACTCACGGGCTGGGTCGCTGCTCACCACGTAATTAGTAAATGGGGTGAAAGTGCGGCAGCCAACCGTTCGGTGGTCGTTCGAGTTTAGTTAATTACTTTGTCGCATGTTTATATTGTGCAGAAGAATACGTTGCCGAAGTAAGTTGCAGTAGACTGCTGCGAGGGAAGGGATTGGAAAATAAAAACTATTACAAAAACAAAAGTTTGTCCAACGAACAAAATTAACTCAAATCTTTTGTTACGTCAGTTGTAATTGCAACCACTTGTGATGTTGCATTTGAACTAACTTTATGTAGTTGCAAACACAACACAATCATACCTCTATTTACCTAGAAGAAAGTAAGTGTGAAATAATGAACATTTACAATTCATGAGAAAACCTATCAAAATGATTCATTGTCATATATTGTACTTCTTAGCTCACGGAAACTACTGAAATATTATCACGGTGTAATGTAAAGGCGCTATCGGACTGCCGGCCGGCTTCCATTCTTGTGGAGCGATCACAAACACATAACCACATCACATTTCCGCTGCATCCAACGAATTCATTCATCAATCTTGATTTATAGCTGGACACGGTTTATAAAACAAACTTCCACATCACCGACACACGCAAATATCAACCTTAATGTCAAGCATTAAAACTGAATTCGATGGCAATCAAGAATTTGTTGAATCGGGGATACGGGAATAAGAGCTCAAAAGCTATGTGGTTACGATTGGTTATCGACTGGCGGAATGTTATTGCGGCCATTAAAACAGCGTATTCATATTGTAATAACGGAGAATTGTTTTTGATAATTCGGTTAGTAATGGCGCGGCGTTAGGCGGAATATTGTCACGGAACCGATTTGCATAACCTTTTGTAATCGCTATCACAATGATCTGGCCACACGGTCTACATTACTCGCGCTGTACTGCCCCAAGCCTATCATTTTCTAGATGCGGCAGTATTCAACCTCCCGTGGCACAATTACTTTCAAATTGAAGTACATATTTCAAGTCATATTACTTAAGTTCTTCACTCAAGGTTTTACAACTAATTGTAAGATAAAAAACAAAGCCTTTTAGCAAAGATTTTTTTAAACTTTTAATTGATTTTATGATAAAAGGGTTCAAGATTTCCTCACTTAACTTAGAAAATATATTATAATTTCCTAGACCCAACCAAGTCGTTGATATATTCTACTAGGTATATAGCGAAAATTCATTTAAATTACAGACCAGAAATTTCCACCCATTTCACAGAATACGGTAGTTGTAATAAATAACACATTACAAATTTGAAACGACTGGCATCATGAGCCAAGCGACATCGGATATCGTGTGTAATTCCGTATAGATGAGAGTCGTGGACATCTGAATAAAAGATGTGCTGGTAATAAATATTGGCTTCATCCTGCGGGACCGGCTCCGTGTGCATTAGTATATAGAGTAGGTGTCGGCGGGCGGCGCGAGACTCATGTCGCGCGCGTGACACTGCGCCGCCTGCACGGCGCGACTGGCGGCGGCAGCGGGAGCGGGGCCGGGGTCCACCGAATCACTACTATAAAGGGATATTTTTATTTAGTTAGGTAAATACTACCTACATAATAACATACATACGAAATTAGGAACCTATCACAAAATTACGGAGTAGTTTCATAAGTAATCACAATAAATGTGGCTGTTTGCACAACTTGTTATGTCTCCAAGATAACAATATCATCCTTCTTGTCTCGTACTTCACACAATTAATGCTATAAAATAATTTGAAATATAAAATGTGTCTGTCTGTCCGAGTGCGACCACAAACCGCTGCGATCTAGGAACACTTGTAATGCAACGTCACAATTGTGTAGTTTGAACGTGTCGTGAGAGAGATTGGTTTTAATATTAAAGGCTTATATCCGCCTCCGAGGTTCCGCTAGTTCCCCAGCGAATGGAAGGCTCTCCATGCACTTAATACAGTTCGGTACAGATACTAGTTCTAGTATTTTGTGGCAAAACAACAAATATCGCAAAAAATAGAACGGACCGTTACGTGCGCACAATAAAGTTTTGTTCATAATGTCGCCGCTACAGGAACGGAAGACACACAAACAAGACGATCCAAAACAAATAATATTCTGTAGGGCCCTCCAAATATTTGCTGCGTGTGTGGATACAGCCGCACAGCCCACTCGCACCCAGCGGCCGACCCACCGCCTCACGTACTTTACTGCACCGCGCCAGTGGCCCCGTGTAATCATTTAATTTAATAGGAATGCTCCTGTGGCTGCAGTGTATCGATGCTACCAACCAATATAGTTCTTCATGTATGTAACGAATGCTAATGATACTCGGAGTTATTTTTAATTAAATACATCGGTACAGGCAACACTTGAACCCAGCGTGCAGCCATGCATCGCCGCACTCAGCTCATACGCAGGTCCTGGCCTCAATCCCCCCACCACCCGCCGCGCGCCGTACTACTCCTAACGTGTAATTTCGCCGAGCACATTTCACGTAATACCAATCGTCGAGCAATATTTTAAAAGTGAACCGCTAATGATTATTCTCATTGAAAAAATACACGAGATTTTAAATATAAATTTTAATTCCGACATTCCGTCCGTGTATCAACATATCCATCACGGGCAGCCGGTGCGAATATCAAAGCCTCGCGGTTTCATCGGAGCCCCACCACCCGCACCCCCTACTTCTGCAGGACCAGTCTCACTAGATCCCGCGACTGGTAAACAATAGTCGCAGTGCGAGCTCCATCAGTATTGGTGCTGCATGTAACATTGCCCCACTTTTTAATTACATGCATCATACCAGCCGACTGCAATTTTAAAAAGGATTTCGAAGTTTACGGTTGGAACATTACAAGTATATGAATGTGCAACGGCGCGTTAATAAATATGTTTGACAACATTTTAGACAACGTTTTGTTCAAACATTTTCAGCTTTCGAATTGCAGCTGTTTCTCTATGAACCGGAGAATTATACTGAGAGCACTACAAAGTTCAACTTTTTGTGATATGAGTTTCCAACGAATGAGGCATTTTTGTGCTACTGAATATTAAAACAAACAGCCATATTTTACATATCAGGCTCAGGTCCGTAAATATTTTACAAAGTACCTACTTTTAATACTAAAGAATATTTAATGCTAACTCAATCGTACAAGTTTAGTATATTTTAATGAAGATTGGAATTGACTTTTTAACTTTTAAATGTCCATAGATAAACAAAGGTGTCACCTGATTACGTACACGTACGTACTGCACAACTATGTACAGTATCTGTACGTACACACGTACAGTGTGACGGGGCCGCGTTCATCCCCACGCTGTCAGTTTAAATTAACCGCCGCGCGCTGCAGCCTCGCATCATGGCCGACATTGGCGCCAAATATCTGGCCGCCATATTGCCACTTAATACAAATACAATCGTACCTATGACGTTCCAAATTAAATATCGATTGTTCCAAAATGTGGGACATTGCAAGTATCTGTGTGATGTGTCGTTGCACACTCGATGTCGGTAAATTCGTGAAGAATTTGTGAATTAAATACTTTTGTGACTCTATCCCGGGTCACAGTTAACTTTACTTACTTTTACTTTGTTCATGATGCTGTAGCTTCTTCTCTCTTAAAATTTAATCAGAGTATATACCACAAATGCAAATAAAAAAGCGGTTTGTTGTCATGTTCTGTGTGTACAAATAAAGTTGTAAATATTGCATGTGTATCGACATTGGACATGTCACCACGGTCAAGACATCAGCACGGAGTATACCGTGACCTTGGTCCCAGTGGCGACCACAGGTATCCCCATAATGTAGGCACGTAACATGCGCCGGCAGTACAATAAATAACACACCAACTTGAATAAACAAAGTAAATTGCTGAAATTCCCCAGCGTCGTGTTTGGAAGGTCTACCTGCTTCAAGTACGCTCGGTAAACGATTCTGACAGTAAACACTAAACTTATGCGAATTATGAAACGAAAACTAAACAATTTTTCCCACAGTCCAGCTGCACTTGTTTTACATTACAATTGCACAATGGCAATGTTAAACATCTAGCATTTTTATGGCTGTGTTTTAGTACGGAGCATCATTTTGTTAAATACATTTATAAAACAGTTTTTAGCTGCTTGTTTGTTTGGGTCAAATCTAGTTATTCGAATTTTACCCCCTTCCTGGCGTCAAATCGATCTGATATTTAAAAGAATAAGAATAGAAATCGTAGAAAATCACGACTATTACAAGTAAGTTTTACCCCTGGAAGTTTATATGGATATACATATGGACCTACTGGCGCGTGAGTGTTTCGTGCGCTTGTTGACTTTTAATATGCATCTCAAGAAGTTCAGTGAATGTTTATAATCTAGTACAATGTACACGTAGTGTGCGTGTATCGAGTGCGGATGCTGCTCCTCGCTGCACGCTGCACGTGTCAGCGTGAGAGATCAGTGGCAGCTGAGCAGTGACAGTGAGCGACAGCGACACGCTGCACTGCAATACAAACGCTATTAGCTCAAACTTCTCCAATCAATTCAATAGATTTAAACTTTATCGTTTTGTAATAAAGTCGTAAATCTATCAAAGCTTGTCAGATTAGGGTAATAATGATAAGTTTAGTGTCTGTACAGTGAACATGACACGTCATCTGTCCGCCCTATATCACAGTACACAAAATGACATCTGTGGGTATATCTAGTTATTTAAGAGATTGACGTGTAAAAGTGTTATTTTATAACCTATTTGCAAAATAAATATCATTTATCATTATACTGTTCACCATTTATCAACAGTCGAATGCAAGTAATGAAAGCTTCGGAAGTGTGGAAGAGCCATGCTTCAGTGTGAAAGGGCCAGCTCGAGTCCAGTCGAGTGATACCACGACCTCACAGAAAACCGATGTGAAACAATGCTTTTTAACGGAGGTCCAATTACCCTTTCCCGATCTGCCCAAACACCGATTCCCCAACAACCCTTAAATTCCTAACCGGCAACGCACTTGTAACGCCTCTAACCATATTTAATAGTACATACTTTAGTACTCATTATCAACAACAGTCTGAAGACGTCCACAGCTGGACAAAGGCTTCCCTGATACTATAATGTATTAGAAGATATAAATTCATTTAGTTAGTATGTAATGTATGTAATTCCCATGTATAGTATTGGTATGTGAATAGGCGGCCTCTTCTAATTAATTAAGGGAACTATTGGAGAGGTCAGTTTTGTGTTCGACTCGCTCTGAGTATTGTGACACTCACTCTGTGAGAGTGGCGTGATTGATGTGGTGTCTTAATTAATAATATGTTCTGTATTTAGAGGACCCAACCATTTGTAATAGCAGAACGTAATAATAATTATATCTGTTGACACATCGTATTGATGAGTGAGATTCATTGACACATTATATACATTTTTACATTTTGACCATAATTACTGTATTTTTAATTAAAGGATAACGTTGTCCCATACTGGATGCCTTCTATGTCATGGGTAAATTATATTTACAAGTTCACATACACATGACATCCAGTCTTGAAACAAAAATTTGTGAATCAAAGCTCCGTGCGACAATCAAACCCACTACCCTGCCCCCGCTCCCACCGTCTAGTGCATGCTGTTATTTCTACTATCACCTATCTAACTAACAATAAAACTATTTGTTTTATGAACAACATAACACAGATACTCTGTTATTGAGTTTCATTCGAAAAGACGAGAATTTTTCCAATTGCACGTCGGACCTACATGAAGCATCGTCCCATCATCGGCACGTAGCGTGTCTCTCGTGATAAATCTAACGAACTGCTTTCCCGACACTATTTTCTTTAAACCTCATTCCAGCAACAACGTTAGCTATCGCACGAGATTCGATTCTCGCCAATTGATAGTGTGCCCGTTGTTCTTGTAGTATTTGTTCGTTCATACACATCTAGAAACTAACAGAGTGTGTATGAATTGGAGCGAAATATCCAGTGAAATGTGACGTAACCAAAAGGACGCGAGTAGTTGTAAGAGTCGGGCAGTAAGACAAACCGAGCGTTAATGATGAATGGTCGGCGGAGTGACGCCTCCATACACTACGTACTCCGTGACATTGTCCGCTGATGGCCGCGGTGATCGATGACGACAGCACGTCTTTAGTTTTTACGTCACCATTCGGACATAATGTGGGGAATTACATGTCTTAATACTGTGTGACAAGTATACAAGTATTAGAGGTTGCAGGTAAATAAAAGCAGTAATAAAAGCTCTCTGTGTGGTCAAACTTTGTTAAGTAATTACGTCGATGTTCGAACGATTTCTATACTGACACAGCGCAGGCATGAAGTAAACGACGTGCGCGGCACTTGTACACCATTAACGACATAACGAGACGAGCACCTTACTCGAGCTCTCAATTGATAAACGATAAACAAGTGGAGCTCTGAGATTCTGTGGATTAATTAGAAATTCAGCTTGCCACGTGACTGGACTACGAACGGCCGGCTTTGGGCGCCGGCTGCCGGCTCCCGGCTGATACCCCCGGGACCGGCGGCCGGATTATCATGTTGACTGTGACGCACTCTAGCGGCGACTGTTTGATCATGTTATTAATTTCGGCTCCGTCATGCTGCGCTCCGTCCTAAGAACACAACACTAAACACTTCCACACACACCGAGGAGTTACTTCTTTCAGCTTTTACCCTCACTCGTAGAGCGAGCACAAACACATGTATAACAAGTACTATGTACTTACTCCAGTATTTCATTAATACGCACTTATGTTATTAGGCATTAAGTCTAGGTACCCGGTGCTATTTAGGTAATTAAACCGTCTAATAATAATAGAGTGCTCAATACAATCAAAGGTATCACTCTAATTAAACTGTATGTATCGACACTCCGACATTCCGACCAAACTATAACCAAAGGAACCTAAAAGTTATGCTGAATGTATGATGATGATGACGTTGATCAGTCGTAGTTCCTCAGTCATCATAGTATTCTCAGTCACATTAGATATTCTCAGTCGGGCGCTGCCGTCGGGCGTCTGTTTGCTTTCACAATGGAAATTATTCCGGCAAGTGTAACGATGATGCGTCCCCGAGGAGCCGCGATACCAGGCGGAGCGGTAGCGGGCGCTGCCAGCGGGAGCGGTTCTTGTTTCTGTGAAATATTATAAGTCAAACACATCAAGATCTAGTTCTGTGCATTACAGGATATTTTTCAGATGTTTGACTCATTTTAGAAGGTAATATTCTTCTTTAAATAAGTAGTAACTTTCCTCCAACTTTAGTAAAAAAGTTTTTTGATCAAACAATTCAGTTACGCAATACACAATCACCTTTTATATTCTCCTCAACAAATAAAGTAAGTCATAGTCGAGGACTTTAATATTTTGATAACCTAACATTAAGTACTCGACTCTCCGTACCTAGTGGCAATTTGAATATAAGGTCGACTGTACAATTCGATACATTTCGAGTATTATCGTTCGCCTCGCAGTAACAATGTTGCGATGCCAGCACATTACCTGTAAATGTAGTCACGCAGAGTCCCTGGGCGCGGGAACATTTAACTTTATGTAAAGCAGCTCCTCGGGCCAGTGTTGGCGCTCCCTTATATTTGACTTGCTGATACGGAGCACAGTTTGATGGGAACTTTACAATATCTGGCCCCGGGAGTGCCGTGCGGCCCGTGCACTGCTACCCTTCGATCTGAGATACTCGTCTTATTGGGAATGCGGCGCCGCTGTAAACTTGCGCCGGTTACCCTCGCGCCGGAGATAGCGTTAGTTCAACTTGTGAGATGTTCGCAACTTACGAGTGGCTAATGATTGGCTGGGGATGCCGTACGCTTTGCTTGTATAGGTGTAGCTTCTCACGACATAAATTGACTTAGTTTATTAATTACACCGCCACTGAGGGTACTCTTAATATAATTATATTTGGACGTAAAGCTATCTGTACTAACGTCGGCTACAAGTAAGGAGATTAGGCAACGTCTATACATTATGTGCCAAGGATTACAGGAAGGACATTAGTATATATCTACATTGATTATGTGGCCTGGTACGCGCATGCTGGGTGTGAGTTACAGTTACACACTTGGACAAATACGTGTGTGGTTAGGATAGAGCTGCTAACTCGTCCGTTTTGTCCTCTACACATTTTTCGAGGATGTTTTCATTTTCGGAATCGAATCATTAATGTTCAGTTCAGCAACCATCTCATTTCCAGTAAGTGAGTAACAAACGAACAGCAGCAATATGTATACGTATAATTAATGTTATTTTCATGTAAACGAGTTGTTCGATGTGTAAGTATGTAAATGGCGTTGTTGTATAATTGTTTGTAGTGCAAACAGCGGCCCACGCAGAACTAACACGCGCTGTATACGCGCTGTGTACGCGCTGTGTACGCGGCTGGCACGCGCCGCCGACGGTACTACCACATTAGTGGCGCGCGTCACATTATTGCCCTCATTCGAATATGTTGATATCTTTATTCACATTGTGTTTATTCACCTGTAAGGTTGGATAGTGGAAGTCACGCAACGTGTCGACAAGTTGATTAGTAGTCGTTGATTTTAGTAACAAACAGTAGTAGATCTTTGCATGATTAACTTATTCAACGTGTTCTTCGAGGTCAGCTTGTGATGTATAAACACGATGATGTGTAACACAGCAAATCCAAGAAAATAAATTTTTTTTTTTTTTTTAATTATTTACACAAAATACACAATAATACAATAAATAACAAATAGCAACCAAAAACCAAAATTAAAAAATCTGCTCAAGTTTTCGACCCTAATTCGACTTAAACTCCTACACATACACACATAGACTTAAATTCTCGATAAGCTAGCACACTTACCATATCGATGGAAGCCCCTGTAATAAAAAATGCTGGCTCGCCGATATTAATGAGGCGATGCGAACGATCCCGCCGCAATCAAACCGGGATTAGACCGGAGCGGCGCGCGGTGCCGTGCTGACAAAAGTGCTCGCTCTTGTTCAACCCAACTTGCATTGTGACTGCACTGTCGAACATTTCAATTAATTCCTGTAACTGATACTAGTGTGTGTGAGGGTGATATTACTTAGTACCTCAGTAGATTCAACTATAATAAGTTCGTACATAATACTGAAATGGTTGTAGCTTCTGTTATAGATTGGTTGCAAGTGCGACTACCACTACTACTACCAAACAAGGTGACAGAGTCTGAAAGTTTGTTTAAGGCTCGCACTTGTATATTTTTCTCAGTGTAGTTTAAACAAAACCTAAAACTTTGATAGCATTTAATAATAAAGTACCTACATTAAATTAAAATTCATAGTTTGATTGATAATGAAGTACATCAAATAGTTGTTTCAAAGAATACCACACCCATGTGATGGAATTCTGATGTTTCCCCATCACAGGCAGAATGGCGTGCTTGGCCAAAATGACAACGGCTGGCAGTACAATGGCCGCAGCAACAATGCCAGGCATGCACTCCCAGTGCACACAATGCTCCAGCCGATCTGCCACAGCCTGCCACGTAGCTTTATTTTCACGATGCTACACATGCATCGCACACAGGAGATCTTCTATCAAACGAAAACATATGAAGTATCGGGACGTATTAATTGATCATTTTAATAGTTAAAGAAAATGAAAGTTTCATTCCGTGCAGTATCTACGGTTAATATAATAGTTAAGTATTTCCCCTACTTTCAGAACAGCAGTACAGAGTTTTCTATTTTAATGTTCAATACTCACCCACCTAAGTGGACTCAGATTGTTGTTAAGTGCTTCTTTATACTATGTTAGAAACATGCACTAAATTAATTTCGATGCACTCTTTATGTTTTACTAACATTTTCCCCGCGGGAAATAAGTGAACTTTCAAATGGGGCTGCAAGACAAGAGATATTAAACGAAGCAGTACTGTACATAATTAAACAAGTACCTGCGAACAAACAGACAGCAGTTAGAAAGAGAAAGTATGTATTTGGATGTCGCGTTGTACTGAGTGGAGGAAAACCAATGATATTAGGGGATAGTTTTGTCTAAAATGTGGTGACGTCATCGTTGGACAGTGGAACACATACTGTTGATGCATTGGTGCTGCACAGTACAGCAGGTTCACACACAGGGGGCACCAGTGTACACATTGTACGTACCTACGTGTGTTTGCCTCCCGTTACTAACTCCGAGTGACGTCACTAGGCACACCACATTTGGTCGCTTCGGATACCCTCATTCAGAGTCACAGATTTACAATTCAATAAATATAGAAGGCTCAAAGTAATTATACAAATAGTGAAGCTATCTGTATAGAAACATGGTTTGCAGTAGTCAGCATATAATATGTGTAATTATTGTAACTAGATTAAATGAAATAAGGCGTGGCTGCCTGTATTAGTGTTGCCTGTTCAATTACCGTGTGAGATAATATTGTGCCGTCAACTGTTCGATAATTGTCGCCGGCGGCATGGTGGGCGTTGTAGTAGGCCTTTTAGTACTTAGTCGAGTTATAATTACATACTAGCTTTTGCCTGCGACTTCGTTCGCGTGGAATAGTGACTTCCGGCAAATTTTTGGTTTTAACCACATAGTTCCCGATCTCGCGGAATCTCTTTAAAAATGAGATGTAGAAGATATTCCAGGGAACTCTTCAAAAATCAACATAATGAGCTCTGCGTTTGAATTTAATAGACGTATACTCACTTAGGGCATTGAAAAAATAGTTTAAAAACGGACTTAAACTAAAGAAATATTATAATCTTTCCGAACTTAAGATGAAAACTAACTTAAAACTAAAGAAAGCTACGAATTACGAATTTATAACAATTAAAAAAGGAATTATATTACAACCTATCTTCTATGCTATAATAACCAAGCTTAAACTAAATAATTTAAAAGAAACGACTTAAATCTAATCTATCTAATTAATTAAGAAATTAGACTTACAATTTTATTAAAAAACTAACTACAGTAACTACTAATAATCGATATCAAACTAAACCTACGTTAAATAATTTAACCAGAAAACCAGGAAAACCCAACAAATAAACTTATTAATTGACAAATACCACGAAACCAATTTATTTAGAATTTCAATGTACAAACAGCACTTTTCTACGATTTTATTATATGTATAGATATAGATTTTTGAAATAAAACCCTATGTCCTTTCTAAGGTTCTAAACTATATCTGTACCAAATTTCAACCAAATCCGTCAAATAGTGGCGGAGATTAATGGTATAAGCATAGAATAGTGTTCGACGTGATTCTTTAATTTGACATAACTTTTTTATTTATGAACCGATTGACATGAAACAAACACTAAATGTAAATTGAAGCATACCACAATATATTCGTGAAAACCGCATCCAAATCGGATCAGCCGTTTCTGAGATTAGCGCGCATAGACACACAGACAAACAGACAAACAGACAAACAGACAAACCGACAAACAGACAAACAGACAAAAAAAAAGTTAATTACATTTTTGGGTTCGACATCGACATAACAATAACCCCTGCTATTTTTTTTATTTTTATTTTCAATGTACAGACAGCACTTTTCTACGATTTTATTATATGTATAGATTTTATTATGACGACATTCATAAAATCGACGCTCCGAATAAAGTGAAGAAACTTTCTGTCCAATATTAATCATTTTAAGTAACTTTAAAAATGTTTCCCAGAGGTAGTACACTTTTGGACTAACTATTCTATTTTTATTTTAAAATGATTAACGAAGTTAGTTATACGTATAAATATTGTATTTCTAAATATTGTACCAGATTGACTCCGGACTCCAACAGCTGGTACGATCTAAGTACAATGTTGCGACTGCCTGCGACATTAGAAGGTCTCCACAGAACTGTGTGATGTAATAATTCCACATAAGACGAGGGCAGCGGCCGCTCCAACCCCTCCAGCCTGCCGCCGCTCACGCTGCATTACCACGACATACAGCTGTCAGTGTGACCGTCACCTGCCAGCCCCTGTATGTGCGACCCATTTACTCATGACACGACAATCCGCAACGATTACATAACGGGTTAGATTTAATCAAAATATCGATGGTCCGCGGGTAAATTGAAATGATCGCGGAGCTCAAAGCTCGGGCGCAGTGCGACCGCGGTAATTAATCTAAAATCAATAAGGCCACTCGAAGCGGACACGAGAGCTGTGTTTAATGCGACACCCACTCGTATATGTGTGCGGAATTATTGAGCACTGACCATTGCGATATATCTACCTCTATATAAGCTTTGTAGCTCCACTAACACGCAGGCACGCCCTGCACTGCCCGATATAGGATTTAGACGATGAAACAAGAGATGCAGATGTTCAAAGACATGAAAAGTTAATAGGTAAATCTTCAAATAGTTGGTTACTTTACAGTACAGATGCATTAATATAACATTTTTGCAATCTAAATTATATTTTTTGCATCTAAGTAACGGTGAAGTACACAATAATATATTTATAAGTGATACATTTTGTATTAATATACAAGTGGATGCTCACAAAGAGCACAGTAATAATGTTGTGGAACAAATGTTCAGTACAAGTGTTCTAGTTGTTCGAACTCCATACAATTGGCAGCAGGTACACTAGTACTTCGTAGAAAACGCTTTCAAATTGTGCATTGACACCCGGAGCTGAACGATATTAAATGTTCACAAAGCGGCAACAAGGAGCAAGCAGTCAGGACGTCCGCAATTTGAGTGCACATTGAAGAGCCGTACAATGGATACTGCGAGCGTATTGTGAGGACATTTGAATGCGACTCTTAGGACCGCGGCCGCTGGTCCGACGTGCTCAGCATTCTACATCTGTGTCACCGCCGTCTGCTCGCTCGCAAATTGTTTAGTCGCCAGCTTACCGTAATGTGCGCGAACATTGAATGTATGTACCACGTGGTTCATCATCATTATGAAGTACTGACACTTCTGTATCCGTAGAACAACTTAAGAAGTAGTTCTGTTCTTCCTTTAAATTTCAATCAACAGACCTTTATCAGTTTGATAACAAATCCCGAACGATTCATAGCATTTACTAAGAATAAAGTATGGCAATATCTTGCGGGCGATGTTCAGATGTTCACCGGCTGCTGCAATGCAAATGACGTCACCTCGCTGACGCGGCGCTCCCTCGCTCTTTGACGAATTGCCACGTAGCGGTTTCATACGTCTAGCCATTTTACAGGGCTAGTAACTTTTCAATAAATCTTCAGAAATATTTTAAATTATCCACAAATGTAATTAGTTCTCAACAAAATGACTTCTCATTTCCTGTAGAACGCAATCTTATCTGTAAATCGAGCCAAAAATGTTGCAAGAAATTAAAATACCTAAAGCTTAATTAAAAGAGTTAAAATAAATTAGGTACTTATAAGATTTTTAAGTTAGAAATCCAATAAATCTTAAAGCTAAAAGCGACGAAATCTTTGTCGCACACTTCGGTAGAAACGACCGAAATGAAATAAAAGAATAAGCTTATCAAATAGAACACCAAAAGATCAGTGTAAAGCGATCTCCGAGCAACCCTGTGAACGCCGCCGGATACAATTGTACCCGAGAAAAAGTGTCCCTTTGTCTGTTGATTGGATTTTAGCAATTGTTTGTTCCGGACCATTCCAGACCTGGTAGCGAAGAGGTGAGGCACCAAATAAAACCGGATTGCGATCAATCAGATGAAATTGATCTAAGAAAAAGAGCCTCTAGAATACAGATTACACTTTTATACAATTCAAATGTAATGATGTTTTAGAGAACGTTTTGAAAATAATTAGAATTTAAATGCTTTATAAGTTTTCTTCACTTAACTTGCTAAGAATGATCGCAGGTAAGTACGAGACGGCGGCGGCCATTTTGCACAATTCGTAATTTAAAATGTAAGTGACGTGACGGTCGGTGCGGGGCAGACGTGCAGGTCCGCTGGCAGCTCAGCACGACCATTATTACCTGTCCACCTCGCCGCGCCGTTTAATGTCATTCAGCTCCCCCCCCCCCCCGCTACACCTGACACGGCGACGCTGACAGGGTCACAGTCTCCACGAAGATTTACTGGAAGTCGCCAGCAAATTACATTACGATTAATAGGAACGGGTTTACGCTGACACGGACAGACTTTAGTAGAGAAACTTACGTATATGTAGTGGCTACCTTTGTATGTGTGTGTGTTACCTACTCTACGTACGTGTGAGATATTGGTGTACATATTTATATTTATCCGTAAAAGATTTTACACAAACGACAAATATCTGAGCAATATATCGGAATGTTAATAAAAATTCTTTTGATGGAACACGCCTATGTAGGTGCCTACTTATAATATTATACTTTCATCGGTAAAACATAATACCTACTGTATTGTAGTGAAATTATCAAAACCTTACTATTATTAGCTAGTAACTTGTTGATAGATTCAGAACGATTACAAAACGATCCCTTTTGATTCATTCAAGCAAATTTACTTAAGTCTTTGACTGCCAATAGAAGACTGTTGAAGGCAAATCCTACGCTAACGTCGGTCACCGGTGACCACCACGGCGTTCAATGTAACAACTATCTTTCGGCCAATAGCACCATTACGTACGTTATGAGTTTCTATTCGGTAAGGAGTGATAGCAATTGCGGTTATTGCTAAATGCGTTCCCGTTACTCATTGTAATAGAAGTGCCAGCATACGAGGACGTGGCAAGGATTTCATTAGATTCCTGTCAGGTGACGATCACTTCAGGTACGGCGCGTGTTTGGTAAAAACCGAGGAATTTCCCGGAACGTTGTGTGCAGGCGCCGGGCGCCAGTAATGTAAACCTCAACAAAGCCGGCGCCGGCAGCGCGGCCGCGGATCTACACACTATTACCTGCAACACCGCACCGCGCCCGCTGCGGCCCGATAGCGCGAGAGATTGCCTTATTATTTACAAATTGTTAAAGCGATGCAACTTCCCGTCTTCTTTGAAGCTTCAGAACAATCTATTGTAGCAATAAAACTATGTATAACGTTTTTCGGGTTAAAAACCAAAACTTTGTGATATATATTGAGATTCATTTCACATAAAACCAATTTTACACAAAACAGATTATGTTGTACTTAAATATCGTGCAATCTCTGTCTGTTTATAAAGAATTTGTAGTAACAGAACTATTCTAACATTCGAACATTTGATAATTCGAAATATTCGAATTAGCGAGTGTCGACTGTAGTAATGAAACAATCACAGTTCGCGACAGTGCTACCCTCGGCTTACTCCGGTCACCTACACTTGGCCTCGACTCGGCAGCTGTTTACACATTGTTTAGAGTCGGGCGACGCGATGCAACCGAGGCGCTACTTGCAGCGGACGTCGCGAACAAATCCTAGGAAAACGCTCGCCGTTAATCCTTTAAACTTTAAGCCCTCATTACTGAGCACTGGGACTCTTGATCGATGATTTGTTTTCTCGTGCATTTGAGCTAACTAGTTCTATAATAGTACTTTGTTACGTAAATATCTTCAAGGAAATTTTAAAAACTTGTAAGAGTGGCATTGTCCACATCAAAATGAACAACTGATATGGTCATAAAACGTATTAATGAATTTGTCTACTAAGACGTGTCACAGTGGGTATCTACCGAGACCACCTCACGTCGAAAGCAAGACAATCCGCTCGCTCCTACCGCCGCGCTGCCGGCAAAAGGCGCAGGTCTCTTTGATTGTTTACAAATCATTTCCCGCACAATGCAATCGCTGTAACAGTAAGAAATCAAAGAAGATCTTTCGCAACACGATACTTAGTTACTTTTACTTTGCTTTAGATATTTACTTTAGAGATATTTTTTGTGTCTTGCACTTTAAATATTTGATCATAATATCAGTTTACTATGATTATTCCAAGATATACTCAATTATGTAGATCATCAAATTAAGTGACTGACTCTAATGTTGGCAGCGCCCGTGGACTGGCACGGCACAGCACAGCGCGGCAGTGCACCGCTAATGATGACGTCACACTTTATGTGGGGCTTCCACTCAAGTATCAAAGATAAACGAGCAAACGTTTCGCAGTGCTCCGCCGTCATAAACCGTCCAGTGGGCAATAACGCCGGCCGCCGCCGCCGTCCGACCGGACCGCGTATAAACCCTTTGATGCGACCGGACGCTGCTCTACCACACACACTGCTGACAAAAGGTCTATTTTAGTACACGGTGAAACTTCGGTCAAAGTTATTTCTATCAAAATATGTCTGTCGTTAGAATTCACAGTACAACCAGCTAGCATCAGGTTGTACTTTGACCGAAAATCTTGAGATTCTGAATTTGTGACTTATAATATAAATCACTATCGTTTTCTGGCATTTGAAAAAACGTGTACGTATATTGAAACCACGTGACTTATTACTCCCGGCCCACGGCACTAATTCTGACCCCACCGCGCTAGGACTTCTGTTCCCACTGGTACGTGGCGCGGTGTCGTAGTGTTGTACCATTCCGCTTTACGACCGCACTTCACTGCACTCCAGCCTTGCGTATTCGCGTATTGTCCGGTGATTCGGTTAACCCATTTTTTTCGTTTTTTATACACGTTTGCCCTAGTTTCACCTTATTTTAAAAAATATTATTGTGACAAAAATATGAACAGATTGGACGTCACACACACACGTAAGTTGAATGAAGTTGTCACAAAATACAATATCAGTAGCAGCACAAACATGCAGCTGTAATTACTGGACGTCCGCGCTTAATTACCTTCATACAATTTTACGATAGTTCGAGTAATTCGTTTTCGGAAACTCGATTTAACAGCGTCCTGTGCAGGAAGGCATCAATCGAAATATTGCAAGTTTTAATTTGTTCGAGCAATAAATCCCCGGCGTGTCGTATGGAAAAACACCAGTTTCCAGTTAATGAAAGCGGGGACGTGTCGGTTCATTGGGATGCTTCGTGCACGCACGCCTCCTGCGACCCGCGGGGACAGGGGGGGGCGCGGGGCGCGGGGCGCGGGGTGCGGGGCGCGGGGAGCTCCAAAATGTTGATTTAACTTATTTGAAACACGCCCCGAATTGATTGTGTAAATAAAGGAAATTAATTTGTTTTTGTGCACGACCGATCCTAATTGTCAATGGGTTTAATTGTGTGTTGCGCGCAGATCTGGTTTTTATGGCTTAGATGGAACAATAACGCGTTTTACATGTTAAGTAGGCAAATGTGCAAATACTCGGAAAAATGTAAACAAAGCTTCATATTCTTCGTGAAAGTATTTTAATTGTGCTTTTTACAAGTGAATACTATAGATAGAAAACATTATGTAAATAAATGTCATCAAAGACGGCCTGCAATAAATGTATGCACGGAGCTACCGCCGCCTCTCGACGGGCGGTTTGATGCAAGCTCGCAGCTTTGTGTGCCCCACTGTGCCTGCTACCGCTACTAGCACTACTCGCACTACTGGTTGGCTCCCCTCCAAGCCACTAGACACCAGCTCGCTGCCTTTAGCTGACTGTCACAAGTTGCGGCGTAAGCAGCACCTGCTCGGAAAATGGTGAAATTATTTTATGAACTGCGGCGTTGGTCAAGTAGTCGCAAGTGCAAGCGAGTAGCCTGAGGTCTCGGGCCTTTTAGCAAAAGTAAGACGAAATTTTTGGTAATTTGCAGGTCTGGAATATGCGCTCTGGGTGTTACATTAAACAGGTGTCATCTCTACTTCTTCCTTTGGCGACCAAATGACATGATGCCGAAATTTTGCAAAACCATTAAAATAAACAATGTTTTCATGAAAATAATCCCACATTACTACATAGGTGTTATTTTAACTTTGGTGGATCTTAATTCAAGGCGCTCGACCATTCCTTTGAGGACCGTGTGTAGTGTGTAGGAGGTACACATTCTCAGAACGTTTGACGTAGTTATGCTTGTCACCAAATTTGGAACATCGTTACAAATGGAATGTACCGAGTGCTCAGTGCTCAGCTTACCAGCTCACTTTTACATAATACGCTGGCGGTTTGTTATGTTTGACCCAAACAGGGCAGGCTTTGCTGTACTGTTGCTGAAAAACTGGGTTAAATGGATGTAATTGTTGAGCCATTTTGTTGCCACTGAACGATTAAGAGTATAATTATCGAATAAAATTTAATATCACAAATAAAATTAATTGTTGGCTTGAAAATTGTAAGCTATGTACAGGGATGTCAGAGCGGGCTATAAAGGCAATTAGTGACAATGGTACGTAGGTAATGGCCTATATGGGCCAGCGCGCGATTTGGCGCCGCGCCAGCAGCCGGCAGCGAGCGACACTACCGCTGCAGCAAACAACTTGCATCAGAAGGTCTGCTCACCAGGTGCGTCTGGATCTAGCGGAATTAATGAGGTATTATAACGTGACAAAAATCGGAAACAAAAATTCTGAATTCTAGTATCCACCTCATTCTCATCCATGCGTTATCCTGATTGCTTTCTTTCGTAGCCCGAGGTCCACCTTCTGGCGATGACACTCTAAAGTAGTTTACCATCATCTTCCGCCGGATTACGTTCACACCTCAACAAATAGTCCACCTCATGAAGAAGGAAACTTAAAGAACACAGTCAAGTGAACTTTAGATGATGCGGCTAAGCGTCCTTAGTATTTCTTTTGTTTTACTTTACTAAGGAATAATTACAAGCAACAGTACTGGACCTTCTGTCACTATCCCACGACGACGCGCTATCCCTGTCACACATCGGCGTACTCACTAAAAAAATGGTCGGAATTTTTCATTCGTTTCGAATATCAAACATGATACGGCGAATTTTATTAAATATTTCACACAGTGCTACATTTACTGCAACTGATTGGTACGCGGTAATTGTATTTCGTAAACATTGTAACGATTTAATGCCGGTAGCGATTAATGTGGGGCGACAGAGAGACAACACGAGATAGAAGTTGTCTCCTGTTGTCTCTCTTCGGATGAATCTTGGAAAATTATATATATTTTTTTATGACTGGTTGAATTTTTTATCGTTATATAGCTTTATTGGGGGGAGAGTAAAACTAGAACCACCCCGTTGGCCACCACCAGTCCTTGAGCACCTTACATTTATAACCAAATCCGAAGCTGCTAAATTACTCTAAGAAGTGTGAAACTGACTAGAATGCAATGTAGTCAACGCTTACTGACGAATTATTTTGTGGGATGAATTATTTTCAGTTGATTTAGTAATTATGAAATTGCCTACACTGATTCCCGATGTTCGCACAGATAGTGAGAGGCTCGATATTAACGTCTATAGATCTGAGCAAAGCGGCTTTACAATGACTGTAATCTTACTTTATTACCCGCCGATAGGTACGGCTTCATTAATGCCGGATGGATACGGAGGCAAGCCGCGCGGCGCGGTGACTGCTATGGAAAAATGCTGCGAACTGGAATATAATTACGAATGATGCGATAAGTCTTATTAATATCTGCTTCCTGGATACAGAAGATCAATAAGAAGTCATATATCACATATCTATTATATATTAGCTTTCCAATTTTCACGGCAAATAATTTTCTGTTTAATTTTGTGATTTCCTCCCAATGATCAGTGAGTTTGTGAAGGTCCCAGCGAGTTAAAGCCCAGGAGCCCGTACACACGTGAGTTGAACGTAATAATAAGGAAATTCAAAGAGCTGTACGAGTACACCTTGAAGTAAAATTGATTTCTTTTGCGTTGTGAACAGAAATAGGTCAAGAGACGTGTGTCAGAAGGAAAAAATATTTTTGAGAAATTTTCTCCGTTAACAAAGAGTTGTTCTGAAGCGCGAATTCAATTTGTAACGATTGTGTTCGAAATTATTATTTCACATCTCGTATTATATTTTATGTAATAATATACTGCACGTTGAAAATTGGTCAGTAAACGCAATGAGCAGAACAATCATAAACTTAAGTATTTCGCGGAACACATCATTTTGGCAAGGCGAGAATGTTTCACTGAATTTGATAACCTTAGCCGACGAGCCAATCTCAGGTCCCACTTCAATCGACTATAACAAGGAGTCAAATTAGAGCAGTGAATGGACCTCTAATCCTCTTTCAAGACTCCCATTCCGACATTAACGATGTCTGTCGGATTTACTCCTTTATTAAATTCACTGCGAACGGCGAACAGTTCCGATGTGCAAACACAATACGGTACTGTGTAACGGGGTGCCAGATTACAAACCATTGTAGTTGTCGCCCGGCGCCCGGCGAGCACTGCTACGTGCTATGTGCTGCCTGCTGCCTGCTGCCTGCTGCCGGCCAGCTAGTGCTGCTATAAATCTTGAGGAAATTTTGTTGTGTGTAATATGTTATGCACACGTAATTAAAAATAATCACTTCCTTCTTATCAACAGTCGGTTAAATTATAATATGACAGAGTTTGTATAATGAACTTAGGAATGTGGGAATATTATCAAGTATAATCAAAAACTCGAGCTTGCTTATACATATAATATTGGAGGAAAAAATATTGGAATAAGCAGCCACTCACGAAAATACACTTCGGTAGCATCTAGCACAGCAACACATCACGTGAGTCGCGGCGCACATCACTCCGCGTCTCACGTGAGTGGCATTGTACGCGCCCGCCGCTGCCGCCCGCTCACTGCCGCAAGTTATACGCTTACAGCGGGTCGGACTTTGCATTTCTTAAATAATATAATGAGACTCTAGAGAAGTAAAAGAATATTATTGATTTTATTTCAAACACTTAAACACGTAAATATTTTCAAGACGCTTGTACTCTATCTTATTATCTTATATTTATCCTGAAATTGAACCAAAACGCCTTTGACGTATCTGGTTTTATACATAGACACGTAGCAGGACAACCAGTTTAATTATACATATTTGTAGAGGTAAGTATTATACTTTAGGATTTGCTCATTATTATGTATCTCTAGAGCGACCTTACAAATATTGTGTTGTTTGAATTCAGGACACAGAGGTTGCTACACAAATTGTTTGGCGTCATTAATCACGCGCGTTGCACCCGTAGATTGCCTCAGCGGGCTGCGCTTGTGCACCTAGCGACAAGCGACGAGCGGTTGGCGTCCACTTACATCCTGTACATCGACGATAGGGTTCATTTTTCCTAACAATATATTTGGCACACATTGTACTGTGCACGTAGGCCGCCATCGTCCACCGCGACTAATCGCCTGCAGCAGTATAACCGCAGATTGGTCGACATTGTTGCACTCAACTGTCCGATTGTATTTCTATCCTCTATATTTTTGTATTACTGTTCCCGGTGGTGCGTTATCAAGCTGAGCCAATGTTTGCGTCCCGGACTCGAACAGGTCAGCTATATTAATGTGGCCACGAGTGCACGCGCGTTGAGGTATAATTCCGAGAGTATCCACAGAGACATTTGCAGTATTTTAATACCCTCCTAGCGCAATTAACGTTTTGGTGCTTGCTACAAAACGACTAATTTACTTCTTATATAATTAACAAAAAACATAAAATGTTTAAAGTAATTACCGCGTCCTAAATTAAAATGAAGTGTTGAGAAGAAGCCGCCCGCCCGCAGACGCGCCCCGCCTCATATAATATTACTGGCTCTGTTTAACTTTAAATTGTTTTCGTGGAATCCTAGACGGCCATTGTGCGATATATTAGGATTTTAAGTGGAATTTCGGACGGAATGGAATGATAGGTCTAGACGGTAACGCGGTCGGGTATTGGGCAATCCAAGTATGCCAGATATTTGATGGCACATTCTTAATACGCTACATTTCTCCACGTTTCGAGAGATTTCCCTTTTGCTTTCGATATTGAGATTACGAGTATGAATTGGAATGTTTCGATAAGTTGCTGTGAATGGATTTGGGTATTTGTATCAGTCTTTGTGTTGGAATAACCTTGAACGTCAACAATGATTAGTTTGAAGTGGAAGATGCTGTATGTTAGAATAAATAAACAGGATATGTTTCAAGTGCTTGTACAGTGCGGAGGGTTCGCGCACACGTCCACACGTTAGCGAGTAAGTGAGAGAGAGTCTAATGAGGTACTGTTATATCGGAATAACTATTACCTAGAATATAAAATAAAAGTGCTGAGTTTCCCATTGCATTGACGTCAATGCAATAGGAAACCGCTGTTGTTTTCATAAGTAATTCTAATTGATATTCGGGCAGATTGGATTGGACTTCCGTCGAGCATAGTAACTTGTAAAACGTGTCAATTATTCAATATATCTTTCTTTTAGCATATTAAATAGTTTTTTTTAAAAACCATCTTCCGACCCGCTCCGTAACAGTGGTGTCAGAAGTGGGATACCAGTGTTGATATCGTCGTAACCGTTCCGCTGGTATTTCCTATCGGGTCGCGAACTACACGTTGCCGACGAGTAATCCGTCTCCGGGGTGTTGCTATCCTTGCTGAGCAAAACCGCACCTCGACAAACTCAGTCTCATCTCTAAAGACGAGCCGCGGCAGTAAGCCTTACGAGTATCGTGCGTAAGCCTGCCGATCGTCCGAAATTCCCGCCGATTCCTTCTGCCACGGGGCTCAACATACGCCCCGTCATCGCGATTCGCGATACCGCCGCCGCCGTCTCGCCGTCCTGCCACGCGGTGCCACGCGCTGCCACGCGCTGCCACGTGGTGCTTCCACGTGTAACTTCGACAACGCTCTGGTGTCACGGGCCGCTGCTGCCGTCCCGCTGTTCCTGCCTGACGTCCCGTTGCTGCTGGCTGCGACCTGTAGGTCGTGCTGCTGTACTGCCACTCCAGAAACCGTGCTAACCCAGTGCCGAAATGCGCATCGAGTACCTCGTGTTCCTGTGTCTGTGAGTACAACATTTTAATTTGCTGTTATCGCTACAATATCCTTAATTACGAGTAACTGTGGATATTCTTTTTACCAGGGTATCACATATCGTACATCCTATACATATATTTGTGTTACACGATTTACCACCCTATTATCCTACCGTTGCGTTGTATCATTCTTTAAATTCATAATGTCGACGGAAACTAACGAATCTACCACTTCTAGGAAAAGTGCGAAAATCTCGATGAGCGAACAGTTTCCAATCAAAGTACTTTGCGATTTTATTAGCCCTTATAAAGGAGAGCGCGATACACTTACCGCTTTTCTTACCAACTGCCAGAACGCATTAGATCTAGCTTCACCAAGCCAAACGGTCTTGTTAACTAAATATATTTTATCACGCCTAGAAGGCAAGGCTCAGATTGCATGTTCAAATAAAATATTTGAAGATTTTAACCAACTGAAATGCTTCCTAAAACAAAATTTCGGTGAAAGAAAGCACTACAATCATTTATTGTTAGATTTGCAGTCGTGCAAGCAGTTACCAAATGAAACTGTTGCGCAATTCTCACTTCGTATCGAAAGTTGCCTAACAGATCTTCAATCAGAAATTTATAACTCTGAATCTCTTAAAAGAGATGTATCTGGTCGTATCGCCATGACCGAAGATTTGGCCTTATTCACGTTTAGTTTAGGGTTAAATCCACGACTTAGTAATAATGTCAGATGCAGAAACCCAAAGTCACTTAATGACGCGATTAACGTGGCTCTCGAGGAGGAAAAAATACAAAACCTCCTATATAAAACATCTATTAAGCCTAAATGTAGGATCTGTGGTAAACCCGGGCACTCAGACTCTGAATGCCGGGAGAAACAAAAGCGCACGGGCCCACCACATGTCCCGTCGGATCCTCAACCATCAACATTATTTAATAATTCGGGGTCCCAACTTTTCTGCAAATACTGTAAAAATAAGGGTCATGATATTACTCAATGCCGCAAAAGAAAATACAATAATGAACGGCGTAATACATTCAACCCACATACTCGCGATAGACCAGCTACGATGAATCATATTACATTCGAGCCGCCGATGCCGTCGGCACCGTCACCGACACCTTATTATAATACTTGTGAGAACGATGACGATCACAATAACTCTTTAAACTAAACTCACGGATTACGAAAACGTGCCGTCGTTATCCGGATAATTTAGGCACTCGAACTTTTATACATAAATCGCATAAAAATAATATCTCATCTCAACACGCTCCCTCGAGAGTCCCTGAATCGTTGAGTCAAAACCATATTACATCTCAGCATGCTCCAAAGAGAGTCCCTGTTTCGCTGAGTCAATCTTCTATTTCATCTCGACACACTCTTCCAAGAGCCCCTGTCTCGTCGAGTCAAAATCGTTCTACATCTCAGCACGCTCCAAAGAGAGTCCCTGTTTCGCTGAGTCATTCTTCTATTTCATCTCGACATCCTCTTCCAAGAGCCCCTGTCTCGTCGAGTCAAAATCGTTCTACATCTCAGCACGCTCCAAAAAGAGTCCCTGTTTCGCTGAGTCAAAATACCATTTCATCTCGACACATTCCCCAGAGAACCGCTGTTTCGTCGAGTCAAAATACCATTTCATCTCAACACGCTTCTAATAAAGCCCCTGTATCGTTGAGTCCAAATATACTTTCTCATAATGAATCCGCTGTGCGTGCGGTACAGCCATACCCTAATTTAGAAATCATAGTAAATCCTGAAATTCCAGTCTATGAAATATCTTCATATTCAAAGAAAGTGTCATTGCCCCACGTATATATAACTACCTCACTCTCTATTCAACCGTTGTGTCTCCTTATCGATACGGGAGCAAGTATTACCTTAGTCAAACGGTCAAGTTTAACCAAAGTACCTGAATTATCTAGCGAAATAGCTAAGATAAAAGGTTTTAATAACATTGACACTTATTCAGAAACTCTAGGCACCTGTCAAATAAAATTTATCTTGAATAATAATTACCACGAGTATAAGTTCCATGTAGTTAACGATAACATTAACCTAGAGTATGATGGTATCATTGGTAGCGACTTTTTAAATCATTTCAAAGCCAATATAGACTACACCTCACAATCAGTCCATATATGCGGACAGAATCTGGATATTAACTATATCCAACCGATTTACGTCATCCCAGCTCGCTCTGAAGCGGTCATCGAATGCGCAGTGTCTAATTACTCGCGCAATCATTATAAAAACAATGAGGGTTTATTATTAGACCACTCTATAAGTGAAGGTATTTACATAGCAAATTGCCTTGTTACTATAAAACCAAATAAAAGGATTAACGTAACTGTGTTAAATACTACTGACTCTGATATACAGGTCCAAGACTTTAAAGTCCAGTTGACACCTCTTGAACATGATATTGCCACTGATTCGAACGAATGCGTCAACGCTTTATCCTACTCTGAATCTGATAGACCACAAAAAGTACTAAATCTGATACGCTGTTCTCATCTAAACTCCGAAGAAAAGGAGGCTTTGCTAGAATGTTGCTCTCAGTATACGGACATTTTCCACTTAGAAGGTGAACCTTTATCATTCACAAACGCAATCGAGCACACTATAGATTCGGGTGATGCGCCCCCTATTCATGTAAAATCTTACCGCTTCCCTGAGTGCCACAAGGAAGAAGTGGACTCACAAATCCGCAAGATGCTTGATCAAGATATTATACGTCCGTCTACGTCACCTTGGAGCGCCCCTGTTTGGGTAGTCCCTAAGAAGATGGACGCTTCTGGGAAAAAGAAATGGCGTATAGTAATAGACTATCGCCGTTTGAATGACGTCACTGTTTCTGAGAGCTACCCTTTGCCACTGATTACTGATATTTTGGATCAGTTAGGTCACTCAAAATATTTTAGTACATTGGACCTGTCGAGTGGCTTCCATCAGATCAAAATGAACTCCCTAGACGCACAAAAAACAGGGTTTTCAATTAATACAAATTCTAGCACTACAGGGCACTATGAATTCCTACGAATGCCTTTTGGGCTTAAAAACGCCCCGTCAACTTTTCAAAGGTTGATGAACACCGTCCTTTCTGGTCTCCAAGGCCTCCATGCATATGTTTATCTTGATGACGTCATAATTTACAGCAGTAATTTAACATCTCATATGGAAAAAATAAGGTTAGTCTTCGACCGTATCCGAAAATTTAATTTAAAGCTTCAACCGGATAAATGCGAGTTCTTAAGACGCGAGGTTGCATATCTCGGTCATATAATCACAGATAAAGGTGTTTGTCCAAATCCCGAGAAGGTTAAGGCCGTCTCTCAATTCCCTACTCCCAAGAATCCAAAGGATATAAAATCATTTCTTGGGTTAGTCGGCTACTACCGTCGTTTTATTAGTAATTTCTCTCAAATCACTAAACCACTGACCAGCCTCCTGAAAAAGGACGCTATATTTCAATGGTCGCAGAGCCAAGAACTTGCGTTTACCACTCTCAAAGATAAATTAACCTCCGCACCTCTACTCCAATATCCTGATTTTACACAACCATTTCTCCTAACTACCGACGCCTCTAATTACGCAATAGGAGCTGTACTATCTCAAGGCGCAATCGGGTCTGACAAACCCGTCTCGTATGCATCGCGTACACTAAATAAAGCCGAGGGTAACTACTCGACTATTGAAAAAGAGCTCCTAGCGATTTTATTTGGCGTAAAAACATTTCGCCCTTACTTGTTTGGTCGAAAATTTAAAATCATTACCGACCACAAACCTCTAGTCTGGCTTTTCAATGTCAAAGATCCAGGATCTAGGCTCATTAGATGGCGTTTGAAGCTTGAGGAATACGATTATGAAATCGTATATAAGAAAGGTAAATTAAACGCAAACGCCGACGCCTTATCTCGATTCCCTGTAAACGTATTGCAAGATAACGAAGGTTCCGATTCGATTATCTGCAATCCAGCAATGACATCTAACGACGAAGAGGTCTCTCACGATTCACCATCCACGTCAGAAACTTATGAGCAGTTCCTTAAAATTATAAAACACCATAACGTGACATTCGACACCGTTATCCAGGAACATAATGAGTCATTAATGAAAGCAAAGTGTAAACTTATTGTCTATCCAACGTCCATTGACTTAGACGAATCTGTGCCTTATTGCCAAGATATTATAGACGCCTCCACTAGCGAACCTAACATCCGCGACATAGAACGCGAACTATATACTTTTTACTCCACCTCTAACAATGATCATTTATTCACGCATTTATTTCTAAAAGTACATCACTATGACGAAATGACTCACAAGGACATATTTAACCTGGTTCGTGATTATAGAGATATGATAAAATATTGGTACATGGAAGAAAAAGAATTCGCGATATCGGACTTTGCAGATCCATACACGAAACTATCATACACAAAAATCTACAATACTTTATCATTTCTATTTCATAACACGAACATTAAAATCAACATCTACCGTAATTCTATTCGATACCCGACACCTGATGAAGTCAAACGTATTCTTAGAGATAACCACGACTCTCCTCTAGCTGGTCACCCGGGTATATCACGCATGTTTGACAGAATCAAAACCCAATTCTGGTGGAGAAATATGAGGCAAGATATCGAGGATTATGTGAAAAACTGTCGCTCTTGCCAAATTAATAAACCTCTAAGAAAAATAAATAGGGCCCCTATGATTATCACATCAACGGCATCTCGGCCTAATGAAAAGGTCTACCTCGATTTAGTCGGCCCTCTTCCCGAAACACACGAACATAAATATAAATTTTTGCTTACAGTACAAGATGACTTAACTAAATATTCTCAGGCCTATCCAATGCAATCCTGTTCCGCTGAAGAAACCGCGAAATCTTTAGTTCTATTCATATCCCATATGGGAATTCCTAAACTAATAATATCCGATCAGGGCACCAACTTCTGCTCTGATCTCTTCAAACAACTCGAGAAACTGTTCAGCATCAAACACGTGTTCGCATCTCCTTACCACCCTCAAACATGTGGTGCACTCGAACGTAGTCATTCCACCCTAAAAGAATACCTCAGGTCATATATAGGTGAAAATCAACATACTTGGGACCTCTACATCCCCAGTGCTATGATAGCGTATAATTCAAATATACATAGCACCACAGGTTATTCACCCCTGGAATTACTTTTCGGATTCAAACCCTATTTACCTTCAAGTATCGATACTCTCGAATCTAACACTTATACAGATTACATCCGAGCCCTTAATCACCGACTATACTATAGTCGTCAGAAAGCTCTCGAAAACATTCAATCCTCAAAAGAGAAATCAAAAACTTATTACGATTCCCGCACGAAGCCATTATCCTATAAAACAGGAGACATGGTATATGTCCGTTGCCACCATAAGCAAAACAAGGCACTATCTCCAGTATGGAAAGGCCCATACAAAATAATAAGGTTAAATGGCAATCATTCTGTTACGCTGCTCATTAATCGCAAATACGTACGTCACCACTACGACGAAATCAAGCTGGCCGGTGACGTAACAGTATAATATTAGTGACGTAACAATAGATACATAAGTACTTCATTGTTATTTCAGATCGACGCTGCCGTCGCCGATCTCATGCGAATACGTTTCTTCGATAGTCAGCAGTCCCGGACTTTACTTTGATAAGCTCCTAGATATTAAGTTTACTAATAGTGACTGGAATGTTATAGCATACGTAGATATAAGTCACGTACAACCTAATTTAGATAAAGTCGAATTCTTATTTGAAAAACTTAACGTATTCTGCAATTCATTAACTTCTTCTAAAATACAGACCGACTGTATTAATTCATTATCCGCTTTAAAAAATCGTCACATTCTTAACGTAAGCAAATTCTCCTCCATATCATATTTATTGGTCGATGAAAAACCTAGTAGACGTCCTAAAAGAGGTCTCATGGACATCGGTGGCACATTGCTGAAAACCATTTTTGGTACTTTAGATTCTGATGACGCAGTGAAATTCTCAAAAGCCATAGAAGAAGTACAGACGGATGAAAAACGTCTTGCTCATCTCATGAAAGACAATATCCACGTGATAAAATCAACTATTTCATACTTCAACAACACCATATCTAAAGTAAATGAAAACGAAAACCATATATTACGGAACATGGAAACAATCCACAAAATATTAGAAACGGTAGTGAATAGTAACGATAAATTAGAAATTAAATCTGAGTTAAGTTCTTTACTACAATCATTAGAGTCCATTATAATGACATTGTCTTTCGATATAGAAGATATTAATAATGCAATTCTTTTCGCGAAACTCAACGTTTTGCATCCTACTGTACTGAGTCCACACCAATTGTATAGTGAATTAGATAAGCATAGGAATGACCTTCCTGGCCATTATGAACTTCCTATACCTTTAACGTTGCAGAATATACACAGTCTAATCGATGTTTCGCAACTTGCGTGTTTCTTTCATTTAAATAGAGTTATTATTGTTGTCAAGATCCCTCTAGTATTACCGCAAATCTACGACCTATATAGGATAATTCCCTTACCTGTCCCATACGATATGTCGAAACCCGATACCTACATTCTTATCGAGCCAACTAGCTCATATGTAGCGATTACAGCTGATCGAATGTTTTATTCACTCATAGCAGACATAGACAAGTGCAAGTTAATAAGTGATAAGTGTTATGTGTGCGTGTTAACTAATGTGTTTTCAGCGATCGCCAATCCTACGTGTGAAACAACTCTCTTAAGTGACGTAATTAACAAACTTCCTGACATATGTGTAACGAAACTTATTCACGGTTCAATCGATCTATTTCATAAGTTAACTTTTAACCGTTGGATTTTTGTACAATCTGAACCTGGCAAGTGTCACGTAGCTTGTAATGATAAGGATATAAATTCCGATGTTATTTTGTTTGGTACTGGTATCTTGACCTTGCCCAGGAATTGTAAAGCTTTTTACAAAACGCTGCAATTTGCCGCTGTTGGCGAAACAATTATCGGGAATGTTACTAATACTATATCCAATTTCGACATCTTACAAGATGACTGTTGTGAGCGTTCTAAGTTGAATAAAACTTTACAGCGATTACCTTACTCAAAACTAAATAACTTAGACAACCTTGATTCTCTACTACAGGCCAGTATCCATTTGAAATCTTTTGAAGAAGAGATTAATAAAATAGAAAATCCATCTCATTTTCAAACTTATAGCACTCACTATCTGTCTGTAAGCCTGTGCATCTCTCTGCTAACTTTATTATATATTTTATATAAAAGCCGAAAGTTCTTCTACTCAACTAACGCCCCATGTTGCATTCAAATATTTAATCAATGTCATAATACTAAAAATAAATCGGTTCCCGTTTCTCAAACTGTATTTCATGGTGACTCAGTAACACCAATCAATAAGGACGAGTCAGAATCTGTAGAAGATTTACGGGTAACACCAACCCCTATTAAGAGAAACATTTTGTTTAGCAAAACTCACGATAACTAAATTGGGACGAATGCACATGGTTGTAAATTAGACTATAATTTTCTTTCTTTCTATATTGTTATTTTATAAGTTTAGATCTTAATAATTACTCTTTAATGTATAACTAAACGCTATTTAAGCAACTCCTATTGTCAACCCTAACCTTGACTTTAATAGTTTGTATTCGATCTTAACTAACGATGATCAATCTTATTTTAATAACAACTTTAGAGTAATTGTCCAACTTGTTTCTTTACTAATTATATTCAAGTCTTCTTATCCTAGATTAAAAGATTATTATCTTAGACTTAAGAATAATCGTTATCTCGATGTTTTACTTTTATCTTAATTATATTTCCTATTTGTAATTGTCATATAAAGTACAACTATATTTTAATGCCTCGACGTAAATCCAACTTAGCATTCAATATTTAGCACGCATTCATCTCGAAATCTCTCATCACTTTAAGATGTGATGATCGATCTTAACGGGGGGGTTGTTATATCGGAATAACTATTACCTAGAATATAAAATAAAAGTGCTGAGTTTCCCATTGCATTGACGTCAATGCAATAGGAAACTCAGCACTTTTATTACTGTTACGGAGCGGGTCGGAAGATGGTTTTTAAAAAAACTATTTAATATGCTAAAATAAAGATATATTGAATAATTGACACGTTTTACAAGTTACTATGCTCGACGGAAGTCCAATCCAATCTGCCCGAATATCAATTAGAATTACTTATGAAAACAACAGCGGTTTCCTATTGCATTGACGTCAATGCAATGGGAAACTCAGCACTTTTATTTTATATTCTAGGTAATAGTTATTCCGATATAACAACCCCCCCGTTAAGATCGATCATCACATCTTAAAGTGATGAGAGATTTCGAGATGAATGCGTGCTAAATATTGAATGCTAAGTTGGATTTACGTCGAGGCATTAAAATATAGTTGTACTTTATATGACAATTACAAATATAATTAAGATAAAAGTAAAACATCGAGATAACGATTATTCTTAAGTCTAAGATAATAATCTTTTAATCTAGAATAAGAAGACTTGAATATAATTAGTAAAGAAACAAGTTGAACAATTACTCTAAAGTTGTTATTAAAATAAGATTGATCATCGTTAATTAAGATCGAATACAAACTATTAAAGTCAAGGTTAGGGTTGACAATAGGAGTTGCTTAAATAGAGTTTAGTTATACATTAAAGAGTAATTATTAAGATCTAAACTTATAAAATAACAATATAGAAAGAAAGAAAATTATAGTCTAATTCACAACCATGTGCATTCGTCCCAATTTAGTTATCGTGAGTTTTGCTAAACAAAATGTTTCTCTTAATAGGGGTTGGTGTTACCCGTAAATCTTCTACAGATTCTGACTCGTCCTTATTGATTGGTGTTACTGAGTCACCATGAAATACAGTTTGAGAAACGGGAACCGATTTATTTTTAGTATTATGACATTGATTAAATATTTGAATGCAACATGGGGCGTTAGTTGAGTAGAAGAACTTTCGGCTTTTATATAAAATATATAATAAAGTTAGCAGAGAGATGCACAGGCTTACAGACAGATAGTGAGTGCTATAAGTTTGAAAATGAGATGGATTTTCTATTTTATTAATCTCTTCTTCAAAAGATTTCAAATGGATACTGGCCTGTAGTAGAGAATCAAGGTTGTCTAAGTTATTTAGTTTTGAGTAAGGTAATCGCTGTAAAGTTTTATTCAACTTAGAACGCTCACAACAGTCATCTTGTAAGATGTCGAAATTGGATATAGTATTAGTAACATTCCCGATAATTGTTTCGCCAACAGCGGCAAATTGCAGCGTTTTGTAAAAAGCTTTACAATTCCTGGGCAAGGTCAAGATACCAGTACCAAACAAAATAACATCGGAATTTATATCCTTATCATTACAAGCTACGTGACACTTGCCAGGTTCAGATTGTACAAAAATCCAACGGTTAAAAGTTAACTTATGAAATAGATCGATTGAACCGTGAATAAGTTTCGTTACACATATGTCAGGAAGTTTGTTAATTACGTCACTTAAGAGAGTTGTTTCACACGTAGGATTGGCGATCGCTGAAAACACATTAGTTAACACGCACACATAACACTTATCACTTATTAACTTGCACTTGTCTATGTCTGCTATGAGTGAATAAAACATTCGATCAGCTGTAATCGCTACATATGAGCTAGTTGGCTCGATAAGAATGTAGGTATCGGGTTTCGACATATCGTATGGGACAGGTAAGGGAATTATCCTATATAGGTCGTAGATTTGCGGTAATACTAGAGGGATCTTGACAACAATAATAACTCTATTTAAATGAAAGAAACACGCAAGTTGCGAAACATCGATTAGACTGTGTATATTCTGCAACGTTAAAGGTATAGGAAGTTCATAATGGCCAGGAAGGTCATTCCTATGCTTATCTAATTCACTATACAATTGGTGTGGACTCAGTACAGTAGGATGCAAAACGTTGAGTTTCGCGAAAAGAATTGCATTATTAATATCTTCTATATCGAAAGACAATGTCATTATAATGGACTCTAATGATTGTAGTAAAGAACTTAACTCAGATTTAATTTCTAATTTATCGTTACTATTCACTACCGTTTCTAATATTTTGTGGATTGTTTCCATGTTCCGTAATATATGGTTTTCGTTTTCATTTACTTTAGATATGGTGTTGTTGAAGTATGAAATAGTTGATTTTATCACGTGGATATTGTCTTTCATGAGATGAGCAAGACGTTTTTCATCCGTCTGTACTTCTTCTATGGCTTTTGAGAATTTCACTGCGTCATCAGAATCTAAAGTACCAAAAATGGTTTTCAGCAATGTGCCACCGATGTCCATGAGACCTCTTTTAGGACGTCTACTAGGTTTTTCATCGACCAATAAATATGATATGGAGGAGAATTTGCTTACGTTAAGAATGTGACGATTTTTTAAAGCGGATAATGAATTAATACAGTCGGTCTGTATTTTAGAAGAAGTTAATGAATTGCAGAATACGTTAAGTTTTTCAAATAAGAATTCGACTTTATCTAAATTAGGTTGTACGTGACTTATATCTACGTATGCTATAACATTCCAGTCACTATTAGTAAACTTAATATCTAGGAGCTTATCAAAGTAAAGTCCGGGACTGCTGACTATCGAAGAAACGTATTCGCATGAGATCGGCGACGGCAGCGTCGATCTGAAATAACAATGAAGTACTTATGTATCTATTGTTACGTCACTAATATTATACTGTTACGTCACCGGCCAGCTTGATTTCGTCGTAGTGGTGACGTACGTATTTGCGATTAATGAGCAGCGTAACAGAATGATTGCCATTTAACCTTATTATTTTGTATGGGCCTTTCCATACTGGAGATAGTGCCTTGTTTTGCTTATGGTGGCAACGGACATATACCATGTCTCCTGTTTTATAGGATAATGGCTTCGTGCGGGAATCGTAATAAGTTTTTGATTTCTCTTTTGAGGATTGAATGTTTTCGAGAGCTTTCTGACGACTATAGTATAGTCGGTGATTAAGGGCTCGGATGTAATCTGTATAAGTGTTAGATTCGAGAGTATCGATACTTGAAGGTAAATAGGGTTTGAATCCGAAAAGTAATTCCAGGGGTGAATAACCTGTGGTGCTATGTATATTTGAATTATACGCTATCATAGCACTGGGGATGTAGAGGTCCCAAGTATGTTGATTTTCACCTATATATGACCTGAGGTATTCTTTTAGGGTGGAATGACTACGTTCGAGTGCACCACATGTTTGAGGGTGGTAAGGAGATGCGAACACGTGTTTGATGCTGAACAGTTTCTCGAGTTGTTTGAAGAGATCAGAGCAGAAGTTGGTGCCCTGATCGGATATTATTAGTTTAGGAATTCCCATATGGGATATGAATAGAACTAAAGATTTCGCGGTTTCTTCAGCGGAACAGGATTGCATTGGATAGGCCTGAGAATATTTAGTTAAGTCATCTTGTACTGTAAGCAAAAATTTATATTTATGTTCGTGTGTTTCGGGAAGAGGGCCGACTAAATCGAGGTAGACCTTTTCATTAGGCCGAGATGCCGTTGATGTGATAATCATAGGGGCCCTATTTATTTTTCTTAGAGGTTTATTAATTTGGCAAGAGCGACAGTTTTTCACATAATCCTCGATATCTTGCCTCATATTTCTCCACCAGAATTGGGTTTTGATTCTGTCAAACATGCGTGATATACCCGGGTGACCAGCTAGAGGAGAGTCGTGGTTATCTCTAAGAATACGTTTGACTTCATCAGGTGTCGGGTATCGAATAGAATTACGGTAGATGTTGATTTTAATGTTCGTGTTATGAAATAGAAATGATAAAGTATTGTAGATTTTTGTGTATGATAGTTTCGTGTATGGATCTGCAAAGTCCGATATCGCGAATTCTTTTTCTTCCATGTACCAATATTTTATCATATCTCTATAATCACGAACCAGGTTAAATATGTCCTTGTGAGTCATTTCGTCATAGTGATGTACTTTTAGAAATAAATGCGTGAATAAATGATCATTGTTAGAGGTGGAGTAAAAAGTATATAGTTCGCGTTCTATGTCGCGGATGTTAGGTTCGCTAGTGGAGGCGTCTATAATATCTTGGCAATAAGGCACAGATTCGTCTAAGTCAATGGACGTTGGATAGACAATAAGTTTACACTTTGCTTTCATTAATGACTCATTATGTTCCTGGATAACGGTGTCGAATGTCACGTTATGGTGTTTTATAATTTTAAGGAACTGCTCATAAGTTTCTGACGTGGATGGTGAATTGTGAGAGACTTCGTCGTTAGATGTCATTGCTGGATTGCAGATAATCGAATCGGAACCTTCGTTATCTTGCAATACGTTTACAGGGAATCGAGATAAGGCGTCGGCGTTTGCGTTTAATTTACCTTTCTTATATACGATTTCATAATCGTATTCCTCAAGCTTCAAACGCCATCTAATGAGCCTAGATCCTGGATCTTTGACATTGAAAAGCCAGACTAGAGGTTTGTGGTCGGTAATGATTTTAAATTTTCGACCAAACAAGTAAGGGCGAAATGTTTTTACGCCAAATAAAATCGCTAGGAGCTCCTTTTCAATAGTCGAGTAGTTACCCTCGGCTTTATTTAGTGTACGCGATGCATACGAGACGGGTTTGTCAGACCCGATTGCGCCTTGAGATAGTACAGCTCCTATTGCGTAATTAGAGGCGTCGGTAGTTAGGAGAAATGGTTGTGTAAAATCAGGATATTGGAGTAGAGGTGCGGAGGTTAATTTATCTTTGAGAGTGGTAAACGCAAGTTCTTGGCTCTGCGACCATTGAAATATAGCGTCCTTTTTCAGGAGGCTGGTCAGTGGTTTAGTGATTTGAGAGAAATTACTAATAAAACGACGGTAGTAGCCGACTAACCCAAGAAATGATTTTATATCCTTTGGATTCTTGGGAGTAGGGAATTGAGAGACGGCCTTGACCTTCTCGGGATTTGGACAAACACCTTTATCTGTGATTATATGACCGAGATATGCAACCTCGCGTCTTAAGAACTCGCATTTATCCGGTTGAAGCTTTAAATTAAATTTTCGGATACGGTCGAAGACTAACTTTATTTTTTCCATATGAGATGTTAAATTACTGCTGTAAATTATGACGTCATCAAGATAAACATATGCATGGAGGCCTTGGAGACCAGAAAGGACGGTGTTCATCAACCTTTGAAAAGTTGACGGGGCGTTTTTAAGCCCAAAAGGCATTCGTAGGAATTCATAGTGCCCTGTAGTGCTAGAATTTGTATTAATTGAAAACCCTGTTTTTTGTGCGTCTAGGGAGTTCATTTTGATCTGATGGAAGCCACTCGACAGGTCCAATGTACTAAAATATTTTGAGTGACCTAACTGATCCAAAATATCAGTAATCAGTGGCAAAGGGTAGCTCTCAGAAACAGTGACGTCATTCAAACGGCGATAGTCTATTACTATACGCCATTTCTTTTTCCCAGAAGCGTCCATCTTCTTAGGGACTACCCAAACAGGGGCGCTCCAAGGTGACGTAGACGGACGTATAATATCTTGATCAAGCATCTTGCGGATTTGTGAGTCCACTTCTTCCTTGTGGCACTCAGGGAAGCGGTAAGATTTTACATGAATAGGGGGCGCATCACCCGAATCTATAGTGTGCTCGATTGCGTTTGTGAATGATAAAGGTTCACCTTCTAAGTGGAAAATGTCCGTATACTGAGAGCAACATTCTAGCAAAGCCTCCTTTTCTTCGGAGTTTAGATGAGAACAGCGTATCAGATTTAGTACTTTTTGTGGTCTATCAGATTCAGAGTAGGATAAAGCGTTGACGCATTCGTTCGAATCAGTGGCAATATCATGTTCAAGAGGTGTCAACTGGACTTTAAAGTCTTGGACCTGTATATCAGAGTCAGTAGTATTTAACACAGTTACGTTAATCCTTTTATTTGGTTTTATAGTAACAAGGCAATTTGCTATGTAAATACCTTCACTTATAGAGTGGTCTAATAATAAACCCTCATTGTTTTTATAATGATTGCGCGAGTAATTAGACACTGCGCATTCGATGACCGCTTCAGAGCGAGCTGGGATGACGTAAATCGGTTGGATATAGTTAATATCCAGATTCTGTCCGCATATATGGACTGATTGTGAGGTGTAGTCTATATTGGCTTTGAAATGATTTAAAAAGTCGCTACCAATGATACCATCATACTCTAGGTTAATGTTATCGTTAACTACATGGAACTTATACTCGTGGTAATTATTATTCAAGATAAATTTTATTTGACAGGTGCCTAGAGTTTCTGAATAAGTGTCAATGTTATTAAAACCTTTTATCTTAGCTATTTCGCTAGATAATTCAGGTACTTTGGTTAAACTTGACCGTTTGACTAAGGTAATACTTGCTCCCGTATCGATAAGAAGACACAACGGTTGAATAGAGAGTGAGGTAGTTATATATACGTGGGGCAATGACACTTTCTTTGAGTATGAAGATATTTCATAGACTGGAATTTCAGGATTTACTATGATTTCTAAATTAGGGTATGGCTGTACCGCACGCACAGCGGATTCATTATGAGAAAGTATATTTGGACTCAACGATACAGGGGCTTTATTAGAAGCGTGTTGAGATGAAATGGTATTTTGACTCGACGAAACAGCGGTTCTCTGGGGAATGTGTCGAGATGAAATGGTATTTTGACTCAGCGAAACAGGGACTCTCTTTGGAGCGTGCTGAGATGTAGAACGATTTTGACTCGACGAGACAGGGGCTCTTGGAAGAGGATGTCGAGATGAAATAGAAGAATGACTCAGCGAAACAGGGACTCTCTTTGGAGCGTGCTGAGATGTAGAACGATTTTGACTCGACGAGACAGGGGCTCTTGGAAGAGGATGTCGAGATGAAATAGAAGAATGACTCAGCGAAACAGGGACTCTCTTTGGAGCGTGCTGAGATGTAGAACGATTTTGACTCGACGAGACAGGGGCTCTTGGAAGAGTGTGTCGAGATGAAATAGAAGATTGACTCAGCGAAACAGGGACTCTCTTTGGAGCATGCTGAGATGTAATATGTTTTTGACTCAACGATTCAGGGACTCTCGAGGGAGCGTGTTGAGATGAGATATTATTTTTATGCGATTTATGTATAAAAGTTCGAGTGCCTAAATTATCCGGATAACGACGGCACGTTTTCGTAATCCGTGAGTTTAGTTTAAAGAGTTATTGTGATCGTCATCGTTCTCACAAGTATTATAATAAGGTGTCGGTGACGGTGCCGACGGCATCGGCGGCTCGAATGTAATATGATTCATCGTAGCTGGTCTATCGCGAGTATGTGGGTTGAATGTATTACGCCGTTCATTATTGTATTTTCTTTTGCGGCATTGAGTAATATCATGACCCTTATTTTTACAGTATTTGCAGAAAAGTTGGGACCTCGAATTATTAAATAATGTTGATGGTTGAGGATCCGACGGGACATGTGGTGGGCCCGTGCGCTTTTGTTTCTCCCGGCATTCAGAGTCTGAGTGCCCGGGTTTACCACAGATCCTACATTTAGGCTTAATAGATGTTTTATATAGGAGGTTTTGTATTTTTTCCTCCTCGAGAGCCACGTTAATCGCGTCATTAAGTGACTTTGGGTTTCTGCATCTGACATTATTACTAAGTCGTGGATTTAACCCTAAACTAAACGTGAATAAGGCCAAATCTTCGGTCATGGCGATACGACCAGATACATCTCTTTTAAGAGATTCAGAGTTATAAATTTCTGATTGAAGATCTGTTAGGCAACTTTCGATACGAAGTGAGAATTGCGCAACAGTTTCATTTGGTAACTGCTTGCACGACTGCAAATCTAACAATAAATGATTGTAGTGCTTTCTTTCACCGAAATTTTGTTTTAGGAAGCATTTCAGTTGGTTAAAATCTTCAAATATTTTATTTGAACATGCAATCTGAGCCTTGCCTTCTAGGCGTGATAAAATATATTTAGTTAACAAGACCGTTTGGCTTGGTGAAGCTAGATCTAATGCGTTCTGGCAGTTGGTAAGAAAAGCGGTAAGTGTATCGCGCTCTCCTTTATAAGGGCTAATAAAATCGCAAAGTACTTTGATTGGAAACTGTTCGCTCATCGAGATTTTCGCACTTTTCCTAGAAGTGGTAGATTCGTTAGTTTCCGTCGACATTATGAATTTAAAGAATGATACAACGCAACGGTAGGATAATAGGGTGGTAAATCGTGTAACACAAATATATGTATAGGATGTACGATATGTGATACCCTGGTAAAAAGAATATCCACAGTTACTCGTAATTAAGGATATTGTAGCGATAACAGCAAATTAAAATGTTGTACTCACAGACACAGGAACACGAGGTACTCGATGCGCATTTCGGCACTGGGTTAGCACGGTTTCTGGAGTGGCAGTACAGCAGCACGACCTACAGGTCGCAGCCAGCAGCAACGGGGACGTCAGGCAGGAACAGCGGGACGGCAGCGGCGGCCCGTGACACCAGAGCGTTGTCGAAGTTACACGTGGAAGCACCACGTGGCAGCGCGTGGCACCGCGTGGCACCGCGTGGCAGGACGGCGAGACGGCGGCGGCGGTATCGCGAATCGCGATGACGGGGCGTATGTTGAGCCCCGTGGCAGAAGGAATCGGCGGGAATTTCGGACGATCGGCAGGCTTACGCACGATACTCGTAAGGCTTACTGCCGCGGCTCGTCTTTAGAGATGAGACTGAGTTTGTCGAGGTGCGGTTTTGCTCAGCAAGGATAGCAACACCCCGGAGACGGATTACTCGTCGGCAACGTGTAGTTCGCGACCCGATAGGGAATACCAGCGGAACGGTTACGACGATATCAACACTGGTATCCCACTTCTGACACCACTGTTACGGAGCGGGTCGGAAGATGGTTTTTAAAAAAACTATTTAATATGCTAAAATAAAGATATATTGAATAATTGACACGTTTTACAAGTTACTATGCTCGACGGAAGTCCAATCCAATCTGCCCGAATATCAATTAGAATTACTTATGAAAACAACAGCGGTTTCCTATTGCATTGACGTCAATGCAATGGGAAACTCAGCACTTTTATTTTATATTCTAGGTAATAGTTATTCCGATATAACAGTGTGGAAGTGGAATGCTAAGTTGGATTTACGTCGAGGCATTAAAATATAGTTGTACTTTATATGACAATTACAAATATAATTAAGATAAAAGTAAAACATCGAGATAACGATTATTCTTAAGTCTAAGATAATAATCTTTTAATCTAGAATAAGAAGACTTGAATATAATTAGTAAAGAAACAAGTTGAACAATTACTCTAAAGTTGTTATTAAAATAAGATTGATCATCGTTAATTAAGATCGAATAAAAATAAGAATAATCGTTATCTCGATGTTTTACTTTTATCTTAATTATATTCTCCTATTTGTAATTGTCATATAAAGTACAACTATATTTTAATGCCTCGACGTAAATCCAACTTAGCATTCAATATTTAGCACGCATTCATCTCGAAATCTCTCATCACTTTAAGATGTGATGATCGATCTTAACGGGGGGGTTGTTATATCGGAATAACTATTACCTAGAATATAAAATAAAAGTGCTGAGTTTCCCATTGCATTGACGTCAATGCAATAGGAAACCGCTGTTGTTTTCATAAGTAATTCTAATTGATATTCGGGCAGATTGGATTGGACTTCCGTCGAGCATAGTAACTTGTAAAACGTGTCAATTATTCAATATATCTTTCTTTTAGCATATTAAATAGTTTTTTTAAAAACCATCTTCCGACCCGCTCCGTAACAGTACCTCGCGTCTGTTCAATTAATTTCTACCAATTATTTCAGCTGTGTTTTGTTCAGCTCCGCGACCTATATCAATGCGGGGCCTCTGTCAACATTAAATTATTTCAATTTAATTAAATTCCACGAGTTAGTTTCCATTAATTACTTTACTCCCTTTACAATACACTAGTTTTGAATAATCGCAGCACTCCATTCCTGTCTGAGGCTCGATGTCAGCCTCAAATGGTGTTGTAACAGTAACATAGTACCTTGATGTCGTTTGACGTCACCGACTGTAAACTGTTCTACAAGTTTAAATGTAAATTATTTGTAAAACGAAAAAAGAAACTTTATTTTTAACATTGTACTAAATCTAATATCTGTTGTGTACTAGCACCCACTATAAATATTCAACTGACTAGTACAGTTTCACACAGACTTACAAGGTAGTTTGTGGTAATAATATAAAAGCTCACGGCGTTCTGACCGGCTTATAGACTTCATTTATTACGCGGCGACAAAATCTAAATTATAATAAGGATTTACAAGGGTCCGGTGCCTGGTGTCCGTCCATCGCGGGACGAAGAGTAATGGAGGGCGGGCGACAGTGACGACTGCTCCGTCGGACACTGCGCGCCACTGGGGCTGGGGCCAATGTTGGTATCCATACATACTGAGCCCATGTTGTATTTATTTACTTTCCTACGATTAACATCTATCTGCACATTGTGACACTACTAAATCAATCCCGGGATTAAAATTCGAGTGAAATGCGTTGTTGTTGTTTTTTAAATATTTTATGAATAACATAAACAAATATCTCTCTATTAATATTTTGTGTTTGAAAAAATCAGTTGAATGTAATGTATTCTATACAGCCCTACTGATATAAATAAACAACATGACAAGTACAAACTAAATGGATTTTGTATTCATAAATATTGTGATAAATAAATTGCGCGCTTCCCAATTTGATAAAGATTGAATTGATTACACAGTAGAGAAAAATTCAGGCTGTTACAATATGTTTGAACAAAAATACGGAACAATTCGGCGAGAATAGTTTAGTTATAAAACAAATATTTAAGCCGAGCTGACGTGGCGGCCCGCGCCCCGCGCCGCCCATTCGCAAGCATTCCGGAATTTCGTGCATGAGCCAGATTATTGGACACTAAACTAATTGCTTTAGCACTGTTTCACTGCACTTACATTCAACTAAGGCTTTTTACAACTTCTAATACAATAATGTATAAACAATTTAAAGAATCGAATACTCTTTTTCACACAAGATTAACGCGGGTGACTGGTCTATGGGTAATATATTCCTTATATGCTAAGACCATACAACTTGCTAGAACAGTAGTACAGTAACACCCGAGATAATAAACTTCGTAAGTTGGCCTGTTGATGGTTTCCTACAACACGTCAGCATCACTTTGATACAGCCAACCGTCTCCGTCGAAACTTGAGCTCAAGTAAATCCATCCAGCCCTTTCTTAGGCAGAATTATGACGTAATCAAATCAGTGGCAGCGAGATTACACGACCGTGTTTATAATTTTAATTAGTTTGGAACTCGCCGAGAGCCGCGCGGCGGGCGCCGGCAACTTGTGACGTCACACAGCGCCCCTCTATCTTGATACAGTGTTTGAGTTAGTGCTCATTGTCTGATCATATTGTTCCGCTGGCTATTGACGGAGGAGCCGAGGATTAACTTCCACGGAAGACCCGTGTCTGTACAACTAGATGTAAAATCACTTTGGGATATTGATGAAGTTATTTTAGGTTCATAGGTTTAGAAGTGCCGATAGAACATTTATAACAGAAACTGCACCTCAGAATTACTAACTGAACAAAATTAGTGATTTCTGAACCGTTTACATCTCCAAAGAAAATAATTGGATTTGTATTGTACTAAAGATCAAATAAACGATAGCACAGCTGCCGTGAGTCGCCATAGGAAGGTACTAAGAGATTACGAGTTCCGTACGTATGTCGAGTATATGGAGGTCAAAGGATTGAGGAGAAGGAGCTATTTAATTTAAGTGAAAGAGGAAATGTCTTCTTTAATACTCTGTGACTATATACAATATTTATGTAGGCAACGAATGCTTGCTTTAAACGTGTTTCAGGGATTTCACTAACTCGGAGAAAGTTGTGCTGGTAGCACATTGTGAACTTGGTGGCCTATTTCTGTTTTCATAGCCCCAGACACAAAGTCAAACTTTTTACAAAAGGATTTGAAAAACTTTGAAGTATAAATATTACATTTTCAGTTTATCCAAACTCCCACTGCTAGAACATCATAAAGTCCCGGGCGCTGAGCATAATCTCCCATTGAATAAATCTAGAAAGCAATATCGGCCACACAGAGACTAAACGCTCGCCACCTGCACAATAAATCCGCTCTCATTTTTACTAGCTCCTGGACTATATCACTTATACTCTATACTTGAGGTAGAGAACAGAGCCTAGTGTGGAGTGTGGAGCCACGCATAACATTTTGCCGTAGCCGATGGCGGTAATTACTGCGAGCACCAATTACGCAACACTACTCAATTCTATCACTGCATTTGGTATAAAGGGATTGTTGCGTGGATCAAGGTACCGGCGATAGCGATAATAAGGTAATGTTCACTATAAAAATCAACTACATACGAAAGATACTAGATGAAACGCAATATTTTATTAAATTAATCATAAAAAGACAATTTGAAAAGCTCATGTGCAGTGGACTACTGTCATAAAGTTGTGAGTCCGCTCTCACACGTGACTCAGTCCGCTGCCTGCCATTGGTGGGTATACCTTTATTAGTGCAGCAGACATTCTGTTATTGGTCCGACAAACGAGCTGTTACAGCGCGTTTAGTGTTATTGGAGCGTTAGTGCCGCTTACGAGTACTTTCTTTGAATACTTGGGCTTAACGCGACTACTTAGCGAGGATATTGTAGCAGCGGGACGGCCGGGGGAGGGGGTTTGTGGGGATATTCATTGAAACTATCACTTAACGACCTCGGTTTTAAATGATCTTTATTTGGAGCATCATATCTTTCAGGCATTCATTTTATGTAGTTGTCACAGCGACTTGGTAAGAATCGGACAAAAGCGTTTTATTGATAAGATCTAAAGTAAAATCTATTTTTCTAATAAACTGATCTATGAGCAGCTATGGTAGCGGTAACATAATTACCACCATATGATGTTGACGTGTGCTATTAGTACAGCGTAACGAGCGGTGCCCGGCGTGCGATGGGCTAGATAATGCCAATTACTCACGCACTAGTGGTGGCTTACAGAGCAGCGCCAGCTCACTGGACGCAGGCTCCGTGATACTATTATACACACGCACTTTGTGCTCACTTGACGTCCAATGTGCTAGTATCAACATACCGAAATTATCGTTTAGAAGGAAGTAGAATTTGAGCTATAATATGGTATGGTATATGAGGTATGAGGTGAGGTAATAGTAGGATATAGTAATGTGAGGTAAATGTGGTATTACATTCTATTGAACTAATTTAAACAAACTGTAGGTAACAATTCTAGTTTCACTACAAAATAATTTTAAGACGATATAAGTGAATTCCATGTTCACACCTTCGACTGTTCTAAGCAACAAGAAGGTTTGTGTGAATATTATGCAAATAGGTTAAGTTTCATTAAATAAATCACGTGGAATGTTCCCGCGAGATATAATTGTGGCGACGTGTTCACTGTGCCGGCGTTGACTGCCGTTCGCATATTTTATATGTACCACGTAATCTACTCGACTATTATTAGATGTTCTATGGAACAATACTTGGAAATATACATATTTCTCAGTAGCTACATATTATATTGAGTGCATTAACTGTTTGTATAAAACTTCAGCTAAATCGCAATAGCCAGTGCATGCATATATGATCAGTGAGGCTACATAAACAGCAGTTTCTAAATGAGTAATTTCGCCAGTATCTAGCGAGTGAGCGCGCAACTAACGCGCCCGGCCTCAGAGCCTCTTGGAAAGCAATTAGAGCCACTCAAACGTATAATGGCCGCAACGTGCGGCGCAACGGAAACCGCTGCCGCTCGACACTTGCACCACACAACTACAGCCACGCAGCAAGTCTGGCGTGCCTTCTTTTAAAATTGTTTTATATTTGGTAAGGGATAGTTATATTATTTTGGAGTTGTGTCCGATATAAAAAACTGTCTTCCCTATTTGTCAAAACGCTGTATGTTTTAAATATTATCTATACCAGACGGACGCATCAAATGTTTAGCATAGTTGACTATGGTCCTTATAATAAATTATACATATAGAACTAAAGATAAAGTAACTTCTTATACTTTTGTTTCTAAACATGTATTGTGTGCATATTTCAATAGCAATGTTTGAGAATCACCAGCGCAGTTGAATATATTTATGAACCGCTTTAGTACTACAGGTAATATACCTGAATAAAACAATACATTGGTTATTATTTTTCCCTCTGTTACGTGCATAAAGCAACATTGCAGTAATTGCTCGACTAGTGCTCTCGTGGAGCAATTAAAGCCACTCAAAAATGTAATGGTTCGTGTGAAGTGGGCAATTACTGCCATGCTGCGGCCGCGCACTGATCTGTGAGCCTTTGTTTATCGTAATCATAATATTTAGTGGAGAACTTTTTTTTTATTTATTTATATTATATCGATGACTATTAAACATACTCTAAAAGGCTACTTATGAGTCCTTGTCTTAAATTTAATGTTAACTTGTGGTTGCATAAGGTAAAGAGAACCAAGAGAGACAACTACAAAAAATACTTTTTGTAGAAATGTTTAACAATTTTATTTAATCACTTTTAATTTGTAGAAATGTTTAACATATTAACATAGAGACTCAGCGACCCCACAGTCAAACCATTACAACGGTTTTGTGGGGCTTAGTATATTAAAATGTAATTTGTATGGAAATGGAATAAATAAATAAATAAATAAGCTTCTCATGATTTTTCCATTCATTATAAGAATAAAAAAATAATTTATCAGTAACTTTATGACATGTATGACTGGCGATAGACAACCGCTGCAGCGTGTGACTTGGACCCCAATATTGAGAGTAGGCGGTAAACTCGGCTAGTTCACAAGTAGCTCTACGCTTTGTTTCGCTGCATTTTTGCTTATATCAATATCATTCTGTTATGAAGCCTGTAACATAGGATGTGTTACACAAAGTTTATGAACAACACTTTCAGCAAACATTCTCATAATTTTAATGTTATATAACGTCATTGAATGTGATGTCATTAATTGTTGCACAACTCCTCGTATCCCGCGCTCACAACGCTCCCTGCCCTCGTAACTTTAATCCGCGAGATTCATCAAAATGTATCCACTGCACATACATATTAATTACTGTCTCGGCTGCGTGTTTTTAAATAAATATAAAATTGCATCGCAAATAATATTTTACTTTTTGAAAGCGGATCAACTCGAGAAGTACTTCATTACGGTATGTTAATTGCATGCCGCCATATTGAATGTAACATTTCCAATTTATTACGTTCGGCCATATTTCTAGTTCCACGGGATTGTGCGACGACCACACGGAAATAGTTTACACAATAATTTCAGCAGCTTTCGTACCAGCTCTCTGATGCGGTTTGGATAACATTTTCGGACAATTCAATCGTTGAACATTATGCAACATACGTGAAGTTAGATGTACTAGTACCTCGTACATAGTGCTGGTTACTGCTTTCTTTCTTTGTCAATGTTCAAGTTATATTCAAGCATTTTATCTTCGACTTTTGAAATGTTTCGTAGAAGTTTCATATTTGGCATTCGAAGTAGTCAAATTGGGAAAATGTTTCTTACGAATTTGAGCATTAAGTACTAGAAATTCATTCTAGTGCAGACACAAAATACTCTAGTATACTAAAACGCTACAATAATGTGGCGTGGCGGTGGCGAGTGGAGTCGCGTGGCACTGAGCACGACTCGGTTGCTGTAATTACCTCCGGAGGGCACCGGCACCGAGGGTGTGGAGCGTTGGCCATCCATAGTGCATAAAATGCACATTTTTTAAAAGTCGTTTTGTTTTAATTACTGGTATTTTTTTGAAAATTGCCTATCTCTTGCACACGCTACACACCATTTAGTGGACAACCCTCTTTGCTGGATAAACAACAATGTTTGTTTATTCGTTTGACTTAAGTAAGATCACCACGTTGTATGACCACCACGTATTAATTCAATGGTCCAGTCCGCACCCAATCACTCAGCCGATGCTCAGTAAAGCAGGCGGTCAGTGGAACGTTCTGGAAAAACATCTCATTCGAGCCGATGCATAATTCATTTGTCATCGACATGAAACTTGCACGCCAGCCCTCGGTCTGAGGTCGCATCAATTTTGCATCAGAGCCGTGCTACTGGCCGGTACATTGCGCGCTCGGCTTTTGTCACAATATCGCGCGCGCTCACCAGCTGCTCATTGGACGGCCGGCAGTAAAACCGTTTGTTATATTCGCTGGCTTCGTGCCGTATGATACCGTGGATACACAGCTATATGGAGAGGTCAAAATAGTATGTATGTATATTCAGCACGCGAATGTAAACATATAGCGCAAACATTTAATTATATTAATAACAACTTCATCAATAAACCTTTGCAAAGGAAATATCAGGAAACACAGATTAGCGCAGTAAATGTTGCTTTCCGGGTAAAACCAGTTAAATGTATATGAGGGCTCGGATCGTGCGCTGCTATTAGTAGCTCTGTGTGCGGCTGCAGGTACTAATGAATCAATCAATCCGAGTACCGACCGCAGATCAAACAGAATCCCATGCATGAGTGTGTGCGATCTAATATCCAACCTAACTACTAACCAATAACCTGGCTTTGCTCCAATTCTGCGAACTGTGAATTATTGTGACGTTCATAAATCAATTGAAATAAGCACATATTCATTAAATGAAAGTGATGGATGTTCCAACTAGCATGATGCTATACATACCAATACTTTAATCAAAACTTTCTTTCGACAAGACTTCATTGACAAAATGAGTGCAAAATATACATTACTTCTGCAAAGAGCCCAGTACCGCTACATCGTTTTATTTTGGTTTAAAGTTTCCCATCTCATGACTTTTCAAAAGATTTTGAGCTCCAATTACTTCGCAAAGGGAGTCGAACTGCCACACAGTGCTATAATTACAACAGTAATTAAAAACACGTCACTGGACGGGATGACTAGACGGTAGCACATTGCATGCATCTGTGTAATGTCTGCACTTTGTGTGTTTACAGACGAAACTAAACTAACTTGTAGAGGGAACTAAGTGAGCTAAGTAGGCTTCTGTTGCTAAAGAACACAAATGAAAGAAACTTTGCTTCAAAGTAGCTTAAGAATGTCGTGAGACTTTGTACTTACTAAATGCCATATGCACGCGAACACTAGAGCACACCTTTGTATACATGTTGTAGTACAGTTGCTAGTCGCGGGTTTGATCCCTACTCGAAACAATGTATTGTTCCTTGAATGTTTAGTTAGAAGTGTTTGTAAAAATGAAGTCTAAATTTAGAGGTAAGGACACTAAAATTTTTTCAAGCTAAGATTGTGTCATAACGTTGTCTATTCCTCGCACATGGTATTCTAGCACAGACGCTGACTGCTACAAGTCGAAGCTTCCAGAAGCAGACGCGGCTCTCGGCGCCGTGTCTGAGTAGCAGTGAAGTGCAGTAAACACTGGCGCATCGGAATTGCTAATCGCGCCGCCATCCGCAGACACACTCCACTGCGCGCTGCACAGCACAGCTTTAAATGCTTGCCTACAGCCTGAGTAATGGTTGCGAGACACGTCATTAAACTAACTTAGTACGTCACGTCGCCTTGTTACACAACTTGTAGCCTAGATATATTTGTTTCTAAATCCATTTCTAAAACAAATAAGATTATATAACTGATCGTGCTAGACGCATAACGAAGATACTCGTATTGCCTATTCTAAGCATGGAACAGATAACTCAGACAATAATAAGCACCTGTCCTCACACACACACACACACGTACACAGCGGTACACAAGTGACGGAGTATTTGTCAGGCAGTGTAGGAACGTGCGTCGTGGCGCGGCGTGAGGCGCACGGCGCGTGAGCTACACATGTCGGCCCGACGTGCCATCATTCTAATACTACGTGACAGTGTCTCACACGTCAACATCCAGTTTTTCTAGTGAATGGATTGTCTCGCATTTTGAATTTGTTCAGATTGTACGTCAACATTTGTCATAACTTTAAGATGATGGATGCATCTTTTAAATTAGCATGCGATATATGGTTAATAATTTAATTAAAAGTCCACGCTTTGTAATGTGGGTAACTTAAGATCACTAATGTGGCACCTTTGATTCAAAATTCAGCTTCGTGTAAGTTGTACAGTAAGAGCACGGAGCGCGGGCGGCACCAAAGTTGCGCCTTCATTAGTGAGTGCTACAAACGCGGCGGTGGCCGAGTCCCCGAAGGCTCCAATAGTTGAGGCTGCGGCTTGACTCACATTTGCATCAGACAGAAGAGATACACGAGAGCTCTCGTCATGCGATGTCATTAAACAACGCCACAATTAACATCTGGATTGAGCTTCAAGTTTTATGAAGCGCTGTTTAGATGTGGCTCGTGTTTGTCGGCTTTGTATTGTCACGTCGTTTGAATATCATCGCGCCTGCTACTCGGAATATACAAACAGATATTGTAGAACAAAGCTCATGCAGCCGTTGGAAGCGGTGTTTGTGACCAAACACAATATTATTTGCATTGTGTTAGCGTCGGCAAATATTTTAATCCAAACGTAAAACTTTCAGTGGCTGCTGGTGACATGACAACTATCAATAAACAATGCTGCTTGAAATTGGAACATTTGAACAATTTAAATATTATCACGTTCATATTTAATACTTTATCGACACAAAATTTGTCCAAACGATAGGAACAGAATTTCTATTTGGAAGCCATTGTTAACATTTCAAAGCAACTGTTGGTATTTGACATCTCATTTGAATTTAATCTGTTCAATGTTGGCTGCGCGCGCTATTTGTGATGTGAAATTTTGATAACGTTTGTATGTTCGGTGACCTGCAATTGTGAACGTACGAATTGTACGAAATGTAGGAATTGTAGCAAAACGTTGTAACGTTGTGACGTTGTCCGCACGGTCCTACTGTAGCCGGTTCCAGGTAATGTGACACAGTGCATCCAATTTTGTCTAGTGGTTGTACACACAGCTACCATTCGTGGACTCTGGCGTACGTTCGAGAAACTTCTATGTACAATTTTTCGTAGAAAACTTTATTTTCCTAAAAGTAGATATGCACCTTAGAAGTTCTAACAGAATTTAGATTACAATGAATAAAACATCCTGACAAAACATAACACAGAAACCCACAATAAATGTTCCATCAAAATTATCAAATAAAATAGAACATAGTTCACTTTGTTGTTTCATATAATATCTGTATGTGATTACAATCGGTCAGCACCTAATTAAACCACCATTTGTATTGTAATCAACTAATAATAATTAATTAAAATGTCGGTAATGATATATTGGAATTGATAGGTTCTTTGATATGATTTCCACATTATCACTGACCCGAACAATCATGTCATGTACTGTACATAGATGGTGCATGTTAAAAGGATTCTATTATAATGTAGGTATGTGTATTTTGTGGTATATGTAATTTATGGAAAGGTAAATGAACAAATGTGTTTGACGTGGCCCATTTGTCATTTATTATGTTTGTATAAAATTTATCTATTTATTTATTTATGTAAACAACATACAACACACAGGAAAAAATATAACAAAACAAAGGTACATAGGCACTGCATATATCTTTTGGGATTTCTTCTGCAGCCATATATGTGATTATTATTTTTCTGTCAGTCTGAGACATACAGACACTCTGTTAAAAATATGAGACGCTTTTGTCTGTTGACTGTAAGGTAAGTATAATTATGTAAATCAAATCGTTCATCAATAATGTTCCAACTAAATTCAACAGTGTTTTTATCATCTCTGAAGTTAATCAGAGTTAACAACAAACTCGGCGAAGTAGCAGCAGATTCTATTAAAGATAATCGTCTGAGATAGTTCCCGAGGCCGCCGCCGCAGCGCTGCCGTCGCCTGGAAGTAGCAACAACCACTGGGGACGAACAATAGAGCCCGTGTTTTGTTTTAACAAAGGATTTATCGGCCACTTATGGGGATATATTCAGCCGTGCTCCGGGAAGGACGCTCTCAATGGCCTGTTAAAAGATCAAAAACACCGCGCGGACACTAAAGAGGTTAATGTTGGCTTAAAATTACGTATTCTTCGGAATTTGTAAATTGACCAGTTTCATTAAATTTGAGTAAGTTTAGCTTAATGGATGTGAGAGCGATCTGAAACGCTATTTTGAATAGAAATTCATTCTCGAATATCTGATAGCTACTACTATATGATTTTTTTGCTATGTTTGTATTTAATATTCAAGTGAGACTGCTCACTCCTCCATGTCGAAGTGTTTGCAAGTATCTAAGATATCTGCGACGTCTCGGCGCGTCGGCTGCAGACACCGAGTGCTCGCGTCTGACACCAGCATCAGATAGCGCGTGAAGTGTTCCGCCGCGTCGCCTGCGCCGAGCCGCGCCACTCCACTACTGATGCTACACGGCAGGCTGCAGGCCGCGACGGAATCGTCACTGGCTGTATTGTGTGTAGCCACAGCTCCGCTTGCCTGCAAGCTGCAGGATAGATTAAAGATATTGCATTGTCTGTGTGTGCATTTAAGTTATTCAGAAGAGTTTACACTATACGTTATTATAAAACTAAACTTATCGGTGGCGACTTGTCGTTCTACGTGGAGGACTAAGGGGTAGGCCTTTGTTCAGCAGTGGACGTCTCTCGGCTGATGATGATGATGATGATGATAACACTAAACAGAACAGTCTTGGGTAATTTATTTTGTTACTTTTATATACTGACAATTATTTTTGTCTGCTGCATGTGTAAATGCAATAGGTCGTTGAACGCTTAATCATGTAAATAATTCCACCTCACGAGCAACAAGACAGAAGCTGGAAACGTCTCACTTGTCCAATTACGTGTGGCAGCATTCAGGTAATAAGACGTAGCTCGGAGACACTGTGGAGGAGCAGGGGAGCAGGTCCGTCCGAGATCAGCTGTCAAATGAAGTGAACTCCCGCCGGGAACAAGTTCGCGCCGCGCTCGGCGGGGCGGGGCGGGGGAAGCCGCTTAATGTGACTCGCGGTAGATTTATGAACCGACTTTATGTTTACCTAAGTGTTTCACCCGAGTCAGTGTAAATCAACCGAATTACGTAGTTCCTGTTCATGCTAATACCGATGATTCGGTACAACGCGTCTTAATTGAAAGGAAAATGTTTGAAAGCACGAACTGGTTGAAACTTTTTTTTTCATGACCCTGTTCTCTTATAATAGAGTTTAGATATATATGTTGATTCTAAAATTCGTGTTGAATGTTAAGCAGAATATCATGACCACTGAAAGAAAAAAAGGGAATAAAACTATCAGTGATTTCAAAGACTGCGAGTAAAACAGTCTGCGGTCGACTGAAACTAATTAAAACTAGCGTTACGCGAAGAATTCAAATAAGAATTCCTGCCACGGAATGGATGTAATTCGTTTTGGTGGAAAAACGTAAGTTGTCCAATTTGGTGGTGCAGTGCAACGCGGTGGCCGGCAGAGTGCGCTGAGATCAGCTGTCACATGAAATGAACCTCCGGCCGCGCGCCGCCACTGACTGACGGCGATAGTAATGTGACTGTAACGAGGCAGATTCAGGTCCCGCACTGGAAGATATTTATCTTACAATGTACAAGATACAATCGTTCAGTTGGTAAACGTAAAGCCGTTTACGATCTTCCAGAGTATTAGTTAGCAAATAAAGTTAACTAAGTTGAGTGAAAAAGTAAGTATCTAATTAAAGTAAAGGAAACCATAACGTGAATAATTAAAAATCTCATCAGAGATATATTGCGGCTGTATCCGCGACAGCGGCGGTGTACTGGCTAATTAAACATTAACTTCATTAATCTGGAAGTCTCGCGGAATATGACGAGTTAATTAACAAATTCTTCAGGAATACTTTCTCCAGTCCCAACGATCTCTAAAATTTGTTCGTTTTAATAAAGATTTAAGCTTCCTTTATTAAAGTGAGCGTTAAGCTGTGGTTCCGTATATTTATTTATAAGCGAGTTAACGTAACGCCTCCACTAAATTTATACACGTAATTATATGGAGGGCGACCTCTGAATATATTAGTGGCGCGAACTTTATTAAAGACATTTATCTTAATTTTGACTAACTTAGTTGCGAATAAGTTTCTGTATATTGACTTTGTTGGCGTACCTACAGGACTTGGTGTTGTTTAGTTAATAACGGAACAAGTAAACATAACTTTTAAATTGCTCAATAGCTGTACAACCCCCACTCGCGCCGGAACCGGGAGCTCTTTGTTCCTGCCCGTCTTGTAATAATCTTTATAAAACGAAATATATTTCGCATTTGTGAGGTTTACACGGAACTCGGTGCAAGTTAAGCTCCTATTGCTTCCTTCGATTAGTGGCTCAGTGTCGCCGCGACACGTTGAACTAAACTTTACCGGCTGCGGCTACGGACCGAATGGATGAGCTGCCGTGATGGCGTTGTAATAAATATAAATATTGCATCAAATATAAAAAGCTAAGATTCGTCTTGAATAAATTTTCCATTTACTCATTAAAACCGAAGTCAGACGCGGCGCGGCGTGTCTACTATGTCTATCATATTTGTATTTGCACTCAGTGTTTCAAAAATGTATTCATCGTATGAAGTAACTAACCTAAATTAAAAAAGTGTGTTGTAGGAGGCGAGGCGAGGCGACGTCGCATCCTCGTAATGAGTGTGTCTGCGAGGTGGCTCGCTAATGAACTCCCGATGTGTGGACCGCGCCGGTGCTGGCTGTGGCTCTACTCCACTGTTATAATTAACGTACTCGCGGCGACCTCGTCCATAATATATCAACGTCATTCGGATTTCTTGCGATAAAATATACGTTACACTTACAATGTCGCGTTGACCTAATATTAAACCCTAACGTTTCAACACATGCCATGATGTGTTCACAAGCTATTTGTACAGTTACTAGCGTAAATATTTATGTCACAGTTAAACAACTGAACTAAAAAAATGATCGCTCTCACTGCCTACGACTGGCATACTACATAGTTTTACTGGAGCGCTCCGTACAGCTCCGTACAGCCTCCCAGGCAGCGGTTGAACTTCACCACCAACTTACAGTTAAGATAAATGAAATATTCACTTCTCAAGTATTTCCAATACTTGCTCCTGTTTATCAATAGTTTAGACATTGTTGAGTGGCAATAATAGAAGGTACTTAGTGTCGCTATTCCGACAGAACGTTATTAATACTGAAGTATTCGTGAGTAATTTATTAGTAAGTTAAACACAAGTATCTGTAATCGTGACTTTGGCTATAAGATTAATTAGTGAACTTCGGAAGTAGCAAATACCTACAGTTGTATCATTAAACTGGAAGTTACAAGATATTTCAATAAAAACAACAAAAGTAAAACAAGACAATAATAGTTACACAGTTTCGAGAAGTTTTCTTTACATTCGTCGGAATAATATGGATGGGTTAGTAGAAGTAGCGGCATCATGGATGGCACGTGTAACAGGCTGGTCTGGTCCCCAGATAGTGGAGGGGGGGGGGTGAACCAGTCCCAGTAACGTTCCCAGTTTATATCCATTGATCGCCGGACACGTAGTACGTGCGATAGTTAAACTTTTACGACACGAGTAACAACTGCTTGATTAAATTTTTAATGTCAACTTTTCACGACTTTTTTCATTGACAGCGCAGCACGCGCGCTCTGTCTAGTATCGAACGAGGGAGATAACATTATCTTTTCAATCGTTTTGCGTTTATTTTTAATGTTGAAACTTTGTGTCAGCTTTAAGAATCTGCCTGCTACGTTCTGGTACATTATCTTTGAGGTCAGGAGCTGTGAATGTATTATCATGTTAAGTTACTTTTTTAATACGTACGGTACTTTAGTAGCTGCTTTGAGTAATTCATCTTTGAATTTCATGAGATTTGACGCTGGAATCGACGTTAGAGTAGACTTTCATCGACTTGACTGATAAATTAAAACTAACTAGCAAAAGTTCAGTACTATGAGTGTTTGTCCCTCCCCCGGCCCGAGTGGCGCGCGGCGCGCCCTCTCGCGGGGATGCGTGTCTCTCGGCTCGTGAAATGTGCCACTTTGATCATAGTTTCTTTGTAGTTTCCACTTCGGTGGCGCGGGAATGTTTCAAACATGAATAATTGCATGTTATTACCACTTTTTACACGTTAAACTACATGAATGAATAGCATTACCCGCTGGAATAAGGCTCTTGAATAAATTAGTCCGTCCTTCCTTACTAGCGCGCTCTAATGGTATTAAAAACTTTTATATATATATATCATGTCGTATGGTATTTTGCTGTGGGGACAGGCTGCTGATGTTGAGTCTATCTTTATCCTACAAAAGCGCGCCGTCAGAGCTATTTACAACCTAGGTCGTCGCGAATCTCTCAGAGAAAAGTTTAAGGAGATCAATATTATGACTGTTCCATGTCAATTTATTTATGAAAATCTTATGTATGTTAGAAAAAACCTACATTTGTTTGCGAAAGTATCTGACAGACACAACTATCAAACTAGGCATAAGGATAGATTAAGTCAACCATTTTTTAGATTGTCAAAAATAAGTAAGTCATTTATGGGATTCTGTGTTAAATGTTATAATAAAGTTCCAATGGAAATACAGAATCTGAATGAATCAAAATTTAAACTTTGTATTAAAAAAACGTTATGTAAACAAGCATACTACAAAGTAAATGATTACATAGAAGATAAAAATGCTTGGAGGCAAGCTGGTCCGGCTCCACAGGATAACGAAAAATTTCTGTAATATAACCATGTTATTTCGATGTGTTCTCTACTTTATACAATCATTGTAAATGTGAGAGCCCTGTAATTAACTAAAATCAAATTAGACTAGTAGAATGCATTTATGTCAGCTTGGAGTTGTCATGCTCACTCAAAGGTCTCATTGGCGGTGGCACGGGCATTGGATCGCTCGATTCCCTGCAACATGGTTGAGTTGGGCGGTGCTGGTGTACGTGTCATGTTCGTGAACGGGCGCTGTCAACTGGGACTGGTCAGCCGGCCGGACTGCATTAATTTTTATTGTCCTCTAGGTTATTTTCTTTTTCTATCGCTTCGACTGTATATTAGTTTTACATTGTTCTCACATAGTTGAAGTAATCGAAACAATGTAACCAAGAATTGTATTGTAAATCTGATTGAAAAAGAGTAACCTATGGAGTTTCTTGCTCGTTCTTCTCCATAGGAATCTACACTTTGGAACGAGCAAATAGCTTCACTAGAGGACTGACCGACAGACAGACGTTATTAATATTATTATATTTGCTTTGACGTTCAAAAGTGCCTTTCTGGTCTATTTGAAATAAATGATTTTGACTTTGACTTTGAAAATATACAGCTTAATAAAAATATATACATATAATATATACCTACCTATAATAAAATTAGCCAAACTTTGACAAATCAAAACTGATTCCAGTCGACACCGCGCAGTGTGACCTCAGATGTCCTAGTCCATACACGCACAGCCTACAGCACACAGCTGTATGTGTTGGAGTGTCCCCACAAACTTGTAACAGGTGTAATGATCCGTGAAGTGGCCGGCGGGCGGCGCGGGGGCTGATTGTTAGTTACGTGTTAAACGCAGGCTCTCCCTCGCGCCGGTAATTATCGCCCTCCCGCCCTCACTAATGTGTCTACAAGTTTTGTCGCTCCGTCACACTAAAAGCCCACCAAATGACCAACGAATGGCCAATTTCTGTTATCGGCCTCTTGTCGCAGTACCTATATACATAGCGAGGCATAAAACTTATTAACGTTTAATTCTTCGTTTCAAATCTTTCTCATAATGTGCTCCAGTTAAGGCAAATGTCGGCAGTTGAACAGTAAGTGGGATCATATCAATGATCAATGGCAGGTGATCGCTCGCAGTAGTACGCGCCAGGCTCGGTAGCTGGCGCTGCGGGCGTTCTGAACTTGGTATTACTTCCTCACTTAAGTTTTGATTGTTCATTTATAGCTTCGTGTTTGTTGGAACATCTTAGAAATCAACTAGAGCTTTACTGTTTAATAAATGTAAACATACTCTAATATAATGACCAACGTAAATAAAATAGATCGGTATAAAACCTTGTAAACTGTTTCCAGCCGCGAGCGATACATTTAAAGTGTGACAGTGATATTGCCGAAACCCCGATACTTTTGAGAACTCATGAAATGCCAACTATGGATGTTAAGCTATTTTTACCAGTTTATCAGTAAATGCTTTGTTATTGTCAGACATATTATTATATCTATCTATGTACTTAATAAATATAGAGTAGACCAACAAACACGGGCGTGTAAACATTGCAAATTGAGTTGTGTGCGCGACACCCCTGGGCGAGTGGGCGAGTGGGCGAGTGAGGCCGCTTCTCTAATATTTGACAATTTTTTGGGCAACTGCGCGCATCACGACTGACTGACCGCGGCGTAGGGACGGTAGCACCACGCCGCGTGGCTGTGTACTGCTGGGACATGACCCGTGTTTGCTGCGTACACAGATATGTAAATAATTGTTATATAACATTTAAATTACGGTATTTTTGTCAATTGTGGGTGTCAACGGTTTCTAATATTAAACATCAGAGTTAATGTAGACGTACACGTAACACAGCGGTAGGTAACTAAAACTAAAGTTTAATTTAATATTCTATTGAAATACTAATTATGAAAGTTGTATGTTTTCGTAACTAATTGAAGTTGTGCTCAAAGTACCAATTTACATGAAATAAAATCATAGAGAGCGGAGCGTGCATTTATTTGAGTAGCTCGCAACGTTCTTGGTCTCTCGGCGACTATAGAGTGGAGGCAGCACTTTTACAAGTTACACGAAGTAAACCCACTCTATAGATATATTTGTTCACTTTAGTCAAACATGGGATTTAATTACATTAACTTGTAGTGTTGTATCTAAGTGGTACAAGTAGTGTAACATGCGGAGGTTGGCTTGCCACACTGTGTAGCAACTTAATAAGTTTCAATCATAGAACAAGACCACAGCGTCGTGTTGTAGCCTCCACCATTAGAAGGCAGGCTGCCAGTGTCGGCGGGGCGGGCGCAGTCGCGGGCGCGGGCACTGCTCGCCGCAACCTTTCACCGAGCACACACGACAACTTCGACAAATCCCAATAGTTCCACTACCATTGTCACTGTAATTATGGCGGTCTCAAGTTTGCTAACTGCTACAGTCATCCTTTTGGTCGATTAGGTCAAACCGTAAGTCAGACGTAGAGTAAACTATGAAAAGTAAATGAGTACTTTTTGTAGATAATTTTATACATTATACCAGAATTTAGAATGGGTACTTTCTTAAGTTATTACATAATTCCAATAATTATAAGAAAATACCAACCTACTTTTATCTTTATGTAATCTAAATTCAGTTTAAAATGAAACTTGAAAATGTATTGCTAAAGCTCTATCAGTACACAAGATTCAAAACAGTTCCTATAAATCCGCCAAAGCACATGTACATAGTTGTGGCAGCTAATGTTCCTGCTGAGCCACTAATTGACGAGAACGTGCTGATGTTACGGCAACAAACAGCGGTGGAATAGTTTGAACAACTCGACTCGGTTCAACTAACACTCGTTCTAATTGCTTAACTATTGTCGCACCGAACGTTATATGTTTGAATCTATAGTAGTACAATTAGGTACCTAATGCATTTGTAAATAGACTAAATGTATATCCATGTGTAAGACTTTTGGTTATAATCATAATTCCAGAGTTAAAAACTGTATTGAAACGAATTTTAAAATCCTAGTAGCAGGGAGCGCGGACTGATGCCCGGTGTATGGAATACGCTCACGCTCTAATAACTGGCAAAAACTGTGTGTTCTGTAGTCATCTTTTATGCATACCCTTTACATAGACTTACATGTAACATAGTCAAATATATATGTAATCGGTTTGCGTTCATCCGTCCGTTAAGCGGTCTTCTTATTTCCTGGTTTTTTCTCAATGACTGGATCCTTCACGGTCTCGGGGGACGTCTCACGTTCAGTGGATGTGTTCCGGCCGATGTGCCCATACATTATGTACCCACATACATACACAGTCTCATACATTTGATGCGGAGTATGCTGGGCCTTGGGACATCAGCTCCGCGGCGCGCCGCTCTAAATTTGCTAATGTTATTATGCAGTGAGTATGCAGCCACTAATTTATTGCTTGATTTGATGTGATACATGGAGGGACTCTTGACGATTGTGTTATTGATATTACTAAGCCTCTGTAGATGCAGTATTAAGAATTGAGGAGTGAACTATCGTTTACGGTACTTCCGAACTGACACCATCGTCTCGCAAGTTAATAGTGTAAGTACCCCTTATTAAAATACCGGTAACAATAAATCGTCTGTGTTGTGAGAGTCCATGAGAAGCGCTTATTGCTAACCATCCTAAAAAAATACGTCACACCCGATCCCAAATCGAATCGAAATCATACGATGTCCAGCAGGTTGACTAGACCGTAGATGCAGTTTACAATTCAAATATAAAAAATTAAAACCCCTTCATTAGGCAATAAGTAAGCTCCGTTAGTGTGCCTCCGCCGCGGACAGATAAGCACTAAGCAGCTAACGTCGCAGTCGCAGTGTTCTCTAGCAACCGCCCGAGGGACCGATTCCGATGAAAGCGAATAAAAATAAAAGTTTACTACTTGGGAATTTGAATCCGCTTTGTGCAAGCTTACTCGGTGTGATACACTCTATACTGGGGCTGGTGTAGTGTGCTGCTTACCACTCGGTTTACTCTACTCGCACATGTGTGTGTGTGTGTGTATGTGTATATATGTTGTGTTATGTATTGTAGGATAATGATATAAAACAAATGAATACTCTGTTGGTCAAGAAGCTACGTATGATGTTAAAGGTTTCTGAGATCTGTATAGACATTAATTTCAGATTAGTCCAAAATGTGACTTTGGATGAAACGTTTAAAAATAAGTTGTTGGCTTCGTATAGACTCGTAGTATACGCAATATGAAAATATTTTTCATAATTATACTTTAACCGCTTAAATTACGCAACAATAACGCGGGAGGAGGTACAGTTAACAAACTAGAAAGTTTTAATTAACTTGCGTCTTACAATGAGAGTAACAACTCCGGCCGCTGCGCGAAATACCTCAGCACTGAATATTGTAACTTTTCTTGATAAATTGAGATGAAAACAGTTTCAACGTGTCAAACGGTTTAAGAATAGATGCAAACAATGAAAGTTTCGTGAAGAACTTGCAGCGCGGGGCGCGAGGGAATATTGCTTTGATTAAATAGTTTCAGTTAGTTGTTGTAATCGTTTCAAGTATATTGTGGTGACCTGTACACATTAACGGAAAATAAAAGGAGAGTTATTATCAATGATTGACTAGTGCAGTCTAAACCCCAGAAATACTCCTTCCACTACAAATACTATTAATTAGCACACAGCCGCATTAAGCAACCTGTACACTATCAGCGAGGTGCAGCTCCCGCGGCGTCCCCGTCTGGCACTTAGTGCCCCCGCCAGCGCCACCTCGCGCCGCTTGCTGGCAACTTTGCAGTCATTAAGGAAACGACGCGGATTTCAGATAAACTAACATTCATTTACTCTCGAACCAGTATTTACACAGCGCTCGATTTTATTGGACTTAAGTTAAATGTACAATGATTTACGTTACTCGCTTCAACGGCGGAGTAATTGTAAGAGGATCATGGTTAAAGAAAATAAAGCATCTCTCGAAAATATTCTGCATATAGATTTATTTCTAAAACATAAATTGATGTCAATGGAATATGAATGACGTCTCCTCATAGCGTATTAGATATTGTATATTACGTACCTACTCGCCCATTACAGCCTTTAAGAATGATAAGAAGTACAAAATGAAGTCGTCAAAGCAAGAAATGGTCGCGTTACGTAGACGGCGGAACCCGCAGCGGTGGCGGCGGGAACATTAAAAAAGGAGAGTTTTTCATAAACCGAGCGTTATTAAGGCCGGGGACGCAATATGTGGGGAAAACAATTGTACGCGAACAATGCGCCCCAACCATTGTACCTGCGAACGGATTAATTTGGCGCTCAGCTGCTTCCGCGCAATACCGCGCCGTCGCCCCGCGACCGCCGCGCCGCGCCGCGCCGCGCCGTGCTCTCTCGATAGGCAGTTTTTCACAAGTCACCCGATGTAGGAGTGATTCTGTGGAAAGATAAAAATGGTTAGTTTTTACTAGTTTAAGTGGCCGTGATCAGACTCGTGTATAAATACATGGATTATTTTAAAACATCTATACATTTGCTATGTAAATAAATTATTGTATCATTTTTATGTGACACGCAGGAAATGTTTTGGTAAAATTCTTCGTGACGCGACACGACGCGGAACCGATGAGCGTTCCATTTGTGGGTAGTTTGACGAGTCATTGTTATAGGCTTACGTTTATGTGAATGTAAACTGTTCCTTACTTTGCTCGATATATTATGTTATGTGATTATTGGTTGTTGACACCATTTGTAGGTCTTTTCCTAACCTACGACACGTTGATAGGGACATCTTGGCCTTATTTATCTCGGATAGACTAGAGCTATGTTGTGTTAATTATGAATGTTATGTAAAATAAATATTCCTAGGAAATGAAATCCTTGAAACATTTTAAAAAAGAATAAAATTAAAAGTAAAAGTAATCTCGGAGCGTCTCACGGTTCTCGTTAACGAGTAAAATCTCGACATTTTCCAGCAGCTACTTAGTGTTGGGTCAAAGCGGAACACTATATCAATGCCGAGCTAATAACTAAGTTAAATAACTGTAACGCGGCGCGCTGTGAGCTGGGAGCTTAGCAATCATAACTTTGCACTTAAGCTGAGGATCTCAAGTTGGAGCCTGTACCGTCTCCCCTAGTTCCACTACTGCAGGCTCCGCTGCAGGCCGCGGGAGTGCTCGGCTCACTGTCGGCTGTCGGCGCAGCTTGATTAGCACTCGATCGAATTACTGCCAGCGCTGCAGCGGCGCTAGTTTCTATTTAAGCAGTTCTATCTTACTTGTGCCGAAGGTAGCTCTTGTGGCTGTAGGTACACGGCGAGAGTATTTGGTTAGCTCTTGTCAAGTTAATGGAGATATTACTATAGAGATAACTGAGTTTTCTTGGTTTTGTTTGATGAAAAACAATGTGATTTGGTTGAATTGTAATCGATGATTTATTTTCTTTATAAACAACAACTTAGTCTCTGTGATTGGCTCGCATTTTGATATACAGTCTTAAATTGAATTTTGAAGATTGAACCTTTTCTAAGTCTAGCCATTTGATATTTTTGACCTCAGTATTTCTGAGGTTTCATGAATGGCTGGTTACAGTAGCGAGCGGTCACAAAGCGCCTGTCGAACCACGGCAATACAATAGAAAGGTTCTTGTGGCTGACTGGATATTTCATATGTCATACACAAACCAGCCGCTCCATCGCTGCCTCGGAACGTTGTACGCTAGACTGCTGCGCTGGACGGGAAACAGCGTAAATAAAACATAGACAGGTGCTTATGTTAAAGTTTTACTTTTAGACTATAAACGTCAATGGTTATTTAGGAGACAATTTGAACATTAGCTTAACATAATACTTATGCCAATTATGTAATGTGATTTTTATTTCCGTTAGGCGACGTATATTTATTGTGTACTGAGCAGAATACAGAAGGAAATATTAACATATAGTCTCAGTAGTAGTTTGCCAACCCGGATACATAGGATGAGCTCTGGGTAACTCTCATTTGTTTTAACACAACTCACTCAAAACTTTGATTTATCCATCGAGCAACCATCAGTAATCAGTAGTTATTCAGCATCCATCATCAGTAAACGGGCGGTCAAAGCTCCCTACTTGGTGGGGTGTCCAAACACAGGCAGCATGATGTTGGTTCACATTACGTGGCTCGGGCCGGCTCGGGCCGGCTCGGGCCGGCTCAGTCGCTCAGTGCCGTTTGCAATGCTAATAGACGCTTGATGCGCTCCCACTAACTCGCTTTGCATCTTATATTGTTTAGCAGTGAGCCGGCCAGTAACTAGCTCTTTGAGGCCTACTACTCGATAATGTAAGTGAATTGCACATAATTTCTGCTCGTGTTTACAAATAACTTGATAAATATTATTACTTTTACAACTCTTAAATCTACTAGAACAATTATTAATGTTTTATCTAGAGATAAATGTTCATGTCTTCTAATATTACGATTTCATTCGTATGTAGGTCATGTTAACATTAGTTCACCGTTTAGAGTAGAGAGTCACAATGAAAACATGTAAAGTGTTTGTAGATAGCATGCGAGGGAACTCTCGTAAGTAGAGTACTTGGGAAACAATTCCTTGGTGCTCGGTAGTAATGTCAAGTTGGCGGGATACTTAGCGGCGAGACACGGCGAGCTAATGTCCCGGCCCGGCTAGCGAGCACAGCGCTCGTTGCATACAACTTTTATGTTTTTATCTAGTAAACTTTTAAAGTTATGTCGAATGATAATTACCTATGCATTATTTTCTCTAGAACATTTTTAACTTTTGTTTATTTTTAAACGTGGTTTTCATACATTTAAAAAGTTGTTTCTAAGCATTTCTTTATTATTTACCTAGGACAAGGTAGCGTACACTTGTGCAGTGAGGCTGTGCAATATATTTCGGGTTAAAGTTAAACTCGTACAAATCGCACAAGTTATTAATTACCGTCGTCCGGGCGTCGGTCGTTAATAACGGTCGCAGCTCACTTCCTCGTGCGGAACTGCGCGACTCTGCACGACGCGGTGCTCTCGCCCGAATAATTATTGTTTGAGATTATGTGTCGTGTTCGTAATTACAGCGGGATGCACGATAATCGCTGCCTTCATTATATTACTCGCCCATTACGTACTTACTACAACGTGGATACGATTTGTGTTTAATAATAAAGTTCCCATTCACTAGAACCAGATCCGATAACATATTTAAATAATGTGAGATTTAATGCCTGTATGTTTGAATGACGCTATAATAAAATATAAATTGGTCATAGAAATAATATACCTCAGTAAAACTATGCAAAAGTTTACTGTACTTTTTTAATTAACAAACTGAAACTGAAACTGAAACGGTAATCAAAACTTTAAATTGCACAATAATATTAGAGAAACCATTATAATTAATTTGCGAAGTTGATGCGGTTGCACGTGTACCATATAAGATAATACAGGTAATAATACGAGTCGCGCAGGTAGCTCGCGAGTTATGTGACTAGTCGCGTCGCGTGGCGCCGCCCGCTGCTGCACGGCGGAGCGCTGCGATAATAGCATCACTTGTTAACTTGTACAAATTTGGTAGTTGGCTTGTTGTCATATTTTGTATTGCTAATTTAATAGTTTAAAATGTTTAAGTCTGCGATTATTAGGTACTTGTACTAATATGTAGACATTTTTAATTAAAATAAAAGTAAATAAACGTTACGTTTATTTACTTGCATTTTACAATTTGTATTCTTAATCTAATTTTATATCTAGATATCTTAATTGCATTATAAAACGAACCTAAGTGTTGAACTAAGTAATTGTAGTATTTCGTCAACGAATTTTGATTCCTGGATGTTTTAATTGTCACTGAATCTCATCATGCAGCTTTGGCAAACATACCGCTGGTGACATGCTGGTCATCGTCATTGATGTTCCAATTTAAATGACAATGAGATACTTCGTCTTTACTAGCTGATGCGCTGTGACGTCACTAACATAGTGCGCCGGGTGGACTCAGGTGATAGCTTCGTTTGAATCTATATTCGTATTACCTCCCAGAATAAAATACATACAGTAATAAAATATAATCATATGAATTTGTCTCACAACTAACAAGGTTGTCATAAATTAGAAATATTACGTTTTGGAAGTGGGTGGAACCACCAATGGTTGGTTCAGAGTGAAGTTTTTCCGTCCCACAGTGACACTTGCTGAGGTCACACTCGAGCAGCTCATGCAGCTCATGCAGCTCCTGCAGCTCGTGCAGCTTGCTGTCAAGCTGCATGCTGTTCAATTTACTTTGTGCCAGAAATGTAATAAAAATATATTGTGTGTTCACTGGCGCGCTCGTCTCCCCGACCAGCCAGAGATTGGAACACTGCAATATTAACTCGAATATTTCGTTTAAACTCAATTTGTTGTGGTATTTTACCTGCACTGCCTGCACATTCCCACAGTGCTCTAGTATTTATTAGAAAACAAATACCTCTTTATATTCTATGTAACAGTCATTGTCAACAAACGATTTAGATCAAGCGTGAACGGATTGATTCCAGCAAGTGCCAGACTCTAACTAAACCAGTTAAATTCCACGCAAGCGACGTTTACTCGCAGTAATCAACATTCCGCGCCGGTAGGCTCCACCAAAGTGGCTGTAAAGTGTGCACGAAAAATATTTTTATTTTGAATACTTATTCGTTTCAAAGAGCCGACGGATTTTTGTCAACGCATACGTAGGCTCGCGTGCCGCGCACCGACTGCATACCTAAAGCGGTATGTGGACAAAGTACAATGGGACCCATCCAGATTCGCCGCTGGTTTTGTTCAACTACCGTATTTTGTTAATTAAAAACGTGTACGACCGGTTTCGTTTTGTTTCAAAAGTTGCAGACATTTTTGTTTTTATTGTTTCAATTGTTTTGTACTAAACAAGTATCATTTTGTGGATTCCGACGTATAAATGAGAAATAAAAGACAAACTAAATTATGTTTTGTGGATGAAATGTAAGCGAAAATCGGGATAAGATTCGCACGACAAACTACGAGTTACGTGACTACGAGCTCCGTAGCTAAGCGACTACGAGCTATGTGGCTACGTGCTACGCGGCTACGGGCTACACGTCTACGCGGCTACACGCTGCGTAGCTACGCATATGTAGTTTTAAGTACGGTACCGTAGTAATATAGATTGGATTAAGTGCAATTTATTACAGGCTTAATGCATTTAAGATGTTTTTTACACGTGAAATTATTATTTTTAATAGTTAATTTTTTTGTACTTTGTTTATGTAACAGTTAAAAGTTACCAAATGTGCTACATACAGATATTATATGGGTAGCAACACAATGTGAGTTGCAAACAAAGCTCCAGTGTGCGCAGCTTCCGGCGCGACTACGGAAGTGACGCGGCGCGGCCGGCGACCTCTGGCGGCGCGTAATTAAATGCAAGTGTAATTGCGCCGCGCAATTATCGGAGCCAAAGGGTCAATGAACTTACGGAAAATCGTCGCAAAGTTTTAGTTTATTTTGTAATTTTAAGAAGTGTAATCTAATACGCAGAAACCAATTTTGATTGTAAGTAAAGGGTAGTTCTTCGAAATTTGATTCTTCGACTGATTCATATGGCCAAAATTTAATTCCACTTTAAGGTCTGTAACACGTGTTCATATGAAAATAGTTATACCAAATAACGTATATTCGAATGAGGGACTCGTTTTAAAAAAATAGTTTTCGAGATATCGACGTTTGAATATTTTCTGCCCAGATGAATCAGAAATTGTTACAGATGAATCTGTTGAACAATTGAAAATTGTATGTAAATGAGCTCTGTATTTATTTTAATTGTTAGCATACCATTTTCGAGTACTTTCGCACAGAGAAGTCACGAGCATTCATCATCACGTTTGCTCAGGGCGGATTAGCAATTTCAGACTCATATTAATTACATTCCTCAAAAAAAAAGTTTTTAAATTGTAGCTATAACATTTATAGCTAAGTTAATTTAAAAATAAGACTAGTAAAAAAATGGACAACGCAACAAGAGCATTATTTTATGATTCATATGCGGTTTTGACCATACGAATCAGGCACAGATGAATCAGGATTTTGCTTACAATCATGCATAACTCATCGTATATACAGACTTCATTCTTATCATTTTTCTACACGAATGTATAACCAAAAAGCTTCACACGAAACATAGATTGAAGTTTTAAAACTGTAAAGTAAATTTTATAAAATAGGCATTGTAATCAGGATGCCATGTAAACCAAACACAGATGAATCAGATATTTACCTTAGTAACACCTGGATCTAAGCCAACCAGGCGCACGTCCGCCTCCTAGCTTGTCCGTTGCACGCCTGGTTTCCCTCCGCACAGGAAGCCAGACTCTCATTATTAATACCCGACCAAGTATTCGTAGCGTACGCCATATTAATCAGTATTATACGCCGGACACTTCTTATTTATTTATTTATAATCATACTAACATAGTTATAACGACTGCATATTTTTTTGAAGAGGACAACTCATCTCCTTTCGATGTAATTATAATTTATATTGAAGTATCAAAGGGAAAATGCGAAATCGACTACTTTGTTCCGGAAAATGCCAAACGGACACACCATATGAATCAGAAGAACAAGCTTTAAAAAAAAATATTTTGTACCTAGACTGCAATTATTTAAAAAATATTATTTGTCCTAGCAACTGATATATCTAAACTATACTAAAAAAAATATTACATGCCGTTTTGTTAGTTGGTTTCAAAAATATTCCCAAAGACATCGAAAATTTTGTCTCTGAAGAACTACCCTAAATATATAGGTATAATGTTTTTACTAATTTCTTCCTAGAGTTTCAATATTCACAAGTCAAAAATACGGTGCGGTATTATATTTATTTTGAGCACAAACAGTGCTCGGCATGCAGATGTTACAAATCAAACCGGCCGTTGTGTTAATGATCGTTAATTACGGCCCGTATTATACACACACACACACACACATACACAATTATACATACATCCTCATCGAGACCATCTGTTACCTAATACTCGAATTGTCGGACAGTTGCTGTAGGTACATACATATTATGATGATTTATTATCTATGACATCGCTACGTGTATATGGTGTTGTTTAAAATTTACAAATAAATATAAAATAATAGTTTTGACTACTATGTTTCAGAATATAATTCAAAGTCTCCTAAATGAAGCCATCGTACAAGATACACAAGTAGTATTTAACACACCCACACACACACAGCCACGCTCGGTACACATTAGACGTTTAAGACATTGTAGTGTATTGTTGTACGGGAGCTCGCCGCGACCCGCAACACAAACTATGTCCTATACAAGCACGGCCAACATATTATTGTTATTGTACAGGTTTAGGCTACAGATAATCCGCCCACTATCTTACATTAAGGTCACCGCGCCACTCGCTTGTACATTTGTTATGAGAATACTAATCTTTGCGAACATTGTGGTTATAAATACGATTGTCATACACACAGACCAGTAATTTGTTCCCAAGTTAAGTATTCTGCACCAAAGTATCAACATCATCCCAATAAAAGTAATGATTGCTGTAAGATACTACAGCGCTGTTATTCATCATGACACTCGACTCGTAAAAAGTGATGCGAGTCTGTATCTAGCGGCAGTTTACTCGACGATAACCTTGTAGGCACATCACTAGGTAACGCCACGTTTTAAAGGCCATCAAGGCGTGTATCCCATTGAGACGGTATTTATCCAATATAAGGGCGCATAAACTAATTTAATGTCCGTCGTATCGACGAGCGAACACCCGCTTTACTGCTCAACGTTTAAACGTATGGGCGTTTTATGGCCCTGTAGCTGTTACGTCGCCTTTTATGGCCACGCTGCGCCAGTAATACACTCCGACAGTTTTTATAAGTGTTATTATTGAAATAACGTTTCCGTAGTACAGGCGAGTCATGTATGAGCGCAGTGATAAACAGGAGTTACTGCCAGTGAATACTTCACCGAGCGGTTTCCAAATAATTCATTTCTCAAAAGATAATATTTTGATCTCTCGCATTTCATATCACAGTTCCACCTGGTAATTTCATTCATGGAGTAAGAAATGGCGAGCGCAGTTTATTGGTCTATTAAGTTTAAGTTTAAATTAAACTGCGCTTCGTTCTGAACGAGGCAGTCGTCCAGCGAGCACTTAGTCACCAGTCACCGTCTAACTTAATGATCTGTTTGAATAATGGGAACCCCTTCTCGAGCGAATCATTTAAATAATTATATTTGCTTGAAATGAACACTTATCTCACATTGAAATTCCATGAAATGAATATTAATAATATGGCTTTTAAACACAAACACGAGCACAGCAACTTGCGCTATAATACCACGTCCTGTGTAGTATCAGCAAGTCCACGTGTAGTATCAGTAGAGAGTACACGCAGGAACTTTATCAAAGCGTATATTAATGTTTATTTACACCTCGTAAGATACAGTTTATTTAATAGAAAAGAACAGAATTATTGCAGCTAATTAAATGCACGTCGCTTAATTAACTACGCTACTGATGTTACTTGGAGAAAAAATACGAAACATTTTTTTCTATTTATATTTAAATGTAGATTCAGCGATGTGATACAAAACAAACTGAATACATGCATGGTAAGTTTTTGTCTGAATTACATTTCTTGTATAATGTTAGAATACAGCTTTAATTTGTGTCTTTTTTTACTTCTTCGATCTTTAATATTTTGCAATGACCAATGTCAGTCTTTTGTTATGGAATTTAAATTCCTGATAAATATCATCTTTCTTTAATCAACAACACCTGCATAATGGCTACTGTTTCTTTCTTTCGTACACTTTTATTGTTGTTATGTTTCAGAGTCCCATTATTAATTTGTGTGAAAAACTTCCGAAGGCTTAAGTTTGACTTGTATGAACTCAGCTGACCTAGTTATGAGGACGGTCACACCACTTTTTGTTCTCTAGATCTGTTGGGATTCCTGACTTCTCACAACTTAGCTTAATTTAATTTTTACTGAGATATGATTTACCGTACATAATATGGATAAATAAATTGACTAATTTTTACAATATGTCTTACAATTTCGACCTGTCATTCAAATGTCTATCAATTTAATACCGTACCGCTCCTGACTTAAGTCTAAAGATAGCATAAAACGGTTTCTTTTAAAAGTTAGATAGCTACCTAAAAAAAGGTACAGGTAAAAACTCAATCGACCTGAGCAGATTACAAGAAAATAAAAGTGCTGTGTAAAACGGTTCGTTCGCAGTGGCAATACACACTGAATTTGCATAATCAAAATATTTGTGCGTGTTCTATTCATGGCGGGCAATGAAAGCGATCGTCCTGACAATAACCGTTTCGCGCCAAGCTCAGCAGCCGGTGACCCGCTGAAGGTGGGCTTCGGAGCAAATTTCAATTTGCCTCGAGGAGTCTGTCGTGCATGCATATTGGCATATCAAAGACCTTTTTCACTTTATAACAAGGTATAAACTGAAGCGACTTGCAGTTTCTGTTGTTTGGATTCAGTAACGACTTTTACTTATCTATACATATAATAAAATCGTAGAAAAGTGCTGTCTGTACATTGAAAATAAAAATAAAAAAAATAGCAGGGGTTATTGTTATGTCGATGTCGAACCCAAAAATGTAATTAACTTTTTTTTTGTCTGTTTGTCTGTTTGTCTGTTTGTCTGTTTGTCTGTTTGTCTGTTTGTCTGTTTGTCTGTTTGTCTGTTTGTCTGTTTGTCTGTTTGTCTGTTCGTCTGTGCGCGCTAATCTCAGAAACGGCTGATCCGAGTTGGATGCGGTTTTCACGAATATATTGTGGGATGCTTAAATTTACATTTAGTGTTTATTTCATGTCAATCGGTTCATAAATAAAAAAGTTATGTCAAATTAAAGAATCACGTCGAACATTCTACGCTTATACCATTAATCTCCGCAACTATTTGACGGATTTGGTTGAAATTTGGTACAGATATAATTTAGAACCTTAGAATGGACATAGATATATTTTTATTTCAAAAATCAAAAAATAAAAATAAGAAATAAATTATTTATAAATATTTCTATGTCGATCGTTACACGACTTCGGTTCATGTTATTGTTTTAATTCATCGAAAAAAAGTAAATAAATAGTAAAAAGGTATGAAAAAAATAATATCAATATAATAAAACATTTAGTACAAAGAAAATGCTCTAACGGAGTATAGATAATTCTATGTCGATCTTTACACGACTTCGGTTCATGTTATTGTTTTAATTCATCGAAAAAAAGTAAATAAATAGTAAAAAGGTATGAAAAAAATAATATCAATATAATTAAACTTTTAGTACAAAGAAAATGCCCGAACGGAGTATAAATAAATAATCCAAGTTGTCTTTATCCTCGATAGATGGCGTTGGGATCGAAATAGATCGCGCTATGGTTTCGTTACATTCATTTGGTTGGGTATCGGCCGAGCGCTTCGGTACTATCGTACAAAAAGTGTATTATCAGTCGTATGATTATTTGTCTGTAGTGGTCCTGCTGTTTCGTATATTCTAAATTGGTTTCGTTGTATTTGTCAATTAATAAGTTTATTTGTTGGGTTTTCCTGGTTTTTTGGTTAAACTATTTAACGTAGGTTTAGTTTGATATCGATTATTAGTAGTTACTGTAGTTAGTTTTTTTAATAAAATTGTAAGTCTAATTTATAAATTAATTAGATTAGATTTAAGTCGTTTCTTTTAAATTATTTAGTTTAAGCTTGGTTATTATAGCATAGAGGATAGGTTGTAATATAGTTTCTTTTTTAATTGTTATAAATTCGTAATTCGTAGCTTTCTTTAGTTTTAAGTTAGTTTAAGTCCGTTTTTAAACTATTTTTTCAATGCCCTAAGTGAGTATACATCTATTAAATTCAAACGCAGAGCTCATTATGTTGATTTTTGAAGAGTTCCCTGGAATATCTTCCACATCTCATTTTTGAAGAGATCCCGCGAGATCGGGAACTATGTGGTTAAAACCAAAAATTTGCCGGAAGTCACTATTCCACGCGAACGAAGTCGCGGGCAAAAGCTAGTATCTATCATATATCCACATTTTTTAAAGAAGTTAATTTAGTTTTTATTATATTTTAATTAAGACGTACGATTATATGTTTAAGTGAAGTCGATTAGCAAATTTTGAACATCAGTTTTATTTTATCGTATCTAGTCGATTTGAACTATGTACATAATACGGTTTTTGGAAAAGAATTAGTCAGACAGTACACGGCAAGACAAGGCACGCCGCTCGGTCATGACTTGTACCACACCTACTTTCTACAGTCTGAAGTTACAGCCTTGTTTAGGGCAAGGGCGAAAGGGTTAAACGACGCCCGAATGGATTACGTAGTTATTAATGAGCTACATACCAAGGATTAAATTTAACTAAATGGATATTACAATGACCTCCGACTGACACTCTTTTACTGCGGAATTAACCGTAAGCTCATTATGTTCCTTCACAGAGATTGTAAATGTGTTAAAATGTGTTTAACGCGACCGTTTTGGTTTAACAAATGTTTTCAAGCAAATACGTGAGCGGAGTTCTGTCACGTGCTAATTAACACTTCTACGTTTACAAAGGTTTTTGTTCACCGCGTCTAATGTTAATAATTATGTCAACATTACGCGGTTGCGTAGGTGTGTACAAAATAAATTTAGCCAAAACTTATTACAGAAATAATTCCTTATGTTGGAGAATTATCAGAAGAGTAAATCAAAACATCCTGGTAACTGTTGTTTACTTAAAAATAAAGTCCTTATTGAATGACTTCTCTTCCTACAAGAGATACACGTGGCGCCGCGCGGCTGTTCGAGTAATCTTGTTATTTTTGTTAAAAACTTTGGCGTGTATGTGTGAAGTGGTTGAGTGATTGGTTCCGTACTAATGGATTTTGCGTTTGGCTCTAGGGAAAATATTTTATGACCTTGACTGATATTTATGATCAATATTGTAGAACGGCGCTAAATACAAGCTGTGTTATACCTAGAAGTAACATGAAATAATGATCGGTTTACGTTTCACAACATTTTAATTACACACAATTTTAATTATATGGAACTAGCTTCTGCCAGCGGCTTCCTCCGCATTCCCATGGGATAAAAATTATTCCAGACCAATTATAATCTACCCTGCCCTGTTTCAAATGTCATCTCGATCCCTTAACCCGTTTTGAGATGAAGTTTACCTCTCCAAACAAACGAAGAAACAAACTTTCGCATTTAAAATACATAATTATTACAGTAGTATATTGTAGAGCCGAGCTAAATACACAGTAGTCAGTACACTGTTAATTACAATACATGAAATGAAGTCAATTTCAATTGACATAGTATCAGCAGCACAGCAGTAATGAGTGTGTGTACGTTGAATCAATATTCCAGTAAGTAGAAGGACAGCTTTGGTGGGTAGTTAAAAGTTGTATTGTAAGTATTGTACACAGTGGAGGACGCGGGGCGCCGGCCGCTGGCCGCGTCCTGCCTTTTGTCTACTTTTATTAGAGACACTAACAAAGACCAACTTCAATTCTTTCCGCCAATTTTATTACAAAAAAAGGAAATATCCAAGTAAATGGCTCCATTTATTACGGAATTTCCGAAAAGGACACAAATTAGAAAGATGTTTAACGGAAAATGTTCGTCGTAAGTTTTCTAATGACATCCATTGTATGAGTTATTCTGGGCTGATGGGAATTTTGACAAGTTTCAGCTTTACGTAGATTAATTTCTGACATAGTAATAAGTAGTAGGTCGACGAGAATAGTACAATGAAAATTATTCAAAAACCAGACTAAAAGATGACAAATTAGGACAGTTGCTATAAAACCTTATGTTTCTATTCAACGCTATGCAAACAAAGAACTCGTAACCATTCCTGTGTACACTCATGACAATCCCTTAACTACAGGGTGCTTACATTCAGCACATTATTGCCGTACACTTGGTGAAATTGTTTCCAATAAATCTCCGATTGAATCCCCTTAAGCGGCTACTTTCGGAAAACGACAATGATGTGCTATTTAAAAGCACATTTTCACTTTACTAAAGTTTTCAATTATGGCCCTTATTGTGTAACGATGTGAGTTCAATATTATTGTCAGCCATTCATCAAGTATCAGCCCTTACATCTGTCTAGTGCCACCTGACTCGATATAATATTACTCGACCTTTTATCGTCGAGAGGTATTTCACCTAAACTGTTACCTTATCCCGCAGAAAATGAGATATAAACCGAAGGCTCGTTCCGCCGCGCCGCTCGCGGGCGTAAATATAAACTGTTAACTGAAGCAGTTTCGCTGATCACATTGATTTCCTCTAGTTTTTATCTGTTACGCATAAAATCTATAAACACATACAGGTAGGCCAAGTTATGCAATTTGCCTCAAACTGGAACTCCCATAAAACAATATCGGAACACCTGGCATTGTGTTAGTGATGTGATCAATCGATATCGATTTTTGTTGCCGATTTGTTGTTCTGTAGTGACGTTTTTGTTTTTTGATAGATAGGTTAGTTTTGTGTAACTATTCGTATTTTTACTATTTCAATAGAGCTGCTTAAATTTATTACTGTTTCAATGATAGTTACTTGATGTGATGTGTATAACTTAATTAATTTGACATAACACATGTATTGTAATGAGTAGAATTCCAAATACAGGATTGTTAATTCAAAACATATCAACCATTAAGGGCACCAACAGGTGAGAACATACAAAAACAGAAACCTGTATCGATGATCGGCTCGCTATCACATCACTATCAGCGGCGTTAGGGCAGGAGCTCGTATATTTTACGTCCGCGTAACACGCTCAAATGCTCTTTTTATAGTCGCGGAGACGGCCAGTAAATTTGAGTGGTGGCTGGCCTAAGCCGCTGTAAGCCGCAGTACGTGTAATTTCGTTTTATTAAGTTCCCACTCACACACTATATTAAAGTCAGCCTCTTGATACGGATGTTAGTTATTGTACCGTTATTTGTTGCCCCTTTGTTCTGTTTTATTTGTACACGGCATTTGTGAGGGAAGTATTCGTATTAACTACGTAATTAATGTTATTGCTCGTGCGAAAGAATAACTCGGGTGGTACTAATTGTTTCATTACTAAATAAACACAAGGACACTGAGGCTCGCCCACTATCCGGCACTGAATACTTCAGTAGTTCACTGCTAAGTACCTTTTAACAAAGAATCACATTATCAGCGGTATCTCATGTAGCTGATTTATCTTGCTAAACTATAAATATATAAACATGAAGACGTCGTTGTCGCAGTAATAGCAAGTCGTGTAAATTAGTTAAATGTAGGCGACGTCTTATAATAAGTGAATGTCAAAGGAGTTTCGTCAAAGAGGATTCCGCTGCGAATTGTTGCGCGACTTGCGACAATTAGCGCGGTCGCACGACAAAGCGACGCAACATTGGAATTTTAATAAAGCAGCGGGAACATGGAGTACATGAAGTAACGAACGGAGAGGATGGCACCGCACTCGTGTGGCTCGGTGGCTGTATCGTAAGATTAAGGTGCGGTTCTGTGCACGCGACACTCATAAATCTGTAAGCCGAAATGTCGAGGCCAGGTGCCTCGCTGCCGTTTGTTAAATTCCTCTAATTTATGTGCGAAAGAATTGTAAATTGCAATAATCCCTCAAGGGTTTTGTGTTACTCTCAACTCGCAAAATTACATATTTAATTAGATCACCCCTCATAATGAATATGTTAATGCTTATCGTTAAAGAGAAGCTTTTCAAGTTAAAATGATCGTCTTTAATGCGTTACATGCAGACTCCGACGAATTTTCCACAAATAACTCATGTTTGTCAAACGTATGTATGTGCTATTATGATTCAAAACGGGCTGGCTTGCTACCACCGAGGTTTATAACAGATACTCTTTGAAACGTAGAGAGCACGAATGTGTACCGAGACTGCCTTTGATTCCGTTATCAAAAGACACATCCAATAACTCATATAAGCTCACACACAGCTGCTAATTACGTGCTCCTGTCGTGTGTCGCGTGTGTCGCGTGTGTCGCGTGTGTCGCCGGCTGACACGGTACACAGCGCCAACCACTGCGCCGCGCCGCTCCGCGTCTAATTGTTTACGCCGTTCAGCTCACATTAATTGAGTTACCATTTGAAATTCCCTTTTATTTTGTTAAATGAAACGTTTGAGACGTAGGAGTTAATCATTTTCTGACAAATAATTTCGAAGCAAATTGTTGCCAACGTGGCGCGTCGCCGAGATAATTGTGTTCTCTAGTGTGGCGGTTACACGCTCGTTTTAATGTCAAATTGGTATGAAGACGTACAGTTACTCGTTATGATTGACAGTTAATAATGTTAAACGAGAAGTCTACATTACCTACGCGTACATAACTAATGAAATGATGTGGCCAATTCTATTTGCAGTGGTTGACATATTAAGTCTAGCTTTTACTAAAGGAACTTTTCTGTTGTCCCCAGTATCGCCGTCGTCATGTCAGCTGCTGTTCCTGATGGAGCCGCCCCCTCGGCTGTCGTTCTCCAACAGCACGGGCGCGCGCGTGTCCTGCGCGGCGCACGGCACGCCGGCACCCATCATATCCTGGCTCACTGAGGACGGAGCCCCTGTGTCTGATATTCCTGGACTCAGGTAACTTCTTCCTTTATACTATTCGAATTATGAAGTTGTAGTACACAGAACACACATATATGGCAAGTTTGAAGCTGCTTAACCCATGTAAGCATTTTATGTAACGTTGAGATTGTGGTCAGCTGAATGCATTCACACAGGAATCCGAGCGCACCGCACGAAGTCGGCCGGTCATCTCTGTACAAACGGTTTGTTCGGAGCAACGCAACCGAACAGCTCAGCATTTTTACTTGTATGCATTTTTATAAATGCGTCAATTTTACGTGTAGTTAGTTAGTTCGCATTCGGCGGTCAACTCATACCAATCAAATCAAATCAAATCATCTTCTAGTTTTAACCATTTAAACCAATAATTTGTAGAATTTAATATAATTCGTAATCAACCATAAATTAGTGTATTTTTTATCTCACCATTGATAACAATATAATTATCATTCATATACCAATAAAATACAACCATAAACACTACAAAAAAGGTACTCGCTTCGTACGTAGCGACACACACCTTTTTACATGGTCCTTCGAGCCTTTTGAGGACCTCGGTTCGCGAAGTACAAGTTCGGGAGTGTTTTGTGAATCAGGGACCTTGCAACCAGTGTGAATAGGGAAAGTAGGCAGTGAGTATCGTCAGAGGACGCTGCAACTAGAGGGGAGCTGTATCGTAAGGAGAAAATAAGGTCAGACCAAACCATTTTATTATTACCATATATTTGGCTTTGAACAAAATGGAAGCAATCACTATCAACCAAACTGAGATCTACGACGCTTTAGTTAAGTTCTTAACCAACTTCAAGAAAGATGGGGCCGATCGGAAAACCATGGATTACTGTAAGAGGAAATTAGAACTATTAGAAAATTACTGGAGAGATTATCAACGGAACCATAGAAAGTGCTGTGAACTTAGTGAATTTGGCCATGTATATTTTACCGAAAGTTGTTACGATAAGGCAGAGGAGGTATATTTGTCTGCCAAGCAGTTAATTACCAAAACCATGGAACTTCTTTTGTCAAAGCAACAAGGAGTTAGACAGCTTCCACAGCTTCCACAGGAGGCAGGTGTATCAAATCGAACGGAAAACGCATCCCGGTCTCAAGCTAACCAACAACAGGACAACGCAAAGAGCGCAGAACGCGTCGACAAATTAGGTGACATGATCAAAAAGCAAACCATCAACTTTAGAGCCTTTAAAAGGACAGTGGCAACCATAGAAGTGGAGAAGTTGCAGAACAAATGGGAGTTCGAAGATGCACTGAAGTGTCTTCAAAGTCGTTGGGTGGTCATTGATAATCTGCATTGGGAAATAGAGGGCGAAAATGGCGACGAAAACATGTGGTACCAAAATGAGTTTAGCGAGCATGAAAAAATTTACAACGATTTGAAGAAAACTATTAACTCGAAAATGTGGTCTGAAACACATCGAGATAAATCTACTCCAAAAATGGATATTCCAGTATTCCAGGGTAACTACCACCATTGGACTTCTTTTAAAGACTTATTTACAGAAACCATACACAAAAACCCATCGTTATCGAATGCACAAAAAATGCAGTTTTTAAAAAGTAAAGTAGCGGGAGAAGCAGAGCGTTTAATCCACCACCTTCAGATTAGCTCGGAAAATTATGAAGTGTGCTGGGAGATACTTAATCATAGATATGGTAACCAGAGACTTATATTTACATCCCATGTTAATATATTATTGAACCTACCAAACATGCAAAATCAAACAATGGGAATGTTGAAAAAGCTGCATGATGTAACCAAGGAATGTTTGCACGCAATACAAAATTTAGGCGTCGATATAACCACCTGGGACCCACTGTTGGTTCATTTGTTGGCCCAAAAACTAGACAGTGAATCGTTTTCTGAATACATGGAGTCAGTTAAAAGTCCCAGGACATTACCTATTCTGCAAGAATTCCTAGATTTCTTGGAAAATAAGTTTACCGCATTAGAGGCATCGAGGCGTAAACAAGAATCAAATAACCAGAAAACCATTCAACCAGCTCATCAAAACCAATCATACCAGAAAAAGTCATTTCAATTTAACAACCATCAGCAATCATCAAATAACAACCAATTTTATAACATGAAAAATAATGTGAAAACTATGCATGTTTCAAAATCAATAACATGCGCATTGTGTAATGCTGACCATGGATTATGGCTCTGCGCTCAATTTTTACAAATGTCGGATGAGCAAAAATTAAAAACTGTTAATCAATTAAATTATTGTGTAAATTGCCTATTTAACCATTTTAATAAACAATGTTTTTCGACCAAGCGATGTCGAAAATGCTACGCTAGCCATAACACTTTATTGCATGAAGGTATAATGATGAAAAACCAATCAAACACATCAGCAAAATCATATCATAAAGCTACGACTACACCCACCAACTTCAGAGCAGCGAAGAATGAACATGCATCCACTCATGTATCTCAGAATGATATAACCGAAACCTTGTTGTCAACAGCAATCGTCAAGATAACAGGAGCAGATGGAACTCAACATACAATGAGAGCTTTGATTGATCAAGGATCACAAATATCAATAATAAGCGAACATGCCGCTCAAATTTTAAAATTAAAGAGAAATAAATGTAAGGGTACAATTTTTGGCATCGGAGAAAAAGAAAATAACTGTAAAGGTGTAATAAAACTTCGCATCCAGTCTATTTACAGTGACTTTGCGATAGAAGGAGAGACCCTTATTATGAAAAGTTTAATCAAAAACTTACCAAATAGAACATTTGTTAAACCATCTTGGCCTCACATACAAACCATTAATTTAGCGGATCCCGAATTCTATACCAGCCGTGCAGTGGATTTACTTCTTGGAGCCGATGTATACTGTAAAATAATGCTAGGTGGCATTTTAAGAGGAGATAGTGAGGATCAACCAATCGCTCAGCAAACACAATTAGGATGGCTGCTTTGCGGGACAATGAAAACCCGTTACAATTGCAACGTCGTTCTTCATAATACAGATGACTTGCGCAGATTTTGGGAAAACGAAGACATCAACCAGCAAAATGAAATGTCCACTGAAGACCATGAATGTTTGCAGTTTTTCTTGTCAACCACAGAAAGACTTGAAGATGGTAGATTTCAAGTTCGACTACCATTCAAAAAAGACTCCAAGGAACAACTTGGAGCCAGTAAACCATTAGCTTTGGCGCAGTTTCGTAATCTAGAGAAAAAGTTACAGAGGAATCCAGAAGTAAAAAGAGAATACGAAAAGTTTATGAATGAATATATCACGTTACACCATATGGCACTATCAAACACAAATGCGACACCTGAGTGCTATTTACCGCATCACAGTGTAATTCGAGCGGAGTCAACGACCACAAAACTACGTGTTGTGTTCAACGCGTCTGCAAGATCTCTATCCGGAGTAAGTCTTAATGATATCATGTATAGAGGTCCCAATTTGCAACAGGATCTTCAGGAATTAATCCTCAAATGGAGGCAGTATGAGTATGTTTACACTGCGGACATTGAAAAAATGTACCGACAAATATTAGTGCATCCCGAAGATCAACCATACCAGAAAATATTATGGAGAGACAATCAAAACCAGCCAATTCGTACCTATCAACTTACCACCGTTACCTACGGTACAAAACCCGCACCATTTCTAGCTATGATGTGTTTGAAGCAGTTAGCAACTGCCGAACAGAAAAATTATCCCGACGCAGCAAAAGCTTTAGAAGAAAGCTTCTACATGGATGATTACTGTGGGGGCCAACATTCAATAGAGCAGGCAAATCAATTAAAACAAGACCTAATAAAAATACTCCGCAAAGGCGGATTTAATTTAAGAAAATGGGCCTCAAACGAACCTAAGCTGCTGTCTGATTTAGATAAAAGTTTGTGTAACCAGCAAACATATGAGTTCAAACAATCCGACTCCACCAAAACGTTAGGGCTTGCCTGGAACCCTCAAAAGGATAAATTTATATTTGACTCCAAATTAGAACAGGAAGTAACAACCAAACCAACCAAAAGGTCTCTGCTATCGGACATCTCAAAACTGTTCGATCCATTAGGATGGCTTACCCCTTTGAGTATTACTATGAAAATAATGTTCCAGACTGTGTGGTTATCAAACCTGAGCTGGGATGATATTCTACCAAACGATATAGAAACTAAATGGACCAAATTGAGAAGAGACCTAAAAGAAATTAATACCATAGAAGTAAATAGATGGCTCGGAATACGCAAAGACGACAAGGTACAATTACACGGGTTTTGTGACGCATCAAACCAAGCGTATGCCGCTGTGATATACTGCCGAGTCAGCAAGGGAGAGAATTCTACGGCAGTCTTAGTGGCAGCGAAAGCTAAAGTAGTGCCTATAAACAAAACTATTTCGACGCCTAGGCTGGAGTTAATGGGTGCTCAACTACTATCAAAACTAATCCAAAAAGTAAAAAGTTGCTTGGAAGATTACAACATAAAAACTTATTGCTGGACCGACTCCACTGCTGTTTTAGGGTGGATCCAAGGAGATCCAGGGAGATGGAAACCATTTGTAGCCAATCGAGTCCAAGCTATTACCAAGTTAATACCATCCGAACATTGGAAATATGTCAACACTAGCGAAAACCCAGCTGACTGCGCGAGTCGGGGATTGGCCACTAAACAATTGAAAGAACATGAGCTATGGTGGCACGGACCGTCATGGATTAAATCATTCCAAAACCAGGATACAACTCAACCAACTTACATAACTAACTTGGAAGTCAAGAAATCATCGGTAAACCAATCCAATGCAGTAGTTGTAAAACAACAAAACAAACCAATAATTTTATATATTATTAACCATTTATTAACGAAATTTAGTTGCTATGCAAAAATTATTCGTATTTTTGCATGGTTATTGCGATTACCTACTGCAAACAGAGTACGATCACCCTATCTCACGTTACAAGAGCTACGTCGCGCAAATATTATATTTATTAAGAATGTTCAACAAATGGAATTTGCTGATGACATAAATTCTTTAATAACCAAAGGAAAAGTGCATTCAAAGAGTAAACTATTAAGTTTGAATCCGTTTCTAGACCAAGATGGGATTTTACGTGTAAATGGTAGATTAAAAAACGCTCACCTAAGCCCTGGAATGAAACATCCAATTATAATACCACATAACCATAGAATTACCACATTAATAATAAAACAAGCTCATGAATTAACATTCCATGGAGGAGCGCGCCTTACATTGTCTAACATTCGACAAAAATATTGGATCATCAGCGGATATATGGCCACAAAAAAGTATATACGACAGTGCGTTACATGCCACAAACAACAACCTATTCGACAATATCAACTTATGGGTGACCTACCATCATCCAGAGTAAATCCAGCAACGCCTTTCTACCACTGCGGTGTTGATTACACAGGTTTTGTAGAAATCAAGGCTAATAAAGGACGAGGAATTAAAACCACTAAGGGGTACATAGCAATCTTCGTGTGCATGGCAACAAAAGCTGTTCATTTGGAGCTTGTATCCGATCTAACCAGTTCTGCCTTCTTAGCAGCACTGCACAGAATGGCTGCGCGACGCGGAACACCACGACACATCTATAGCGACAATGGTACCAACTTTGTCGGAGCAAACCGTCTACTTCAAGAAGAGTACGAGTGTCTACAACAAATATTTAGTGAAAACTTCTACAAAGAAATTACCGAGCTACAGGTTGAATGGCACTTTAATGCACCTTCTTGTCCACACGCGGGAGGACTTTGGGAAAGAGCTGTGCGTAGTCTTAAGCACCACCTCAAGCGTGTTATCGGCCACCAAAAACTAACCTTCGAGGAATATTGCACACTTTTAGCAAAAATAGAAGCATGTCTCAATTCTCGTCCGCTCTGTGCGCTTACGGAAGATCCTGAAGATCTCGATTTTCTGACACCAGCGCATTTCTTAACAACAAGACCAGGCGTGACTGTGATGGAAACAGCAGAAGATGCCAGAACTAGGTGGCATTTAGTAACCAAATTATATGGAGATTTGTGGAAGAAATGGAAAAGTGAATATTTAACACAATTATCTGCCAGAAACAAGTGGTTAAAATACCAGAAGAATGTTAAAGTGGGAGATCTTGTCGTTATACAAGAAGATAATTTACCAGCAGGTAGGTGGCCTGTTGGCCGAATAACAGAAGTCCACCCCGGGAACGATGATCTAGTAAGAGTGGTAACTTTAAAAACCAAAAATGGATATATCAAGCGACCTATAGTGAAACTCTCGGTTTTACCTGTAGAAACTGAAACCGAAAACGAACCAATAAAACCAAAGACTAATAATGCTGAACCAGAAGCTAGAAGTAGCCGACACGCTGGCTCACCCGCTCATCCGAGAATAGTGAACATAGCATTGGCATTGTTAATGTTCATTAGTATCATAACACCAACCACTGCATCCTTTAATTACAAACAATTAGACAGCAACCAAACCTTGTACTTTGACCCATTGGGGAAAATGCAATTGATTCGTGACAAATGGAAACTTGTCACCTACTACGACATGTCACCCTATTGGCAAGGAGATAAGGCGGTCAAGGATTTTACCAATTACCTCGAAAAAACTTGTGAAACAATCAAGGAACCGAGTCACTGTCATATGATCCTACTACAAATACGTCACGATTACAATGAGTTACAATATTACAACCAGCTGTTACTTAGTCAGCATTATAATACTCGCATGCGAACCCGACGCGGTCTTATCAACGCCGTCGGGTCAATTGCAAACTCATTGTTTGGCGTATTAGACGAGAGTTTCGCAGAAAAATACAAGCAGGACATTGAACTTGTCCACCGTAATCAAAACCACCTCGCTGAGCTATGGAAAAACCAAACTTCAATAGTGGAAGCGGAACATAATATATTGCAACGAACAGAAGCCATGATAGAAAAACAACACAAAATTATAAACAGACATCTACACGACTTAGAGTTAGCAACCAGTAACATACAAAAAGAAATCGATGTGATGACTATGCACCAAGACTTCACATTTGTGTCTATCGCTACTATTAATCTAATGCAAAACCTAAAGAGAATCCAAGACACCTTAATCGATACCATTTCAGAAGTTTACCATGGTCAAATCAGCTTACATATTCTAACACCAGCACAACTCAAACGAGAGCTGCAAATTATATATGGTCAAATGCCCAAAGATTTGGTACTGCCCATAGATAACGTCGAAAGTGACCTGCAACACATTTACAAGCTGTTGAAAACCAAAGCAAAAGTAACTGAAACTTACATCATTTTTGAAATAACCCTTCCCCTTATTGCGAGAGAAAGTTTTCAAGTGTATAAGATACTATCAGTACCACAAGAAACCGATAATAGTATGGTAAGCGTAATACCAGTCTCAGATTATGTTGCCGTGAACCTAAAAAAGGATTCTTATTTCATACCAACCGTTCATGAGCTGAATACATGCCTGCTTCACGGAGAATCATTCATGTGTGAACTATTCAAACCAATTCTCAGTCTGCAAAATGATCAAAATTTTTGTGAGATAAATCCGATCACCTACAAATGTAACGTTGAAAAATCGGTATGCCAAAACAAATGGGTTGAGTTACAGTCGACGTCACAATACCTATACTTTTGCTGTGGCAGCTATTCAGTGAAAATCATATGTGACGATCAAGTTTCCGTTCAACAGCTGACAGGGGCCGGGGTCATTAGCTTAAGTCAGTCATGTTTTATCAAAGGCAAAGATTTTTCACTATATTCATTACAACAACAGTCGAACCAAATTGAACTCGCATCTAATATTCTGATACCCGAGCTCGACCAGATTAACCATATCGTGAAGATAAAGATCCCATCAGACGAAGAATCACCAAACGACATCCTAGAGAGGCAGGGCTTGAATAAGTCCCTGTCGATCCTAGGTGAACAGATCAAAGATTTAAAATCGAGCAAAGCAGAAATAGATGATATTTCCTATCACGATATTCACCATTACACCATAGGCTACATATTGCTGACAATAGCAATAAGCGGAGCAGCAGTCTGGACATGGAGGAGATATTGTTCGCTGCCCACGCGTCGGGGCGGTGGAGAAGCTTGCCAGAGACAGGAGTCATCGGCAACCGCACCAAAAACTATTAGTGACGTGTACAGTGAAGTGCAACCGAGAATGCAGACTACAGCTGACCGTCAGCTAAGTGATAACGAACAGATAGGATTAAGTTCTTTTCTGGCCAAGCGGTGGCCCAGCACTATGCGTAAGACGGCAAATACGAATAGGTCTACATTGCCTATCCCGCGAAAAGAACGCGTTGTGACTATTGAGGACTCGTTAGTTTAAGAAAAATAGACTTAACTATAATAACTTTCTTTGTATTTTGCACTTAATTAATTTAACCGTTTAGTTAATTTATACGTATTATTTTACCAATTTACTTTTTACCTTTATATTGTTTTTTACATTGCTTATATTCATTTTACATGGCTTATATTAGTTTCACATTGTTTATTTTTATTTTCGATGGTTTGATTAGGTTTATGCTTTATCTCATCTCGTTGTCGGGAATATGTTCGGAGCAACGCAACCGAACAGCTCAGCATTTTTACTTGTATGCATTTTTATAAATGCGTCAATTTTACGTGTAGTTAGTTAGTTCGCATTCGGCGGTCAACTCATACCAATCAAATCAAATCAAATCATCTTCTAGTTTTAACCATTTAAACCAATAATTTGTAGAATTTAATATAATTCGTAATCAACCATAAATTAGTGTATTTTTTATCTCACCATTGATAACAATATAATTATCATTCATATACCAATAAAATACAACCATAAACACTACAAAAAAGGTACTCGCTTCGTACGTAGCGACACACACCTTTTTACACGGTTTAAACCCCAAATTTATAGCTCGTTAATCTTGTCTGACCCTTCCGCGTCATTGGTTCTGAATGAATTAATGCCTGCCCTCGCCCAGGGATTAGCGTGATGCTTGTCCGACTAGGAAACGACTCCGTACGGAGGCAGCGGCCCGTGAATATTGCGTGACGGATGGCTACACGTCGCCTCATTTGTTCGACCGCGATAAACTCTTCCATCGATTGATCCATTAGCCCTGTCATCAAATATATTACGGTAATTCAATTGTGTTCATCCAGCTGAAACAATGAAATCATGAAATCGTTTGAAAATTTATTCTTTATGGAAAACAAATAACTGAATCTTTATCAGAAGACGAACACTAAACGAAGTCCATTTAAAAAAATAAATCTAAAAGTGGTTAGCGCTGACACCACAAAGGGGCTCAGATATCTGAAGCTGACGTGATATCGCATTCCGTGTGGCAGTGCGCGGGCCCCGGCCGCCGCCTGTAATCCTGCGGGCCAGATTAATACTCACATCGGCTCTTTGATGGGCGGTCGGTGACTGATGGGCTTTTAACGTAACCGGCCAGAGAATTATTTTTTCAGATAAAGGGTTGTATTTGAATTTGTTTGCGGTTTAAAGTATTTAGCTTTCGGTAACATTCGATCATTAATTTTAAACCTACGTAAATTGTACTGAAGTAAATTTGGTTAGATTTGTTTTTATTAGCAAGCGAAGAAATTTTATTACAGGATGACCTCGTCACGAAATATTTTTCGTCTCTTTAGTGAAGCAAATCGACCCTTATAAGATACTATCGTAAAGAAAACTGGTAGTAGCAGTTAAGTAAGCTTGGTTTTTCCGAGTAAGTGAGCAAGTAACAGGTCGTATCGCCGGCGCCGGTAACAGATCACCTGTTCCTGCCCAACGTGTGCCCACTGAGCTGTTCACTGCGTCACTTATGAGCCGCGCTCCATTAAACACTGAACACAATGTTGTGCTCACAACACTCCTTCATACCAGTTCATTACATGTACCTAGTAAGTATTGTTCCATTTTGTTTTGTTACAACAAAAACATCGACCGGTTTATAAAATTTTGTACTTTCGAGATCACGTTCGGTGAGCAAACATTGGCGTATAAAGGTGCTTCACCGATAAACGAAAACAGGAAAGAACATGCTGACACATAATTTCCACATCACATAGTCATCAGCGAGCGAACTGATCGTTCTCTGAACCAATTTTCAATTTTCATTAGCGTCCGGCCAATTTGACGCTTTGCGTCGCGGGGCGGCGGCGTGACGGCGGCGCGGCGCGGTCGTTGCGTGATAAATGATTGATAAATTATGTATATGTACAATGAAGGGAAACTGTGAGGTACAAGGGGCGAGCGAACAGCGACTCTACTTGTAACAACTCCTGTATGATTGTTATGGTAGGATTGAATTACAGATACATTTTGTATAACTATGCCAAAACAAATCTTTGTGAGTTGACAAAGAAAACACGGTCGACCTAAAATCAAAATCTGGTCTTAGAATTCATCAGTACAATAATAAGGTACAAAATAAACAGACTCCAAATATGTACCTTATCTCTTTAGTAGGTTTCTAGAAACGAATGTATTTTATCTATATAATAGTAGTGATGAATAATTCACGAGTGGGTTCTAATAACAATAAATGTACGAACAATATTAATGTATGTGATATAAATATGTTCCCAGAAATATTTATTAGCAGTTGTAAGTATACGGTACTTGGAATTTCAAACTCAAACAAATTATGAAAACATATACATATTATACATACCTAGGTATAATGTTTATATAGTGTACCTAAATGATAAATTGTTACTGAAGTTTGTTTTTATTGTACTAACATATTTTGAGTAGCCCAAGTAGAGTGGGCGAGCTGCTAGACAAATATTTATTTTTTGGACCTTCGTCTGTTATTTTTAGCACAACACAAATATCAAAATACGCGAAACAGTAATATATTTAGGGATGTACATAATGACTTTTAATAAGTATTAAATGACGTTAAGCAATTCTACTGTAACTATTATTTATCAAGCGTTCCTGTAGAGCCAGTAACTCCCGCTCCCTCTCTTCCCTCGGCCCACCACATGCAGTTCATATTCGCGTCGTCCGGACCGTTTGTCTTCGTTACCGTAATAACCTAGTGACGTAATAACCCCGTGACGTAATAACCTCCTGACGTCTCCAGAATACGGCCACGTCAGCTGATGTCGCGCTCACAACGGATATTTAGTGTTGTTAGCTGCCACACTAAATAATTGTGCAGCGTGCTTCATTACTTGTAGTAATAAAAAAAAACTTTCATGAAAAAAATTTTTATTGATTTGAAACTTCCAAGGTATTAAAAACCGGCCAAGTGCGAGTCGGACTCGCCCATGAAGGGTTCCGTAACAGCAAGTAGATGACATATTATAAAAGTTATAAAATAACTTGGTTTTACATAGTGTTTGTATGAACGACAAAGTTATATTTGCGGTTTTTGAAAATGTTTCATTTCTTAAAAACTAATAATGATATCTGGTTCAAACCAATTTTCGTTGTTAGTTTCTATTGAAATCTACAGCATATATTTTTTTTAGTTTTCTCACTCTCTTATTTTAAAAGTTAGAGGGGGGGACACTCATTTTTCCACTTTGGAAGCGTCTAAATTTCAAACGGTTGATTTTGTCGAAAAATGGTTTTAGGAACCTTAATATCTTTTTTAAAGACCTATCCATAGACACCCATCACGGATATGTTAGATGAAAAAAAAATTTTTTTGAATCAGTTCCATGTATGGAGTGCCCCCCATTAATTTTTAAATTTATTATTTTTTATTCAAAATTCGAATAGCAGTTTCCAAAATACATCAACCTACAAAGTTTCAACTATGTAGGCCCAACAGTTTCTGAAATAAATGGCTGTGACATACGGACGGACGGACGGACGGACAGACAGACATGACGAATCTATAAGGGTTCCGTTTTTTGCCATTTGGCTACGGAACCCTAAAAAGTTCCCAAATTGTACGAATCATGGCCTACTCGTATAGATAGGAAGGTGTCTCAGAGAAAGTATGTTTCGGAATACAGCAAGCGACCAGTGGCTACTGATATTTTTTCTTCATCGCCACCAAATTACCCAGCTAATACCACCTACGAGGTTGGCGTACAAAAACCGCTCCGTAGGAAATATTACAAGTAAGCCGAGGGCGAGTCCACGTAGGAGCCTCGTTTATCTTCGTTCCTCGAATAATGTGCTGTGCGCCAATAATTGTGGATGATGTATTTACTCACTAACCATCACACGCGTACATTTGTTATAACCTCTAACCCAAGTGAATAAAGCTCATTATTCAACGCCACAGCGGCACCGTTATCGCAGTAATATATTCACTTACCAAACATATCCAGTTAAATTGAGTCGGCGAATGGTCCTTCGTAATGTTTTTCATTTGCGTTTCTCATGATTTCTGCAATTTAAATTTCGGACTGGGAAGACTTATTGAATTTGTTATAATCGCTTAAGTACAGTGTTTGTGTTTCTGAGGTAGGTAATGGCTTTACTTCACATTATAATACAAGTAGATTTAGTATTTCGTTAAGCCGATCAGGGAATTAAGTTAATATTTAAGAGTCGTTGAAAGTTGCAAACTCATAACACTGGCAGTTATTGAAACAGTTACTGCTGAGTTCTTGTGAACATTTCAGAGTAAACATTTCGTTTTATTACTGGCAACTCTGAAACTCCATTAATACTTCGTATTGTGTATCGGAATTCAATAAATAGCCAAGAATCCCTTTAGGTATAAGTTTTAGTTTGTAATAGGTTTATTACTCTTTGTTAGAGCAGACAAGTCTTTCATAAAGTTTACTTCATTTCCTCATAACTTAGAATCAATTTACAATATAGCATTTTATCCTGTTTAACATTAACAACAGAGTAAAATATCACTTAAGTTCAGTTTCCTGTATATAAGTCGAATAGAACAAAAGTTGACTCAGACAACACAACACTAGTACAGACAGCTCCCAAAAATCCGCGACCGACAAAAGTCGAGCACTTCCTACAAAGTCGGAGTAACAATTCATTTATCAATAATTTCAACTTGATTTGCAAGTACTTACTCAATTTAATCGTATTCACAAAACAAACTTTGAAAGTCACGACCGGAACAATTTGCGTTTGCTGGCTAAAATGTCTTTATGTAAAGGTTGATAGGGTTCATTTCTCTTTGTCAGGGTGTGCGCGGGGTAACGAGGTGGGGATGCCGTCATATTTCAGTGGGTAGCCGTCTATTGAGGCGTGAACCGCGATAAGGTCGACGTCTCACTAGCTGACGACACTTTTGGGAACAAAATGTTGCGGAATTCCTTAAATGCCGTTACCTCGAAACTTTCTCTTAAAAGTTGCTATAAGCATACTTTGCTAGCACTTTTTCTAGGAAGATCAAAAATATTTCTTAGTGTAAATGATAAGAACATTACATAAATATTTATTTGTTTATTGTTCAGTACAAAACTCACGAGACAAACTATTTCTTTACAAAGATATTGTATCTAGTGAAAGTGGCGAGACAGTAGACAGTAGTTGTAGAGAAGTTGTCATAAATAGCCGATAACGTTGATCTCGGTACTGATCCAACTAGCACCAAGTACTGGCCACAAGTTTGTACCGGAGGGGGGAGGGAGCGGCTCCGGATAATTTAGCCGAGCAACTTAACTACTCGTCCTCTGTGGCCAATACTGGAAGTTGCGCGGCACTCATAAAACACAGTTATATGTCATATACTCGTGTGGGACACTCACTCAATATCATGGTTTACGACTTTTGGAAGAGGATGAGGAAACTATATAAAGTAGCCTCACGTGCCTAAATAATGCATACGAGTGTTGCTTTTCCTGTCAGTCCCTCTGATAAGGATAAGTAGAAGTGAGCAGTAAACAAATTATTATAATAATGAAAACATAGTCAAAATCATTATAATATCATTTCATTACAATATCTGACCCACCTTTGTTACATACATCTTACTTTTAGTGGTATACTTGACTTATGAATAACGTTTTCTTTTCAATAGATGCTCATAGTAAATAAAATATTTTGTGCCGCTTTTATTTGAAGAAAATTCGTATAGAAAGTTTTGCAAGCGTGCTCATATTATAATAAATGAATGTTCTTATCAGTAAATAGGATGGCTATCTGAAAGGAAGGAGATGGCTGTTTGCTACAAAAATAGTATTTTCTCGAAAACTTATTGATTTACGACGTGATAACATTCTGTTTATATGACCAGTGACATCGCTCCGTTATGGTGAAGGCGGGGTAGAGGGGGGGAGGGTACGAGCTGTGATACATAAACGTCACGTCGTTTGCTCTCAATCTTAACAAGATCGCCGCCCGCCGCTCTAACATATCTGCGGACATGGCTGCAATCTTTTACCATTTAAATACAACATTAACCAACAACCGCTTAGCTTCCGACTCGAATCGCTACAAAAATATTAGGAGAATAATGGCCTCGTTTACTTGAGAATATATTTATTGTAGCTTTGGGTAAATCTTCCAACATAAAGGCTTAGTCTAGTCAGAGGGATCAATGCGGAGCTTGAAGTAAGCATTATCGATAATGCCCGTATTTCTTATAAGGGGCTACATTTAAATTTAGACTACATAATAATAGAAAACTAACACTTTAATGTAGTTGTGCCTTAGTATTGAACAGTAAACTAATGTTTTCTTATAAAAAAATATCTCTGAATATGGTACAACTTTCGAGATTGGCTGGGCTGATACAGATCAGTAAGTTACCGATACATATTACATTTCCGAGTATTCCGCTACCTACATACATATAAGCAAGAAACGAGTGACCTGTAAATACAACCGTCGCAGATATTTCCATTGTATGTCCACCACATCAGAAGACTGCACCGGGCCGCGGCTCTATAGACAATAAGTTGGTTCGCGTTCGATCGTCGGACGAATTTTTACAATTTACATGAAAATTGGCGTTCGCTGACGCGTGTGCACAATTATCGGGACGGACGCCGGACGCCGGGTGCGAGCCGGACAGCGGCGTGCCGTGCTGTGCTGTCACACTACATTTTTGTTCTACAATTTTGAAATGTTGTTCTGCATTGACTCTGGTGCAGATACTAACGTTAAATGCTAAAAATAATTTGCAGACATACGTAACATTATATGTGTAACAATTAACTTAAAGATGAAACTCGTTTCACCGATAGACTGAGAAACATAAAAGTGTTTGTACACTAATATCAATTGTGACTGTACACTATCATCAGTAGCAAACTATAAAAATCTCGATCGTCAAACCATCAAAATGTAAAGACCAAAATACCCGAATGCTCTTCCAACCTTGGACGGCATGTCATCCTCGACGGCTGGTTACATTATATCGAGTGCTGGGCAGTGCATGCCCCCGGAACTCCTCGTCAGCTGTCCTATCGCTGCCAATGGTGACGTTTATTATGGCGGGAGACGGCAGGGGGGGGAGCACTCTGTATGACAATGTTTTTGATAGCACACATTTGATTGTATTGTTTGAAGTCTGTTACGATTGCAGAAGTAATAATAATTTTACTTTCGAAATAACAATAAAGTTAGTTCTATAAAATTCATATTTTTATTTTATTATCAATGTAGTGGTTTTGAACTAGTAAGAAGTGATCGAAGGTTTAGAATTGGACTCTTCAAGAAAGATCCGGAATAAGAAAATAAGTACATGAAGTTAATATTTCACATTGTTGATAGGCTGTGTTTATGTCGACACTCACTTAACGATAACCTAATTTTAAACGGAGCTCATGGTAACAAATTAGGGAGCAGTGTCGGTGGGGGACGATCAATCATCGAGCGTAACGTGTATAACTTGTGACGTCATTAATATAACAGGAGCGTGTGACGTCACGGCTCCCATACGTCTCTGTCACGCCGGCCACTGGTAACCGATTGCTCTTCACTTGTTTCATCCGAACCGCTTTGAAAACGGACCTCACTGTAATCTCCTGCTAACCTTTGTGACCCCGCACTACTGCTTATTCTACAACTTAATCAACTTGTCTCGCAGTGACAGCACAACAAACAGATTGCTTTACTTTGTACTATCTGCTGTTTGCCAATTTACTAAAGCATAATTTTATAGATGTGTCACGTTATTTGCAGCCGAAACTGTTCTTGGAAAAGAATGTCAGTGACACAACGTGATTTCGTCCATGTCATTCAAAAGGAACGCATTACTAGTAGAACACGCGCCGCCTGCGTCACTAGCTATCAGCATTCAGGCCGCGCCTGTCAACACTATTCCACGAGGGTTCACTAACACTATTTGTCATGGGGCCAGTCTGCTATGGAAACTGCATGATTTTCTTTGTTCTGGTGTCCAATCCATTGTTTCCATTTTGTTAGTGATTTAATCATGCTTTTGTAATATTTTCGAGTAAATTAGTTCACGTTTTCTAACCGTCGTGTCGGGGATTATCCCATACCTGTAGGGATCTTGTTAAGGATTATAAAGGGATGATCCCGCTTACAAAATTTTGGAAATCACTTCCGAAGAAGTTCCTCCGCAGTTGACTAATGGCTGTTGCAGCTTTCAGTAGTTTACAATAATAACGTTTACGGGTTCACTTCGTCAGAGTTTCAAAATATTCGTATGTAGTCAAAGTATCTCCTGCGACTGAACATGGCTTTCCTACAAAACCTTACTTGCTGAAGTTTTCTGAACATTTCCCGAATATAGTTAAAAGTTTCCGCGTATTTTGAGTTAATGTTTATCAACCGCAGAACAAAGTTTTACTATGTGTACGTTACGAATGTCGGAACTGGTTATTTTCGTTTACAGTGAATCTTAGACATAATTTGATTTATTCTATGTTTGGCTAACATTTACTTATATTTAGTAGCAGTAAATTTGCTTTGCTTCAAAGATTTCACGAAGTTTGAATCGTCTGATTTCAACATTGCTCTATAAAAAATCTGTCATAATTGTGTGTGTGTGGTGCTCATCGACTGCATCGTTTCCCAGTTGACAAAGCCGGTAAGTGTCGCACATCGATCTCGTCGCGTCGCTGCTCTCTGCTCGTTACTGACGGACGTAGTTTGTTGCTCGTCGCTCATGTACCCCATACTTATCAAACTAAATATTGCTTTCACAATCTTTTACAAAAAAAGTACTTCACGATGTTTGTACCAGAACTTGTAAAATGTTGCGCACAACCTTCACAAAATCGTATAAAAATGGCGAGTGAAGTGCAGTAACTTGGCGCTGAATATGTTAATTACGAGACTCACAAAATACACAATGTTCGGCTCCGCTCTCCATGCGAGTCACTCGTTAAATTTCTAAGCACATTTTTATGGCTTCACACAATCTTTAGCTGTGAATTTTCCAGCGTGTGGGCGTTTATTAGAAAAGTTGCGACTACTCGCACTGTGATTAGTTTCCGAAGCGAATAATACTACACACTCGCAATATCAGACGTTTATGAAAGTGGGCGTGGCCAGCAGCGCCGCGCCGCGGACTTAGTTGGCGTTAATCCTTTAGGCTATTTATAATACCTATGTAAAATTACGGGTAAACTTCGGTCCGTGTTCGACGTAATCCTTGAAAGTGGGAGATCAATTTGTGTTATCGTTTAAGCGTTAACGTTTAAGCTGTGTTCTACAGAACTTTTCAATGCTTCGCTTTAAAATTTGGAGAATTGATCAATTGCTTTATTTTCAGAAGCCTACTTTTTGGGAAAATAACTGAACTATTTTTGAAACAATGATACTTACCAATTACAATGATAATTGATTTCAAAGTAAAAAAATATAAAAGTAATAAGAATAATCAATACGATAATCAATATTTAAGTTTAAGTACTATTGGACAAATAGCTAAATTCAGACATTTTTAATTACTTCATTCATTTCTTCATCGTAAAAGTACCTCCACAATCAGCTCCCGCGCTGTGTTATTCTTGTATACTCGTACTACGAGCCTATGTGTGTGTGTGTGTAGTTAAGTAATGACGTATAGAGAGCGATTGTGTGGACCTCTAATTTAACTTTTATTCTGTGTGCCGAGCCTTAATTTCAGTTGTGGAATTTGTTCCTGCGTGTAATTCATGCGGGCTCCGTTTATTTGTTCACATTTGGATTACTGTGAGTTGTGTTCAGTTTTTGAGACGCGAAATAAGTTTTACTACAGTTTTGTTTATGTTAATTGGCTGCTAATCGCACCTACAATATACATGTATGTATAACTTCTGACGTTTGACCTAAGCAACGAGTATTTATTTAACAAAATTATACAGAAGTCGATCTCGTTTTTAATCATCCCAAAAAAATAAAAAGACGCTCGAATATGCAATGGACATTGGTGTAACTGTATATAAAGATGTACAAAGGGCGCGGACTGCGGCGACCCCAAATAAATGAGGGTCCGGCAGGGGATGCTGGCACTGGATACCATCAATAACAATACTCGGAATCCGTTCCATCAGACATCTTTATACAGGCGTTGTAAGAAATATGTATTTTAAATATTTTTTCGTGATTTACATATTTAACAACATTATGCAGAGATTTGGTCATTTGTTTGTATTGAATGGACTCGGAAACTACTGGACCATTTATTATCACAATATTTGTAACAAAACTTACGTTCTTAATAACAACATAGATTATTATCTCAAAAGTCCTACGGAATGTCGATCTGCTTTAAATGCCAAGTGTACAAAGCTGTAACAAAAGCTGGTTGAAAGTAACCCCAACTTGGAGCTCATTCATAACACAACCAGATCGCGCTACAATCTTGAAAGAGATACAAAGTAACATGAATACTTCCTTCAGCTCCGTCCATAGTTGGGAGCGGCGACAATGTCGATTATTATGTAAATGCGATTTGTTCAGCGATGTTATGTAGTCCGCACCACTACCAGCATAGTAATTGAAAATCGCCAGTGAAGAGCTGTAAAACTGAACAACTTCTACGAGAGCGTAATAAAAAGATTTCCGTTTGATTTTTCTATAAGAGATTTTATTGCATTAGGTTTTATTCTTTGGAACAATTTTGTATTTTATGTGTTAGTTGGAAAGCTATTGTGAGTCGAAATACGAGTGTTATGGTTGTGGGAACTTCATCAATGTTCGTTTATTGACTTTAAAATGTTTATTTGTATTCGCTGTTGTTTTGTTTGGAGTTGTTTGCATTAATGTGGATCAAACATACAATGAAATTCATTTTAAATGTCTCTTTATTGCATTGTTTAACTTGTGTATTTTATTTTTTAAACAATTTTTCTTCGTTTATGATAAAAGGTCAATCAGATTTTTGGTTCATACACTTATTCTCGACGACCTTACATATCTTTTTTATGAAACCAGTTTAAAAGTTGGTATCCGAACACGCTCAACACTTTTCACCCTTCTCCATCTCGTTGTGTTTAGTTATTGTCCCCACAACAATTATAAAAGTTTATATCAAGATCTTATTTGGTATTTATAATAAAAGAGCTGGAGCTGAAATAATCTGAACAATGTTCTCCGCCAAACTTGACTTGGAATTCTTTTACTTTTTCTTATCTCGCTACTTCCGTGCGAACATTGTCACGTAATCTCGAAACATTGTTGAATCAACAAAAGATATTCCTCCATTAAAATTAGCTCGTTCAAACTAATCTTTTTTTATGAAAGACGGTTGCTTTTCATTACGTTTCTGTGTGTAAAGTATATTCAAAGTGTTCTCAGCCGTTATCCTGGTACGTAATGGTCGGTGTACCCGAGGGATTCCGACGGAAAATTGTGCGGACAAAAGGTATCGAAGGATAAACCGCCCCGTGCCCGTGTCTCGCGCCGCACTTACTTGTGAGCTGAAGAACTCACCCACACACACATACAACATTTTTGAATCGCACACACTTTGTAGTGTTTCATGTGAAATTAAATCTTTACACACACATTGATACATTTCAAGACTTACGCACACATGTCTAATCCTAATCGCATGTAACAGAGAATTAGCAACATCGCGGCGTATGTGTGTGTGTCATTGTTGGTAGGTGTTGTTATGTGTTGTGAGTGTGTGCGTGGGTTGATTGCTATGAAGAGGACGGAGTGTTCGGGGCCAGATTCAGGTTTGTTAAAAATAATGTCTTGTGGTATGAGCCCTTCATTTCAACATCGGAATTCTTTTGTCCGCTGCCAAATTGTTCGCATTCAAAAAGTATTCTCTTTTTTCTTTTATGTTAATGATTACTGGATCCGAATTTGTATAAAATATCTTTTAAAACTTACCGTTTTTAATGATGGTTATTATTTATTTTATGCTAAAAGTATTGTGTTTCGGAGTTGGCTTTAAATTTAATAGACGAAATACTAGTACAACCTTCTGAGATTTAATAATTATTTCACTTGAAAATAGACCTATAATACGATTACGGCTAACAATCAAATATTTTTTATTTTACGTGCATACATGCAGTATTTAATACTTTTGTATAAACCAATACTTAAAATTAATAAGCAAACAATTCGGATTAAGATAACAACAACAAGAACAACAACGGTTCATTGTTTAATTACACCCTCGGAATAACGCGCTGGCTCCCTGACTACAGTGTAATCCAGTGTGCGCCGGGATCAACTTAACATATTATCATAACATTCAAGGACCTTGAAGGTCTACAATAATCCGAGCATTATCGTCAAAGTCGCGACATTAAGGCCGGGTCTACACTCGATAAACTAAAGCTAATATTAATAATGTTGCCTTTGCATAGAATTGTTTCGAGCGTTTGTCGAGCAAACAATCGGCCCTTTGGGTTCGCTCGTAAAACTGGCCTCCTCAGTGTGCCCTACGCACTACATTATGGGTATCGAACCTGTTAAGGGTTGGCCCAAGTGATACGAGGCCTCTTGAATAAACAGACAAGGTACGTCTTGTAACCACTTTACATTGAACATGAAACACGCAATTTTATTATGTTTGCTTCCAGTTAAGCTAGTACTTTACATTTTCCAACACAATATGTATTTTAGAAATTAACACGAATTCTTTCCAACTTTGTATTTTACTTAATAAGCAATAAAATTCGCTTTAGTGCTCATAAAACAGAGTTAAAACTGTAGTTTATACAAACTTTAACGGTGTGTTGTTACTTTTTCATTAGTTGTAATTAAATAAACAAGTAGATACTTGGGAGTTTTGTTATCGCCAACTGCTTCTTTTAACTGTGAAACATTTTAAAAGAATCGTAGTCACAAGCCAACCAAACCACACAGTAGGTAAACAGATAAGTGGACATTGTTAAAGATTGTCAGATTTAAAAGTAAAACCTTGTAGAGTTAGTTTGTTGTATGTTTACCTCCCAACTCGAAACAAAAGAAAGAACAAGTACATTATCGTAATGTTCCCATTAGACACATTGTATAATCCCAAGCCACACACAAGCAATCTATCGCCATTAAACTTCCCATCCTATAACAAACATGCTTTGCACAAGTTCTGCCAAATATTTGCCGGCGCTCTGCGGGCTAGTGGAGATTGCCCGAGCCCTGCCCGAACCCTGCCCTCACTCTGCCCTCACTTTGTCCACGCTCTGCCCACACTCTGCCCGCACGTTGCCCTTACTCTGCCCTCGTTACACCGATTGATACTGTTGATGAATTCGTGCGGGTATAGTCGTCACGGCGCATTAACAACTTTCGGGACTATTTGAATACAAGGCTTTTGTTTGACTTTCCATGTAAAGGGTTAAATACATATGTATGTATGATTTATAGTTTTGCTGTCGGGAATGCTTTGTTGATTACTTTGTTATTATAATGTAGAAACAGTTAATTTACGAGGGATTAGAACAAACTTTATGCTGTTACTTACAGGGATAATAAATTCAAAACCCGGCTAATGAGTTTATGGCCGACCTGTTAAAAAACATGAATTAATGGATATGTCTAAGATTGGTTTTAAAAGCATTGCTAATGATAGAATTACTTAAGACTCATTATTCATGTATTATAATGAATGCGCACACGCTCCAGTGACCCGCACACCACCACTTACTGTCAGGATTACGTGCTATGAAACGCTGACGTACGGCTGAGGCTCAGCATCTCGAAGCTTCAGTTCAAAGCCTGCGCCTTATCTGAGCATATATATGCAGGACCTAAAATTATTTCTGTATATGTTATGTGTGGGTCTACAAATAAGGTTTTAGGTAAACAATAGATCGTATTTATCTTTAACACAATTGTAATTTATACCTTTTAAAACACGATAACTTTAGATTAATATAGAACTCACGCGAGTAATTTAGGTTTGAGAGGATCTATAGTTCAATAGAGAACTAAAGAACGGCCCTAATACCGGCCGTCTAAGCTCTTAATTCCGTTGTAAGCCAAACTTCGCACAGTCGTACCCAGCGGTATTCAATATTCCGTCCTGAATAATTCATATATTACCAACATACGATTAGGATGTACATCAGATTTTATTTCCCTTTCTGAACAGAATTACACTTGCAAATGGATTAGGATCACACTCTAGGTATGTGCACTGTTACGAGCTCTTGACGAATAGTCTGCTTCGTCTTACGAGCTGTTCATAAAATTAATTATACGAAGTGGTCCACCGTTTACTTAAATTCACTAGGAAAACATCAAGCAACGAACACAGTACACACAAGTCATTTGAAGATACAAAAAAATAAAGGAACAAAAAAAGACGTGTCACAAGAAATGGTATTATTTCGTAGCACACGACTACGAATTTGCGGAGTCGGCTACGACGTAGCAATTTTCGTAGCACGACATGATAATAATTTGAAAAATTGCAGTTACTAGGGTAGAGTATATCAGAAGCTCACAGATGGCAATGTGACACGAGTTTTCGAAATTCACAGAACAGTTTGAACGTTCATTATATGGCAGTGGATGTTGTATGTAAATTATTTGCAAAGCTCACGGCTTGAGGTTGCTAGTCAGTATGTTTATCAAAGCCTTCGGAGCGTTAGTGACAGTAACTCTCGGTTACTTTGACGCGCGCTAATTGGGAAGTGTCTAATGTTAAGTAGCAGTTCTACGTACTGGCTGGTACTCTTATAGTTTAAATTACTGACTATTCAAGTCTATTAACTACTAACATGTTTAGTGCTGATTCGTTAGCGGTGAACTAAACATTAAATGAAGTAAACATTAAAATATATAAAGAAAAATATGAATAATAGTGAATCGTTTTGATAAACAAATCGTATAGTAACCACTTTTAAAAATTTGTTTAAAAAGTCAACCTAATCAAAAGCGGAGTATACATACAGTATGCTTTTGCGCACTATTGAACATTTTAATATTTAGCTAAAGTTTTGACATATACACCCACTAATATTCCGAAGGACTTCACCTTAACACGGTTGCCACATCCGCCGCCACGTGGCGCGACATTGTCGCCGGCTGAACATGTTCATCATTAGCAGAACGTATTTAAATGCCAAGCCGCAACATCTTCTACGTCGGCCGTTGTTTACTTATGGCAATACTAGGAGTTCACACTACGACATTGTGTATTCTCTAGTAATAACTGCCTTTTATTAATAATGGAGAGGAAAGCTGAACACACAAAATGTTACAAGTTGTTATATTAATGATATACAAACAATGTTATGAAGAGACGAAGTATCAGCAAATAACACAAATGAACAAACACGATCCCGCGACCGGCGACCGGCGCCGTGCCGTGTACGGTACGTGATACAAACCGCATACGTTTCGTCACACGAACATTACGAGTCACATAAAAAGTCGCAGCATCATCGCTACACGAAAAATAGCAGATATGTCAGAATATTTTATTCAGCTTTCTGATATATTTCAGATGAACATTCTTTTGTTTTGTCAAAATAAAAAAAAAAAACAGTCGCTGTTATTGACACACCGAACCTTTTAAACTTTAACAAAACATTACAAAGAAAAAAATATCATAAATTCCATGTAGCAATAAAAAATATTTCCTCTCTTTAATACCGATGAAAATATTTTACCATATTATCCAAAATGTTATTATTTTAATTCATAAGTTTACTTTCAATCACTCATGTCCCACGATATCTCGGAGACATATAGGCGAGGAGGCCGCGACACAATCTCGCTGGCATGCAATATTCATGCGGCATGAGTCACGTAAACACCGCCATGATTATTTTATTGTGACCTTACACTCTTATTGGGACACACGACCTTTACTTGAGAGATTGATAGAGACTCCTGTTATAGGCCCCTCGTGTGTTCCACAAACTCAGTCAGGATTACAAGCATTTTTTGTGTATTCGAATAAAAAGCTCAGCAATTACTTAAACCATTTTGATAATAATTCAATATTACGTTGGCACTTTGATATTAATTCAAATTTAGACATTGTTACTGTTTTCTTGGTACAACTGTTAGTGAAGACGCTTTATTAAAGCAATAGTGATAACCCCAATAGTAATAATGACAAGTTCGATTAATTTAAATAAGACACACATTAAATGTGTTTAGAAAGTACCGAAAATGTTTGGCCGCAAATAATTTCATAAGCTGAAACATGTGAGCGGTGCAATAAATCTGTCGGTAATGTATAGCCGGGCGGTATAACGTACACTATCGTTTTAAACGCGACGGTTATAAATGGCGCGAACCACAGTCCGACCCGACTTCCATTCAAACGTTATTTTTCTTACATTCACCGACATTTTTTATCCAAACCAAAAATCATGGCTCATTTATCTTATTCACAAACCCGCAGATTCTATTAAAAAGATTTTCTTATTCAAAAACGCCAAGGAATTGAATCGGAATGGAAAGGAACAGTATCTGGGTGATTAATTACGAGGACAGTCACAGAAGTGAGTGTTTTGTTTCAACTTATCATTTGTATTCAAAGAGATTATTCAATAGAAACAGCAGGACACTATGAATAGCAGGGCGCCGCCGTTTGAAGGCCGCACAAAAATCGTTTTGAATTTAAATAAATGTGAGCGTTGAAAGACCCGCCGCTGGTTTAATTATAAATATTCTATGACACGTCCGAAATAGGCTTACATTAATAACAGTATAGACGAACAATAAAACTCCGAACTGTAACATAATAAAATCGAATTTATGTTTCATTTAACAGTATCGAAATTGGATTGATATTGATATCTACTCAGTTACATACACTATGTTTAGTGAGAGTAAACGTGACTCGTAGACGCGAGGTTTCATGTTTGGTTCTTTCTCCGGATTTCAGGTATGTAAATAACAAATTAAATATTAATTGAACTCAACGAACGTATCTGTAATTACATACCTTACGTAATAATTAATTACGATTACTCTGTTTTAATGGGAAACCGTTTCAAATGATGTCGTTTGTAATTCTGTTCAGCATTAATTGAATCCCACTGAGATTAAACGTAACTTCAAATATCGGTGATACATTTTGACTTAATCTAAGTTTCTTTTATACTTACTTTCTGGTTCCTATACTAGAGCAGTCGACCGAGACCTTTATGAACTTTATATAACAAACGGTGTTATCTACCTGAGCGAGACAGTGCTCCACAAAATCAGCCACGCCATGCTGAAATGAGATGTAATATCAAGCAAGGGTACACCTTGATAACTGAGACTCAATAAACTCCCTGCTTAACGGGAAACGTATAAAAATTGATGACACCACTTTTATGAGCAAAAACGTAACCCAGTGAGTTAACAGTAAGGGCTGAGCCGGTCGCAAGTTATTACTTAAAATAAGGTCTCTCGTAACTCTCGTGTGGACCTCAGACGTCGACGATTGAAGCCGTTAAATCCATGATCGAGGAACCTCCTCGTGACCCGCTCACGTAACTACCTTTTTTATCTTCCATAAATTTTGTATGCCGCCTTTACAACGCTCCAACTAGTGAATGCTTAACGAAATAGTTTCTTCAATTGGTTTAGGAGGGATTCTGAGGCTTTGACAGATCAAGATCTTGATCAACTAAACTGGCAGACTGCTTTACCTGTATAGAATACGTAAATTTATACGTAAGCTCTCTGAAGGTAGTTGGAGCTGAGTCGGAGCCGGATTCAGTTGGATATCAGTACTTTACATGTAGCAGTCTCCCAGCTGTACTACCTACTAGTGAAGGGACAAGACATACGAGTATAAATAGGTATAACACCATACTAATATATTTAATTGTTTTGCTAATTTGCGAAAACAAAGTAAACAGTTCCTACTACCTTACAATAAGTTTGAACAAAGTTAAAAATATGGCTCAGAAACATCAAACAAAGTGCTGGCAGTGAGTGCTTGCTAATAGTAAGTTGGTCAAGTTACGCCAGCGTTCGGACGAGCGGTGATACAAACAAACTTGCGATATCTTCAACTTCTCGTAACAATCCAAACTAAGGAAGATATTACTTGCTTTCATATTTTAAAAACATTTTCTCTTAAGACTTATAATGGACGGCGCTCTTGAAGCGGCCGACGCGACGCCAAGGAGGACCACCTTTGATAAAATTTGCTTTTTACTGCAAATGCAAATTGAGATTCTAAAAATTTCTTTTAAGTCAACGAGGCGTAAGTTTGTTACTGCGATTGCTCGTTACGATGAAATAATATTAAACGTGAAATCATAAATTATTTTATCGATAAATAACCATATAATGTTTACGAATGAAATGTGATGTAGGGACTATTTCCAGAGAATTCCATGTATAACAGAATATTGTTTGTTGTTTACTCCGGGCATTCAATAATGAGCTTTACAAGTAACAGAATTGTAATTAAATATTGCCATCGTTCTCATTACCGTTCCAGTTAATTGCTGTTGTTAACATGAATTCATTGGAAAACTGATTATTGAGCTGTTTGGGAATGATGGACTGACAGTAATATTATTTAACAAACATGTAATTGCATCGTATTTGCATTGGATTCTGTCCGCTTGAGTTGTGGCCAATAAATAACGTACAGTTGCCGCGGTACAGTTTCTCACCCGGCGTACACTATCCGTCGTGAACTTTTATATCGAGTTAAAGGAAACATCGCAACAGGTGATCCTGGTTTATATTTATTTTCCTTCCACTTCTTTGGACTTATAATGGTTGAGGAAAATTTGCCCGAATATTGTGAACGTATTCAAGTACAATAATAATTGCCCATAACTCTTACGCACTTCATCTACTGAAAATGGTTTGACACCATTATCTTTACTGTTAGAAAGCTGGTTGGAGATCGTAGTTTAAAGGTTCAGGTTTACAAGTGAACACTGTTGCCCGGTCACCGTTCTTGACTCTTACAATCAGTAGTAGCAATTTGTCACTTAAATTACTATTGTTGTATTCTACACTGCTGTCACTCCAGGACACTGCTGGATGCCTGTTAATAATAGTTTAAATTATCCTGTATTGTATGTACAGGGTGTGGTTTGTTTGCAGGAGCGCGCTGTCGAACGGCACGCTGTGGCTGGGCGCGTTCTCGGCGGCGCAGTACCGCAGCGACGTGCACGCCGCCGTGTACCGCTGCCGCGCCGCCAGCACCGCCGGCACCATCCTCTCGCGGGACATGAGGCTCGAGGCCGGTGAGTCCACCGCTATTGTTACACGCTATGTAATTTACAAAATGTATACAGATACGTAGTTTAGTAAAAAAGGTAATAATTTTTTCACACGAACTCCTCGTGTGAGTTACATTTGTCTTGGTAAGTAAACTTGTAATTTAGTACTTAATGCAATATAGATCAGAAAACGGCAGGAAAACAACGATATTTTCCTTTCATATTTCCACTGTCAATCTTCATACAAAATGTTTATTAAGCACAAAAGCCATTCGGAATAAATAATCACACCAATTTGCGAAGTAATGTAACATGACAGTTGTCTCGTTAAATAAAACAGTGAATGTTTACCTGCACAAGTAGCACTGGGAGCATGTTGTAACGAACTGTGAAGGTTAGTTCAGACGTCGCGGCGGCCGCAGACCGCAGCGCGCGCGACGTGCCGCGAGCTTGCGGTCACGGCAGACACACGAGGACGGCACGAGTACTACTATGTACTACCACACTATTCGTACAGATACTCGTACTTCGCATTACCCCTAGCTCTCTGTGAAAATCTATTTTACCACATGACCATTGAAATAGGCTAATGATGAAAGAAGAAAATAACCTGACGGCGCGGTGGCTGGGCAACTGGCTTACAGTGCGACTAGCCGCATAACGGGTAAACGGGTTTGATTGCCGCACGGAACCACTTCTTGTATGATCAACAAATTGTTTCGGTCTGGGTAAACGCACCCACAATACAAGAAAAAGTTCTAGTGTGTTCCAACGATAATTAAAAAAAAATTAAGATCGTTAATACAAACAAAGAGAATGAACAGAACACTCATTGCATGTATAATACAATATTAATAGAAAATATTATATTAACGTTGCTTGATAAATATGATTAATTTAGTGAAACGTGCATGACAATGCGGTGTGCACAGCTGCACTGCGACATCGCTCATCTAGATGCCGATAGAGTAACAATTCATTCTGACCCTTTAGGAACCCTCCGTGTAATTCATTAAATAAATAAAACAGTTATCATGGAAACAATGCGTCGATTCACCATTTCAAAAATGAAGGAAGGTACTTAAGAAGGAACTTTGTAAATTGATATCAAATTAACGAAACTTCATGAAAGTCAAGGTCGAAATAATTTCCTTCAATTACACCGGAGAGGCACTTGTAAAGGTCAAACTACAAAATAGAAATAATATTTATAGTCGGTCTGTCGGACCTATAGTGAAGTATTTGTCTGGTTCCTGAGCCTTCCAATGGAGAAAAATGAACTGGAAAGTTTATGGTTACTCTTTTTCAATTATTCGTTTTTATATTCTTCAAGTTGATAGTAATCTCAATGACAATGAACAACTGTATGGATATTTTAATCATCGTAATTAAGTAGTAGTAATACTATTCTCTTGATTTTACCTTTAACATAATTCGAGTCTTTGACCACAAGTACTTTGATGAATAATTAACTAATGTTTAAAGCGGTTGACGAATTGCGACACAGTGGAATTGTAATTAAAATTTTCTAAGAACAGTGTGGCGAGAAAGATGGTTTCACAGAGACGCTTTAGAGAAACTGTTGAGTATGCATGGTGCGTGTGCCTACGGACCTTTATTTACAACTAGGTGCGTGTGCCTACGGACCTTTATTTACATAGATTAATATTAAATGCCAGTGTATCTTAAGCAAGCAGGGGCTTCACTCGTATCCTTATGTTTATCAGAAACAACGAGTGATATGAACAACGTGATAGTATTTATTTCACGAGTAGAGACAGACGCATTAAGGTAACACCCACTTTTTGCTACTCGTAGTTACACCGGGTAAAATCTTCAGCGTTCGAATTTTACTGAGAACTATAATTAAATAACTCACAATTATTGTTTTCGAATTGATTACTCAACAGTTTAGTGTCAACTAACAAGGCAGTCAACTCGATATGAATATTTTAAGTTTGTAATTCCCCAAGTGATAAGAGTCGTACATTTGATCCAGTCGGAACAAATAATTTGCGTGGATTGTTGAGACACAGCATGTAGGTCGCGCTGCGGCTGCGGTGCGCCGCGCGACGTGATGCGATTAATTGTATTTTATTCAATGCTCAATGGCGCTTTGTTTGTTTTATATGTCTCTCATTCCGATTGCACCTTGTAACCGCTAATGTTCAATGTACGTTAATGTTTTGAAGACTCTAACCGTATTAAAGAGCTTGGGATCCATGTTTTTCCAGAGAATCCCGTAATATATGTATAGGTCGTGCATTATTTAACAAAGTTTCCTTTGACTAGACTAGGTAATACGTTGTGTACAATTCTATATTTGACACTATTAATCAGACTAAAAAACTCAAACAGTATTTCACCGAACCCAGCAATCGAACCTGACTAAACCCATTTCTGCTAGCAGTATCATACACAAACTTATATTTTCACACGTTATCCCCAATACCCGCAAAGTTACAAAGCTTCTAATTACGAAATTACCTTCTGACCTCTTTCCGATATTGGGAAATAGCTGGCAACACCAGAAATGTGCGGCGTCCAGTTAATGGGAATACTTGAAGGGATTCGGTGAAGTTAATCTGGCGTCGCGCGTCACGCGTCGTGTCGCGCCGCGCCGCGCGGCTCCGTGCGCCCGGCACGGCGGGACGCGTGTAATCCGACGCCACACGCTCCACGAAATACTTCGCACAATCTCCTTGAACACAGATTATTCGACGGAAACGACACCGGCATTGCCCCAAACCTCCAATATTTTCCATCAACAGCTTTATTACAGCCATTACTTTTTTCTTAATTCTTAGTAAACACATTACTGTCATCCACAGGCTTTGGTAGCTCTAACTAGTAGAAAAAATATGGTTCATTTATCGAGATTTATCTAGTTAGTAATCTCGTAATGTCATTACATTCTTGATAATTATAAAGCTTAATACTTTAGTAGTCAAGTTATTTTTTCTAAAGAGACCTAATTAAATTAATAATTATCTCTTTGTAGCTCCGTCCCCAGCTCTCGCTTAATCTGTGTCCTTACGTAATCGTGACGTCACTCTCTATTCTATTAGGTGACGTTTTTTCCCAATAAGCACTTAAGCAAGTTTAAGAGCGCCACCGTTACAAAATTGTGTTGCTTCGGGAAAAGTTGGCTGTTTAATTTTCATGAATCAAGTTAAGGTTAGGGACAAGTCAAGTATCTGACAACGTGAACTCGAGTGTTAGAGGAATATTAATAAAAGTATTTCGAATCAAAGTGCTTAAGTTCCACTCTCCACTCACTCGAAATAGTATTCAGAACGTGTTCCCCAAAGCGCTTATTTTTGTGTTGTTCAGCATTACATTGCAAGTTACACAGTTCAACGATAATAGCTACTGATCGAGACAGCAATGGACTGTAAAATAGAATTTATGCAAGTTTTGTAGTGAGTTTGTTTATATTTTTCTTTTACTTAAAAAATACTTAAATATAAGCTACACGACATTACAGTGAAGCAGCTAGATTCTTTTAAAAACGATTTTTAAACAGCAAACGTTGTTTTTATTCACGTTGTATTTACTTTTCCCGTTTCCCTGTATTCGCCAGAGAAATATAAAAACACTTACAGAATAGAACCCGCCAACCCTCACACAAACTCTGCTATTATTACAAACGACACGCCATACAAGTGTCCTATGAGATTTCCCATAAAAACGCGTCGCCATTCCCGGAGTATTATCGAATCAGCACCCTTCAATTTATATATTTGATTACGTGCACTAAACGGTTAGGACCTTTCTTTGTCGTGTAGAAAAACACGTAGCGACGTGACTTGTATGCTTATATTCAATCTAACGTCCAAAGGGACCGAGTGTGACAGGAATTTGAAACGATGTCGTCGACGAGAAATGAGAACTGACTTGTGGGAGCGCTCCGCAGCGAACTGCCGAGCGACTCCTGCAATCATTCCAACTTGGTCCAAGTTGCCGGGTTTGTTGACGGTATCAACTGAGAGTTTGTTTAAAAGATGACGATACGTGGAACTATTTGTTTCACAAGTTTTCTTATGTTATTAAAACGTGGAATACCAATTTAATAATGTAATAAAGAGTCCGTATATATACGTGCAAATATTTAAGGAGCCATATTATATTGTACATGACATGATATGATGGGTGGTATATTTGATTTAGCGCTGTTTAAATTACTAGCTACGCAAAGGTCGTTGTTCTGAAAAACGACAAAAAAGCGATTGATTCCTGCGTTTTATTTATCCTCTCAAACCTAACTGCCAACGAGAGATTTACCAATGCGGCCCTAAATCACTTTTCAGTGTAATACCAGCCTTAGGGCTAGCTAATACGGTTTTAATTCCCCTGTAAATGGCAGCCCTTGACCTCCAGTATTGACATGCTAAAGTCGGGATCAATCTCTCAGGCTACGGAATGCAAATACAATTCTTTATGGAGGAGGTCTGGAGGGCCGCCGTAAACCTCTAAGATTGAGGTCTGTGCCCCTCAATATCCCCGCTTTGTGCAAGGCGCGAAAAAGGTCCGTTAATGGAATAAGGCCCGCGAAATACGGACGGTGCTTGAACGTCCAATTTTCGCCGGGATTTTTTTGATGTTAAGGTATAGGAATTAGGCGGGATTGAGATTTGGGTTCGGAGAACGTTTTTTTGTTGATGGGATGGACATAACGGCTTACTTTGTTCAACGGTTAGATCATAATTTTAGAACAACTCAAAGAAAGGCCGTAAAACGTTTTAGTCTAAATATATTAACTTGTGAATAATTACTATTAAAACAAACTCATAACATTCTTGTCTAACATTAAATGACATAGCAACAGTACAAATCTATTTTTTCTTTCATTTACTATTTTTATAAATCTTTTCTTTATTATCGCAAGTCGTAGGAAGCTGTAAGCTGGCATGTAAATAGGTTCCTTAGAAGTGTGGGAGAGAAATAAGATAGACATTTCCAGAAATTACTGCGTGAACGAGAAAATCGAGATGTATAAATGTTTGAATAAAAGGGTAAACGCTAGTTTTACAACCAAAATAATATATAAAGAGACGAGTATTAAGATAAAGGTGATCATCCAAATATCAGAAGAGACACAACATACAGTCTCCGGCGCGGGCGTACATCAGTGGCGCCCCCTACAAAGGCCGGTGCGACAATCTCCGACGTCAGCATTCTCGCAACACTTATCGGCCGCTCTTGTATCAGCCGATTTGCCACTCGCGGTATCTCGACGACCACTTGACGGCTCTTTTTGCGCGCAGTCGAACAATGGCGAGCCACAATGGCGATACGGTGTAAGCTCCGCTTTACAGCTCGCGTCGGAGATTGAACGCTGTTTTGTAGCGTGTCACAGAACAAGTGCGGGTTCTACTACTACAATGTGTAATGGAATCGAAGCGTTCATTCACTAGTAGCTCCACACTGGAACAATCTTCAAAAATTTAATTTTGACTGAAGTTCTTCACTTGCTCTAATCCTCAAACAATGTATAACCTAATTAGAAAATACGCGCACACTACGGAGGCGAAACCAAGTAAATATTTAAACAGAGATTTATTAACGTCTTTGTGAGAAACGTAATGACGAATACTTAATTTGTGTTGGAGAACAATTTTATTGGCACTAGCAAATTATATCCGTGAATAATAAATGCTCCGTGTAGTAAATCAAAGCGCTTTGAGTTGGGAGTTTATTGAAATTACACAAAACATAATCCCGCTTTATAACGGAGACTAAACAAATGAAGTTGAGCGTTTTCCAAAAGTCCTTCTCCCGAGAGTGGAATTAATGGCCCTCGAGTTGTTGAGTAAAAAGGGCTTTTGTTCCATGGGCTGAAGGGTGGCGCGCACTAAGCAACTGTCACGTAAGGGCTTAGGGCCGATGTGGCCTGACGTAGGCATATACATACAAGGTATATAGCGCGGGGGATGAAAAGTCATTTCATGATTGTATAGGAGTAAGGATTTAATGAGACTGGCCTGGTTTCCACCGAGTGAGGCAGTATGTACGAGTAGCTTTGGTAGATAGTGAGAGGTACCCACTCCCTCCCTCACATACAGAAGTGCGTTATTAGTTAGATAAGATATAAAACGTCAATTAAGTATTCTTACTTTTATAAGAAATCATCTCTGTGCTCGGGGTGAAGAAAGTATAAAAATAATCCCGAGCCCGCCATTACTCAGCCATTGTGAAATAAAAAGTATCTGTGAAACAGTATTAACTCAGTGACCGCACACTCCAAGTTCCTATTGAACTTTAACAAAATTTATTCCTCAGTGAAAAAAATGTGATTAGAATGTTAAGTGGAGTTTTTGTAACATTTCCTCGAGGAAAGTTAATTAGTCGGAAAGTCGACGGTCCGCAGTAATGCGCGCCAGATGTTCCTTATTGCTGCTCGCTTTACATACATAACGATGTTTGCCTGACCAGCGCGCCGAGGTGAGCTGTGCCACTGTACACGCGCCTTATTGTAGTCTTGATTAAAGTATTTGTATGCTACCTCCGCGGAGGTGGGTCGTCAAAATATGATCTTCGGGTCAGCAGCCGTTACGGTGTCGATATTAACATTTTGTTCAATAGTATACCGATACCCTCAGTGGAACATGCCTTAAAATTTTATTAAACACATTAATTACACTGGTCAACATTGGTTTTGCCACACGAACTTTGACAGCTAATTTTGTTTTATCAATCTACCCTCAATATATCAGACAAATTGTTTTTGAACTAAAATTAAATCTAGTTAGGGAAGAATCCTCATTACTCAGTGTAAAGAGTAAATTGTTGAAGTTTTGTTAAGTTAACGCCTACACTGGTTTGTACATTATCTGACATGGTTAAACGTTTTCTAATATAACTTTTATCGTTACAGTCCGTAATGCCTCTATATGTATATCGTAATGGAGTACCTTCGCTAAGTGAGGGGGGCGCAGCGCTCTGTAGCTACAAACACATCAGATCATTGACACAGTGCCTGGAGATACGGCCATATCAGCCAACCTGCTATACGAGCGTAATAAAACTTGCTTATTTGAGAACATTGTAAGAATGTGTCATAACGCTCACCTCAGTAATAGCACTAATACATCAGTGCACTAGAGCTCGTCTTAGCGTCGGCTAACATTATAACACATCTCGGAACAAAACACGATCACTAACTCCCACTACTCTGCAGCTATACTTCTACTCGGACAGTCTCCCGCCCACAACAAATTCAATTTCCTTTCAGCCTATTGTTTCACGAAACTGAACCCAATAAATATTATGAATAATTAAAAAACCGCTGTTCCTTTGCAAGCAGAAAACTGCTCTTACAAAATCTATTTATTTCTTATACAAAAATTAATCGAGTCTGTTTATGGAGGAAATCCTCAGAGTACGGTAGAAAACACGTTTTTAATTTACAAACAACTAGACGGCTTTGATGTCGCACAAAAAGAAATTAATTAAAGAAACCGATTTCCCAGCCTCCATTCAGGAAATGAAGTATTGAATTTTTATCCGGTAAGAATAAATCGCAAAGAGCCGATTAGAGAAAATTCCAATTTCAAATCTGTTCGCTTTTTTATTCTGGCGGCAGTTGGATGTTTATTCAAACTTGGTTCGCAAAAGATTAACACTTCGTTCCACAATTTGTAATCCAATCAATTGATTACTGGATTCGTTCACTTTGCCGACCAATTGTTATCAGTACACACAGATTATTGTTTTGGTATAAAAGTGTAGATATTGTTTTATTTCCGTTGCTAAAGTCGTGAGGTTTTGTTTGCTTCTCTTTAATAATGGAGCTGGTTAGCCGGCAGCGCCTTGCTCCTTTGTCCGCCAAGATATTGCCACTATCTATCTAGTTTAACGCGGAATGAGTTCTATTTGAGCTTTAATCCTAAATGAACTAGGCACCTGTGACTCGTTCTTCCCTCTCTGTATACATGTTAATTGGAAATGGAATAAAGAGATAGTTAGCAGTAAAATGTTTTAGTTTTACGGATACTATATTGTGTTATTGTAATATTATTGTTAAAGATAAATGGACAAAAACAGTCTTAAACACAGCACAAGAAGATGTATTCATACCCAAACATTATGAGTTCTGCTATGTATGAACTTACGCACTGAACATATTCGTACGAGTTAGTATCAGAAACAGTTCAAGAGAGAAATATAACCAGTCATCAAAGTTGAAGAGCTAGTTAATACGGAGCAGACAATTTGAATAGGATCTTCACCGGCGGCGTGTAGATACGGGCGTAATGGCCGCCCTGAGATCTACCTCGTAAAACGAAACAGCTCGAAGTTCCACCGCAGCGATAATTGGCTCCGCAATACAGTATCATACTCATTTGCTTGACAGACTAATGCTTCAGTTAACCAACATTTTGTTTGGAGCCATCGGCGGCGAGGGAAATCAGAGTCCGGCGGATGTTTATAATTCAAGGCGGACTCGCCGCGGATTTCATTACTGGCGGATCTCCCGCGGGGAGCGGGGGGGGGGGGTGACATCTTATTATTTTTGACTGACTGCTTTGTTTATGCGGGTTTAATTGGGCGAGTGCAGGGTGATGGAGCGCTTGCCCCGAGACGAGGCCACTCCACGTGACGTATTATCCGTTTGTGGGAGCTTACTATTATTACATTTCATTATTTTCTATTCGTGGCAATGCTTAGAGAGATAATAAAGACACACAATAACTTTCCTTACTTAACTTGCTGTACAACATAAGTACTACAGCATAGTTTACTGTCACTACACACAGCGACGATAAACACCAACAACATAGTATAATAGCTACTACAACATACAGACCGCTATAGCGTGTAATTCGCTGTCACACCTCATGCGACCTTTCCATCTGAAGAGGGGTAATTCTTGAACCCCTTCCACTAGCGTGGTACCTGATTGCTGTCACTTTGCGTACATATTTCAAGCTCTGGTTTCAATTTGGAGTTTTAATTAATTTTATGATTTCCGCCATGTTTGGTGCGGAGACAATTGTGGTAAGTTGATTATGGGGTGAGGGGCAAACAATGATGTAACAAGTAATAAGCAAACGAAACAGATGACAGTCTTATGTGAATGACGTATACGGTATCACACTGACAAGGGAATGAGTACGTTCTGAGAAAATATTATGTAATTGGAGAACAAGTTTAAGTTAATCACATCAAAAAGGTTTAACGATAAGCTTCCAAAATAGATTTATGAACATAAATCATTGTATGAGAAAATAGACACCAAAACAGAGTCTGCGTCAGAGCCCGGGGCTCCAACTTAATAATTGGATTAAAATTGAACCAGTGGAAAAATCGGATTACCCCGAGTAACAGATTTTCCAAACTTCCTTCAAATATTATATTTAAATCTCGTTTAGTACATCTATAACGACGCTCTTCACTTACTTAAGGGTTCAATAGAATTTAATGAGCTCTCGAATATTCTCCTTTATAGTAAATATAACTCATTGTTTTACTGGAAACTAGACAATAAACAAAATATTATAATTACACCTCCCTGTGTTAACACGTGCGAAACTACAAACTGACAACTAATGAATTTAAGTGGAAAATGTTGGCAAACAAAATAAACTTTGGTAAAATTGTTCATGTTTTGAATCATTTATCTCAGAGAGAACAATGTCTGGTACCAGGTAGCGGCCATCTGTCTTATTTATTCCCAAAACAACGTGAAAAACTTTCCAACCTTTGATACGTGACTAATATTCCTGTTGAACAAACAGATAAATATATTTCCAGGGACAGGAACGTTTTATCCCAGAACCTTTGTCAGCAACCAACTACCGATGTAAAACGTATTTATACATTTGACGTTTCATCAAAAGTGGTAAACTATTACACATAGATAAACGAAAATCTAATTACTTGACCATCACAGGCTGTATAGAATTCTATCCCGAATGTCTTTGAAACCCTGTAGCCATTGAAACAATACCGGCCGAAGTTCTAGTAAGGCCTACAGTACTGGTACAATGGGCGTCCAAACTTCACATAATTGATGCATGCAGTAACCGCTAACCCAATTCCGCTGGACGTGGGCCCCGTTTAATTAATGACGTCACTCGATGTCATGTCATCATTACGGGGGAGGGGGGAGGTAAACGCAGGCGGGGGCAGCGGGGGGAGGGTCAGATAATGAGTGACACACTGATCTATGAGAGCTATCGGGCGGAGGATTATACCGATAGAGTCTGTGTGTGACTCTGACGTCATGCGGACGCTGCATGAACTTAACATGCTTCAGTCAAGGGTCCACGGTGATTATAAGTTAGCAACTACTAAGTACATACTACTATATATCGTTATGTTATATATTTGACTAGTACATAATAAGGTGAACGGTTTGGTTTGCGGTTGCTGTGTTACTCTGATTGGTTGATTCCAAATTAATTAACTGATACGTTGGGTAACGTTATTAGGGTTCATTTAACTATAAACATCACAAATGAGGCAATTAACATGATTTATATTTTGAACACGAGTTTTATTTAACTCACAAATTCGATTTATTTGATATTATTCATTTCGACTGGTTTGGGGTTAAACTTTGGTTGATCGGCCGTAACGTCATAACTTACAAAATAAATGAACAGTAAAATCTATACACAAAATTATCTGAGAGACATTTAACTAAAGTACCTTAATTTCATTTCAAACGATTTAACCCACAGAATAGAGAAGATTTCTCTGTTCTGTGATTTAATCGATGTTAATATTTATTTAACAGCTATTGATTTTGAACAGCATTTTACCACATATTTGTGCACATAATTGGTAGGATACAGCCAACATTTTTCTATCACCACCTGTATGTGTGTTTGCAACATAAGAGTGGCAACGCATATAGTAACTCCTGTCGCGTTACTTGTATTCATAGGCGGCTCTGAATGCCTACCATCAGGCATATAGAAATCTTAAGATATTAACAAATGTAATTGTTGCAGTAATGGACGTACCGTGGGACGTGCGCGTGCAGTCGTCCCACGGCGTGGCGGGCGGCGCTGCCCTGCTGACCTGCAGCGTGCCGCCCATCGTGAGGAGCCACGTCACCGTCTCCAGGTGGTTCAAGGACGGCAACGTACTGGCACCACTCGCCGCTGAAGCTGGTAAGTCAATGAATATGGTGCCTTACTCATTCGAACGATAAAAATAAAGCCGGGTCTATAATATAATTCGCTGGTACTTTGCTGACGCTATCTACGTGTTCTAAAGTTTAGATTACATTTGTTACATAAACCGCGTGGGTTTATATATAAATAGGATGAAAACGAACACAGTTGCTGTACTGAAAACAATTCGTAATTGTATTATCAAAATAGTTGCCTGTCAATAAAATGGTTTACAACAGTTGTGTAGTTATTATAACTCCATTTTAGTGATCTAAAATAAGAGCTTATAATTTGGTCTAGTCTGTAGTTGTTTCATTGTTACTGAAACTTTTACCTGTAAACGTACAATTTATTAACTTTACAACATAATTGCGTATAGTTCCAACAACAATACTCAGTAGCAGCTACTTCAATACTGACAAGTGACCTTTACATACTTTAAACTTCGAGGACGATACAAAACGCTGTAACTTTTTACTTTCACGAAAAAATTAGTTTGTCAATTGATCAGTTCGTAGAAAGTTTTTATTTATATTTCGTGTACTCGTCTGTCAATCGTGTTTCCGAACGCAACCTTCCTCCAGTCCCAATAGATACGGTCGTCTGGAAAGTTTCCAACAATAGCGACCCTGGACCTTATAAAATCGAAAATTAATTTTCGCGAACGAGCCAAATGGCCGATTATTGCTTTCGAAAGGAGAAAATTAAGAATTTTTCGTTAATCCGAGTGTAGGAAGCGGCTGTCGGCGACAGGAACAAGGGAGCTGAACTTGCTTTATGAGTTCCGAGTCCTCGATTAGAACCAGAAAATTCGATTAATGTTTTCATTTACGGACGCTTCCGTTCTTTTTCGATTACTCGTTGAGGTAATGACTCATTCAACTTGTCCGACATTTTTCCGAGAGATTGTTTTTTAAGCTGAAGTTATATTTGTTGGTGGAACTTGTTTAATGTTGCGCGGTTTCGGCATTTTGTGTTTGTCTTTCTTATTTACTCATTCATTGTCTGTAAACATGTGGAATCTTTTTCTTGACACAACAATATTTCTCGGTCTGTTTGTTACATTTTCTATTAAGAAAGGTAGAAGCAATTTACGTAGTTTTCCTTGCTTATCAGTAGAATAAAGTTTTAGTATTTAAATATCTGTGAGACTACAGTAAAACAATACAAATGAACGAAAACGTAATCATTAAAACTTAACGGACAACAACTCAATCTAGTCAACCTTACATTAAGCACAGGTTTACTCTGAGACCCCTAGAATGCTCGATGGAGCCGAAACACTTCGTTAAGGGATCGACAATCGACACCGCCGAGTGAGTGCGTAACATAATTATCTTGACTTGATTCCGTTACTGTTGATTAATGATACAACTCTTCAGCCAGCCCCGGAGGCGCAATGTAATATATTAAGATTACATTTGACTTAATGCAAGATTTTCACAGCAAATAAATATTTTCTTTCTCTTAAACACATCGTTTAATCTGGATTACTCGCGTATGTTTTTGTAAACCTTTCATAACATAGTATTTTTATTGAAAATCCTTGACAAATCTTGACATTTGGGTATCTCTTACACAATATCACATAAGATGATCATCTATTCAATATACGAGTAGGTATAGTGTATAGGATCCCAGTTAAGTGTCAACAGATAAGCCGACAATGGGACGATTGTGTTGACTGTTGAATTAATAATCGCTCACGACATTATGCGTCCACAACCATACGCTATCAGCACGGACCATTGAATGCGATAGATCATTGATTGGTCCATGAGCATCAAGTAATATTTTATGACAAGTCTATGATAAGTAACGTGGCTGTGTAGTTTACTATCACCCAGCTCAGATACTAAAACTCCATGATAAAATTGTAAAATAATATCTGTCATAATAAAAATTTTATGTCACGATATCGCTCGCTGGTTTACGGAGAAACCTCAATATTTCTAAGTAAAAGTGACTCCGTTATATTATCCTTAGTGTTCACATTTATAACTGTAGGCTCCAGTAATGTGACGCCACAGCGGCGCCAACAATAAATAATTAGTTTGCCCAAAATACTGATGACTGTTAATCTATCTCCAGAGAGAATAAGTTAGCTCTCTCTCTCGACAACTTGAAGAAAAATATATACTACCTACTTCACCTAATATAAAGTCAGTGATAGAAGCCTGAATAACTATCGTTGCGTTGTTAAGTTCTAAGACAACACGTTAAATCATTCATCCAGTTTTATTCGTTATCTCTTTATTCGCCGTACATTTACATTAGGCTCGCAGTTAAGCGGAGGAATTCATTGTCTAAGACGGCAGACTGCAGTAACCGGTACATTACCATTCAACAGTTCCATCTCTGAATTCTTTGCACAGTCCTTTAATAAAGAAGAACAGTACAAATTGAATAGGGAACTTTTCTCAATTGTCGGTGCGCAGCGGCAATAAGATTCAAACTTTACGTAAAGTTAAGCGTCGCTAATGCAAGTTTAATGTTCGCCTTTGATGCAGTTGCGACGAATTACCACTCCCTGCTTAAACAGATAAGTTGTAGCGCTGCGCTGCAACACTTCGGGATACTGATTGATTGCTAATTACTGCTTCAGTGGAGAAGTTTTTCTCTATTGTTACGTTATAATATGACATCAGTTCGGAAATCTTGCACTAGCTTGTTTTGAAAACAAACATTGCAGTTACATTCCCTTTGTAGCATTATCGTCCTTCAAACAAAAACAAATAAAAGACAAAATTAGGAAAGAAATTAATCTGAGTTTATCAGTAATTTGCATAAGTATCATAATTAGCTAAAACTTTTTCTTAAGCCATTTCTTGCAGCTCATCTTGAACAAGTTTTCGTTTCTATGTTCTTAGCGGTTGGCTGTATAGCAGCACAAACTTTTAGAATTCGAACAAAAACCAGCTAATTTGTAGCCGGCACCCAGCGTGGCGCGGAGGATGCAGTTTAGTTCCCGACAGAGTGCCAGTTTCGCCGGCGTTTATGCAGATTACCCGCGCGCTTGATTTAATATCCGCCCGTCACTCTGAGGAACTGTTACAGCTTCTGTTACACTCCATTCTTTACATTCATTTACTCGTTGTCATTTGCGGTTGTTTATAACATTTTAAACATCTTTCATTTTATAAAAGAACATTACGTTTAAATTAAAAACGAAACTTTACGTGTTGACGTTAAAAATTCATTCAACTTCTCATATTTTTAACAAATTAATGTAATTTTCGTCGGGTGCGTGTGTAATGTAATTCTTAAGTGGTAACATTAATTTCGCGGCTATGTTGTGCGGTGGGGCGAGTGGTGTAAAGTTGGCAGTGCGTCATGTTCGTGCACATTCGCTACAAGCGCCATTTAGCGCGGCTCCCTCAGCTGTTACTAAACTTTCCGGGAAATAAACAGCTAATGTATTCCACACGTATTGCTTCCTACTGAATATATTAGCTGCTACTTTGAACACTTGAAACATTGACAAAATCTATGCCATACATATTGTGATGTAAGCCCACTTAAGAACAAGTCTTTGAGAGCTAACTCTCATCTTTATATCATATTCCAATTAAAATAATCCAAGTTCCAACCTAACCTTAATTAAGTTTTATTTTACTAGAGTCAGTAAAATTAATGAAACGCAATTTTCTTTAAAAACCAAAAATAAACTGAGTTTATAAAAATGAAATTAAAAAACGGTATTTTTCATGAAAGTGTGGATTTAAGTGACTGTTATCGAGTTGAGACAGACGTTCCGGGGTTTATCTCGTCACCCATCGCCTCCCGGAGCCTCGCACCGCGCCCCACTATATACATTCCGGGAACAGCCCCGACATTCACTTTTATGGTTATTTGAATGACGTACCGTTCATAAAGTCGACATAAAACAAGTTAAGGCTGCGATAAAGGATCAGTTAATTTCTAGACGATGTTCTTGTCTTTAGGATATTTCCCAACATTTTTTCGGCTCCTTGCCGTTGATGTGTTTCATGGCTCGATACATTCTGCTAAGGTTGAGGGGCTGGCTTGTTTATTCTATGATATTATTTTGAAAAACTCTAGTTTGGTTCACGAACATTACCTTGGGAAGTCCCTTTATAAATTCAGCTCACAGAATATTTCATTCAATAAGAAATACGGTAAAGTTATGCTAACTTGCGAACCTTGAATTTAAATGAAACAACAATTATAATTCTCGACAGCTAAGCGACAGATAAATTTTAATCGTACATCGGTGACATCGTCTAGAGAGACGGATATTTTACAAAATTTACCATAAATTATTCTCTAGAAAGTAATTTAACAAGTTCCAAAACGAAATTAAAAGTAAATCAGAGCTTTCTTATTTTATTCAAGAGTGAGTTTTCTTGTTGTTCACGGCCCACTTCTGTCTTTGCTAAATTAAATTTCTTCAAAAGAAACTAATTTAAATAATAAATTGATATTCATGATTCTCCTTTGGTATTAAAGAAAGTTATTTAAACAGGTGTCAGCCACCATATACAGTTACCACGGCGGGTATTCTTAGATTAGAATTTTATTAAAGCGTTCAAAGTACCTTCTTTATTATTCATTTTAAAACTCACCATCGGTGTTCCATAAATTCTATTCCAATCATACTGTTAACAAAACAATAAGGACGATTATTGAGTAAAGCAAACTTATCTCGACGACAATACATCCACATCGTTTGTATGTAACGTAAATAATAACAAGACAGTAAATCACTCAGCTCTAAAGTTAATTGAAGACTTATTTGTGTTATTTGTTGACATTTGACAACAATTCGGAGCAAAGTGCTCAAAAGAGCGTTAATTAAAACTTCGTTATAGTGTTCCGCGCCGCCGCACGCGCCGCCGCACGCCTGACGTATGTACGTGTGACGTACGTGTGTGCGGTGACGTCACGGGAACATTGTATCCTGCGGCTCACGAGGGCGTAAGATGCAATTATTTTTCCAGTATCGCAGTATGTTGCTAGTTGCTGCAGTTTCTCGCTAATTGAAATATTGTTTGACGTCGCCGTCGACGTTATCCTGCTCCGTGTTCAGTTTTAACTTTACTCTGATGTTCCCTAGCTTCCCTTTAGAAACTGTGAAATTAATTAATTTTTTACTCTTTACTTTCTGTGCTCTTATAACGATGTTTAAACGGAACACTAGACAGAGGTGTAATATTGTGACTTTGACTAAACTTTACAACTACTTATTAATATCTCTTGTTTACCATTTTCATTAAATAGTTTAGTTACTAATAGTTTGACTTTGGTTTAAACTATTACTTCTGGAGCAAACACCAAACACAGTTCAAAACTCTGCTTGTATTGAATTTTGAAATTGAGAAATTCAATAAACTTTTCTTAGTTTAAAGATCGAACTCGGACTCTCACAAAGGAGTTGCACTTACAACCTCTATATCACACTCACATGAGACAATAGCGCAGCATTGCATGCTCGGAACATCTGTGTGCATTGTGTAGAGATATTCAATCTACACTTTAAGAAAAACAATAAAAAGGGAACGTTTAAAAGGCAAACAGAGTGACAATAGTATCGAGTGGATCAGTTAACATCGACAATGGTGAAACAAAGCGGTGGAGCGAAGGGGATCGCGCGCCGAGCTAGTCGCGCATTTAGAATTCATTGAAAAAGTCGCGCTTGAAAGTTATCTGATCGTAAACGGTGACGGCCGGCGAGACGGTGCCGCACCGTGCCGCACGCTCCCGCACACAAGTGGGAGGGAATTACTTTCAGCATCATGTGCGACTGTAAAGGTTATTTGTTTTTATGTGCAGTGCATTAAGGTTTAATTTCGTATTGTAATAAAGGATTGTTGTTAGTGCTGTACTTGTTTGACGATTGAAATAAAACATTGAGATGGGATACTAACCTTATCTAATCGTAGTCCATTAAATAACGATGATGAAAAAGTGAGGCCTAGTGAATGCTACGTCAATACCCTATGAAACTTATGACTGAATAAAATAAAAGTTACATTTCGTTCGTCATTAATTTAATCCGATTTTCTATTGTAACTTTTGTTCTCGAGTAGCCACGACGTAGACAAAGAGTACGTCGGTGGTCGTCGGTCAAATACTGTCACCCGCTATAAACGGGTAAGTGCACTCGATGGAAGTTGTCTCCTAATTTCAAAGTCATGAGCGTTTCATTACTTTCACAGATCGTTGTTTGAGAAGTACCGCCGGTACCGCCGGTGCCGTGTCGTATAAACCTGACTGCTAAACTCATTTATTGCACGCCATAAAGTAAATTAAAACTGTAATAAATAATAACCTTTATTTACATTCTGCGGGGTAAACTATAAATTCTGTTAAATGGAACTTTCTCGAGTTTTGGCGAGTTAAATGAAATGATTTTAGGGAAGATAATGTCATTAATGAAATGTAGGAACGGTAAGCTTTACACCTGTATATGGAAAATAATGATCTTTAAAAATTACATCTCACTTTGCATAACAAACTTATCCATAAAGAAAGTAGATAACGTTCATATAAATAACCTAAACATAACATAATAATGAAATGTCTGTAACACATTGTGTATTACAAACTAAGTCAAACACACTGTCACTAAAACATAACTGTATTAAGTACTATAATTTGTATTACCAAACTAATAACACAGTATTAGTTAAAACCACTGTTGTGCGAGCCTGTACTCCCCCCTCCCCCCTCCAATCTCCTCTGTCACTTGAACTTCCTAGTAGGATGTTGATGGATGTATCGAAAGCGAACGTTGCAGTTTAATCAAATAGAAAGCTTGTTCGACGCTCCGTGCTTTGACCTGCACGGTACATGAACCTTGTTACCTACACAAACACAGCCACGTCCTAATAAATTGCTGAGATGTACACAAGTAAACCCTGCTATCGGTGAAATTGTTGCTTGAACATACAATACGTATATTATGGATAAACCTTTTAACAGTTTACTGTGAGAACTAGGTTTATAAAGATTTTGTGCCTTTAACTTTACAGGTCGTTGATAGTCATTATGATAATGACTAATTTATATAGTGATAGCGAGTTTTCTATAAAGGACTTCACGCTTTAGGGCAAAAACATAGCTTCACAAGGACTGGCAGAAAAAATATTGTCATAAAACATCTGAAAAAGAAATTAAATGCCTGATCATTACTCACATGGTAATTAATAACTTGTACTTTGTTCTAATCATCTAACAAGTCCTACTGTATCGAAGGTGGTCGCTACATAGTGGGTGGCAGCCGCAGCGACATCCTGGTGGTGCGGGACGCGCGCCCCGAGGACAGCAGCTCCTACTCCTGCGAGGCGCAGCACGCACTCACTGGCGAGAAGAGGAGGAGCCCTGCTGCCATGGTCACCGTCACACGTAAGTGGCACCAGTACATCCCTCATTATATCATCATCATCATCAGCCCGTTTCCATCCTCTACTAAACATCCACATAAATGATGGGCCGGAGATCGAAGATAAAAACATTCAGGTTTATCAAAGCTCACTGCTGCCACATTTCTGTCAAATGTGTATAATCCTATAGTCGAGTCCTAACCTACAAATCTACGGGAAGAGTAGGTTTGGTGACATATTTAGTATTCTCACCCAAACATCTGTGGGAAGATTAGTTTTGGTGACATAAGTATCTTACTCTGCCGTCTACACACTAATAGTGTTCTGTAATAAAACGCCACTGAGCTCGATCTTCAACTCCTCGTACCCAAGTAATTTGCAGACAATATGTTCTGTTACTGTTATGTTCAACAATAAACACATTTTGTTTACCTACATGAGTTCCAGTTAATATCCAATTAATGTTTTCTTCTTGCGAAGTAGCCAGACAAGGCCGTCATAGATCAATAATACAATCGGTACATTTCTAAGAATTTCGTATTAAGAAATTTCTAGAATACTTAATCTTAAAATAGTGTGCTAGTAATGTAGCAATGAGTTTGTCGCTCCAGGTTTAGTCAGATGTCTAATGGGACCCTGTATTACAGATGCCTCATCAAGCATGGCTCCGCGGATGCTGACAGTGTCAGATGATGAGATGGTGCCCCAGGGAGGTGACATCAGACTGGTGTGCTGCGCTATTGGTAGTCCTCCACCCACGTACAGGTATTTAATCGAACTACACTCAAATATAGTCATAATATATCGAAGGGTGGTAATTCGAAGCTACTATACACTGTTGTTGGCTTCAAGTAAATTGATAAATGAAGATATCCATTGTACAACAACGTTTGTACAGTTAGTGTGATGGCAGTGGCACATTCCACTTGGCTTCGTTCCCATTATGCCAGGCCAGATGTTTAGGAAGACCTTCCAAATGGCTCAAATGAACGCCCTGCTAAAATACGAGCTGGAAGAAATCCAGCTCGCGTCATTAAAAGTCCAGAATTCGTTCCTGATTGTAGTTATGGTTTGACTGATCCTCGGGGTTTTAGTTCCATTACAAACGTGGTAAACGTAACTGTTTATAACTGTTTACTGTTTATCCCAAGTTTATTTTTATTGCCCGAATAGAATAGGTCACACTGAATGCAATGCAACAACTATATACAACTAATATCGACTTTTTATTTAATAGCATCCGTTAATTCCGAATATTAAAGCGTCACTTTATTTCAGCTGGTTCCGCCACTCCAATGGTCGTCTGAGCCCAGTGTCCAACAGCATCAGGATCTCGGTGTCAGACCAGGTGCTGATCATCCGGCGGGCGCAGCTGTCTGACGGCGGCGTGTGGACGTGCAGGGCCCACAACCAGTTCGGGGAGCAGAGAAGGGACGCCAGGCTCCGAGTCAGGTCGCGGCTGGTCGTCAGTGTACATCCACAACTACAGGTTAGTCAACAGACATCCTCAATATACACGTCCCATTTATACATCGACAGCCGAACACATCCATAAGAAAATTCAACCGATATCTTTGTTACAAGAACGTGGCTGATATGCACAAGTGAGCCGCATTACTTCGACGTCTTCGGTGAATAAACAGCAGCGTACGTTTCAGCACGAGAATAACCGGCGAACATTTCGTTTTATTACATAAAGGCGGCTAAGAGAAAACACAATTGTCCCAAACGCTCCGACATCTGTATTTGGAGTAGCAGCTAAACTCCTGTCAGCGGCGGGTGACGTTGCAAAAATTGAAAAATAAGTATTCAGATCACAGAAGACACGAGACACATCGCGCGGTGTGATCCTAGCGGCTCGCTCATCGAATATAGACAAGATGAGGCGAGGCGGTGTCGCGAGCGGGGGACCTTTGTTCTTCGGTTATAGGCGGATACATATTTTATATTCTTTTATTTTATTCAGGATTCTAACATGTTATGCAACAAATAGGAGCAGTAATTCATCTGTTAAATAAATACTTTAATATAACTTAATAAATCTTTAATTGGTTTTAGAGCAACCACTTAATTAAAGATCTTTAATTGTGAGTTAATAGTCGTACCAGACTTTGCATTCCAAAAATACTTCGCTCATAACGAAAGTAATGGACGTGAATAATCTTTCAGTATTGGAATTAAGTAGCGAGTGGTTTAACATTACTGAAAATAAAAACGATCCAATTACTGAATTTTATAATGAGGCTGTAATATAATATTTCGATATTTTAGAACTCTTTCCATTTGTTTTTTATTTCAATCCGTCGTTTGTTACATTTAATATTACGTAGTTTTTAGCAGATTTTAGCATCAATCCACACTTTACAAAACACCATTTTTACGAAACTCTGAACTGAAATGCATAAATTTGATCGCGAACAAAGCAACATACCTATAGATAGAGGTAGCTATATACATACTACTATGTACGTAGGTATGTACAACGGCTGCGAGCGATCCTCTGTCATGTAAAAATACGTTGAAATATTTTTTAAAGTTTCGATGTTTCATGTTGGATGGCTGCGTTAGTTGCATTGCACTGGGAATGAATGACACGCTTTTCTCCTCTATTTTATATTTTTCAGGAACGTTTTAATGGAAAAAGTAGTTAGCAACCGACAGACAACACTCGACTATCGGGAAACAATAAAATTGAACAATTATACTTGACCGTTTTATAATAAATCGTGAGCCGATGTTACGTACTCAGATAAATAATATATTTATTGGTTTATTGATAATCGACATGGAATAACAAACAACTCAACAATACAATCAACTAATTAAGTTGTCAAACAAATCAGTATCTGGATGGCCTGTGTACAGACAAACGTCTATTGTTTCAGATACAAAACGTTTATTCTGGTTTTTAATTAATTCTGGGACTCAGCCCATCAAATTTAATAAAACAAGCTTGATTCGCTGTAATTTAATTCACAAGTAAATATTGCCTGTACATAATTTGATTAAGAACTGAACAAAAGTGTTTTCATTAGTTAACTCAAGATCAAAAGTTTATTAATAACTCTTGACACACGAAATTGATGAATTTACATCGTCGATCCATTTATTTCACTTACAGCTCACAATTAATTACAGTAAAAATATATTTAAAAGTCCGATCTAAGAGAATTAATCCCACTTTGGTTCTCCTTAATTCTGTCATTGTATACCCACGCACTACTTCCAAAAATATACCTTTGAAAGTATTTTGAGAACAATACCATGTCCTACAAGTCCTTGTATTATTGAGTTTTTGTTGAAACTAGTCAGATTATAGCCACAAAGATCGCGGCCTTATGTAATCCAGATATTTATAGGCCGAGTGTAACGTATATGTATTTGACCATAACAATAAATTATTCACGTACTATGTTGAATAGCGGCGGTAGCCAATATCCCTTGTCATAGGGTTGTCACTGCGCCGGACGTCGTATTGATATCGGCTGCCGCTCACGTTGGGAACGCTCCACTGTCAGCACACACTGCCTATCACTTCCTTATTGCGGCGTGGCTTCCGGCACACGCTGACCTCACCCCACCGCGCCAAACATATCCTACCTTATACGAAAGGGATTATATCGAAAGCATGGATGACAATATTTTCGTTCTTATTATCATAATAAGATACAAATTCTATTATTCTGATCACTCATGCCTATAAATAAGGAGGATATAAATAAAATAATACCGTATTCCTGTGATCATTATCTTACTACGACACACAAGTGTCCACTTTAATCATTCCAAGCCTTTAAATTCTGCTGTTGAAAATTCAATTAGTCTCATGCAAAATAAATACGACGTACGTGAATACAGTAACGCTAAATGTAATTGAATGGCCAACACAAGAGATCAAAGACTATAGCCGCCCGTACCATTTGCTAGCAGCCCTAGTAATCCAGTTTGAGCCGACATGCGGCGTGACGTAGTCACTAGGTGATGTCCTCCTGAATAATTCATGAGGACGAGCTCACGGCTCGTCTTGAGGCGACTCGCTCGTATTTGTCGCGTGTTTATCGAGTTCCAGCAGTTGGGGTAATTGGGTTAATTCGTTTCCTTTTTTTCACTTGTCACGATAGTGAATTAACTGGCCTAAACAGGCAATTTAAGTCAATTTTTTAAGTGTTTGTGTTGTTTTCATCTAACTATTATTTGTTCGTTTTACTTTACGTTCAATATTCTACGATTGTTGTGATTTTTACTTGAAGCCATGCTTTTAGTTTGTTTTACAAAAAATAAACAAACATTGATTTCCATTTGATTAATTTATTTTGTTCGGTACACAGAAAGCTTTTCCGGGTTTCACTGTTTGTGTATGAGAGATTTATGTTTGTAAACGCTGCCTCGTTACGGTACAAATGTATTTTTGTGGAGAAAACACGTTTAAAAAAATCATGGACAATAATCTGTTTCCCACAGGTAGCCAATTCTGGGAGCTCGGTAGCTTTCAACTGCTCCGTGGAAGGCGGGGATGCTCGCGTGAGGTGGCTGCATGATGGAGTGCCGGTGGGGGGCGGGGAGCGGACGCTGAGGGTGCACGGAGTCGTCAGAGCACACCGCGGCATGTACCAGTGCTTCGCTGAGAGGGACCTGGACAGCGCGCAGGCTGCGGCGGAACTGAGGCTGGGAGGTAAGACAATACTGACATACTGAGACAAACAAAGCGCTAAAATAATATCAATAAATGCTACGTATGTGGGCCCCAATAGTAGTGAGCATTACGTAAAAGGCCACTTCCAGCCTGAAGCAGTGTGTACATTGTACACGGAGTAATTTGGTCAGAGCATACACTCACCTAAATCAATACTATATTACTAATACGTACTTCAATGCTTTTAGAACTGTGGTGAAAGACATCGCGTGGGAATTGAAATGTACTTATAGAAAACAATCGTTTAAGACTTCTTTGATATTATTCAACCAATGTTAGAACAATCTAGATTTGAGCAGTGTAATATGGATTCGAATCAATATTCGACAATTTGGTTGTGAATCCTTTCAGATTCCGGTGACACTTGTGTTAGCTCGCAGCGACACGTAACGCCGACCCGTCACTCACGCAGCACACAGCTATAATCCAGACTCTTTCGAATAAATATAAACTTGACGTATTTAACCCCAATCAGTTTCGCCCCAGTTCCATCATTCATTGTCAGGCCTACCTACTCAAAAAGTGTTAATTCAACTTGAAATATTTTTGTTCAGGAGAACCTCTGCAAGTACACTCGAATCGGCAGAATTGTTCGTTTCGTCTGTTTATTTTATGTTCGCTACTTGAAAATTTCTCAGGAACCTCTTTAAGAAAACGAGCTGATAAGGTGATTCAATTAAATTATAATAGAACGCGTCGCTACGGCTTGGTAGGTACGTGTGTCAAATTTAAATGATTCTGTACATTCTATTAGAAAGGATTTGTCGAAGTACGTAATACAAGTTTCAACAATCGTATTTCCCCAAATGTGGAAGACGTACAACGTACCTATCTGTGATATAAGTGTTGTTCTCAGTAAGAACTTTGTCTATTTATCTTGGATCCAGAAAAACTCGATAGTCCTTACGGAATTAATTCCCTTCAACAAATGTTTAGTCCCATGCCGAGGGTCCATTTGGAATTAATGGACGGTTCAAGGCCATCCTCACGTATTTGTTTAGGACTTGCCAGTTTCGCCATTGTGTTTTTGGGATTACCAGATCACTTTATTTCTTTACCTTTTGTTTTTATTTTATTTTAATGACATCGTGGGAAAGGAGGATCATATATTTGGAATATCTGCTTGTTGGTACTTTTTTCAGAAGGTAGAAGTCAGTATTCGTTGGGTTTCAGTGATAAATATTCTCATATATAATATCTAAAATTGTTGGAAGGATCTAGATTTTGATGGCATTTACTATTAGTTATTGAAAAGGCTGAAAGGCACAATCCGAAAAGTTTAATGCCCAATAATAATCAACTCAGTATTTATTTGTATGGTTCCTATACTAAAGGTAAGGATTTAAAAGCTAGCACGGACTGCGACTTACAAAGTTCACAAGTCAAAAACAAAATAACTACAGCCTTTAACAGAAGCCAAAAAACTCGTTTCTCGAATCGAAAATTGCTTCCTGATTGGCCGATTAACGACCTTTGAGAGTCAATTGGCCAATCGGAGGCCACTTCGGTGTGTAATTACAACTGGTGTAATTTTGCGGAGTGCAGTGCGGTGCGATTTCGTATGTCGTCGGGTTATTGATTAACGGGGGCAGCAATGACTGGACCGGCCATGCGTCACCCGCCGTCACCGACACCGCAAGTCAGGAGAGGTAGCGTGTGACTGATAGATGCTGCTATGTTATGATTCCTTTTAAGAAGATTCCAAGATTCTGATACTTATTTTAAACATGTCATTTGTCCTCATAAAACATTTTTGTATAGAATAAGGACAGCAAGAATAAGGAAAAACAAAACAAAATATTCAACGATAATTCAAAAATGAAAATTTACCAAATCAATAGTTGATTTCACTTACGAAAATTCTTGAAGTAATGATACAATAATGTGATCTTAGATGATAGTTTTGTTAGATACACAACCAGTTGGACAACTAGATTACAGAACATCTCACATTTCGACTCGTCGTCACCGCTTCAGTGTACAACTTGACACCGGTAGTTTACCCGTCCGGTGCGATCTATTGCAGGCATCAACCAGAGGAGGCTGCACAAAGACATACTCCCCTATGATACACCTAAAACCTGCCTCTGTATAGGCACACCCTGCGGCCTAACTAGGTCACCTAGAACAATGTACTTGCTAAACTAAACCTCATGAATTGTTGCCATGTTTCTATAGCTTGTTATAGTTCTATCCAAAGATATAATTCCGTATTCTGTCATTGAATCAACTAACTAACAAGCTCAGCGTACTACTGCTAACACTATCTGACATTGCAACTAAGTCCGTTAAATAACTGTGCTCAAGGAATTTGCTTCATTTAGGAGCAGGAGCAGGAAAAATGGCAACACCATAAATACAAGGTCTGACAGTGCTAATACGACAAAGTAAGAAATATGCGGGCGGCCGGAGCCTATAATCCCATTCAAGCCTTGCTTCAAAAACTTTGCGACTTCGTTATTCATGGACATTAACGGCGGGAACGGTATGAAGAAAGAAAATGAAAGGCTTATTATTAATGTAACGTTCGTCATCTACTTTCTTACATATTTGATCATTCGATTTATGTCGGAGCCTCCTAATATATTTATTGGTTGCGATACACCCGCACCTGATGCCAGTACCATGTGCCGCTGGGGTTTGGGAAACATATCCGTGCTCTTTGATTTGTTCTCAACTTTATTGTGTTTGGAGTTGGGTTTCGATGTTACCAATGCACTCAACTGTTCACAATTCCAGAATGCTGTACTTATAATAACAAAAAGAGTGTATTATACAGTAATAGTACTCACAAGCACTATCTTTCCACAATCATCGCGCAACGAAACCTCTTTACTTCCCGACAAAAGCTTTGTGAGGTAACTAGCTTCATACCTTTGCGCAGCATCCTCTGCAGGCACTAGGTACTCCACTGAGTTTTGCTCGTAAAGGAAAGAGTGCACAACACTAAGACGTTCTAAGCCTTTAGTTAAATAATACTCTCTGTGTGCAGCATGGTACAGTAGTGCTGCAGTGTGTAGTTTAATGAAATGTTCAGAAAAATACACAGCAGCGTACAAACAGTCTTATTTCGTTGGAATTTTGTCATTCGCTTGCAAAGAACCGGGAAATGCACGGAATGAGAAGCCGCAGAGAAACGCTCACAATGTTTTGAAAGTAAAATGCGGGAATCTAACTGAGAACGTAATAAAGAAATGTGAGCAACAACCTCGTACGTCATTCACATCGATAGCATTATCACAATTGGCACTCAAACATAACGACTGAGATAGAAATAAAAAGTTTCCTTGTACATTCTGAATCATTCTCAATTGCTTTGTATTCGGAAGTTGGGAGGCAGTGCTGGCGCATCGAGCGTGACTAATAACTTACCTATAGCCGAGCATGCCTCCTGCTGCGCCCGTTATGGTGGCCATAACTTGCGCAATAATGTCGCGGACAGCCCGTAAGTCAAACCGTGGGATTATCCGGATAGCTGTAATGGAATAATAGAGACAATCTATGACGTCATATATTTTACGTACTTGCTGGATTAGTCGCGATGAGATATCGCTTCCAATATATCGCGTTTTATTGTTTCTTATGTCATGTAGCCACTAAATACAACCGGCCTTACTTATAAAAATCCACTAATCAACAGCTAAGCAACTAATTAACTAATAACTCATTAACTCCTTAATTATCAATTAACTATTTCTTACTTATAAACACTGTTTACACGTCACTTAACTAAGCAATGGTTAAATAACGTTTTTATTTTATACGCTGCCAATACCAAACGTATAGCTACATTGTGATGGTAAAATTCCTGTTATCCAAAGAGAAATTAAAAAATCATAACGTCAAAATTCTAAATTGTGTCAAATATTGTCAAAAGAGTGGTAATTTCAAATTTTTTGGTGTTGTATAAATATACAGCGGTGTGGTGTTTTTGTTGTGTTAGTGATATAATGGAATTGAAATCCGCTAAGAAAAGGGCCCGATCTTCAAACTGGGATGAAGAAGAAAAGGTTATTGTCATATTAAATTTATTGTTACTTGTATTGTATCTTGTTGCACCAAAATACCTGTCCAAATTGTACTAGCTCTGAACTTTGTTATTTTCTTGCAGAGAATCTTAAGACAACTTATAATGGAGAAAATTGATATTATAGAAAAAAAAGACACTACTACAAATACCAATGCAAAGAAAAAAGCTGCTTGGCAAGAAATATTGTCTAGGTAGCATTGTTTTATTTTAATTCTTTCATTATCTCTACTACCAAAGTGGAAAGCACTCATGTTTATAAATGTTAACCTTTTTCAGTTTTAATAGCCTTAATAAAAAGCCCAGGGATATGACACAAATTGTCACCCAGTGGCGTAATACAAAAGGCCTAGTTAAAACTAGAGAGTCGGAGTATCGGCGGGCCAGGCAGATGACTGGTGGAGGACCTCCACCACCAAGTCCGCCACAAGAAGATCTCGAACTAATTCAGTCATTGCCTAATGAGTTTGTGATTGACAGTAATGTTTTTGATAGTGATAGCATATTTATTGAAACAATAAAACAGGTATGCATGTATAGTTTGATTTCATATTGTCGCATAGTATGATTTATTTATTTATACATTATAATAATTGTCCATTGCAGTTTTCAACAGCAACTGAAAAGATGATGTCAGAATCTGGGTTAGCCCCACAGAAATAGCAATTACTGTAGATTCTGAGAAATCAACTCAGGTACTGTAATCCAACTATCAACTGAATGAAATCATTATAATAAAATATTCATTAATATGCTCTCCTTTTTCAGTTATCTAATACTCCTGATGTGGAAGAAAATCCAATTTTATCAACACCACTAGCAGCAACAAAAGTAGAGAAACACACAATAAAAAGGGAATTATATAAGCCTAAACACAAACCTAAACAAAATAACAAGGTAACATCATAATCACAGTACTTATGGTTATGCCTGATGGTTGCATGATTTTTTTCATAAATTACAAAACTGACTGTACTGAATAAATTATGTATGACGCTAGTAGTGGCAAATTTCACCAAAGTTGCCGCATTTAATAAGGATTATAAAATGGTATAGCACTTTGCACAATATTTCTTAAATTCGACACAAAAAAAGATTTTTCAACGAAACTCTATTTCGATGAATTTATTTGAACTTACTAAAAATTCTTCTAGTGTACTCAAATCATACGTTATAACCTCGTATGCACTAGACAGCACTTTGCACGCTATTTGTTATCATCATGTTGAAAATCAGCGAGGATCTCTTGTCAAACAACATTGTCTGTTTACCCGTGATTTCGCTTACAGCTTTCGTCGGCAATATATTGTAACGTATGATTTGAGTACACTAGAAGAAATATTAGTAAGTTCAAATAAATTCATCGAAACGGAGTTTTGTTGTGTCGAATTTAAGAAATAATTTGCAAAGTGCTATACCATTTTATAATCCTTATTAAATGCGCCAACTTTGGTGAAATTTGCCATTACTAGCGCCATACATAATTTATTCAGTACAGTCACTTAAAGTAAGGTGAAAATTTTATTCAGAGTCTTTGGTTCCTCTAAAACTAACAATGTTTTCCAATCTAAAGCAGTTGGCTAAGAATTTATGATTCCATATTACTGGAACACTATTCAGGTTAATGTAAGGAAGACTGCAGCCGAAAAAATTAAGATTTATAGCAACAAGAGTCAAAAGACTGGCACAGGTGTACTTTTTCGTGGATAACACATAAGTCACTGTAATTTAAAAACTGTAGGACTTAGATTTTTTTTATATTTTTCTGATAACAGTTGGAACCTTGCTGATCATCTGGTGCCCGTTGGACGTCGACTTCAGGGACACCCTGTATACATCTTATTGTTTCTTTTTCAGATTGCTGATAATTATGAGGAACAATTGTTCCTACTCACAAAAAAGTGCAAAGAAAATAAAGAAAAACGGGAGGATGAATTGCATAAGAAGAGAATGGCAATTTTGGATATAGAACAAAAATATTGGGAAAAAAAATTAAAAAATGTTTAAATAAAACTATATATTTGTATTTTAAAAGAAATTCTCAATAAAAATGTTTCTGGTTATGTGTGTCAAATTATTAGAGTCCTGTTCAATGGCCTCAGTGTCTTCATCACTGTCTGTGTAAGGGGTTTCATAACTTAAAGTGTCATCAAATTCAATTGCTAAATTGTGCAATACTGCACATGCAACGATTGTCGTTTTAATCGTATTGAAAGACCCTCTCATTATTTCCAAAAGTATCCGAAACCTTGCCTTAAGTACACCAAAACATCTCTCAATTACGTTCCTGGTGCGAATGTGGCTATAGTTGTACCGCCGTTCTGCTTCGTTGCGGGGTCTCAGTACTGGAGTCAGTAAATATGGGGTACAAGGGTATCCACCATCGCCTATAAGTTTTCCTTTAAATTCTCGTTCTTCAAATCTCCTTTTAATGGAACTCTCACGCCATATTCTTGCATCATGAGTACTACCCCTCCAGTGGCAAACTATATCACAGATCTTCAAATCTGCATTACACACCATTTGAGTATTAATAGAATAGTGTCCTTTACGGTTTATATAGTACTGACCAACATCTCCTCCAACTTTTCTTATTTTAATATGGGTGCAATCTATTGCACCGGTAATATGGGGAAACCCACAAATTGTTTCAAATTTCCGAATAGTTTCAGTCTCTTCTCTTAAATTTGAAGGCATTTTAATATAAATGGAACTTTTCGAAGCCAATGCAATAGCAACTCTTTTAGCAGTTCTTGATAAAGTCTGTTGGCTCATGCCATGAATTTCCGCACAGTCTTCTTGAATCTCATGGCGGCCCCAGTATCTTATAGCTGCCATTACTTGTGAACTCCACAGGTATACTGCCGCCCCGGCTATCCATGGACAAGTCGTTTCTTAAGATATTTATAATTTTTACCATATTTTCTTTACTGAATCTGTAGCGATGCTTGAAGTCGCTTTCACTCAATTCCTCCATTGGGTTCGATCTTGAATTATATATTTTTACTCTCCTTCTTGAACCAATATTCCTGAAATTTCTTATTTCTTCTATCTCGTCACGGTATGTGCGTAATTCATTATCGTCGTCAAATATATCCATTTTTTAATATTTATCCACTTCACTTTCCTAAGTAGCGGAACAAAGCCCAGCAAACAGAACACAATTCAATGCGAAGTTTGCATGTGGTGTTATTGTTGAAATATACCACAGCTGTGACTTTTACGAATTTCGGACGCCATTTTGGTAATTAAGGTCTTTAAACAAGGGTTCGTCACTGATTAAGTTGACAGCTATTTAAGCAGTCGCTAAGACATTAATTAGCGTTAATCATCGTTTATGAGTTAAAATATTTTTTAATACGTAGTTTAACTGTGTCTTAACTTTAGTGATCGTTTATAAGTAAGGCCGAACATGTTTAAGTGATTTATGACTTATTTTAAAGAAGAGTTATTCTCCTTTTGCCATTTTTATTTGTATTACCTAATTATCTAACTCTGTATTCTTCATGAAACATTACAAAATAATAAATTAGCAAATGGTACCTACATAGTACGAGTAGTTACCAACAGAACACACATAACTCGATAATTCTATCGCACCCGCTGTTTGGAATCCACGTCCAAACAATTTATTACTTTGGCTATGGAACGCACTTACGCATACCGCAAACTGTCCTAAGCCCGGCTGACCCACACGTTAGCCGTTAAATTTATCAAAATTATATTTACTCGGAAACTATTATCTCTTCTATTTGTTCTTATATACCTATAAAGTTAAAAGTAAATGTGATTATATTTTCAAAGAAAATTTTCAACTCATATTAGTTTTTTGGAAAGTTTTCCATCTCCATTTTCTTCAGCCGCGTTGGCAATGACCCAAGAAATGATTGCATCAAGGAATATAAAAATAAATGATTAAATCTGAAGCCGCGAGCAGCTTAGCTCGCGTTAATTCTCCGAGCTAAGACCAACATTCTGCGCGAGTAGTTTCTTGCGCCTCAAACTTCGCGCCCTGTTTTAAATATTTTCATTCACGGATTCTGCTTGAGTTTCGTAACAGTTTTAATACTTGCTTAAACTATTTTGAATTAAAATAGTTTTCAGAAGACATCCGTTCAGTAACACCGATTTGTATGTAATACGGATTTCCAACTATATGTATAACATAATTAATATTGATTAGGGTCTATCCTCTAGAGCTATAGTAATGTCTGAACTTGTGAAGATTCGTCTCCCAACTATCGTAATACAAGAGCTAGATATACCTAGCGTGTTATAGGAAGCTATCAGATTCGTTGTGAGGTCGAGTGCGCGCGGTCCAGACTCTCTACATTACTAAGGCTTCTGATGTAGGATCTTAGAAGGTCTCAATGTGGTAAGTGGCTCTGGAGCTGAGAGCAACATAAGATGTTGTGCGAGTCTGTGCCCTACAGTTATGTATTGATCGAGGTCACAACTTCGCACGAAATAAACAGATAAATTGTAATGAAAACAAAACGAAATCTAGGTTAAAATAATAAATTCAAACAATCAAAAGTAGATTCCAACTCAATTTCCTCCACTCGTTAATCTTACTTCCGATTCTAATTCCATAATTTTATGGAACAATCGGGAAACAATACGTCAAGCAATAAATTAGTCGGTTTGTGCTCGCTGTGCGCTGTGTGCTGTGAGCGTGGCGCGAGCGCGGGCCGGCGGGTAGCGCATCGCGCACAATTATACAATTAGCCGACTATCAGCGAGCATCTGATATAAATTCGTGCAAAACGATACAACGTTTACAAGAGCTAGCGTTGTGAGCGGGCGCTCTGCCAAAAATAATGCGGACTCAGTGATGAGTGACGGCGACTAATTTTTAACGACATTTATCGTGATGTGAACGAAAACACATTTTAAAATTAGGTTCTTTTAAAATTAAATAAGTAATTCGATTATATCTTAGTGGACTTAAAAACTGGACTCTAGATTGTGGTAACAAAATGCACATAACAAAGTACACTGTTTCAAATGTACACCTCTATGTTCATCTTCCCTGTGAAGCATCTCTATCAGTGTAATCACTAAAATCAAACAAAACACTAATTGTGGGAAGCCACACGTCGAAGTAACCGCGGCCGCCCCCACTTGCGCCACGCGCTGACATATTGTCTGTCACGTCGTCCGGTACGGCCTGTAATAAAGCTCTCAGAAACGCTGGCCGCTCACAATTTAGACCCTCATAATTCCGCCGGCCATTGTATTCATTCGTTATTATGTTAGTGTTGCGGCTAATTGAATTTATTTGCCAAGATTTATGACTGGACGCAGCCTCCCAGCTCAGCCGCCATGTTTCGGACTGCGAATGCAAACAGATTAAAGGGTTGCTAATGTTTGAGTGACGTGGACTAGTACGAGTATAGCGCTAGTGTAGCGAGGTCAGCTTGTAATTACTGGAATTATGCTGTGTTAGTAGTAAACACTGAGATTACCTCGTTGCTCAAATGGGGCGTAAAGTGACTGTCCAGTACAATTCATGTCAAAACAAGGATTAGTTCGCGTCGTATTACTAACGGTTTTCTGATTACAAACTATATATAATAGCTCATAATTAGGAAAGAGGCTCATGTTTTAATGACTTTCTAAAATGAATAAAAATAAGCCAGCTAATATAAAATATTAGATTTTTCATTACGTACGAACATTCAATCAAATTTTATTACTAGCAGCAGACATCGCTTAATGACGGAATCCTGGCCCGAAATTCCGACAGTAGTATTACATCACCCGGTATCTAACATATTATAACATAAACAATGATGTGTCGGCGTCACGAGTGCGATAAATCCGCCGCTAATGGCAGATACCCCGTTATGATTCGTGATAAACGGCCGCCATACATTCGGCTGTACACTGATTGGATTCTGCTGTGATGTAACACTTCGCAAGAATAATTGCTGACTACTTATTACCGCTCGTAGAGAATCAATATACTTACTTGCCAGGATAATAAATACGCTTTTTACTACCATAAGAAAGTTGAAGGTTGTTCTAATATTCGTCGTAAGATATTAAGTCAGGAACAGCTGCGGGTCTAATATTAAAATAAACCTGTCAAATGTAATGAGCAATTTTCTTTGCTTATTTGATGGGGGCTTAACGTGAAAGATTTATAGGCACTAAAATTACTTAGGCATCGTTTCTTTGACCTTTATTACAATTTGTTCACAGACACGGCACCGGAGCTACACTACACGTTCATAGAACAGGCGTTGCACCCGGGACCGTCCCTGGCCCTACACTGCGCCGCGTCCGGCAGCCCCCCACCACGTTTCACCTGGCTGCTGGATGGACAGGCGGTAGAAGAACACAATACTGCACAAAGGTAATTTGTAGAAAGTTGTCTTTAATTGTCATCTTATTATAATTAAACTACGAACGCAGAAACTTGAAGCATATTCATAAATAAAAGTGTGGACAAAAGATTTGCTGCGAAAAAATGGAAGGTCCTGTTTATATTTTCTTTTGCCTAGATAAAAAAAACAAATAGCTTTCGAATGGAAAACTAGTATCTAGTTAACGTGACCTCATAACGTTGAAAATCAATTCGGATAAGGGAGTGTTTATTGCGTCGTTCCTCGCGCATTACTATACCCATGGGTTTAAACTTTACTATTTGGACTTCGTAGGTATCTACTACCTACATAACACTAACGCGTTATCATCACATTGGTCCCTTGCCTTTGGAGAATTTCCCACTTTCATATATCTCGTGAATATATTTTAGCGCTCACGTTGACATATCTTGAGCAAAATTTTATCGTCGCGAATGCTTTAAATTAGATGCTATAAACTTTTTATTTCAACACCTAGATTTATTTGGGCACAAATGAGAGGAAAATTATTTTATTTTACGACGTTCAAGGTCGAATTTTTTAACCATACATCTTTAGAGAGTAAGATAATGTACATGTATAGAAAAAACTCACGTAAGGTTACCTTATTACTTTATGTGTGGTGTGAAATCTATCATTACCTCAACTAATTGTGTTGGCAGAAGTATAAGTCAGTTCCTGAACTCGAACGGAGATGTGGTGAGCTACATGAACCTGACGTCAGTGCGGCCTGAGGACGGCGGCCGGTACACCTGCAGGGCGCACAACTCCAGGGGCGCCGTCGAGCATTCCACCAGGCTTAATGTTTATGGTGAGAGCCATGTTGGATTACATAGCTTTAGTCCCAAAGGTAGAGAAGGCACAAAAGTCAACCAATAAAAACATGATGATGTTCTTCAGTGAAGTCAGTAGTATGGTGCTAGAAAAGCCAAGTGAATCTAAAATAGGTTTTTGTTCACCTGTTCAGGTCCACCTTCGATCCGTAACATCGGTCCAGTGAGGGTGGTGGCGGGCGTGAACACCACCATCTACTGTCCATTCTCCGGATTTCCAATCAGGTTGATGGAGGTGCATTTGCTTAGTAAAATTATAAGTTTCATTTTGTTTTGTTTTTGTAGTTCGATGTTAGATGACTCGATTTTAAACTATCTACATTTGACATTCGTAGTGTTGTGTTCCTTCTTTGTAGTTATCCTTGGCCTGTTGTCCATTTCTTCCAATACTCTCTTTGACCATCGTTTAAATCCCTCTTTCCAACTTGTGATTAATGACTCTGAACAGTCGCTACTATTCTCACAAGTATTATACACATCTGACCAAACATGAATAGTGGTCTACTTACAACATGAAGTACATAAGAACATTTCAGTTCTACAAAATAGATCAATGTAGTCTTAAATCAATTACAATGGAGTCTTCATTTTTTAGTGAGATTCGGTGGCAGCGTGGTGGACTGGATGTCAGCTCTACAGGAGGCCGCGCGTTGTCGGGAGTTGGTGGAGAACTGCTGTTGTGGCCAGCGGAGCCTGCTGATGCAGGAGTCTACTCCTGCAGGGTGACGTCACCATCAGGACAATATGCTCAAAAAGATGTTCAGATCTTTGTTAGAAGTAAGTTCCCAATGTAAGAGACATACAATTCATCCCATTAATATTGTTACTAATAAAAATATATTGTATAATTTCAGATCCACCAAAAATTGCCGGGTTCTCGTTTCCACTTGATTTAGTGGAAGGCAGTTCAATACAAGTTCTGTGTGGGATCACGTCAGGTGACAAACCAGTTTATTTTTCCTGGCTCAAAGATGGGCAGCATATACCGTCTGGTTTACAGGTACGGAAAAGTCCAACATTAACTTGAGCTTTCTTTGGATAAGCATAATTATTCCACAGATTATTCATAATTAATTTCTTCTATTTTCCAGGTGCAAGAGAAATCACTAGACGAATTCAGTTTCCTAATATTTTCTCACGTAACATCGAAACACAGTGGTGACTATACATGCGTTGCTAGCAACTCCGCAGCAGAAGTTAACCATACTGCCAGATTGGCTGTGAAAGGTAGGGCCTCCATCTGTGCCTTCATCAGTAATATAATACATTAAGAACCCAGCAGTCCATCTTACTAATATACTTGATTATTTATATTTCAGTGGCTCCATCTTGGGTGTATGAACCTCAAGACGTATCGGCTCTTTTAGGAACTCAGATTTTGGTGCACTGTTCTACCAAAGGTTATCCTGAACCAAGGATTTCTTGGCTCAAAGGTCATGGTGAGTATAACCTTATGAATTGAAACTTTACTAATTTTAAAAGGTTATTTTCGAAACTAAACTTACCATTTCTCAGGGTCAGGAGTAAGTGATTTTCGACCAGTTTCAAACCTGGATCTCCAGTTCGCTGTGCTTCCTAACGGAACACTGAGCATAGCACCGGCTGCACATCATCATGAGGGACAGTACATGTGTCGGGCAGAGAACGGCATCGGAAGAGGGCTCTCCAAGATTATCGCAGTATCCGTAAATGGTAAGAATTCCTTAAAATCTACCTTAGTTTCATCACAATTTTGTTCATTTGTAAATAATACGAACGGTACTTTTTTCAGAACCGGCTCATTTTGAGTTTTCCTCACGCAACATGACCGTAAAAAGGACCGCGCAAGCGACACTGCAGTGCGATGCACGCGGAGATCCACCCATACAACTGCAGTGGACACACAACATGAAGAGGGTGGATCTTACTACTTACAGGTATAATGCTTAGTACGGCAATTTTTAAATATTTTGTGTATAGTGGGTACTAAAAATATGCCTATTGTGTTTCCAGAGTATCAGTCTCAGAAAAGCGATCAGACAGCGGTGTGAGCTCCCAACTGAGCATAGCGCACGCTGAACGTCATGACTCCGGAGTGTATCGCTGTCGAGCTGAAAACGCATACGGCAGAGATGAACTTCTCATATATCTTGCTGTCCAAGGTAATTTAACAACAACTATTAGATAGTTGTTAGCTGTAGACTATTAATTAGAAGCTATATAAGCAATAATATTGAAATATTGACAAGGACTTAAGAAGTTGAGTAGCTAATAAGAATTTTTATTTCCATTTCCAGAGTTCCCCGAAGCACCAGTGGGGTTGCACGTATCCCGTCGAACAGGTCGTGGTGCGTCTCTGTCCTGGCGGCGCGGGTACGATGGCAACGCGCGCGTGTTACTGTACCGCCTGCAGTACCGTGTTGTAGGAGACACGAGGAGACCTGACGCAGGGGACTGGGCTGATGCACCTACCAGAGACGTACCTGCTGAAAGAGTCATTGAAAGGTAAAGTAGTGCTTGTATTTTAACGTAAGTGTCTATTAAGCTAAAAACTATACCAGCATCTTCCTTTATTATAAAGGCAATGAACATTTTGTAAAATTTTCAAGTAACTCAATGTTTTCTTTTATGATTATAGACAGGACCCAGACTCGGGTTCGGAAGTAAACCTGGAGTATAGAGTAGAAGGTTTGCGACCGGCTACAGCGTACGCACTGAGACTCGCTGCTGTCAACGCTATAGGTGATAGTGACTACTCGGAACCTGTTATTGTACAGACTTTAGAAGAAGGTCAGTAAGTTATAATCTGATTATGATAAAAAAGGTTGTTTAAGATCAAAGAGTTTGTGAAAATAATAATGTTTTTGATTTTTCCAGCTCCATCAGAGCCACCTCACAATGTACAAGTCCAGGCCACCGCACCTGGAGAGCTACTCGTGAAATGGCAGGTGAACATTGTAGACAATTATTTTTAAGCTTGCTTTTTTGTGATCACCAAGTCTGACTTAGCAATTGAATTGTTGTTCTAGGCACCACCACAAGAGTCGTGGAACGGTGAACTTCTGGGTTACGTGGTGACGTGGCATGAGGTGTCGTCGTCTGGGGACAATAAGACGTCTGCGCTGACGGCGGCGGGGTGGGGCGCGGCGCACGCGGTGCTGGTGGCGCTGCGCACGCATGCGCAGTACGAGGTCAAGGTGCGCGCCTTCAACGCCGTGGGCGCCGGCCCGCCCTGTGCACCACTCACTGCTACCACTCTGGAAGGAGGTTAGATACTAGAAGAATCTCTAAGCTTAATAGTACTCTTGGGAAGCAACGTATTGTGGTCTTCATTTCCGCAAATAAGAGTATTGATTGATGCTATTCACAAAATATTTTTCTCATCTTCATGTTCATCATTCTACTCAGCTCCGGAAGGCCCTCCAGAGCGAGTTCGCTGCGAGCCACTGTCCGCGCAGTCAGTACGCGTGTGGTGGGAGCCACCGCCTCCAGTACTCAGAGGTGGAGTGTTGCTGGGATACGAAGTACTGTATGAGGTAGGTATTTAAGAAGCAGATACATCAAAGTGCACATAAATAATCAACTCTGTAAAAAACATTACTACCTAACATTATTTTACACAGACTGTCGACGAGTTGGAGAGCCAAGTAGAGACTCGTCGCTCCGGTGGCATGGAGACAGTGCTGCAGGCGTTACAGAGAGCTGCCAACTACAGTATAGCGGTGCGCGCTAGGACCGCGGCCGGGACCGGCCCCACTTCTGAACCCGTTTACTGTGCCACACATGAAGACAGTAAGCCACGATCAATTAAATTAAATAATACAAATGGTACCAGGCATTGTTTACAATATAAATTCTAAATATTTTCAGTACCGGGAGCTCCAATGGATATAAAAGCAGTAGCCAATTCTGAAGACACAGTGATCGTGAGCTGGCTTGCCCCACTGCAGAAAAATGGCAAGATCAAGCATTACACTGTTTATAATAGACCACAAAGGTATCTTTTTAAACGGTTTTATTTAGCTTTGGTTTAATCAAGATTAAGATTGTCATATAGAAACTGCTTAACATATTTTTTACTTATGAAAGTAGTACTATTAAAAATAATGTCATAAATTTAATTTCACAGAACAGGCCAGCACTCACACTTGATGGTACTACACAAAGAGGAAGAGGAGGAGTATCAGGTGGAAGTGAGAGGTCTTCAAGAACACATCGTGTATGAGTTCTGGGTGACGGCGGCCACTGCGTCTGGCGAGGGAGAGATGAGTGCGATAGTCGCGAGGAAACCGAATCCTAGAGGTGAGACTAAATAACAAGCCATTGTAAGCAAATGTATTTATTGTTATAGAAAGCTAAGGATTCAATAAAGCAATTAATTTAAATCTAAATCTTTTCATCATACAAGTCTTTGTTGTTTTTCTAGCACCAGCGAAAATCACATCGTTCGGCCGTCGACTGGAGGCGAAGGAAGGCAGTCGTGCGCGTGTTACGTGCGCTGCAGCCGGTGCACCGCCTCCACACCGCGCCTGGTCGCGGCGACGGCCTGCACCGCCCCTAGCACATGACGCTAACTTCCTCATCGATGGACCCTATCTTATCATTCTTAGTGGGTTTACTATAAATCTCACTCTCTCTCTCACTTTTTAAAACAAAATGATTTAACAGATTTTTTTAATTTTTTTCCCCTGGGTAGTAATTCCCTGGAGCTGCCAATGGAACGCAATAAAAAATTATAATGAGCGAATGATGTTTCAGACGTGGACCGCAGTGCAGCGGACAACTACACGTGCACGGTGCGCAACCCGTGGGGCGAGGAGCGCGCCGCCTGGGAGCTGCGCGTGCTGGCGCCGCCCGCGCGCCCACACCTGCGCCTGGCCGCCGCCGCGCCCGCGCGCCTGCAGCTACTCTGGGAGAAACCACACTCTGGAGGATCCAATCTCCACGGTAACACTACTATTCCTTCCTATCTTTATACACTAAATTTTTTTAAGACCTGAAATGTACAAAAAAAAGGTTATTCGAGAAGCGCACGCACTCAACGAAACTCACTACTCACTCATTATTTGTTTAAATAAACAAAATATTACAAACAAATTTTTGCAAACTTTTAGTTAATAATTCTTACTAATTTCACTTCCCGCATATTCCAGGCTACATACTAGAGTACTCTCGATCAGACGCCAGCAGATGGCAGCAGACCCGCCTCCCGGCAGACACGCGCACGCACTCGCTGGAGCGGCTGGCGTGCGGCACGCTGTACAAGGTGCGCCTCACTGCGTACAACGCGGTCGGAGCCTCGCCGCCCAGCGACGAGCTCATCGTCTCCACTAAAGGAGGACGTAAGTTTGCTCATAGACAATTTATTCTTAAAGTGTTACATCTTAACGTTCTTACACAATGTATTATATCACCAGTATGAATAGTACTTTATACGCTTGGAGTATAATAGATATCTTCGTGAAATGAGCTTTTAGAACATATTATATACTGCTTCTAACAAAATTCGTAATTACTTTTTCCAGCATCAAAGGCATCACCAGAAAAGGATCTGATAACAACCAACAGCACGTGCGTTCGACTCAACTTACTGACATGGGACAGCAATGGCTGCCCTCTGACACAGTTCTCCGTATCTGTGAGGAGTTTCGAGGAGTCGTCCTGGATGACACAGACTGTATCACCGGCAGCACAGCCCACTGTTATCTGTGGGTTGACATTGGCAACCTGGTACCACTTGAAAGTGGTCGCAGTGAGCGCCGCGGGGACTACCCTGGGCAACTATTACTTCTCTACTCTAACTGAAAATGGAGGTGTGTGAAGTCCTTCATAATTATTTGTAATATAATCACACCCACTTTTGGCTCGCTAGACAAAGTGTTGTTTTTTTCTTTGTCTTCTAGATCGTATACCAGCACCAGCTCACTTCCCCCCTGGTGGGGAGGAGGGGGAGGAGCGTGCGACTGCTGTGTTGGCTGCGGCCGGTTGTGGTCTACTTGCGGCACTGCTGTTACTGGCTACACTTGCTTATAAGCGAAGGTAGCTACTAAGCCTTAGAGGTTTTTAATTAACAACTTCTAGAGAATTGACATTAAATTCAAGGCTTCACACGTCCATAACCATTATCAAAATTATTGTTTGTTTTTCGATTTATAGGCCCACAAAATATAAAAATATATTTTATATCTTAATATTTGCAGTCCATCGGCATCGTGCTTTAGAAAAGGTTACGAGCAGGGAGATATCTCGGAGGAGGAGGACAAGTCAGTAGAGAAGAGGGACAACCGCCGGAACTGTCAGCAGGTGTACACGTCCTCGCCCATCAAGCATCCCATTGGGAAGAAAGACCAACAAGGTATCATATCCCCATACTGGTGCAAAATAGCTTCGTATTTGTAACTCAGATAAAGATGAACAAACAGGTCATCTTTTTCTCTTGTACTTTTAGTTGGCACTGATACTTTACCATCATGATGCGACTGCTATCTATCCTCCTGAACTAACAAATTAATACAGCCAGCAACCACACAAAAACAATAATTAATTCCTTAATTAAACTTACTATTTCACTATTGTTTGTGTCCAGAGATGTACGAGATAAGTCCGTACGCGACGTTCAGTATGTCTGGGGGCGCGAGCGGCGCGGGCGCGGAGGCGGCGGAGGGCGCGGCGGGCGGCGGCACGCTGCGCACGTTCGGCCGCGCCGAGCCCGCGCCGCTGCAGGCCGCGCCGCCGCGACACCATCTGCATCACCATCTGCACCATGAGAATGCGGGTATGTACTAATGTATCCCTTTTTGCTATGTTCACCAACAGCTCATTTCTACTCACAACTAGATGTATGCAAAACTTAGAAGTTTTTAAACTGACATGGTCACTAACACTATTATTAGAACTTCTTAGAATTCAATCCGTTCTGTCCGGTATCCATCCGTCGGGCACTTCATCATTATTTTGGTGCTCTCCTTGTTGCTCTACGTCTACTTTACTCTAATCATACAGAATTATGTTCAGCAAAGTGATGACAAAGATGCATACTTTAAAACAGTTTACTTACATTCTTCAACCTTTTTCATGAGAACGAGTAAACACTCTGTACTACTAATTGTTCACCAGATGAGTACACATTGTCTCGGGCGATGACGCTGATGGTGCGTCGCTCGGAGTCCGACTCGGACTCGAGCGGCTCGCCCTGCGCCGAGTGTAACTCCAGCGTGTCCTACAGGATGCCTGTCACACCGGGGAAAGGTAAGATCAAAGCAATCCTGATTAAACTATCACCGTCCTTCTGGTTCGTTCATTTGTTTCTTAGAAAATAAAACAATTGCTTCTCTATTTTTTTTTTACTATATTTTTTTTTTATGAAACACGCCGTCAGTCGAGCAGACCTATTACCTGATGGTAAGCAATCGCGTTGCCGGCTTTTTGTGAGTTAGGAACTTAAGGGTTGTTATTCGAAAATGGGGATGGGGAAGATTGGGAAGGGGGGAATTGGGCCTCCGGTAACCTCACTCACACAACAAAATACAACGCAAGCGTTGTTTCACGTCGGTTTTCTGTGAGGCCGTGGTATCACCCCGGTCGAGCCGGCCCATTCGTGCCGAAGCATGGCTCTTCCACACTTAATTTTTTTTTCAATATAGTAATGTTAAAGATGTACTTTCAGATGAAGTATTCCGTGCAGTAACGGACTCAAGTGCAGAGTCGGCGGCGGACGCGCGCTCCGTGTCGCAGCGACCGCACGACAAGTCGCGGCGACGACCGCGGCGACATCACACGCCCACATCGTCTAGGTAAACTCTATATTAGGTAAACGCATATTTTCTGACTAGGACAGGTTTCTATGTCTATCTTTCTGTGAGTACTTATTAGCAAACGCTGATAGCAATTCGAGTCATCTCATTCCTTTACCTAAATACATTTTCATCTTACTTTTGTTTATCGCCATATTTAACGTTACGTCTACTTATTGCTTGTTATGTTATGAGTCCCATTCAATAGCACTCCTATTATCACCTAGAAGAAATTAACCTAAACTTTAAGGTTTAAAAAGCAATCATACTTTTTGGAGAATTCGATTCTCCAAAAAGTATGATTGCTTCTAGTCTCCTTGACGAGCTTCTATTTTCTTGTATACCGTTTGGTAACTAACATTGTATCGAAATCACTAAAGACAGACATCTAACGGATAGTGAAAGCACTTCCTACACCACCTGAACATTGTCCCCTTCATTTTGTAGTTTTACTTCCAGCTGTTACTAGATGGCGTTGTGTACGTGCAGCTTTATGGTTAGTGATCTTAACTGCTGTTAGATGGCGCTGTTTTATTTCCACAGATATCAACAGCGGCAGGAACAAGAGAGAAGAGATTTTACGATACACGTATAGGTACGACGACAATAAAGACTGCTACAAGCGAAATACTATAAAATTGTTACCTAGCTAATTTACCGTTTTAGCTCTAAGAGATTTTAACAAAAAATTAAATGTAAATATTTTAGGACGTTTTGTACTGTGTTGGATTTGAAAAAATAATGCGGCCTATTTGGTATCACTAAATTAACATTTTTATTGAATATATACTTTTGAAACGAAGCGTTTCTTCTAAACTCCCACCTTTGTAGAAAATCCATAGTCGGTTAAAATTACTATTCCAGTACATTTATAACAATAGTCTTAAATTATATTAAACAAATCAATCCAGAATCATATCTGACGAAATGTAAAAAGTAGTACTTAGTTATATCGTAAGAAGTCAATAATGTAAGTACAAGAAGATTTTATTGTTAGTATTAAAGGACGAGAAAATACGATTTTCCTGTTTGCAAACGGGCTCGATAGATGGCGTTGTTTCATATAATTGAATAATTTTGTGTGTTCAACTGTTTTTGATTATTTTTTAAGAAACTCAAATTACGATCTCGTTATTTGTATTCTTGTATATTAAATTGTATACATTGTTCTCAAAATAAATATAAGTTAGTCTTGTTTTATCTGAAACATGGTGATGTTTAAACTCTTCTATGAGTTAAATCGTATTTTAAGTGTAGCAATAAATAAACGAATTCGTGCCAATTAAATTGACATCAGTTGTGGAACTTATTGTACCGAACTTATTATTAAGTAAAATTAAATGTTTATTAATATTAACACAGGATAATGCTATAACTGTTGTGGCTTGTGAAACTCAGGACTTTTGTTGCCAACCACAAATATAAATAGATTTAACTTACTACATACATATTACTGTACCACTATATGATAATTATGCGATAAAATTACAGTTTTTGAAGTTTTGTATTGAGCACAATTTTACCCCTTTGTACTAAATTGATATACTTGATAATTTATAGTGGTCTAACGTGAGATTGTTTTGTACTCTTGTAATAAGTTAATGTAGAGTATCCTAGCAATAGTATCGAACCGATCTACTCAAGTCTTATGTTAACTGTCACTGCCTACGTGTTTGCTACTGTACATATTTTAACTGAAACGAAAAATAAAATCGATTACTTAACCAATGTGTTTTATTGCTATCTATTTGCATGACGAATTAAAGATATTCCTATAAAATACACATTAGCAAACTTTACAACATTCCTATAAAATAATTAGTTAGCAATAACTAATTTCTGACTGTTATATTGTTAGCAGTTCCAAAAATAATACCAGCTCAAGATAGGACCCAAGAAAGTATAGATATAAGTGTGATATAATATGTGGACATTTGTTAAGCAAAATAAATAAAATGTCCCCTCATATGGAGATATATCTCACGGAAATAGAACAGTCAATACATTGGCACAAAACAAAATAAAGAGAAATAACAACAATTTCTAGTAAGTACACATACACTCTGTTATCTGGTCTCATAACGACATTAACTCGCGCCGTAATGTGCTCCTTCCATCAATAATAGTTTTCTTGGCATTGCCATTTTTGCCGAACTCTTGGCATTTAAGAACTGCTCCCAGCTCCAAGATGTTTCAATTCCGTATCTGGCACGCAGCCACCACCAAATTATCTACACTACCACTGGCAATCATTCTGCGTAGAATTGGGAACATTGCTGTACACTGCCGTGGTCACAAAGCACGTGTTTGAAGCGTAATTAATTAGAAATAACAGGTTTATTCTTCTTTATTATACCAATATTATACGTAATTATACTTAATATACGTTATTAACTAGAAACAATAGCTACCTTCTTTTAATTACCGGTAAACTATGGCAACTTTACCGGGCCCTTGGCAACTTTACCATACTATAGGTATTCGGTATAAACTCATTTATCTAAAAATCTACCCACTAGAATTCTGTTTTGTAATAAAAGTATTTTTTAGACATTAAAAGGAAATATTTACTATATTTTGCGTAGACGTAAGACTGCTATTATGCCAGTAATGGCCGTCACAATGTATGCGTGAAAATGAGCTAAAAGTTAGTTGTTCCTAAATTGTGCTTACACAGCCTTAACTATTTGTCACAGGTGAGTGAAATTTTGATCTTGTATGTATATTATAGTTGGGATTACTGTTGTAATGTCAGCAATTGCTTTTTCTTTAATTTATTGATAAATAATCGCTTCGGTAATGTTGACACAGGTTAGGTAAAGTTGCCACGGCCTGCTTTGTGGCAACTTTACCTACAGTTAGGGTTGGCAATAAATGTTTTTTTCTTGTTTGTGTGTATGTAACCATTTTCGAATACCTAAATTTCACAGCATAATAGTGAATATCCTGGATGATAAGATATAATGTATTTAATAATACCTCTTGTTTTACAGCCAAAATGGCTCCCATGAAACAAAACCGCAGAAAACTCGGAGCTAGACACTATAAAAATTATACGGAAGTGATGTTATAATTAGCTATGGAGATAGTGAAGTCATAAAATTAAAAAGTCAAGGATTAAACATTATTTTGTAGCCTTTTTTACAATTTTAAACATAAATACTTAAAATTTTAGAACTTAATTTAGTTTAAAAGGGAATAATATTTATGTTAGAAATTTGTGCGTTTTTTTACTTTAGGTTTAAGGTTTATTATTTTTTTTTTAAATATACATGTCATAAAAAAGTTCCTCCTTTTTTGACAACCCCGAGCGTAACAAATTATTTGTATGTAAATTACGATGAAACCCGTGGCAACTTTCCCTAATGTCTGTGTAGCCGTTATCTTTATAGATTTCCTCATATTGTTTGCATTATAATACGAAGAGGTCATAGATGAAGCCCTCTGTACCTCAACAACTCTTTAATATGCAATACACGATGAATACGGCGCGTAGGTAAAGTTGCCAAAAATTTGGTATCTTTACCCATGTTGTTTTTTCTTTACTACGGCTAAAATAAGTGTTTGTATTTAATGACGATTACGGTAAAGTGAGCCAGATAGACTACAATTCTAAATATATAGTTTTGGTTTCTATGCGTCTTATGGTTAAAAATATATTTCGTGTTTTGTTCTAAAATATGGTAAAGTTGCCATGTTTTACGGTATGTGTTTTAGATTGACAATGTATTCAATTTGATTATGAATGTATAAATGTAATGGTTTGAGAACCATTTCCTTAATTGCTAACTGCGTTGTAGCAATCTACCAATTATTTTTCCAAAACTCGAATGATTTTATCTTCATCGTTTAATAACCTTTTTAATAATGACTCAAACTAATAAAATTACCAAAAGTCTAAGAGAAAGATCGTTTAATCTCAGTAATGATCAATATCTAAAGATCTCTCCATCTTAGGTATAAGTTACTCAAACACTAGTCTAATCTAAGTAGAATGGCTCATTAATTTCTGCTGAATTGCTGATTGTAATCGATTGGCTACGACGTAGTGAACCGTAGCCGCCGTAGTAGGATGTGCTACGAAACTACTACGAAACTGCTACGAAATCTCTAGAACAGTAAAATAGAGGTATTGAGTTGAGATTATTGTAAAGTAACAAGACGATAAACACTGTTCATTTTGTTTTGTACACTAAATTAAATCTGATACTCTGTGACTGGTATTGAATTACAAGGTGGAATTGTTCAACTTTGTTCTGTTGTTGCGCAAAACAAACTTTTGTGGTAAACAATACCTGAGCGATGCTTAGTTTGCCTTGTGTAGCCGATGTTTGGAGTTTCGGTACCGTGATTAATTAGCGTGTAAGTACAGTACTGGAGCGAGTGATGCTTTATGGGGATGAGCTTGGATTATAATCCGGAACAATACCGTTTGTTTACAAAATTCAAACCTCTATTCATCGAAAACCCGATTTGAATATTAGGGTTCTCTATTAGCTACAATTTAGCTACATAATAACTAGTATTTCCGTCGATCTATAGTGCCCACTACTTGTACACGTGTGTATGCACTAATTGGTCGACCGCAGAACAGCGGTCGAGTGATAAATTGCTCCTGCCATATGCTACCGCAGGCTAGCTCAATGGTACAACCTACACACCACAGACAGATTAATACAGTAGATCCACAACATAAAGTAGACATCGAACTCTTTAGTACTAATTACCGAGGTGTACTTCGAAATAGAACTTTGCATTATTTGATATTGCATATGATTTCGAACGTTGCGTAATATTATTGAGTAATAACTGGGTGAAATCTAATATTCTCTAACATAGTAATACTCTGACACTTATACTGCTCAATAATATTCGTCGAACGAACTTCAATATCCCGTTTCATTTCGGCATCTCACATAGTCGTCGGATCAATTCGCACGTATCAGGAGTGCAGCATCCGACGTGAATGTTGAGATGCTGAGCGTCTCTCCAATTCCGTGGAATGTAGTGAGTGACGAGCGCACCGCCGGGACTCGTGGTCACCGCAACTTAAATAAATTATCTCCGTACTTCGAGAATATGAAGTGATGTGGATTCGAGTTTACAGTTCTTCGAACCGGAATCAAATCGTTTTAGTTATTGAGAACGATATCATTTATTCAAAGCTCTTGCTTGTTTGAGCTAATAATATAATTATGGCGTATCAGAAAATTAAAATGTATCTATCATTTTACAAAATAAACATAATTAGCGATATCATCGTTTCGATTTGCGATTCGCAAAAAGTTTGTATTATTTTTGCTATCGAGTAAATCCATTACGATTGTCTTCGTCTCCAGTTGTCACAGTCTGTCACTTACAGTTCCCTTGGTAGTGGCAGTTAAACGATTTCTTCTCAACTCGTTGAAGGAGATCAAACGTAAAATTTTACAATCTCCGCTCTGATTCGTTTGATGTGGTCCACTTCCACTCATATTTGTTTTTATGGATCTTTCATCAATTAAATTGGAAGAAATAAAAGTATATTGCCACGTAATTTCTGTTATCTCCACTGTAATGAAAGTATTGCGGACTAAATTGATACTCATTTTGTGATAAACAATGAACAAAATGGATACACATCTTCATCTCTTTCTTGTTTTCTTTTAGCAACCAATATATACATATAGGTATATAGTCAAATATTAAGTTCTGTATTAAGCCCTGTTGCCTTGAAACACATAATTATATAATTAAAAAAAAGCTTATTTTAACTTGGATTAACTTTTCTTGCTGCTCAAAAATAAGTGGGTAGTTGTTGCTAAAGTAGCTCCATGTTATCTAATCTTATCTATCTGATATTATGATTAAACTTGTGTCTAAACTGCTAAGGTTTGATTAAAAAAGTAAAGATGAAGTTTTAAAAAGTAATTTTCTGGTGAGCTACGGAGCGTCGAGCGGTGAGGATCTAAACTAGCGACTCGTGTACGCGACTATCGCTAACCGCGCTTTAAGTTTGTAGCTGCACGAAGAGTACGAGCACTCATTTTAATTCTCTATGCGCCACCAACGTCAAGAAGTGTCCTTTACCTTACTCAAGTCCGAACTTCAAAAACCCGCCGTGTTTACTACCAACTTATAATTTGCTTCCCAAAAATGCAGCCAAGCTCGTCTAACCAATACATTAAGGTTGATTTTCAATTGAAATGTGAATGGGAAACAGACGTGTTAAATTGTATTTGTACGCATGCGCTCTTGTTACGGCGGCCATTTTCAGGGAAACCAACACTGTGCAAGGGTTTATACGTACACGGATGGTTACTACGCACACATACACAAATGTATCAAATTTTCCGAAGGCTCGGTCGAGTGTGTGCGTGTTGATTGGTGTGGATGTGTGCGCGGGATGCTGAATAAAGCTATATCCACATGGGCGCGCGGCAGCTGATTGAGTTCCTACGATTGTTTGCTTAAGCCCGGACTTGGCGAATTATGTGGAGTTTACAAACGTCGAGTGTTTATCAAGATTTGTAATACTTTCTGCGGCTATATACTGTTACTGCTTAGTTTTTCCTCTTGCCATCTGTTATGTACAGAGATGTTATTATGACTTAGTGTTAACACTAATGCCGCGTTTAAGCTAAGGTAGTCAATTTTGTTTAGACTACATTTTAGCATTATAATAATTATGTAAGTTATCAAGGCAAACGAGTTCTTTATACAAAGGTTAGTGAAGTTCTAAGGTCTTGGTTATATCTATAGTGAATCTCTTCCAGATGATGATCGAATAAATAATTCATGCAATATTTATTATTCCCAACATTTTTACCTTTAGATCACAACAAATATCACTTACAAATGTCTTACAGTATCTAATATTCTTGATTACAAATCTCTGCATACTTACCAAACGTTTATCCTCGAAATCTGAAATCTTTTAAAAGTCTAATCTGATCGTTTACATAATTGGGTAAATTGAAACATCAAACAGAATTAGAACGCGTTTGATCCCTACGTGTTTACACGTGCGGCCAAATAAATCGGACACAATAAAATTCGTACCGACAGCTACAAATTCGAAGGAACCCACCGCGTCCCGTCAAATTGCCGCTGAAAACAGCGGGCCCATGTTAAAATATTTACACAATTTATTCAGGAAATGTTCGCCCTCTGGACGCGGCTCTACGCCTGACCTGACCTGGCTTGAGAGGGACACAGATTTAGTCAGCCTCGCGCCGCCACCGCCGGCGGGTGTTCGGCAACCGCGCTCTCTTACCATCCACTGTGTCCATCCCTCTCCTGCATACCGATACCACCGTTTGTGCGAAAGAAAGGCACGAAAAAATCGCGTTAAAATAGGTACGTAGTAATTAAGTGTGACCGGCGGATGCAGGGTTAAAGTCTTTACGAGTGCACCCGTAATTATATTTTGATGTCGAGTTTATGTTGGAGGAAGTATTCGCGTGACGATTGTATGTGAAGTGTGAGGTTACTTCTGATGTTTAGTACCCGCTGTCAGCTGATGGTAATTGTTTTCCATTCGGTTGTGGAGGCAGTTTGTATTATTATATTATTTTATGGTTCGTTATCTATTATAAGTAGTGACATAGATGTTGATATACCTTATAAATACTCGTCCTCGTAGGTAAACAAAGAATAAATCAGAAATGCATATGATCCCGATATGTCAGGTGGGAAGTGTGTCAAACACACAGCATCACAACTAGAGCTGCTCGTATATGTGTCGTCATTAATGACTGGGAACACTGCTGCCGGCTAATGGTATGTAATTTGTAACCCCTGTTTGTGCGGAGCACTGGGTTCGACTAACTTTCTAAACATTGCACGTTCCAGACAAACATTTCATGAAATACGAGATGTGTTTGCTAGATTTTAATTTAAAATTCAATGTAAAGTTTTTAACGTCATGCAAAAACATTTGCTTTTTAAAAACAAATCTTAATAATGTAGGCTTTAGCGCGTTTTTCCTGTTAATGTGTAAATTATACATTTTAACTCTTAATGGAGTAGTTAAGTGGGTTTAAGTTATGTTCTGACACTAATTGCAACACTACTTAACTCGTTGTGTGTCGTGTCGTGATTTGAATCCTTTGTATGCGCCTTAAAGCTGCAGTTACGGAAATGCAAGGAAACGTAGACTTACGGTAAACATTTAAAATAGTTTTTATAGAAAGTAGAGAGTTATTTTCTTGCTATTAGTTGTCCTCGAGCCCTCCACCCTCGTCAATGTAATGGTACTCCACGACACCGTGCTCTCCTTCCCGCCATACATTGTAATCAGACGCGAGTACGCCGAGGATGGCCACGCTCTCACGCCATTACGCCGCGTGTCCTTGTACTCAACTGTTACTATTTACGCCAGTTACGCAACTATTACTAACCGATAGTTCCATTGTTTTATATTTTCCGGGTTCACTCTAACTACAAGTTATGTGTGAAACAAAAAAGTATTTTTATGAATAATTTATTAATAGCCTACCTTACATTATGTACGATTACTAAGCAAAGTCTTAGGGTCGATATCCAAGCCAACCAAAGTACATAATATTTAATAATAAGCACATGACAAACAACCCTTACATGGAACCCATAATAATCGGTGATATTATCATGTATGTACTCACTGTCTAATATTCAGAGCCAATAAAACCGTACAAATTGTCTAGAATTTCTGTAAACCGACACCTATTTATTAATTTTCTTTATTATACAGGAGACAACCATTAATGATCATAAAGGCGTTCTGCTCCCGAAATATCCTCGTCATGGTCATTAATATAGAACAAAAGTGTGGTGGAACTGGGTTCCTAAATACTGCGGAGGGATCCACTATGCAAATGTTGGAGGTTTTTGCTAGTTACATCAATGAGAGGTTCTGTGTTTATTAAGGGATCCGTATTCAGACCCTATTACACGTACTGAGGTCAGCCGAGGGAGCAGTGCCGGGTCATAAGAGTTTATTTCCATGATTTATGATGTAGCAACAGGGAGGTCGAAATTCAAATGTGTTTATTATGTCCTTAAATAGTATCAAGTGGCTAGTAAAATACTTAGTCTTGTAATTATCACGTGCCGAAGTAAGAGTACTAAGTATTATGCTTTGAGTAAAATTAAAATCATATTCAAATTGGGTACTTTTATTGATAAAGCAAACTCTTTTTTTACTCGGTGCGATAAATATGAAGCTAAATTATAGTGTTTTGATCACGACATTATTTTAGTCTACTTTCTTGTTAACATTAAATTAAATCACTCATACAGCTTATGGGAAGATTTTAAAAGCAAAGAAATGAAACAGAAATATTTGAACTGTGATTTATAAGTCCCCGGAGTTCACATTATAAGCGATATGACAGCTGTACGTAGCTGCGGGTTTAATGGCCCGTTTTATTGGCGCACTCGATAGCTGCTCGAGAACCGGCTCACATCTCTAACAACATCTGAAGTAACCAAAACATTTCTCTTCGTATAAAATGTTTGTAGAAAATATTACAAAATTACTTGATACAGTTTCAAGGAAACTCGTAATTATTATTGCTTCTTTGTCGACTTTTGTTTTCTTTTGTACTTAATACGAGCTTGGAATAACTTACGACTTTACTAACTCGGTCCACATAATATTTATGAGAGCTAAGTGTTACATGTAACATTACTTATACTCCATTTGAATAATGTGTTCGGGATAGAAAAACAGCAGATGCTGCCTCCCACGGCCGCCGCGATAGTTACACCAATGGATATATAATGGCTTATGATAAAGTTTCCTTGAACTCTGATAATATGTTTTGATGGAAGGGGATTGTTATACAAAACATTTTGGTTATTAAATAAGTGTGTGAAGAAGACTAAGTCAAGGTGTGTGTTCGATACTCATAAAGACAGATTAGACTTAGCTAAAGAATATAATTAAGAATTACTTTAAGAAAATAATACTTTTACATAATTGACCGTGAACTGTCATCAGTTACTATCGCCACTTGTCAGCCAGTGGACAATAATTGGACGTACCGTAACAAGTAACAGTATCGCGAGCGTGATACGTGACGCGACTGCGAACTACTCCTGGAGGTAATCACAATGAGGTCAATGGACGAGTACTGACAGTTAGTCGCCACGGAAGTAGAGGCTCGTTTCTAGGGTCACTCAAATGATAACTGATGCTTATGTCGAAATGCATTTACTTTTACCAAGTTTGTGATTAATACAAAATCAAGTACACTTCTGTTTGAAATAAATATTAACATTTTTGCACGTTTCTAATTTTTTCCGTACAAATACATGAAAATGCATTGTATTTTATGTAGATAAAGTAAGTTTCATCTTTTAAATACAATGTTTAATTTATTATCCTTAATTTAAGCGTCAGTCAGTCAATAGAGTATCGTGCCTACAACAGTATTACTGATGCAGCCCATCCATCCAAACATCCAACGTGACGTGACTCGGTACCGCCACACATCCAGGTCAACAGACTAGTTTCTGTTAATGGCCACCACAGCCAACTTATCTGACGGTTTCTTTTTGTTTTACTTGAGCAGGTATTCTAACTTTATGCTTTTAGGAGAAATATATTTCGCTACGCGGATTTTACAGGATTATAAACTACGGTAGTGGGTGTACTGTATGAGTTTAGGGTATAACGGGTTAAATAGAAATACATATTTATACCTATCAACTATTAAAATTACAGAAATCCATATTATTTGTTTGTCTACTTGGTTAATTATGATAATTAAGGAACGTGACATTAAAACAGTTAATTACTAGTATGTTACTAACTTTTTAGGGTTGAATGTTCTCATAATTTATCGACGTACTAATTTAAAACTTAATGTATTATCATCATTAAGTTTAATATCAAATAGAAAATATACAGTGCCAGAGAGTTCTACGACTCTCGTAGCACTCGGCTACGCCGCTACGGCGTAGCGTGTCTACGAGTTCAAATGAGTACCGTAAAACATGGCAACTTTACCATATTTTGGAACAAAAATCGAAATATATTTTTAACCATAAGACGCATAGAAACCAAAACTATATATTTAGAATTGTAGTCTATCTGGCTCACTTTACCGTAATCGTCATTATATACAAACGCTTACTTTAGCCGTAGTAACTTTTGAAAAAACAACATGGGTAAAGATACCAAATTTTTGGCAACTTTACCTACGCGCCGTATTCATCGTGTATTGCATATTAAAGAGTTGTTGAGGTACAGAGGGCTTCATCTAGGACCTCTTCGTATTATAATGCAAACAATATGAGGAAATCTATAAAGATAACGGATACACAGACAGTAGGGAAAGTTGCCACGGGTTTCATCGTAATTTACATACAAATAATTTGTTACGCTCGGGGTTGTCAAAAAATGAGAATTATTTTTATGACATGTATATTAAAAAAAAAAATATATAAACCTTAAACCTAAAGTAAAAAAAAAGCATAAATATCTGACATAAATATTGTTTCCTTTTAAACTAAATTAAGTTCTAAAATTTTAAGTATTTATGTTTAAAATTCTAAAAAAGGCTACAAAATAATGTTTAATCTTTTGACTTTTTAATTTTTTGACTTCACTATCTCCATAGCTAATTTTAACATTACTTTCGTATACTTTTTATATTGTCTAACTCCGAGTTATCTGCGGTTTTGTTTCATGTGAGCCATTTTGGCTCTAAAACAAAAGGTATTATTAAATACATTATAACTTATCATCCAGGATATTCACTATTATGCTGGGAAATTAAGGTATTCGAAAATGGTTACATACACACAAACAAGAAAAAAACATTTATTGCCAACCCTAACTGTAGGTAAAGTTGCCACAAAGCAAGCCGTGGCAACTTTACCTAACCTGTGTCAACATTACCGAAGCGATTATTTATCAATAAATTAAAGAAAAAGCAATTGCTGACATTACAACAGTAATCCCAACTATATTATACATACAAGATCAAAATTTCACTCACCTGTGACATATAATTAAGGCTCTGTGAGCACAATTTAGGAACTACTAACTTTTAGCACATTTTCACGCACTACACTGTGACGGCCATTACTGGCATAATAGCTGTCTTGCGTCTACGCAAAATATAGTAAATGTTTCCTTTTAATGTCTAAAAAATACTACTATTACAAAACAGAATTCTAGTGGGTAGATTTTTAGATAAATGAGTTTATACTGAATACCTATAGTATGGTAAAGTTGCCAAGGGTCCGGTAAAGTTGCCATAGTTTACCGGTAATTAGGGAATTCGTCACGAGCTGAGCGTAGATTTCGGTAACTTTGAAATAAAATATGTATTTTGTTTGAAAATACTTTTCTCCAAAGCCCTTCAGAGAATAAAAAGATGGAAAGAATACTCATAACTTTTATTTTTGTCTTTTGGTACGGTACTTAAACTGACTTTGTCCTTATGATTTTTTGCATTTGTATGTAATTATAATTCATGGAGTAACTTTTGATTCAGTTAAGTACTTGTTAACATTAATTTGTATTTACAAAAAAAATAATACACTTCAATCCATAATTTCATTTGTCAATTTGAACTAATAGATAAAATCTTTCCATACGATCGTAACCAGGGGAATTAGATTACAAAGATAAACAGGTTTAATAAGAACGTGTAAGATGAGATCAATATCTTAGCGCACGTAATACCTTTTTGTCAAGGGACACGACATATTAATAATTTTGCGGCGACGTCTGGGCACATGTGTGACCTTGCCACTAATATCTGATACAACTTTGTGTCAGTGTGTGCGGTATTATTACTTGTTGGACGATGACAATGTGTGCGTGTAACAAGCTGTTCATTTATATTACGTAACGAGATCCAAGACTTACTTATTTACAACTATACCTTAGTTAGGGAACTGTTTAGTTATTCAAAGATATTCAAGGATACTTGTAGTTTCGACGTAAGATAGAAAGAGGACTTATGCTTAGAATTTCTTCGTTATAATTGTTGAAAACTTTAAGTCAGCTTATGAATACTCTGGTTAGGAAATATTCCTGACCTGTGACTTGTTTCATATTTTTTCTTTCAGGACTACACTTTAATGTTAGCTCAGAAGTATTTTCGTGTGATTTTAGGTGACATTGATATTTTTATTTAGGTGACTGAAATTTCAGTACAATAGCAGTCGACGTCTACAAACAGAATTAAAGTTTCCCGCTCCATCTCACCGTACAATAGGCTAAGTTGAACCATCACTCTTGCCGTGAATGAGAGCCGGCCAGTCCGTTTCAATTCAGTCTCGACGGAGCAAAGGACAAGGGAACTTTTTCACCATGGAAACGCGTCGCGAAATGGAAAATACGCTTTTTACCCCATTGAATGGATAGCTCCCATGGGATGGTCGGAGCAATTTCCTTGGCATGGCCATAGCGTCTTCACGAGTAATTTTATTTTGAACTTTATTCCCTTGGGTTCCAGGCAATTATATCAATTCATATGAAACGGAATTTTAACAAAATACTAAGTTTGTTGGAAGACTACATTTCATAATTCTTGTTATTTTAGCTGCTACAATATTTTATACGTAAATCACGTTATATTTAAACAGATTTATTACTTTACTTAAGGTTTATAAAGTGAAATCAGGTTTAGTTTACAACTAGCTCAATATCTTGTAAAACTCAAATTGTACACCTCCACGATATGATATTGTTGTGTCAAAATTATTGATAAGTACTGAAGCCGATCTCAATCCCAGACTTAAATAATTAGTCGCTTCAAATCTGCCGTCACTTTGAATAGATCCCCTTTATTATTTAAACCCCTTCCTCTTGTCATGGTATGCATAATTGATCTCTCGGGCTCACGAGTGGCTTGGCTCTCTATGGTGTCCTATGTTTTGCACTATCAAGCAAAATTGATCCTTACTATAAATAGTGTTTGGGTCGAATCTGACGGCAACACAATGTTTGTGGTGTCAGCCTAGACAAATAAGAGACATTGCAGAGCAGATCGGAGCGAAAAAGAAAAAGTCATTCAAGTTGTCTGCGGTTATTTGTGTGCGTTTATCGTTCGTTTGTGTGTGTGCGCGTTCAGCGACCATTGAAGTTTGAATTCACACTTCACGTGAGAGAGCATTAAAGTAAACCAATCGCAGTGTTTACATGTGACTGACTTGTTACGTTTCTGTGTGTATTTTTAAGGGATGTCACAGAATTTATCTTGCTGATTTACTTAAATTTGATCTATTTAACTTCGTTTGAGAATCACAGCTTAAGAGTTCAGTAATAATTTCAATCTTACTCTAAAAGAGTCCATTAACAAAAAACTGGAATATAAATATTAAACAAATTATTAATGTAATATTTTTGTACGTTATCCGTTATTAAACATTTTGAATTGATCCATAATTCTTATTTATTAGGAAAGATTGTTGTGTTTAACCATTTTTTTAGTTGGACTACTTTATAATGACAGTCATTCAATCTTGAAGCAATAAAATATTCAAAACCTATTTCATCAATTTATTTGTACCAAAAAGTTTCGACGTCGGTAAAGCCTATTCGATCAATCAAATTACAGATTAAATAAAGCTTCGTTTTATGAAATATTTTTTAACACAAAACTGATTTATAGTTTCGAAGCGACCACTAGACGAGAAATAAAGGCATTTGAATTTGGAACGGGAGCCGAGCCCACGTTCGGATCTAAGCGAGGAAATTAAGACGAATGGGATAATTACCCGCAATGCTGAGCTTCAAGTTTGTTGAATTCAAATGATGGCGCCGTAACTATAAGCTGATTAGCGAGGAGCTGCGGGGGCGAACTGTCTTGTGGTATTTCTTTAGTTGAATTATCTTGGAACTATACCGTAATGCTAGTTTGTAGTGCCTTGTACTACAGGAACGTTTTGGTTTTGATATACATACATCTGTAGCTACTAACATTCAGTATTTTACCGAACCATTAAAATTAACGCAGTGCTTTGAACATTATTTACAAACAAAAATAAACAGCTTTACGAGGGTGGAGTTAGGGAAGATGACTGTCAAGAAAAAAAAATGTCAACGCTGACAAAAAGGAATATAATCCAATTTCCTCTGTCCCAAATCGACTTCGTTCCGACTTGTAAGAACGCTGCCATAAAAACAAAAAGCTATGATAAAACTCGTCCCGTCCTCCGCCGAGTTCATCAAACGGATCTTATCAACGATTTATAGGTTTAACCTTCGGCCAACACTCTCATCTAAGTACAGAAATTAAAACTGTAATTTCTAGAATATTCTGTAACTTTGTAATGGCGACGAAGCGGTGACGCAATCAAGAACAGAGAACAAGTGCGCACTTTAAATTTTATCTGCTTTCAGAAAAGTTGGAAAACTTCAGGCAGGTCGTAGTATTGTCATGTCAGAAGTACTACTCTCGATTTTATTACGTTTTAGACTGAGTCCATCTTGCAACGTAAACTACTATATTGTGAGCACCAGTTGACTAAAAAAAGTGATTTAAAGTCATCTTTGAAGTATTTACCTATGAAGTAAAACGCCAAAACAATATTTCTGGTTTGTTAATAAGTTCTCAAGCAAGGCAAAGTCATTCGCAAGTCGATAACATTGTAAAAACAAATAAGTTAAGCATAAGTTTTACCTCATCGTAAGAAACTAAGTTATCCTATTTGTGAGAAAGTTACATGATAACACGTGAGGTCTGTATGAAACGACGCGACGCGGCCGGACGTAAAGAAAACTTTACTCTTTTATATTTTGTTTTGGCCCTTCAAACAAAATTATACTTCCTCGGATATGTTCCACTAGGATTGTTTATTGCATAATGACTAAAGTTTATAATTTTGTCAAATTAGGTAATGTCATATCACAACTGCTGTAAGTTACAGGCAGAGTTGTAACCTATTACAGTTCGTTCGTTCGTTCTAATGTAACAGATGTCGAGCAGGTATATAGGCTCAACAATCAATGATACATAAGTAAAATAACCTAATAATACATTGCTTCATTGAAATTTTCAACAAAAAAAACATTCCACATTGTGTTTTGATAAAATATGGTAAAGTTGCCATGTTTTACGGTACATAAGTTAAATAACCTAATAATACATAGCTCCAAAATCCGAATCCCAAAATTACCAATGAAAATATCAAAATGTATAAACTATAAAAATAAAACAGGTATTATAATTTTTATTTAATTATAATCTATTCTTTCACAATCAAACATATTTCATTCATATTCGATTGGTTCAAATAAAGAAATATTTTACGAACTAGATAATTAAAATCAGAACATATTATTGTGTTTTATAATTCAGAACATATTTAATGCACAAAAAGTTTCACTAACGATATAATAATAATAACAGTATGGCGAAATTAAACAACTTTGTAAGTGCGTAATATTTGCAAATATATGAGTTTCATAAGTTGTGTAGTTAAAGTTTTAATCAAAACTATTTTATACATGCACGGTTCGCTTAAATATAAATGTTTTATTAAAATTTCACTCACCTTGGTGCGGGGTCAATGGTTTCATACATATACATCATGCTATGAGTTTCATTTACTATTATTAATCATAATTTAGTCTACGTATTTGTCACCTTTAAACCGTACATTGAAAGGTATATAATAACTGAAATAAAATATGAATTGTCGATGACAAAGAGCTTCGATAAATATCGAAACATTTGTACTCAAATAGAAAAATAATAACGCACGTCAAAAATTATATAAAATATTCTGATTATAAATTAATGATAGGGAAGCGGTACCACCTAAGTGCATTTCAATCTCATAATGACCAACTCGCAAAATAGAGGAGAGTGGGAATGCGGAGTCCATGAGACGGGCGTCGGGCGCCGCGCGGAGCTATAGCGGCGGAAAGGAGCTCATTAATCATCACAACGCTTCACTTTACTAACTTGTCACTGAGATTTATGAGCCCGCCACGTAAAAATATGTTGATAACACTTATAATTATACTTTTTCAACTTGTACAACATGTACAAATGGGAATTGTTTATTATACTTCCTGGACTCATTTTAAATGAATGAACATTAGTTTTATTACGGTCGTTTGAGGGTCAATGTTCATTTATCATCACCACCGTGTAAAGGTACTTGATTCCGTGGAAGGTAGGATATTATATATACAAAAGTAGGAATCTCCAGCACCACCAAATCCTTAAACTTATTACGAATGAATAATAGAATAGTTGTGAGTGAGTATTCAGAATCTACTACAATCCAGCTCCATGTTTGGTTCGCACGTATTATAACACAACATAACACGTGGAAACGAACAATTCTTGTTCCTGGAGTTAATGTATGTTCCCCCAATTTCACTTCCCGTAATGCTTCTAATGAGCAGGGGGACTTAATCCCCATAAGTCGGCGGTAAATCTGTTTCACGCACGCAAAGTCGCGGCTAAAAGTAAGCTAATTCTATCCAATTTTGTGTCCGGAACAAAATACTGTCACGATATTGTATTATGGTGTGTAACGTTGTAGTTATTAGCTCGGTAATTATGTCACAGTTTAATTACTGAGTGGAAACGTTTAATTGGTTGATTTTATCGAATAGGCACAACTATTACTTTTATTGTTAGTGTTGGTACATTTAAATATTAGTACGGAAAGTATTTTGAAACAGTATCATTGAAATTACACCTAACTGACTAATGAGCTACTATCCTCTATTCATTCACAATCAATTTATTATTCGAAAGAACTTGACTAAAAGTTTCTTTAGCTTGAACTTAAATTGGTAAATAATTTAACCGGTACTAAGCCTCTAAATATACCTAGGGTAAACACGAATTAATTATTTTGTATTAAGTTATCAAAGAAATTCTTGTTTTATAAGAACTTTACAAGTGCTAACGGAACAGAAAAAGTGTTTGCAAAAGTTGTCAAGTTCTCTTAAGTCGCGGAGTTACTTTTTGTTAAGTCTCAAGTTTGCCTTTGCGGACGTTTCACACTCTCTCGGATGAAGGTTTACTACTTTCCAAGAAATAAATATATAGTATACATATTATGTGCTATATATGGGCGTTGGATCAACTTGTCGATTATCACTTTTGGCAACATTAAGTTAATCTTGTTTTAATTGGCAATAAACTTTACTTACGTATATTTTTAAGAATGAATCTAACTTGATTTCTTTGCTAATATTGACATTATTTTGTTCCAGCACTGGAACCCCAGCAGGTGCCGACAACCAGGCCTAACAGACAATGTAACCGGAGCCGGCAGTGACGTCACCATGTGCTCCTGGGTCGTGTCAGCTCTCATCATCCTGTTTGCCATGGGTAAGTACACTTCACCACAATACCTTTCATGGTTAAATTATAATCTGAAATTCAAATTACTCTACACCTGCTATAAGCTGTAGCTGGAGCTGCGGATTACTTGGCGGTTTACCGTTTTTTTTTTTTGAGGGGTGAAAATCATCCAATGACTTCTCCCACCTTGGGCGAGGCGACCGCCACTACTACTATGTTCTATAAAAAAGAACTATGCTCATAACCGCATCAAAATCGATTTAGCCAAACGCGAGATAATCGCGCACAAACATGACGTACATACAGGTCAAATTGAGAACCTCCTTTTTTAAAGGCGTAATGATCTGATAATATTAAATTGTCTGTATTCAAATTGCTTCAGGATAAATCTCGAGTAAGATCCCTAGATTTAAGATTATTTTTTCTGGAAACAATTTCTTAGTGAATCGTAATACTCGGCGATCGCGGTTACTGTGAATATTATAAATCTTTCTTTTATATTTTCTCTTAGAAATCCTTCTATTAAACACTAGTCTTTATTAATTAAACTATGAGTTTTATACATTTTATTTACAAACAAACTATATTATCAGCCAGTTGTTTCTTTTGCCTTAGCCTCATAAAAATTGCTTATGTGTGATTACAGATTACCCATATTTTATGTTGTAATCCACCCAGCTGTTTGAACATAACTGAATCACAAACACCTAATATGTTTAAACTCAAGAAAAGAACGTCTTTCTTTTTAGAAGGCCGACAAAACACCTGTATCTCCTCTGGTGTTGCGGGTGTCCATCATCATCAGTTGACGCGTCTGCTCGTTTGCCCCTTGTTCCATAAAAAGAAAATTAAGAACTAGCTTCTGCCAGCGACTTTGCCCGCGTTCCCTTGGAATAAAAAGTATCCTAGGTATTATTTCAAACCATAATATAGCCCTGTTTCAAGTTTCATTCGGATCCTTTAGCCATTTTGACCTGATTAAGTAATAAACACACACAAACACATAAACTCAAACTTTTGCATTTATAATATAAGTAAGATTAACAGGTATTAGTCTATTTAATGTTTAACAAGGCATTAATAATAAATTCTGTATAAATAATTAGTGATATCACGTAACTCAATGAGACCACTTACTAGGATTTACTGGTTTATGTATCTGCTGCCGGATTATGTTGGTTGTAGGCGCCTTATTAATTCTAACCAGGTAACATTATTATCCGTGTTAAACCATGTTGGATTGAGCACCTTTAATCATGATAAACGGTCAGTAATATTTGTAAACAGACAATTTAATTTTTGTGTGAATCTTGTGCTGGCTTTACAAGTTTTAAATGCTATTCTGACACTTTTTTGTTTGGCGTTTTAGACACTAGCAAGTGCCGAATTCAGATTAGCTGCCGATTTTAATAACCGATCTTGATCCCAAATTTTTAGATTAAGATCGATTTTTGACGTTAGTTCTATCGAGTTACAGTCAAAAATGAAGATCACTTATTTGAAATTGGCAGTAAATTTTATTAGATGAAGTCAATAATAGTGCTTTAACATTATCCAAATAATATAGGTACCTAAAGTTGAGCAGATTAAAAAAATATCTTACTTTGTTAATAAAATCGACATGAAGTATAGAAATGCATTGACCAATTACAGTAGGCACATATCACTCATATAAACGAACAGGTTAGTTAGTTGTAACACGACGTAATACAAGCATTACAGCAATTAATACCAATATACCAATAGAACACTGATCAATCTCCGAGTATTAAATTAGTTTCCCTACTCCACAACTGTGTCACAAGAGAATCAATGTAAATGATTTTATCCCCAAGTTTAGGGGATTAACCAGGGTTAAAGTTTTTAACTTACATAACTTGCCGCCGCACAGGATTACACTTACAACTTAGTCTAAAGTTTTACTTAGTATATAAACATACATACATGTAGAATATACGTAGTCATATTCATAGTTTTATGAGATGCCTAAGTAATGTTTTGTTACAAAAGTTGTGTATAGTATTACTATGTGGCTTCTTTGGGTGTTTTATGAAATTTGCTGTCGTAGATATTTTTCTTATTACATTGATTAAGTTATTTACTAGTACATCAGCTACTTAGCAAGTTCCGTCAAAATCGGTGAACCGCCACTTTTACAAACAAACAGACAGACAGACATAAGTTGTAAACAAATATTATTTTGGTATGTACTATTTTTTTTTTATTAGAAGTTTAAAACGTAATTTAGCCACTTTCTCTTCGACACCGACAAATTATTAAATAATATTACAAGGTTCATCGAATCTTTTGTAACTAGTCTTCCATCACATTATAACTACTACAACATTACAGCAATGCGGTTACTCCTAAATCATGAGAGATCACTCCTCAACACCTCTGTCCTCCGATTACACATTTCAAGAAAAAATATTCCTAAATCTAAGGTCATCCTCCCTGGCCTTGCGGCGCGACAAACAAAGAGTAGGCAAGACAAAGCGAGCAGTAAAGCCGCGCCGACTTCTATTCAATTTGCCACGAGTGACATTTCACTTGAACTTATCTGTCATTGGGGGCAACTCGCAGATACATTACAGTTACAACCAAATCATGTTTTCAATTGGTTTTATTACACCGGGGTGGTGTTCACATACACAGAATGAAATAACATAGCCATCATTATTTATTTAGTATCGCTTTTTTCGTAACACATTCTCATGGAAAAACTTTACGGGTGCGTTTATAAACATACAAGTTCACATACACATGACACCTAGACCCGAAACAACGATTTGTAGATCACACAAAAAGTTGCTCCGTGCGGGAATTGAACCCGCTACCCGTTGTGCGGCAGCCAGTTGTCCAGCCACTGCACCAACCGTGCAGTCGAATTGATCATGCACTACACACGTATTCACATACTTCTTTGCTTTTCCTAAGCTAAGTAGGCATTTCTACAGATTCTCTTACATGCTACTATATCCTTTATGAAACTTTCATCTCTATACACCAAAATTTTCAGTTAAACAACCAATTTCGCTTTGAAAATGGTAACGGAAAAATCCATTTCGATTACAAGCCACTGTGCAATTACATCACCTCCTGCAGGAGGCACGAAGGCTTCCCTATGGTCCTCATGGGTACCGTAGCGTTAGCAACTAATGGATTATGCGGTGGCTGCTTGCCTTGTGCCGGTAAATCCTTCACCTGTAATTTAATGACATTACGCTGCTGTTTGTTCTGATTCTAAACTTGTGGGAATAGAAACGAGTTGAAGTCTATTGTAGGTTATTGGAGATTTTTTGTTTATAGTTTATTGTTCTGGATAAAGGACGGTACTGATTTCAAATTAAGTATGTCTCTCTCTGAGTACAAATCAAGTATTTTTTTTTTTTTTGAGGTTGGAAAGTCATTTCGTAACTTTTCCCGCCTTGGACGAGGCAAGAGGAAATGTCAAACTCTTACTGAATAAACACCATTCCGTTCCTACTCCTGTTTATAGAACTGGAGCCCAATTTCTCGCTAAGTATTGCCCAGCTCCGGAGAAACCCTTTTAAAAAGTTTCCAAGTCCAAAATATCGTTTTACACCGTGAAACAAGCAAATAGCTTAACTGAGGTCTGACAGATAGATTGATACACCTTTAATTTTTTTGTCTGGTATCCAAAAGTGCCTTCCCGAACTAGTTGAAAAAAAAAAAAATTCTGACTTTGACTTTAAAAGTTGAGTAGGGCATTAGGACCTAAAGCGACCTGATATTATTATAATGCTATTGTTGACTTTTTGATTTGATTAAATCTTGCATGAAATTGGTTACCCGTTGGCCGTGGAATTTAACAAATCCGATGTTTTATTAAGCAAATCCTCTTTAACGCTTAACATGTATGCACGGAAGTGTAACATGCGGTATACATGTATACACGCAGTCACAGGGTTGCCCATTGTATAATTCATATATGAACATTTTTAATTTCAGTGTTAATGATTTTCATATCATTTATTGTACTGTCATTGTTCTCAATTTTTATTTTAAATTAACGACGTATTTCAAAAAACGATCCATTTATAAAAAAAGTCTTAGTCAACTACTCAGTAACCAAAATTACCGCTAAAATGCGCGAGTCATATTTTTTACAAACATGTAACATCGTGCAAAGCTTTTTATCGTCCCATCTTTCATAACACGGTCCGTCAAGCTAACACTAAAGCGCTTAAGGCCTAAAAATCCCAGTGAGTGACACAATATGGCGTCAATATGTTAGCAGCTACTTGTGAGGCCAGGCCAGCCAGGCCAGCCCTGAGCGGGGACTCATCAGCAGGCGAGTCCAATTTACATGTTAATTGACGTACGTCCGATGAAAAATCTCGATACGTGACACCCTTTGTACTCGCCGGCCAATGCCGACAGACTCCATTATAATAAGGCAATATTACGATTTGATTTACTTTGCTTTCCTAAAAAATAAATAAAAATGTTGTGTTGAATGGTTGAACTAGCAGTTGATTGATTCGACCCTCAGACCTGGGGGTATAAAATTGTGTTGATTATTCGAGTTCCAAATTTACGGTTAGGTGTAGCTAAACGGCAAAATAAAAAGTGGTAAACGGCAAAATGTATAACACAATATCAGTATAATAACGGCACAGTCTATGTTTACTCTCACACTTAAAATATTTATATTGCCACCCACGATTTCTAATTAATATAACAATAGGGGGGATAAAGGGGTATGAAAATTAAAAATTGATTTAATCCGTCAGTTAGGTAATAAAAAAATATTAGACACATATTTTTTTATTTTGTCATACTACGTAATACGTCATTTCTACGTATAAAAAGTACCTAGAAATGACGTCACGATTTCGAATGAATAAATCTTTGAAAGTTTTTGTTTCCGTAAGAAAATAAAAAATACGTGTTTAATGTTTCAAAATAATCTACAAGACTGATATTAAAATAAAAATTAGTCATCTACTGTATCCCCTGTATCTGCACCACCACAGATCCAGTAAAAATAAACTATTATTTATCACAACCATCTCCCACTTGATAAAGAGTTCCAGTCTCCATTTCATTTATTCACATAATTTAGCAACAACGTGCGAATATTTAATTTTCTTTTATAACTCGATCTACTGAGTAAATTTTATTTTCGTTCGGTGTTTACGAGATATAATAAAATTCTGGCGTAAATAAATAAATGTATTGTAATACGCCGTAGGTATATACTCCTGCCATTATTATGTGTATTATTTTCTATGAATATAGGAATTATCACTAGTTCCTGGTAGAAGTGGGTAGATATGTATAATTGTATAAAGAACTTTAGAATCTATATAATTAGATGTATCTAATACGCCCATATTACAATTTATTTATTATGTTTCCTGTGAAATGAAAATGTAGAACTAGGTATAGGGCACAATTTTAAAATTCAAATTATCATTCATAATTTTAAATCATAAAACTCCATGAAGTGCTTGATTCAAAGCAGTCATAGAGTTCCAAGTGCCACAACCGCTTAGCTACACTAAATACACATTAATGTACCACTGTACACTGTACACAACAGCGTGAAACTTCAAAAACACCAAAATTGAATCTTACCTCTACCTCTTGAATTATTAATAGTGATGTGGGCAGCCGCCTAAGTAAATTTATCGATAAGCTGAGAACGTAATTTATTGGGTACAGTTCGAATCCTCAGCCGCGGCGACTTCCCAGCAACTCAATTACAGTCGCCTGTCGACGGGACATTAATTTATAGACTCATATTTCACTATTATACGGTGTACCCTCTGTTTGTTGACTTGTTGTTATTATTCACTTCCTTACATTATCCATATTTTGTCCTGATAAAATTACGTTGACAAAGACGTCAGTTAAAGTATGTTTCTGTCAACGCTTTGCTCGCTTATCTTGCTTTTCTCGGAAACCATTTTTATGTATATTATGTATGTGTTCAGTATCTTCTGTCACCAGGAAGTATACTTTGATACGGTAATGGTACGCCTACGACTGTCGAGTTCAGGTATAGGTTCCGTAACTGGACTTGGGAGGGCATTATTGAAAGTGTCAAACACTAACGCGATAGGGAAATTGACTTAGACCCTTTGCTTAAAAAAATACTATTTTTACATTCGTCTTTACCTTCACACATTTTCAAAGATAAAATTAATGTGCGTTACCTTAAAACTATTAACGTTTCCCAGCTCGCCTAGTGGCGCACTATTTACCTTAACGGGAATAACTTTGTTAATATAATAATAATCGTAAACTTGAACACAGCCTGCCTGTTCCTGCTCGCTCCTGTAAACTATTACTATATTAACTATACACTTACGACAATATTAAAGTAATAAACATTCCCACACATTGATCTCCATGTTCGTGTAGCGTTCACTTGTACACAAAGATAGTTTCTAACTAATGATCAGTTAAAATAGAAACAAAGATTATATAAGGAGAGAAACTTAAGAATTTAACGTCATCATGACTGGCTTAAAATTGAAGAATTTATTAAGTTTGAAAATGACATAAGTTTTTATTAATTGTCATAGACGCAGACCAAACATAGGTGGAAAATCTTCCATTATAAGTAATTAACTATGCGATTAAATTACATATTATATATTACTGAAAGCTTCCCTGTATGAAAAGTGTACGAGAGCGTATAGATTTTCCAGAATTCCTACGAGAGTATCACGAAAAAAGTTACAAACAATGTCAGTTAAGGTAAAATAAACAGAGGAAAGACGAGATGTTATGTAAAAATGCAAATAGAGGAGCACAACCGGAGTAACACAACATTTGTGTCACGTGTGCGGGCACCGAGTGAATAGTTTATTCCATTCTCTTACTTGTAACGGAATAAGTAACGTAAATCTCCCGCAAAGCTCTAAGTGATTTAATCATCTCAACAAGGATCATTCATATGAATGAATTTCGTATAATTTCCTCCGTTAATTTACATTTATATTATTTCGGTTCCCTTATTTATATTTGTTTTCTGTCGAACTCTAAAACGGAATGAATAATTTAATAGATTATTGTTTTGTCTTATTTTAATACTTAACCTTATTGGTGTTTGGAGAAACTGATCTAAGTATAATGTTTTCTTTTTTTGTACCGTATCGTATTGTTTAAAGCATCGATCATTTCTTTTTAAACGTTTTACTTCTAACTCGTACTTTATCACTAATTTGCTTTTAATACAAATCTACAAAGATATCTAAATACACAGCTTGTAAAGCAATAGTTATAAAATCAGCATATAAATAGGTATAGTAATGGCGTACATCTTTCAAATGTGCCGCCACGCCGCACGCCGCGGCCGGGTCCCGCCTCACGCGGCCGCGATATTAAAATGTAATGACTTCACAAAACATTTTCATTAACTTCCAGACGCAAGGCTCCGAACTTGTTGTCTGCTTGTATATATGCTAATGTGTTTGCGTGCACCCCTAACGATGTAACCAGCTCTTCCATTTTACGTCCTAAACCTTTCAATCTAAGGTCCCTTTTCAAACGCTGACTGCCTAGAAATAAGGCACGATAAACGACTCACAGAATTAGAAGGATTTGCTATATTGCTTTTTTTTGTTTTTTCTTTGTTATGAAGTGTCATTTTGTTGAAGTCTGAAGGTAAATAGTCCCCAGTTACATTAAATTTAATTTTAGTGGAGCTTTTTGTTTAGCTGTTTTTATGATACTTTTCTTTTTAAATTTTCTCTTCAACCCATACTCAAGACGACTTACTTAAGATATCTCTTTTTTATTAAACTAACTGATTCGTTTTATTATTGTTTCTAAAAATAACTCTGATGTACCGAACGTTATTACATAACCAACAACGATTTCTATCATAACAGAGACAAAATATTTATCAATTTGTCAAGCTCTCACCTGTCACTGTACAGTTGACCTCTTAAAGAGTATGTATGTACATAGAGCTGTCAGCAGCACCTCGTCAGCTCCACGCGTGGGCTGTGGGCGGCAGTCGTCCTCCGCGACAAATTGCGTTAGTCGTCCGTCCGTCTGTCGGTACAATCGGATTGCGTTGCTTCAACACGCTTATTAGATTCGCCTGCGACTCGCTGGCTAACCGGCGGAAAATATTCAGCCTACCTCCGAGGGTTCAATTTGTTTAAAAATAGCTTCAATATAACCTAACTTGTTTTTTAACTATCGAGGGCGTAGGTAAAGGTGCCACATTTAATACTTATCATGCTCAAAAACTTGAGTCATGTCAGAGAACACTATTAATATTCCTATCCATATTAATGTAACTCCTACTTTTCATTACTCATGTCCTAACGTCGAGTGAACCTATTAGTATTTTAAGTAGTCTGTAGCAAAAGGCCAAGTTTTAGATAAGGCTGGTTCTAAAATTGTGTAGTGTTTATATTGGAAACCACGACTGATATATGACAGTAGTGATGACTGCATTAATTAGTGTGGTCAACCAATGTGACTGACATAGATATGTATGTTACAGTCAGAGTGATTAAATAGCAATTATTCATAATGACTGGTTATTATGAATAATCGTATATAAATGCCAAATTCACTAGACAATGTAATAAATTAATCACTTTATCTGGATATTATTCATAATAGAGAGTCCAAGTTAGTCAAAGTAATAATACATGTGTAACTCAAAATGTCACAAGGCTCTTACTTGTAAGAATAAAAAATAAGATCAAAACTAATTTGTTTTGGCATAAATTTGATTCGCATAACGTTAGTAGGCCTAATAACTTATGTAGGAAATGGTGGTAGAGAACTTGTAGTGCCCTATACATAATTCCGATCAAACTAATTTGCTATAGTTTCTGTAACAATTAAATAATAATGTTGGTTAAAAATTTAATATGCTATGCAACAAAAGTTAGTGACTAAACCGAATTGCTACAAAACCGACTCCTACCCCTAGAGTGTTATTTAAAATCGCGTAGGAGCGAGGCGGCCCGCGGGCTGAGGAGCAGGAGCAGCGCCGGAGCCATGACAGAAACCCTGCCTGCTGCATGCTGCATCTTTGTTTGCATGCTGCTCGTTTTATTACATTATCCAAGTCTTCGAAGATAGTATATAAAATTGCTAGTTAATGTGATTGATTTTGTGTCATTTATCACTACATCTAAATTGAGTAGACATTATATATAATTGCTAGACAGTATATATAATATAAAGATTTATTACTTTGGCTGTAACATGTACATCGATACAGTAAAGTATTTAACAAAGTATAGGTCTTTGATGATCCTTATTATGTTAAGTTTTACCTGATTTGTTTTGACGATCTCAATTTAGATTTGTTTGATATTTTGGTTTCATTTCGGCTCCACCACAGAAAAACACGCGTGCAACTCACAAAGGAGTAACAAACAAAAAGAAGTCTTGTTTTTATTCCCTTGGGTTTTAGCGTTTTATTCACAACAATACTCGTATAATATTTTTGTGTGAAATGCAGCGAGGTTATAAATCGGATTTAAACTCGATATGAAATGAAAGCACACGTCGATGGAAGAACAATATACGAGTAGTAAGTACATCAGCTACTTGTGACTGGGAGGAGCAACGAGCGAGATATTATGTGAACCACTTACAGTTTACTTTACAAAACTCTGAGAATATCTCTTCCGGATAATCTATGTAAGAGAGATTTCCAATTGTTTATTGAAACTTCTATCTTATATCAACGTCATTAAGTCTATTTTCTTTTGCGGTTGTGGATGTAAGCTACCAAAATATCATCAGCAATGATCCGTAAAAGTATTTGTTCAACGTTTTTCCATTAACCTTTCAGCCTGTCAAACGAATTGTTACCTTATAAAAACAAACAGGGACACTGACTGTTTAAAAGTGTTTTACTACAGTTTTAAAAATATAATGGAACAGAATGTAATGTTAATTTAATCCCAGCTTCAATTAGTAACACTGATTTTAAATGTAATTGTCATTTAGACGTTTTAAAACCTTTCATCGCTTACTTTTGTTTTATATAACAATGCAATACTACACCACATTGTGATGTGGTGTAATATTGACATCAACAGCCCATAAGTGGCCACTGCTGACCAATGGCTTCTTCTCACACACACACAGAAGGTTTGAGCATTAATCACCACGCCTTCTCAATGCGGGTTGGCGAAACTTTTAATAAGACATTATAAGTTTAGGTTCCTCACAATGCTTCCCTTTACCGTTTATGAATGATGTCTTAATAGTCTTAGAAAGTGCATATAACTTGGAAAAAATCACTCTAGTACTTAAGCCTCCGTCCGACCACGACATTTATTTTAGACTAATATTAGACCACACATGAAAAAAGGTACAATATTTAAAATACAACATTTATTGTTAACAAAATCTTGAAGACTACAATATTCTCAGGACATAATGTGCAAAGTGGGTACAAAGTTGGTGAAGTTGAACTCGCTTATAAAAAGCATGGTTCACTGTTGAAATTAGTTTTAGCTGGGACTTTAAATTGCTTTGTAACCCCAGATAGTGGGGGAAGCCTCGCCCAGGTTGGCAAACTTGTGGTTCTCAAGACAACAACCACTTTGACAGGTTTCCCGGTTATTGGATACCAGTCTCGTCGTATAAGGAAAACTGCGGCTGTCTTTTAAATAAATATTGTTAGGTACAGATAGTGCGGTGCTTTTCACATTTTATTTTTACTCGGCTTTGTTGCGTTAATGCAAGTTAATTTGACAATTAGTTTTCTTGTTTAGATGATGATAAAAAGAAACGTGTTATTATTTAATCTGTGATGTGCTGATTTAACGTATTATCTACTAGTTGTAATAGAAATTAATCACTACATAGTATATAACAAAGTCACTTTCTCTGTCCCTATGTCCCTTTGTATACTTAAATCTTTAAAACTACGCAACGGATTTAGATGCGATTTTTTGAATAGATAGAGTGATTCAAGAAGATGGTTAATATGTATAATACATGTATGCATAATGTATCACTGCACCCATGCAAAGCTGGGGCGGGTCGCTAGTATAGGTATAATATTAAAGGAAAATAAATACAAATACGAAATATAAAACTTAAATTTCAAAAATTCGAACAATGCGAGTTTTCCATCAGCCAAATGTTTTTGTTATTCAGATTATCCCACAAATATGGACGCCCAATATTTGCTCCATAAAACAAGCTGAACATTATAAATATAAAAAATATAGCAAAAACACCGCAGCGTGAGGTTTAAATTTCGAAATATTTCTGTTTCATAGCATTGTGCTCCAACTTCAGCCATATTTATTACATTTATATCGTGTTTCATGTTTATAAGTAAAAATGTTTCACATTTTATAGTATTCCAATAAATTCATATATAGGTATAAAATATACAATTTTGTAGATATTATTTCATAAATTATTTATTAACATCAATACGCCTGTGGAATTATAAATAGCAAAATCAGTAAATCGTGTATAATGAAATAATGAAACAAAAATTAAATTTTAAGAGATGAAGTAGCATTACAATATTATATATTAACAGTTTAGTAGCAAATGGAGTGTAATTCATGAAGAGCTCCCACTAACACTGCTTCGTTTCGACTTAAACCCCGCAAATTCCACGCGACATGTCTTTGAGCATACACTATCTCCGGGCGGGGGCTGCAGTCCAATTCCAAATAAATTGTGAGTGACGTCGACCCGCCCCCAGCTATGTACGTTTTAACATCGTACTTGCCCATTTTTCAAACTCCTAAACTTTTATTTGTTAAAATATATGTTTCTGTTCCCATTGTGTGCGGGGGTTTTTTGAAAATAAAACAAAAACAAAAGAGTATAGAGTTATGACGAGCTGAATTGCTCGCGCTATTGTTGTTGTTGCGCAGTTCGTTTCAATTCGAACGTGAACTGCCGCAACACATTGGTACACTGTGTGTGTGTGTGTGTGTGTGCACTAAATAGGCCAATAAATAGAAAGCAAATCATGAAGGAGGACAAGTAAAGTGCAATGAAATTGGGTTAATTGAGTCGAGCCTTCAGTCGGCAATTTTAATTACTTTTCCTTGTACACTTCCCGAAGACTAATTTACCAAAACAATTTGATGTTTTCTAAATATTTGTGATTAGACTTTTTGCTAAGAATATTATGTTTCAAGGAAAAACAAACACTGGTTGAACTAAAAAGTAATCTTAGTGAATATTCCCTAGTACTTATAATACTAGATATCTTATAGATAGATAACTTCTATGTTTTCATTTCGTTATTAAATTCATTAAATTCTAAGAAGATCAAAGAAACAAACAATAATACTGGCGACACGGTTATCCCATAAATTAAAAACTTGTCACTGAGAATACAAACTGTTGTTACTTAATTCTTCCTTCTGGCCTTTTTCCAATTAATTTTTAGGTCAGCTCTGAGTCTTGACCACATTTGGCTGAACGACAATGGTATACATCGACTAATGTCAAGCGACTGAAATGGGTGCTGAGTGCAGTATCACATTCTTGTTTAAAAGTCGCCTGGTTCTTGAAACCTCTACTGGGTTGGTTATCAAGATTTTCTTGTGTCAAATGAAACCAACTTCGAACCACAAGAATGAAAAACTACTGAAATTCCAGATGCTTTATGCACCAACCGTGCAGTTGTCGGCTGCATAGTTGGCCTGGTGTCTGAGTAACCGGCTACCACGCAACGTGCAGCGGGTTCAATTCATGCACCGAAAGAACTTTTTATGTGATCTACAAACTGTTGTTTCGGGTCTGGATGTCATGTGTATGTAAACTTGATGTTTGGAAACGCACCCACGACACAGGAGAAAATTCTAGCGTGGGGCATTCATTAATTCTACTTACTTTATTATAGAAAGATAAAACAAGTTCAGGCACACTGCCGCTCATGAACGCAATTCTAAAGCAATAATACGTAATAATAAATAATAACGGCACATTATTTAGTGTTAATTACGCCGTGGACTATGCAAATGGTGACGCCAGTAGAGTGGTGTTGCACACCCGCGGACACTCGTTTACAATGTAAATAACATCGCTTCATTGTACATTAAACGATCTGCCGCTGTTTAGCGATGCAATGATTATAATTTAACAATTATTGGGTGTGACTGTGTAGCTTGTGATTCGTGTAGTTGTTGTACCTACGTTGATCATGTTGCGTGTGTTTGGTACACTTTGGGAGGTCTATCTATTTATTTAAACATGCTTTATTATACACATTTAAGTAGCCTAGGTTACATACATTTAAATTAATACACGTACAGGGCGGTCTTGTCACACAATGGTGATTTCTTCCAAGAAGATAACACTAACTATATAAGACGAACACTAAAAACTATATAAGAAGTGGTTGTGTGCACAAAAATAAAATTTGTGTTTCAGAAGAAAAATAGCACTGATATTACTCAGAGTAATTGATTGGTTACAACTTATTCCTTTTGTTTTCGATTTTTAATAGCTTCTTTTTTATTTATTCATGTTTTAAAATCTAGATGATCATTGGCAATACTTGTTGTACTTGGTATTGTCGTGATGACGTTTCAAATCCCAATATCACTTAAAACAGCTTTAAATTACATATTCTTTTTTCTAGAGATGTGCTCTCAAAGTTAGCAATAATATCACGAAGTTGCACTCCAGGGGTCGCGCCACTTGAATGTGAATAACTTAGTAAGTCTTAAAACTCCCGCCTGGACCGTCGGAGGATGTCTTCAAGTTGCAGACTTAGGTCCAATGCTACTCTGTTTATTTGATTAAGAACATAATGAATATGAAATAGAATCTGAGTATAAGTACATTATAACTTAATCAGTATACCAAAGTATCACAATCTTATATTATGAGTGCTATACTTATTAGCCATAATACTTATAAAGAAACAAACATTAAACGTTTCATGCGTAATAGGAAACTTGCTTTATTATCTACGTATTCACGACATTAATATAATATGCGCACAAAGCGATCATAACAAAGCATCTATTCATTTAAAATCATATTAAAAAGCCCACAAAGCGAACACCTTAATTTGCGTCCTAGATCCACAGCATCCAGACAATTGGCGCGACAGCTTCTTTGAGGCGAGCGCACACAAAGCGTGACGTCACAGGCAAACTGAACAAAAGGGACATCGCCAAGATAAAAGTATTAAACGTTCCGTTCCAAGTTTCAAGGATTCGTTTTTCCTTTTCGTATAGAATGGACGGTGTTTTTGTTTTCCTTTTTAAAATATTGGGTCAGTGGATTGAGAAAGTTAAATCGGTTCCATTCGGTGTTTGTGTGAAATAAATCATTTGTCCTCCGAATGGTATTATTTTTACCAATTTTCCCCATACGAAGATAGTAGTTTGTAGCTTGAAACTTAAATACTAAGTGCAGGTACATCTAGAGATGGTCGGTAGGGGTAATATTAGATCCTAAAGTCCAAAGTTGGTGTGGACTGCAAATCTGCAACTGAAAGTAAGTTGCTGACGTAGGTGAGGTCGTAGCTCTGAGAACTAATAAGGCGATGACCTCGTGAGAGCGAGGGGGCGGCGGATGCAAGTGGCACGCTACTATTCTGGGAGCATTTAGAACGTGGCTGACTAGCTAATGTACATGTTAATGGACTATATTAAAATAATAGCTAATCAATACTCTACTTCAGTTTGGCATTAAAATAATCTGCTTATGGAGAAAGTTTTTCCAATAGCACATGCCATTTATATAGCAAAACTTGAAAGCAAAAGCATAAAAAAGTTAAAACAACATTTAGCTCTTTTATTATCAGAAAAGATATTACCAGTTCCCAATTTAATTATGAACTAATTTCATACGAGAGTTTAGTTAGCATAGATAAGAAAAATTGGATCATTTGGCTACATGTGCCCCGGTTTGGGTACGATACGGAATGACGTCACGAGTTGCCTTAAAACTGCATATTAATGCGCGCGCAAACACACGAGCGACTGTAGGCGTGTGTACCGGGAAGGTGCGAATTTAACGAACGAAGCTCTTCTATATTTAGCCCATTGGTGGCTGGAGTAGGTGGCCTCGTGAATAAGTAACCGGTTTGATAAAACACATTGATGATGTGCGTAATAAAGGGATCAAGAATGTTATTTTAATTTTTTTTTAAAAAACCTAACAAAATTTGCGACATTCAGGAACTACGTATCAATATACGGGGAACAATAGAGGTTATAATTATGTTATTATAATTAGTTGGGCCACCACACACACACGAGTAAACAGTAACCGAGCAATGGCCAAACAAGCTCACCTCAAACTGATTGATCCGCAAGCAGGTCGAAGGTAATCCAATCCTTGTCCCATACTCCCATAATCCAAACTTGGTTATATAACACATTATTATGTTAATTCCAACATAACATTGTGGCAAACGCTAGTTGAATCCAGTTCACGGAGGAATGGCGTTTGAAATTCAAATGGCGTATTATACATATCAAGGCAGCCGTCTGTCTGTTCGCGGTAACCACGTTAAGGCAGTTAACCCGATGTCTAATTTGACAAATCTCGGTTTAACCCGGAATCTACGGAACGATAACAAGCTCTGGATTCAATGGAAACTTTTTTATTTTCAATTTTTCGACGGATGGAAAACAAATTGGGAGTACTCGTAGTTTTGTAGCCAATTAATGCTGTGGAAGGTAAGCTGGGAAATATCGGTTACATGCTGTTGGCAAAACTACATCATACGCTCTTAAATATTGACTGCACGGTTGGTGCGGTGGCTGGACAACTGGCTGCCGCGCAACGGGTAGCGGGTTCGATTCCCGCACGGAGCAACTCTTTGTGTGATCCACAAATTGTTGTTCCGGGTCTGGGTGTCATGTGCATGTGAACTTGTATGTTTGTAAACGCACCCACGACACAGGAGAAAATCCTAGTGTGGGGCAACGTTTATATTAAAAAAAAAAAAAAAAAAAAAATATGTCTTTAATTTTCATTTCAGACATCATTGTGTTATTGCTTTCACTATACACATTGTTCGTACCTACACAAGTTTGCGAACATGTGCAGAACATATTACCCAGACTCTCACCCCAAGCGCTAACAAACTAAAGTATAACAAGCTTCTTCACTCCGGCTCCAATCACAAAGCAATATATGCAATCACTCGCCCAAGTTCGCCGGCTGCCGCTGCACGCTGCACTACAAAGTCGGCGCACTCCAGCCAATGTGTCAATGGTCACAATCTCTGCATCCCGCTCGATTGTTCCCTTTCACAAATATCTGCATTCAGAGTGGGGATCCGTTTATCATACGTTTGACTATTTGAAGATTGGTACACACATTAAGTAAATACAATAATTCTTTATTTTGCACCAACATTTGTAACTAAACTTACAATTTTGTAGTTCCTACATTTATGACGTACAAGTAAACTCTATAAGTTTCGTTCCATGCGATGTATGAATTAATCTTAATTAAGGCGAGACGTCATCGCACATAGTTCACAACAATCTCCAAATGTGAGGCAGATATATTTGGAACCAGACCCGCAACGGAGTGTTCATTTAGTTATAAGTTTGTTTCAACAACTTATTGTACCTGGTACCTGGATAGTCTCGCTACAGCCGGTACAGGGATCTAATCGTTGTTAAACCTTTTACTGGAACAATATTGCGGTTATTATAAGACCTTAACGTGTTCGGTGTTACAAATATTGGCAACTCCTGAGAGAACCCTTTATTGAATTTCATAGCGCTGTGTATTTTTGAATTCCAAACTTCTGCCGTCTACCCTAGGATTACCACGAGGCAAATTTTTGAAAAGGTCTATTGAAGCTAAATAATAGGTTGTTCTCGAATAAAATACAATAGTAGCACAGGCATATTGCTGAGATGTTAGTTATTGTAACACGAACAGTTTCAAGGAAATGGCAAGTTTTTCGAAAACATTGTAAACATTCTATTTTTATAGGCTGTATTTATGTGTGTGTAAGTAAGAGAGTAGCGGTAACAATGTAATGTAAGTATGTGTTAGTGTACGGGCCCCGGGCTCGGCTGTGCGCTCAAACACCTTGTAAGTGCTCACTTTATGTCCTTTCGGGGGTTAAACCAGAATTAATGATAAGTGCCACACTAACGTTATTTGATGGTATTACTGCCGTATGGAATAGTCTTAACAAAGGAGGGATTCGTGTGTGATAGTGAAGTTTTCTTGCAAAATCTAATTACCTACAACAATGTAGATAGTAAGTGCTAACTTATACAGCTGACCTGACCACTTAACCAACTAGTCGGAATATAAAAACCAGACATCATACACATACATGTAGACTAACTTAAAACCGTAAAAAACATTGTTTTACAGACTTAAAATTAATGAAGCAAGTGTGGGTGGATGTGTTGTTATCCTTAAAAACACACAAGGGGCATATAAATAATGAATTAAAACATTATAAATTACCTACACTATACATATACGTATAGAAGTAAACTTCGTTGTAATACATATACCTTATTATTCTTGGTTTAAAATTCTGTAATTTTTCTCAGGTGGTGAAGGTCAGGAGCACGGGCCCGTGTTCCTGATGGAGCCGCCGCCCCGGCTGGTGTTCTCCAACACGACAGGAGCGCGCGCCTCCTGCGCCGCCCACGGGTTCCCCTCGCCACAGATCGCCTGGCAGCAACCTGATGGACAACAACTTGATGATGTACCCGGACTCAGGTAAGCAAATAATAAGCTAAGATATTTTAAGATAATAGCTAACGTAAGCCATACCTATGGTACTAAATCACCGGAGCTGTGGACTACCTAGCGGGTTTACTGGGACTCCGATTCGAAAAGCAGGAGTAGAAGCAGGTCGGTTTTTAGTCAGTAAGAGTTTGACACTCTCTCTCGCCTCGCATAGGGTGGAGAAGTCATTGAATGATTTTCCTACCTCAAAAAAAAAAGATACTTAATCAATTTAAATAATTATATACGCTCGTGAATATGAGTCCCGTTGTAATAGTAAAGATTTTCTTGTATCGTTCTCGTGAGTAAATAGATTTAGTGTGTATGGTTTTTGCTGGATAGTGTTCTCTTTTGAAGTCAATTAGAATAGCTAACCAAATCCGAAGTTACATTCCGGGAATGTAAGTTTATTCGTGAAATCCGAAGTTATTTTCCGAGAATATAACCAATTGCGGGTGTAGTCACTACTAAACTTAGCTAATACATATATTTAGATTGGCCCTATTAAAGCTTAAAGTTTAACTTAAGATATTTTTGAACTTATCTCTATGGTGGAATTAATCATCATAGATTCGAATCAGCAAATAACACAAACTTTAAGTACATAACTTTGTGTTTGATTGTCTCTGCCTACCTCCATGGGAGACACGCATGTGTTTGTGATTAAGTAGATATATTAATATCCTAAATTGTGAAATGTGGGTGTACATTGGCATTATGTGTCATATTGTTCACCTCTGACTACCCCTTCGGGGATTAAAGGCGTGAAGTTATAAAAAAACATATCCTCTACCAGAAATTATGTCACAAGGAAGACGTTTCACTTGCTGAATATCCTGTAACATTTATATTATTCAAATAAGTTTCATCACAAAACGTATAAGAATACGGCGCGGTTCGCACTTCATAAACTCGCTCGTATTTATTGAGGATGTTGAATAAGAAGGATCACGCCACAGCTGCGGCCCGTTCTACGACATACATTAGATATTGTCACTAGCGACAGCGACACAAACAGGAAATAAACATGGCGGCTATTTTTGGATCATTCTTTTTAAATCAGGGATAAAGGTTAGAAGAAAATCTTTATACTGTGTAGGTAGAGGCTTACTTTGAACGTCGCCTTCTATAAAGCCATTTAATATTCGGAGTTTTTGTCATGATTAGTCAGTTTATTTATTAAAGAAAGAATGATTGAAATAAAATAAATAAACAAATAACTAGAAACCACTAAAAAGTACCCATAAAGAACTTCATTGTAAATTGATAACGGTTCAGTATAATTATTCATGTCTTACAAATAGTTATGTTTACCAAGTTCTAAACTTAATTAACCAACCAAATCCATTTAACAGTCCGCTTCCGTTCCCGACCCCGAATCCGTCCCGCAGCTTCATTCAATACCAAGAAACCAGGCACTCCGGCACTCCGGCACTCCTCTCGAAAAGTAAATAAACACGTACGAATATGTATCGCAAGTGTTGTATAATATAAAAGGGATCACAGCGCCACCTGGTGCCGAACGTGCGCAGAAACTGCCGGGAATTACAATAAGATGTGGTTTGTCGAGTACGCTCGGTAACATGTTCGTGTGCTGATGAGATTGGCTGGAGAATAAAATAGGGTAACTACGTTATATGCCGCTCCGATGTTGCTCTGTATCCTGATATTTGATAGTAACACACGAATCTAATATTTGTCTTTCGAAATCTTTGTGACAAATGAAAATGTAGCACTTACCAAATGAAAAGTGCTGCGAATTGTTCACATCACGCGATGAGCTGGCACTACTGTTATTCAAATTAAAGTTTAACAATAATTTATTACGTACTAGCGAATGTATGATACTGATATAATATATTTATCTCTCTCATAATGATTCAACATAAATGATATTAACGCTCAGGTTAATTAATGAAGTATTAACGTATAATTACAAATTATTATTTTAGTGCCCGGTACACAGTTCACTGATTGTGATGTGCAAAGCAAATTGTACAATACTCGTATGTTCATAAGGTCGTATAGAGGTTGCGGTCAGCGCTGGCAGCGACTGGAGGCGAGCTCTTGAGCCAGTAGCTACTCACTAGCAAATATATTACTAACGAGAGTGCTCCACTGAACAACTGCGACTACAGTGCGCTTTCAATGACTACCTAGTTCAAGGCAGTAGAATGGACAACTTATTGTGAACAGTGGGTTTTCGTTGTCTGGTTCTTAAAATGAATGAAGACATAAATAAAAATATACTAAAATGTTCTGGAGCAACAAGATTATTAACATCATCATTAACAGCTGGAAGACGTCCAGTGCTAGACAATGGACTCTTAGTCCTGCACGCCGAACGACAGTTTTTGCCACCTGCATTCATTGGCTCCCCGCGAAACTAACGATGTCGTCGGTCCACCTGGTGAGAGGTCTGCCCACGCTTCGTCTTCCGATCCGTGGTCTCCACTCGATCTCTTTCCTGGCCCATCTTCCGTCAGTCCTTCGAGCCAGCGAACAAGATATCATTATAAAAGTATACACACGTAGGTACTTCGATAGTGTGAAGCCGTTGTAAATGCAAAATTAGCAAAGCGCCGCGTTACGCCTTGAATTAGAATGATAGAGTTTGCGGTACAAACGGTATATCTTTATAATAATCCAAGTGTCGGGCGCGATTCAGATGAGCGCCATGAAATATGTATCAGACATTGTGAATAGTGCGGCTAGGGGTGGTGGTACACCGGGAGCGACGCTCCGCGCGCCCTCTACACTCTTTTTCTTTCATTTTCATTTGCTGTCTGCACAGATATCCTTTGTGAATTTTGAAACGTTCGTGTGAGCTTCCTTTGTATTGTATTGCATATGAGCGATGGTTTTAAGTATGGATTACTTACTGTATCTCTGTTAAACTCAGTATCATAAATCAAATTGTTCTACTTCTTAATATCTTTAAAAGTTAACATTGATGTAATATACCCCGAGCAATATTTGAAAATGACAACTGACAAATTGCCCACTAGTCATGGAAATTACCATAATGAAAGCCCTTTTATTCAAAACTACTAGACAATTATTAGTTCACCTTTTACGACTGAGTTCCTAAACTAACATCAATATTATAATGTGACGAGGTCTGTGGCTGTGAACCTCGGGGCCCTCGTAACTAAGTTACAAAGTAATAAGCTGATAAAATTATCTTGTTTGTCCAAACTCTAATCGAGTGCGAACATCAAAAATAATATCACGCCTCACTGGATCGTAAATCTAGCGAGGCGAGTTGAAGGAGTGTGTTTAGGTACTAACATAATATACGTACATAGTTTCTGTATATAGTTAAAGCTCTTATTTTAACTACTTTCAAACCTTTTAATCTGAATAGTTTGTTAGATGTAATTCGCTTTTCTTCAGTGTTAGAATTTTAAATTATGATTTATTTTATGTCGGTTTATCAAAAGTATGCGTTTTTGTTTATTCATTATGTTTATTAAATAATTTTCAATGAGTAATGAACAGCAACTTTTTTAAACTTATTTAAGAAAAAATCTATAGATATTTTCATCCATACCAATTTAAAACACAAACTCTCAGTGTGTGCCCGCCTTAACTCAAATATCGACCAACCAGTTATTTTGAATTCTTGATTTTTGCGACATTCGATGCAGCAGGCCGGCGATACACACAGCTACAAGTAGTGCCATGTTCCCACGAGACTTGCATGCAATATCTCACAATTATACCTGTCACGGTTGTGACATTATCTTGTCATAGCGATCGGGAAATAAAAGAGATGTCATAGTGGAATGTAATTTATGGGCTTTGTTCCTCCGTCTTTATACGTTCGTGTACACTATGTATCGTGTGATGTAGTTTTCGTGTACTCCAACAAAGAGACGAGGTAGAATTGTTTCTTTAGTTTTTGGTTTTGCTATAACATTGTCTCACGTAAAGCTGTGGTTTGTTATTCATTGAAGTCTTACGTATTTATATAGTAGGACTTGTATTATAGCGCGTCCAGAAAGTAAATATAACATTGTCTTTATAATGCACCTATTGTATATTTAACGTACTATTTAAAAAATACATATTATTTTATTTATACATACTAGTTGGCCCGTCTAACTTCGTACCGCTTTCTCACATTTAAACCTGCCCTGGACTTCCACAAATAATTCAAGACTAAAATTTGCCAAATCTGTCTAACTTTTCTCGAGTTTTGGCGAGCCTAACGAACAGCAATTGATTTTCATATGTAGATTTTTTAATATTACTATTTTATGATACAGGAAACAACTAACACCATAAAATATAAACAAATACATACATTTATATATAACCAAGCTTTTTCATTTTGATGAGTACCAATCCATTCTGTGAAGATATTGCAATACGTCATGAGCTACCCTTTTTGCCAGTACATCGCATTAGGCAGCAGAGCTGAATGCTCGGCTTCTAAATATGGCGCCCGCTTCCTGATCCCACTCGATCAATAGTTCACGCTATTTTCGAAACTGAGCCTCTTATTGTCATTTCGTATATAAGTACTAGGAATATAGAAATCGTAGATTATTGTATTATAGGTCACATTTGACGTCAATGTGTTTTTGTTCCTAGACTGAAATTCGAGTGGAGTCTGGGGAATAAACGATATGACGTAGGTAAAATATTAATACCGTATATTGAGCATCTGAAAGATATGGCAACTATTCTATCTTTGCATGGTTTATGGAAACAATGTATTTGAGATCATTATTCTATATCCTAAAAGTTCCCTTCGTACTTATTTACTACCGACCCAAATGTCATCACCAGATTCGACCACAATTTAGATTTTTACGAGCTCATCGAAACTCAATTCCCGCTGAAAGTAAATTTTTAATAGCTGGTGGTAACTTTCAGCAACTTTTTCTCAATTCCCTCGATAGTCAGCTTTGTATTCGCGATCAAATACGGGCAACAATATTTCAAGCGAGTAACACCGCGGGATGACACTAGTTTGTAATAAATGTTATTTTACGGTGTACCGTAGCCATGTGTCGTAATAAATAACCTCTATTTTCAGTACAATACAAGTGATATTTCAGAGGTACTATATTCCCCGGAGGTCGGTGGTAAGACGTCTAAAGCCAAAGTGTAGGTTTACTGGACCCAGCGGCTATATTGTTCCTAAGTTTGTGAATATTATTTTTTGTTACTCTAACAATGAACACAATTTCGTTTACAAATACCCAGTTGTGTTGTAATCTGATTATTGTTCTGTTTTCAATTCTAATGTTATTGTTTTACATCTAGACACTTGAAATAACATAATAATCCTGTTGAAATTGTAACGATAATTCGTGAAAATACTTTGCAATTTGTATGTTGGTTTGGAATAACAAAATTTGGGACAAAAAATATTAAAACTAATGTATAATTACTTATAGGTTTTCTGTTTTACCAATCTAATTCCCGACCCTTATTTCCAAACCTAAAATATAAATAAAGCCATGTAATCTTATCACGTGGAAACTAAAACAAAAAGCGAACAAACATTTCGTGTATCGCCGTCAGAGAGACGGATGGGTGACTTATGGTGTGGTGATACGCATCGCCTCGTATTTCTTACTTATCACCGAGACAGCTGTAATCACCGGCCCATCAGACACGCGAACTGGTGATAAGTGCGGTGATTATTTCATAGCTGACGATAATTTTTGTTTCAGGAGACTTAATTAATATGCATATTTTGTTGGAAAGCTTCAGGAAATTCTGCTCGACATTAATGGTCGTAGATTAGTTTCAGAATAGTTCAGGACACTATCAGAGATTACTTGTCTTAGATTATTTAGAATATAGGGACAGGTTTTCATTTTCTCAGTTCATACTATTTGTTTATTTATAATTTAAAAAGTTCACATCTTAAGAACAAAACATTTTCAGTAACAATCTTGATACCCAACGAAATGATTAAATATTTCCCTTTAATACAGTCAAGTCTAAATATTCACAAAGTCTCTTAGCAAGAATGTTCCTCGTAAACATGCCGATAGTTCGATCATTATCTCTAGCTTTGTTTGAAGGCCACCTTCGAAGGTTCCTTTGTGTTGCGATGACACAACTAATAATTAGTTTCATACCCTTATAGTCTTTGAATATTCTGTTATTTAGTATATAAAGTTACGTGAAGGTAAACATCGTGAGGAAACTATATGTAAAATATAAATAATTAAAGTTTAAAATCACCGATTCGCCTTGAGCGTGGAAATTAAAGATCATTCCTTCTCTGTATAAGGAGATGACTTTTCTCAGGAGGATCGAATAGAACAGACTGATGATGATATATGACAGATATATGTATAAAGTGGTATAGGTAGGTCTCAGTAGGATTGTTGATGCATCCATTACTGTATATCTTGCTTTAATCCTACCCCCAAGAGGTATTATAAACTATTCACGAATTGCACACTAGTGTATTATCTGTAGAGAACGATTAACAGCCGTATATATTCAATATAATATACATCGTGATTGACAATAAATATTTGTATATAATTTACCAAAGAAAATATTTGCTGGATACCCATTACGGCACTCATACGAAACGAAAATGTTTTGACATTCGTGTCAAACACACAGCTGGCTACAAAAATATGCGCGTGATTTACGTAAAGCGAAAATATGCCTTGAAATACGATTTATTACTTTTAGTATAAAAGTATAATCGAGGTTACTTAAAAACCTGTATACTTGGAGATAAATTCACGCTCGTGAAGAATAGCTTGACATTTATAATGAACTAACATGTTTGAATATTAATAGGTACACTGCCTACAGAAAATATAATATATAGGTAATATTATAATAATATAAGCTTCTGTTTATTGGTTTAAATATGAGTAATCGGTAATGGGAATAAAAGGTAAGTAATCCAATCATACACATTTGTTAGCCCTATCACAAAATACCAACATGTTAGGTATAATTTTTATTATTAAAACCATGAAACATACTGACTTATCTAATAAAATCAAAAAAATCAATGACGTTAGTTGTAGGCTTGCAGAGTTTGCGGCGTACGATGCTCATGATGAGTAGCCTCTCTGTATCTCAAAACTAGTAGAGCTTTTCTCAATATATTTATGCGAGTAAAGCGTTATTATAAGTAAAAATAATAAATTCCAAATTAACACATAATGAACTAAACTAAAGGCTTTACCTAACAAATAAGAAAAACCAATAAACGCTCACCTTGTTCCATGTTTGTAAACAAGTCACACCGTGTTCCTTTCAGATTACCATGCAGGCATTCATATACCGTGACGTCACCACAATTACCGACGTCATAAATTGCTGGAACAAAAGAGTGTAACACAAAGGCGTGTGAGCTTGTTTGTGTGTGTGTCACGTCAAATAACTTGCGATGGAAGAGATTACTGGTGTTTTGTAATTATATCTTCCTGGTTCCATGGTAAATGAGCTTGGTGCTAAAAGATGAGATACGGCTAAAGGGAAACTACCAAACTTTGATTAGACTGCGCTAGTCAGGGCCTGTCAAATAGTTTTAGGCAAAAAATGTTACATGCAAGGAGTATATCAAAGGCACTCCGTGTTAAATTAACATTTGTCAGTGTTGTATGCTTTGATTTTTTTAGGTATGCCAAATATTAACCAAACAAAATAAAAGTATAAATTTTGATACACAACCAATATTTCTGTGATCCGAAAAATATAAAGAATTGTTACATATGACGGTATTTTGCAGGTCAAGCGAAATATGAAATGTATAATAATGTAACACACATAATATGAGAACAAAAGAATCGTGTTCGGATGAAACTCTTTGTTTGTGCTGTGTTGCAATTAATTACAAGACAAACGTCATGAGACCGGTGCGGGAACATTGTAAACATGAAATGTGTTTCTAAAAGAAACAAAAATACTGTATTGTCTGGGGAGGCGGACCGACAGCCAGGGTTCCGTAAAAAAATGTTACGGTATTTATTCGCAACACCATTATTTTACATTTTTTGTGCATTGTTGAAATAATTATATACTTATATAGAAGAAATAATTAAATTGGTGTTGTAAATTATAAAACAGTTCAACTGAATTTTATGTGAACGTAAATTCTTCTTGCATAAAGTTCGAAGCCACAAATAGCACGTAAACGTATATACAATAGCTTGTGAAGTCATTAACGTCACTAATGAAGAGAAATGTGTTCGTCTATGAAATACACGTAAATAGAGTGAGCCTTTGTTTCCCGCAACACTTTGTCACCATTACAACGTCTTTGTGTCACATTTTAAAGATATCGTAGCAAGTGTAGCGGATCTCGTAGCAAGCGTAGCGAATCTCGTAGCCGCGTAGCACTTAGACAGATGCTACGAAGCGTGATTCGAATGATGTGCTTGTTATTTATTTTTGTGTTGTTACCGTACTGTTAATTTTTCTTACTCTCCGATAAAAGGTATTATTTTTAAAAGGCCAATAATATACTTGTTTAACTCTTTTGGTGTTGCGGGTGACCATGGGTTGCGCTGAATGCCAACCATCAGGTGATCCATCTGCTTGTTGGTCTCCAAAAATTTCAGCAAGTTTAAGACCAGAATTTTAACTTGTAAAATGACGCTGAACTGTTTAGCTATGATATCTGTAGTAAAGAAAAATCTGCAAAAAGACATTTTTATTATTTCAATATCTAGAACAGTCCGGAACGCAGGTAAAAACTTTTCCTCGTTAAAAAACATTTAACGTTTAATTTTAAAACATCGAAGAACAACAATCATGGAGCATTACGCAATTTAAAATGTCGGTCGCGAGCGTTTTGCGAAGTAATGCAAAACTGCAGCGTTGTAGTCGGTGCGCGGTGGCGACAAAGCGCCGGGAGCCGGCGGAACATTAAGAGCTCCAGTAAATCTAAACTTGTGCAACTACTTGCGAGCTGACGGACCGTGCACATTGCACGCTCGCTACTGACTTACGGCTCTGTTGTTGCCAAGCTCGTGATAGGCTTTTATCCAGCGTTCGTTGGAGCCAGATTTACAAAGGCCGACGTGTCAACCACAACGTACAAAGAGCTACATATCACTATGTGTTTTACACACGTGGGTAGTTCTTCGAAATTCGATTCTTCGACTGATTCATATGGCCAAAATTTAATTCCACTTTAAGATCTGTAACACGTGTTCATATGAAAATAGGCATACCAAATAACGTATATTCGAATGAGGGACTCGTTTTTAAAAAATAGTTTTCGAGATATCGACGTCCTAATATTTTCTGCCCAGATGAATCAGAAATTGTTACAGATGAATCTGTTGAACAATTGAAAATTGTATGTAAATGAGCTCTGTATTTATTTTAATTTCAGGTTCTTTTAATTTCTTTTTAGCATACCATTTTCAAGTACTTTCGCACAGAGAAGTCACGAGCATTCATCATCACGCTTGCTCAGGGCGGATTAGCAATTTAAGACTCATATTAATTACATTTCTCAAAAAAAAAAGTTTTTAAATTATAGCTATAACCTTTATAGTTAAGTTAATTTTAAAATAAGACTAGTAAAAAAATGTACAGTAGAATCAATAATTTATTTTATGATTCATATGCGGTTTTGACCATACGAATCAGGCACAGATGTATCAGGATTTTGCTTACAATCATGCATAACTCATCGTATATACAGACTTCATTCTTGTCATTTTTCTACACGAATGTATAACCAAAAAGCTTCACACGAAACATAGATTGAAGTTTTAAAACTGTATAGTAAATTGTATTTAAATGAAATATCTGACTCCAATTTAGATAATATTATAATTAAAAGGTTGCGCTTTTTACAGTTGCAGTTTGAATCGTTAGAATAATAATTAACGTCCGTCTTAGAGATCGGTTGAATTTTTAGAGTGGGGGAATACGGTTGGTAGGGCTGTAGATGCAGGAACGTTCCGATTCAGCTAGTGTTGTAGGTTGAGACATCTTTGCGCTTAGGTTTGTTCAATTGTTGCGCTTGCTGGCCGCAACATCCTGGGGGGCCTTGGAAGCGTCAGCTCCAATGAGGTTTTCCGACGGCTCTAGCAAGGGGCAGAGATTCTTGATGGCCCGGCGATAAGTGCCTGTGGTGGTTTTCACGTCCGCGACGCGAGCTACATTGTCCTTCCCAGGATAAAGGGTAAGTATCCGTCCTAGTTTCCAGTTCATTGGTGGAGTGTTCTCTTCCTTTATCAATACAAGCTCGCCAATTTGCAGCTGTCTGTCAGGAATCCGCCACTTGACTCTTTGCTGAAGTTCCGCTATGTATTCCAGTTGCCATCTATTCCAAAAGTGTTGACGTAGCACCTCTAAGTGTTTATAGCGATCACGTATCGGCCCATGTGACTCCGATGTCGAGAACGAAGGCGACGGCAGGGACATCAGTGGCCTGCCTATCAGGAAGTGTCCCGGGGTAAGGGTCTGGAGATCATCGGGACTGGAAGATAAAGGATATAGAGGTCTACTATTTAGGATGGCTTCAACTTGACTAAATAGAGTTGCCAATTCCTCAAATGTTAAGTGAGTATTCCCTAGAATTCGCCTTAAATGAAATTTGGCGGATTTAACGCCTGCCTCCCATAAACCTCCGAAATGTGGTGCATAAGCCGGTTGAAACCTAAAATTGATTCCTTCTTCAGAAAGAAAACTATTAACCTTATTGGAATTTGAAGTTAAAAAATTACCTATTTCTTTAGAAGCTCCTAAAAAGTTTCTGCCATTATCGCAGAAAATTTCAACTGGCTTTCCCCGGCGGGAGATAAAACGGCGTAGGGATAATAAGAAGGCATCTGTGGACAATTCACTTACGGCTTCTAAATGTAGGCATTTAAATCGGAGACATACAAAAACACAGAGATAACATTTTGTTATCTTACAACCTCTGCCTTTACGATCCGTTATAAGGAACGGTCCAGCAAAATCGACACCAGCAGCAGTGAAAGGAAAATCAGGATTTACCCGTTGTGGTGGCAACGCCCCCATCATAGGTGTCAACGTTTTTCCGCTGGCCCTTCTGCAAACTACGCAATGCCTTGCAGTGGTGCGAGCGAGATCTCTGCCAGCTATAGGCCAAACAAAGTCTCTTACAGAAGACAGAAGCAGCTGCGGACCAGCATGCAGAAGTCGCAAGTGTTCTTGTTCAAATAATAACTTGGTAAGTCTATGCTTCTTATGTAATAGCATGGGGTGACGTTTTTCAAAACTGTAGCATGAGGATTCTAAACGTCCTCCCACCCTTAGGACATAATTTTCGTCAATAAAAGGATTTAAGCATAATAAAGGACTCTTAGAAGACAAAATACCTTTACTAGAAAGAATTGCTATTTCCCTTGAAAATAGTTCTTGTTGAGCTAAGCGTACTAAGCTAACAAACGAAGCTGAAAGCTCTTCGGGCTGTAAAATGCCAGATTTTCTAATTTGTGAATTACGACAATTGAAAATAAATCTAAGTACATAAGCAAATGAACGTTGAAGAAATTTTAAATTGGAATAACGGTTAAAATCTATAAGTTGTTGTTTATTTATGCCATTATCTTGAGTAACAATATTATTGACATTTATTTCAGGGAAATCAATATCAGTACATTTTTTAAATTGGCGTGAAGGCCAAAATGATTCTGGTTCGGTAAGAAAAGTGGGCCCATTCCACCACAAACTCAAATTATTAATTTTGTCGGCGTCTACACCGCGAGATGCTAAATCAGCAGGATTCGATGCGGTGGGTACGTGCCTCCAGTCAGACACTTGAGTGAGTTCTAATATTGTCCCTACCCTATTAGCTACAAATGTTTCTAGCTTGTCATATCGCGAAGCTAACCACGTGAGTGCGATTGATGAATCAGTCCAAAACATCCTCCGTTGTATCACACATCGCAGGGCGCGACACAAGGCGTCCGCGAGCTGCGCACCCAGTAAACATGCGCATAATTCTAAGCGAGGAATAGTTGTTGGCTTGACAGAAGCTACTCGGGCCTTGGCACACTGCAATCTAACTATAACATTACCCTGCCTATCCACAGATCTTAAATAAATACACGCTGCATATGCGCTTTGTGAAGCGTCGCAAAAGCAATGCATTTCAATTTGAACAGGGAACCTACATAAAGTGTGCCTAGGTATACGTAGTGTGTATAGATGCTTCATGTTCTCGATAAACGAGTACCATGATTTGCATATGTCGTAGGGTGCCGGTTCGTCCCAATCTATTTTTTGTACCCATAATTTTTGTATTAAAATTTTCGGCTTAATTGTGAGGGGACTCAATAAACCAAGAGGGTCAAATACCTTGCAAGTGTCTGATAAAATTGAACGTTTAGTAGGTTTATCTGTATTGTTTTCATAGCTATTGGGAAAGTGAATATAATCATCATTCGGATCCCAGCCTACACCTAATGTATGTGACGATGAACTTAAAATTAATTTACTTTGAGTACTGCTATTATCAGGTAATATGTTTGGTAAATTACTACGATATTTGCGTAAGTAAAAACAACCTTTAGATAAAGCATTTTCTACAGATAATTTGATATGAAGTAATTCATCTGCACAATCACTACCGGTCAATAAATCATCGACTAGAAAATCGTTTTGAATTATATTTTTTATCTTTGAGTCGCTACATTCGTCACCCAACTGCCACAAGCAGCGAGTGCTCAAAAAACTAGAACTTTTCAACCCGTAGGTGACAGTATTAAGTCGTAATGATTTTAAAGGATCAGCATCATGATCGCGCCAAATGATCATTTGTAAGTTACGATGACATTCCTGAACTTGAACCTGCCGGTACATTTTCTCAACATCTCCGGACAGTACATAAGTATGTTGACGGAACCTGAGTAAGATATTAAATAAGGAATCTTGAATGTGCGGGCCAGTCATTTGTATATCATTAATTGAGAACCCGGAACTAGTTTTAGCACTACCATTAAAAACAACACGTAGTTTCGTTGACTCACTTGTAGGCTTCAAAACAGCATGATGTGGTATGAAATATGAATGTTCGGGAACCAAAATACAAGACGGCGACAAATGACCTAGATCCGAATATTCCTTTATAAAATCACAATACATTTGTTTCAACATGGGATTTTTACTAAATCTTTTTTCTAATGTAAAAAATTGCCTTTTGGCTTTTTTGTAAGAATCGCCTAAGCAATCTGGTTGAGAGAGAAGAGGAAGTTTGACATTAAACCTTCCATCTTGACTGCGAAAAGTATTTGTGACAAAATCCTTCTCACACTGGATTTCCTCCTCTGTGTTTACTACTACAGAAGAAGAAGGAATTTGTTCTAATTTCCAAAAATCAGTTAATCTTTCATTTAATGATTTGTTTGAAATGCAGTTACTACTAGTGCAGGTGAAGTTTACATGATTGCACTGCACGGATTTAGACTTAATTTGATTTCTTGAAAATAATGGGCCTGCTAATATCCAACCTAACTTAGTTTTACGCATTATAGGTTGGTTAGGGCCGAGACTAATTTGAGTAGACTCAATTATAGACCAAAAAATATCAGTCCCTATCAACAAATCTATAGGTGCAGATATGTTGAACGTAGGGTCAGCAAGTTTAATGTTCGAGGGTAATTTTATTTGTGAAATGTCTATAGACTTGTTAGGTATGCTTCCGGAAATATGTGGAAGTACAAGACAAGTTATGTTTACATCATAGTTGCTATGTTTTGATTTAACATGAATAGTACATCTTTGTACTGCATTAGAGAGGGTCATATTACCTACCCCAATTATGTCGACACTGGTGGGCTGAGAAGTCAATTGCAATTTGTTTTTTAACCTATCTGTTATTAATGAACATTGACTCCCGCTATCTAGCAGTGCACGAACAGTAAAATGCTTCTTAGAAACTGGATTATAAATATCCACTATCGCCGTGGATAACAACATACAATTGTTAGTAAGTAGTGACATATTGTTCACTACGTTGTTGGTACCGTCACATGAATCCTGCTGAACCTCAACATCAGTCACAGAAGTAGACGGTTGTACATTTGCCACATTAACAGTTTGAGTATTTTGTCTATGTAGTAAACCATTATGATATTTCTTACAAATAGTGCAAGGGCCTAACCTGCATTGACGAGAAGAATGTCCCTTACGTAAACAGTTTATACATAGCTTTAACCGCACTGCTTCCGTCTTTCTGTCCTCCACAGATTTAGCCAAAAATGTGGAGCAGTCGTAGATGCGATGACTGCCACCGCAGAAGACACACGCAGCAGCAGAAGAGCCAGGAGCAGCTGAAACAGCAAATGCCTTTGCGTGAGATTTTTCAGGCTTAGAATTACTACTGTTGTTACTATGGTGTTCAACCTTATTAACTCGGACAGACTCAATAATGTCGGCACGATTTTTAAGAAATTGGAAGAAATCTTTCAGAGAAGGCTTGGCATTGAGAACCTTTCTATGTTCTTGCCACTTGAACTTGCTGCTGTTGTCAAGTTTTGCTAAGACCAAACGGATAATTAAGGAATCCCAATGTGCGATTGGTTCACCTAGCGTATTTAGAGCCCGTAAGTTCTTTGATACATGATCAATTATGAATTTTAATGCCTTTGATGACTCACGAGGTGCATTTTGAAAATTAAGCAGTGAATCGAAATGGTAATCTATGAGTTGATCTTCGTTGTTATATCTCTCGCAGAGGAGATGCCAAGCTTCCTTGTAATTGGCGGAACTAACCTCTAAATTACTAATAACAAGGGCTGCTTCTCCCTCCAAGTACGAGTTGAGATAGTGGAATTTGTGTACGTCCTCAATTTTATTGTTATTATGTATTAACGACATAAAAGTATCCCGAAACTCGAGCCACTTGAAATAAGTTCCGTTAAAGTTATTTATTTTTATCACTGGCAGTTTAAAACCCACATGATTATCGTTACTATGTTGACAAGAATTACTTTCGGAATGTGCGGAACTAAAATTATTTTCATGTGGTTGATTTGCATCTAAAAACACGCGAGTTCGAGCAATTAATGTAGAAAAATCTAATTCCATTTCATCCCTGATGTCAAGTTCACTGTCCAAGTTTGAAGAATTAAACAGTTCGATCTCTGATTGAATATCATCAAACGTAGTGCACAACTCCTCAAACCTTTGGAATCTTTGATTAAGAATACTTATATCAGTGGACGAAAAGGTCTTGCTAGGATCAAAGAATGTGTTTAGGTAATTCTTGTACTTGGTAATCCTACCTTTTATTGAGCTTCGTTTCGTACACAAATCCTTTATGTTTAAATTAGACACAGACACACTAGGCACCGGAATTTTAGCACTTTCCACTTGTAATTTACTTGAACGCTCACTAGTATGAGACATTATAATAGCTAAAACACTGAATCAAACTTTAAAACGGATTTAAAACCAAAACTTTGAAGAAGGAATCAAAATAATAAGCAAACAATACGTAACTTATGCAGTCCGGCCGGCTAATAAACCACACTCCGTTAATGAGGTCAAGGTCAGCGAAACAGCTGCGTAGGCGACGACGCTGACAAGATAACACGATGCGGAACTGGAATGCACAAAGAAATGTGTTTACGAAAAATATCTATTTAGCACTTGCACAAGTAATTATGATATGATAAGCCGATATGATCTTGCCTTTGGTTTTACGTTATCTCATGCGACGAAATAACGTCTTACCCACACAACACAACTAAGTAAGTGATTAGCAAATGGCGGATACCAATTAATTGATCGTTTTAGATAGAATAAAACCTGTGCAAATGTGAATGAAATAAGATTTCAGTGTTTTAATATAGGCTAAAATGAAAAATATGGAAATAAGTGTAGAATTAAAGAAATAGAATAAATTAAATAAAAGAATGGAACCTAACAAATGAGCAAACTATCAACCCTCTTCAGTGAAGTTGGGATTGAAAGTGGGAATAGTAGGTGGGAAAACAGATGGAATGAGGCACTTTCCTGGCTAAGCACTGGCTGCGGCGCTGCTCGTAGGCTGTAGGCTGACCGGCTGGCTTCAAGCTCTTGGTGGATGGCCCTCCAATGATTTTATATTTCTCCTTGCACCTTTCCTTTGATTGTCAATCCTTGCTCGTTGCGGATCGTTCTTCTTGTAGGATCACGTCGGAGGTCTCCAAATGTTTGGGGTTGTATTTAAATGAAATATCTGACTCCAATTTAGATAATATTATAATTAAAAGGTTGCGCTTTTTACAGTTGCAGTTTGAATGTTAGAATAATAATTAACGTCCGTCTTAGAGATCGGTTGAATTTTTAGAGTGGGGGAATACGGTTGGTAGGGCTGTAGATGCAGGAACGTTCCGATTCAGCTAGTGTTGTAGGTTGAGACATCTTTGCGCTTAGGTTTGTTCAATTGTTGCGCTTGCTGGCCGCAACACATGTATTTTAATGAGGAGAGGTAAAAGCCTCTTTTACCTTATTAAGAAAACATTACGACGTAACACACACGAGAATGTATTATTGTTCCTTTCACTCTTGAAGTACAGTACTCTTTGCTTTACGTTGAACGAAAACGATACGAGAGCGCGTTCGGTCTTCTAATTGGCCGGTGCAAATGAACCAACCAATCAGAGCGTTGAACGCTCTCTCGTTAAACGTAAAAGAAACTCGTACTAAGCTCTCAGTACATTGTGTGTACTTGTGATACAATTAATGAGCTCATTATCCTAGGCAACAAAACGTTTTATACTATTAGCTATTTAAAAAATTTGAAATGATATTTGATGATACCTACAATAATTACCTATTATTAAATTATTGCAGACTAATTCCTCATTATTTATTGACTGTAAAATCAAAACAATTTCAATCATTGAACAGAAACACTAATCATTACCGCAACACTAAACAGAACTGAATACTATGATATATTTGCCAATAAGTAAAATAATGCCTGTTTATCATGTTGTATTACAAATACTGAAATTCCACGAATAATAATCGCATTTCTGAATAATACTAATTTGGAACAGTACCCTCATTGCAGCTTGTAGTACATAATAATAAAATGATTGAAGTTTCTAGTTGTTGCTGGTTACAAACAGTTTGATATTTATCAAAGTTATTTGTAAGCGAGCAACTTTTGTTGCAACAACTTCGCTCGCTTAACGAGCTGCTTGCATTCTACTTATACCTAATAAAGTATTGAGTACTGAGTATTGTATTTTAAATTATATGACTTGGAACTTTTTGTACGTATAAGAACAACTACTTTAACAAGGCATTATTGAAATGGTCATTTAGCTATCATCGTGCCTTAATAAACTGGAAAAGAGAATGCAAATGAATGATACTAAAAATAACACTAAAATCTAAGCAAAACCGACAAAAACATGTTTCGTTGGTGCATTTAAAACATATAAGTTCACATACACATTACATGACCCCCAGACCCGAAAATACAATTTGTGGATCAGTTGCTCCGTGCAGAAATCACACCCGCTACACGTCTCGCGGGAGCCGGTTATCGGTTATAGACACCGCACCAACCTGCAAACCATATTTATATCACTTTAAACCTTTAAAAAGTTGCAAAAAAACTACTGACATGATATTACAAGTTCCACTCCTCCTAATTATCATTACATAATCAAGCAAGAATTCCATATTCGAAGCACCTCCGACCCTCACACACACCGTTACTCCTAACTAGCACATCGTCACGTCGGACTGAAGATATAAGCGAGTTACGATCACTGCCCATAAACCGGCTAATGGGAGCCATAACAGGGGGCCTATTAACGGCTATGACACCAGCTAAGTGTGCCTGCATCACTGACCGACCTCGTTATTGGATGTACTGGCTTTTTGGTAGCCGGGCTGACCATTGAGGCACTCATTGTGCTAATCATGTGCGGGATAGATTATAGTATAGGTAACTAATCGATGCTAGTAGTAGTCATAATTAAAATAATTAGAGTATAGAACGTGTTAAATATCATATCAACTTTTACTGATGTGTTTTTGCATGTTGAAACATAAGTTTAAAATAAATTTTCGTTAAACAAACAATCTGTTTAATATCAAGACCCATTTTCAGAATATTCATTAGCAAAAACGTTTGGAACTGAAACACAAATACAGCTTCATCGATTGATTAAATCTAAAACTGTTTATTTCATATACAATTAGAAAATCCATGTTTGAACCTAAATCACGTATAAGGCAAATGTCATTTGTGAATAAACTATATACATAGTGTATGTGGCCGAGGCACGTGTATGTGTGTGTGTGTGTGTGTAGGGTTAGTTCCGAGAAATTGTCACTGACAGCCAACCGTTAGTGATCGCGCGAGACTATTTTATATAACCTACATAAAATTGTACACTTCAAAGAGATGTCAAAGTTAGGGCGAGCTAGTAATTTGCTTTCTAGATCTAGGTCATAAGAGAATTTTTGTCTGTAGCAGATAGACAAAATATACACCTACCCACTTTAGTATTTTCGTCATCATAAATTACTTATCATTAAAACTTATACAAACTATACTTACAAAAACTCAAATAATTTGACTTTCCAAAATAGAAATGTTACACAGTATTACCTTGGGACCTAATTAACAAAAGACTACGCCCACGTTTGTTTTGTTACAAACAACTGGTTGATATTGTTTCTAATTGACCTCTTTGTAAAGCTCTAAAAACAAATACCTCTAAAAGCACAACATACATATTTTATGAACGAAATGCACCCAGACCGCGGACCACAGCAAATTAATTTGTCATCGCTCGTGGCCCGAAACTTAAACCGCAATGTCCGACAAAGAAAATCGCATTTGATGTTATTCCACAGCACGAACTAATTTGTTTGGTCCGCGCGCGTAAACTATGGCCTCGAGTAAGCCGCGCCGCGCACGGAATTATGACAATTGTACAATTCTCTTATTGAACTCCGCTGAATAATGTACATATAGGAAGTATTTGCAAGCATGCTTCGTGCACAATTTTATTATAAAACTCTTTATCATATTCTGTATGCTATGTATTTACTTTGCTACGAGAAATATTATTATGATCATCGACAAATATGTAGATAAATAATAATATAATTAGACAGACAGGCGTGAGGTTAGGCATGTATAATAAGAAATTTCATCATGTACCGACGAACACGTGTGTGATGTGTATATGTCAATATTTGTATCGAAGTAAAATGTATAGATGTCGTTTTAAGACTTTTTACATAAAGATAAAGATTCATTTATTTGCTTAAACATGTGTATATAGGTACACACAAAAAAATTAATTGGCAGCAAGATAGTAAAATACTTAAAGAGTTCAAACATGTTTGCCATCAAATAAAAAGATAAAAACAAAAAAAAACTTTGGGGAACTAACGTTCAGCAATTACTACGAGTATAAAATGTATATACGTTGTATTTTGTTACTATCTGGATAGCTACAGTGCGTTGTTAGAGAAAAAATATTTAAAATATTTCCAGCTCTGCTTTGTAAAAATGTAGGAAACACGAGCAACATTTTAAACCGTGTCACAAATATTTTGAAACGCTACAGCACTGATCCTCAACGAAAACAGAGATTTCTAGTGTAACAACAGTAAAAAAATATAGCCTGAATTTGTCACCGTCCACATCGCCAATGTCCGGCTGCAAAAACCGTCCGGTGGAATGCTGGACCAATTTGGGTGGACAATAAATCAGTCATATTTGTCCGGGGTTTAGTATCGGCGGTGGATCCCCCACGTGGCCAGGTGCGGGGTGGCATTGTTCCACATAATGTCTTGTTTTGCCCCTCCTCATACATATTCATGTGGTTTATCCGAGCCCGGCCGTCGTTGTCGAACGAATTAACGCTACACTATATTTTAGGAAGGAATAATGCTTTAATGCTGCGGCAGCGGACAGCGCGCGCTTTGTGAACTACTCACTGTTCTGACACGAAATATAGATGGTGGCTGGACTTTTATAAATCGCAAAATATTTTTCCACAAAATGTAATATTCTGGGAGTCAACGATCGTTTTAAGAAGAGTGCCTTCTCAAAACTGTCCACAAAAGTAAATGAGAGTAAAAAGTAACTGGTTCTAGCAATATTACTTAATAAAATTCTGGCTCAGTATTCAGGGGCTCCGTGTCTTCTAATGTTCAAAATTAATCTCCAGTTTTATTGTTATGAATATTACTGGACCTCAGTTTTCTTTGTATTCGCGTTGCGTAACGTTAGCAAAAACTGTACAACAAAGGTAAGTAAGTACTTAAATGGAAACGGAATTATCTCGTATTCTCTCGTTGTTAAATAAATAATTCATAATATATCCGCTGTATAAGTTGGCGCCTCTCGACCTCCTTGTTGTCCCGTAAAACGATTATTAAAAATATCTCATTATTCACAACCAAATCCTGCTCGTGCAGGGTACAGCGGCGGCTGGTGACGCGCTCCAATACGATCTTTATTACAACCGCATAAAGTTTACGATTGTCATAAAGATATATTTGACATTAAAAGACCGCAAAATTACGGGTTCCGTAGAGATAATAATTAGCGAAAATGTTCTATTATTGTTTGTGGAGAAGTTTTTCTAGCAAAATTGAATCTTATTGTTGTGAAATTAGAATTTGTTTTTATTCTATTTCACTTTATACAGAGTCGCGGCCTTTGTCGCGTAGTTATTTCAATTTCCTTTGTTTGTGTTGTGAGGCTGTCAGAATGTCTCTGGCTGTGACGTCACGGGCGGTGCACTCAAACGCAGATGATTGCTGTTACAGTTGTGAGCTCCACTTCTTCGGTTTGCTGCTACTGTTGTCAGGTAGTCTACTCGTTTAATTGGCTGCGTAGCTCCAGACTGTTTATAAAGGGTTTATTACCAACTCTAGATTTAACAAGATAATTAAACTAAAATTATATATTTCAAACTAGTTTCTAACGGGACCCAAATATGTAATAACCCATTTGCTTTAATTGTTATGTTTTTCATAACACTATATTTTATTTCAAAAATTGTTCTATGAATACATTAAAACCGGAGAGGAGGCATTTAAAATGTATCATTCCGAAGTAACTACTTATTTTATTATTGTCTTCAAAATCATCTAAGAAGTGAGTAAAGTACCGTCTGCCGGGTTTATTACCAGCTAAGCTGGTGCTAAGTCAGCGAGGTCTCTTCGGAAACGTTCGGGTGTCGTCGTAAATCTTCGGCGTGACGTTTGATTTATCCGGGGCGGGCACAGACGGACTGGACTACTGGTAATCTGCTGAGAAAATGTTTGCTTCAGCATTGTTCAGTTTCAGGAATCGAGAGAAATAAAATGGTTAATGGCTACTTTTCTGGTGTTGCAAACGAAAATGCTTTGCAAACTCAGCGGGAAATAAATCTGATTTAAACGGACGCCATAATAACGTATACGGAAAATGTTTTTCTCACCGTTTACAATGGAGGACGCAATAACCAGTTTAACCTATTTTATTTTTATCTAAAATGTCCCCACTTATACTACGGTAAACATCAAAATCACCGTAAATACCACGCTATCTGAGTAATTCAAGGTATTTTGCACAAATATGTAAATATGAATCCGTATTCAGTACAATTCCACTTATTTGCTGATGCAATATACAAATTCGAAAATACTCGATGCCACAAATATTTCACCAAACGAAATGAGCCATGATATATTCACAGAAATCGTTGACAAAATGCATGACAAACATTTTAGGGCAAGTATTTTACTGACTGCATCATTCCAACATTTCATACGAATATTCTGTCATTCCACTATCAAGTACTCTAATACAATAATTACAATATACCTTAATACTCGTGAAATAAAACAAAGCAATTCAAACGTAAAAGGTTTAAATAAATGACAAAGCAATGTAGACAGTGTTGAAATAACAGTAAGATTGAAAATACAACGCTGCTTAGTCTAGTGTTATTTTAGGCAGCCTAACCGAAAGCCTACAGCTTCCATTAAATAGAAATTCACAAATAATATAGCGTTATAATTAAATACTAGATTAGTGCTAATGTGCATGAATTTACACAGACATTTACAGAGATTAATTATGATTAGATTTGCTTAGCAGTGTGTACAGTGTATACTATGTTAGCTAATATTTCGGTAATATGATAATATAATGAAATGGCGTGCAAATTACTGCCAGTAACGTGATAAAATTATTATAGGACGCTATCATTGCGAGGGTACACAGTAATAACTTTGTGTCGACGGACAAAACGAGTGGACGTAAAACGGAATCTGAATTTAAATTCCTTTAAATCCGAACATAGTATAATTGTACTGAAACTCCAGTTTACATTAAACGCTTCAGTGGACGTAAACAGTCCTGAAATCGTCGCAGTCGCGTCCCTCTCAATGAATTTCTAATTTTCATAATAGTCCGGCTAAAAGTTTTCTTTAATTTCCATAATTTGTAGTCTTTCAAAGCGACCAGTTAAATATATTTCGCGGGTCAGTCGCGAAGTTAGCCGCGCAGCCGGCCGAGCTTCTTTTATTTTTAAATTCGTACGAATTACGAATTCTGAATAAATGAAAAAGTACAATTACGCGACAGCAGGGTGTGCTCGCTGTGTTTTTTAATTTCTAGTGCTGTGTTTGTGTTCGCTGCAACAAATCGTAAATTATAAGATTATGCTAAAATATCATTGGTTTAAGTTCTCAGAAGTTTAGTGGCTGGTCATGAAATACTGAGATAGCATCCCAAGTCAGAAAAATACTATTCTAAATATATATTATAGTTTGCGGTTGTGTTTGGTAATTGCGGTTACATTTAATAGCCGAGGTTGCGGTCTGTCACCACAATTATAAATCAGATTGACAACTAAAAATAATAATGAAAGTAGATTAAAAACCCTTTTCATTAACGTTTTAAATGGCATTCAGTAAAAGCTTTATTTTAATTTGAAACTTATCTAATTTTATATAAAGTTAAATGTTAGTTGTTTGTGCTAAAAATACACAAAATAAATTATAAATGTATGTATGTATGTGTTTAAAAGTTATTTATGTTAGTAACTGTAACCTACATGACCGGACCGTGACGCAATATCCGGCTTACAATAACATTTACACAAGCGTTTTATTAAAACATAAGCTGCATTTAAATAAAAATATTGTTTCATTTTCCAATTCAATAACCTGTAATATGATGACTTGTAAGTATAAATGCTAGAGGTATAATGTATCAAGAAGTTTATCCTCTTTCTTAGCAATTGTTAGAGAGTCAGTCAAGAAAATATTTTTGATTGTCTTTATAAGGAAGTTTTTATAAAAAAAAGCCAAACATAAATGCGAGGATATAGAGTTGTTTAACACATAAGCAGCCTACAAATGGCCACTGCTGACCAAAGGTCCTTTTTCGCACGCAGAAGGTTTGAGCATAAAATCACCACGCTTGTTCAATGGGTTGGCAATTTCCAACTTATAATTAGACATTGTATGCATAGGTTTCCTCACTGTTGTTGTCAGTGGTGTCGAAATAATCTTAGAAAGTACATATACCTCGGAAAAAAACACATTGGTACTTGTCGTTGGTAGTTTTCGAACCCGTGCCCTCAGTTGTTTAACGTGATGACATAATCATGGTAGTGCCGTAAACAATCTAATAACACCCACAACACAAGATAATATCGTACTAGAAATCATTAAAAAACTTGAGAGGTATGAAGTAAGTATACCGTCAAACGTAGAGTCGAAGGGCTCCGATTGAAGACCTCATTATATTCCGCAGTACTCACCGTTTTATTCAAGTGTAAAGCCTATCTTCAAATAATCTTCGCTGAGTTATGTCTGGCTACTTCTTCAGACATAAAGCAGAATCTAAAATGAGTTCAGTACTTTAAGCTGAGAAGTATTGGGGATAAGAAAGTGATTCTTATTGAAATTTAATTAAGGTTGTTATTTGAGAAAAAGATAATATTGTTCCTTGACAACACTATTTTATGTATTTTTTTTACAAATATTAGGAAAAAAGGAAATTAATTTTAAGGTAACACTTTATGACTGAAACAGGTGTAAGCATATGTTCTGTAATATAATTCCAAATATTTATAAACAAATAACATGTCAATGACGTCACACCCGAAATGAGAACTAAAGACACATGCAACTAAATGTATGTTTCAGCCACTGTCATTGTGTAATAGACGATCATAAACTATATCTACTGATGTTCTTGAATATTATTGTTAAGTTAAAGTTGTCGGTGCCATAAATCATGGTGCTTGCAGGAGCTCTGTGCTTTGTGGCAAGCTATAAAACTAAATAAAAGTGTTATAACCATTCTGGTTCTCTTGGCTCTTTTACGAGACACGCGGTGATGGTTAACATACTACATGACTTGATATTTTATGGTATGCGCCGGTAGACTAGTAGACGGCCTATCACCTGATGGCCCATGGACACTCGGCACACCAGAGGCGTTACAAGTGCATTGCCGGGGATTAGGAATTAAGGGTTGTTAAGGAATTGGGGATTGGGAAGGGGGATAATTGGGCTTCGAGTAACCTCACTCACACAGCGAAACACAACGCAAGCTTTGTTTTACGCTGGTTTTCTATGAGGCCATGGATTAACTCCGGTCGAGCTGAATCATTAGTGCCGAAGCATGGCTTTATGTTTAGTTATAGTTACAGTTATTGCTCGTACTAACTCAGTCTAACATTGGGAATGTCTGTACAAGTATCTGAGCATTCATTTCTATGAATAAGATCGGAACTGCAACCTTTCCAAGTTCTCTTGGAACGAAATACGAATCCACCAGTCCATCATGCTACGCAATATCACAAGTATGGCTTAGCAACGTACCGTCTAAAACTGTTTGCCAGCAATATAAAATCTGAAAAATAAACATAATTTGTCATAACCGCGCGACCCCCGGCACCGTGGCTGTGTTTATTAGTCAGCTCATCCGTCTGATAGCGAAATGAATATTTCACTTCTCCCTCGAAGAAATAAAAGAATCCTGTACTTAATCGGATTTTAACGAAATTGTCTTTCTATTATATTATTGTACTTTGTTCTTTGGGACGAGTGTTTTTCTTTTTAACCTTCATATTTGCTCGCTTGTGGCAAACGCTGCGAGGTTTTAATCAAGATACTTTTCATCTTGTGTGTGTGTGTGTAGGTATGTGTGATGGCCCGCGGTACCTAATTGTTATTAATGTATCTGTGGTACTCACCGCTGTTTTGTAAGCAACATGAACTTCCATCATACCTACCTTCATTATAAGCATAAAATTATTTTCTTGTAGAGTTCAACATTTATTATTTCTCAAGACGTAATGACAGGTGAAATATTACCTTGATCCTTATTGTATAGTTGAAATTCGCTGTTTTTCTTATCATTTTCTTTATTCTAGGATACAAAATATGCGCATTTTGTGTTTCATTGTATTTATTGTACGAAAGTATTCAGCGCGAGTGTTTGAGGATTGTTACAAAATGTTACTCGTATATTTATGTTTATGCTTGTCCTCCGTCCTCCATTCAACTTGCTAGAATTTCGTTTGAATGAGAAATAAGATTTGAAAGAAAACTATTCAGATTGAAATGTTCTCGTACGAGTAGAAACTTCAGTAATAATACGTGAGATTAAAGTTTCGTTTAAATTCGACCAAAACATATTTGCTTCTATGACAGAAGCCGAATTTTCTGAATCTTTGACATTAAAACTTAAGACCAGACCAATCACAGTAGACAGTGGATTCACTTTAAAATAGGCCATTTATATGCGAACCAAATTTGGTGTTAGATTGGCCAACAATCTGATTTTATCAGTCAAAAGTCAACTTAAAATTAACTACTTCAAGGTTCCAAAAACGAGAAAGTTTTAAAGTAAAAAATTATCCAAATGAGCTGAGTCGATCTGAAAGAGCACAATGTACCGTTTGCAATACTTTCACAGAACTAATCCAAGTTGTGGCATCTGATAAGGAAATAGAACTCGAAGCTAACTCACCAAATTGAGAAAATTACGGAAAGGAAAAATAAAATGTAAATGTAGCCAGTAAAGAACTGTTGTGGTGCCACGGTCTGATTTAGTTAAAATGAATTTTATTTATTCTGCGTTTTGGTTCTATTTTGCTTTAACTAAGTTTGTAAACTATTATAATAACTTATGAAACCAAGCATATCTCTTCCTGAAATATCTTTATTGTCATACTAGCTTCTGCCAGCGGCTTCGCCTGCGTTTCCGTAGGATATAAAGTATCCTATCACCCAAGTCAGCTCATACACTATCTGTATTTACATCAAAATCCGTTTAAAAATTTCAGCGTGATTGACGGACAAACATCCAAACAAACAAACTTTCACATTCATAATACTAGTGTGATAATAATAAAAAAATGTAATAACAGGTTTAAACCGTACTAGAGTGCGCATAACACAGAGATGAATGTCTTAGCACAAAGCCAGAGAATGAGAACTTCAAACAATAGAACAAAACGTCGTGTAAATAGTTCGCTCCACTTCACAAAACTATTAAAAGTTCAAGATGCCGCGGCGCACCGTGCTGTGTCGCATTCATCTTAATAAGTCTACTTGCATCTCATAATGGTGGGACAAAAGGCTCGCAATTTATTTGCTTCTTTATATTATAACTAGCATTCTGCCAGCGGCTGTATTACCGGTTCAAATTAACAGTCATAAAGCTAAGTTTCAAACAAAGTAATTCATATTTTTGTTTTAATATCTTGTCAAAGAGACAACAACAGAACACAAAGAGAACACAAAGCTGTCCGAGGTTGCACTTTAGCTATGGTTTGTTTTCAATATCCGCCATAATTACAACAATTTTTGTGGAATCCCTCTATGCATAATTAAAATTAAGACTTTAAATGTGTAATACATTAACATTTCTGTTAAATAAAACGCAAGTCAAAAAATACTTTCCTTAAAAGTTAAACCATGTATGTCCAAAATAAAAATCTAAGGTAAAGGCCAAACACCTAGGGTTTCATACGAAAATTCCATGCCTACGTGATATTCTGAGAAGAGCACATATTTAGAGAGCTGGAGAGAGAGGAGGCAGTTTATTTTTCAAAGACGGCGCGTGATGCGAGCCTGCTAACGAACGCGGACACCCTTTGAGCACTGGCCCGCGAAAATTTACGGAGGCAGGTGTGTGGTCTAAGATATAAACTGATGTTGGTAAATGTTATTCATGTACTTTTACGTGAAGTTACTGAAATTTTGTATTTATTTCAATTTGATAGATATGGCGTGCATTTCCGGTTCGTCCTATCATTCTCCTCTTGCAGCATGTAGGTTCGCTGTATACAGAAAGCTCACAGCGCCTTCCGCGTTAAATAAAATGACGCTATTAGGATATTGTTGGGATTGCCTTGTCATTGAGTGCACCGGATATATTAGCCAAAGCTCACATAGACTGTTTTTACGACAATGAGAAGAAGCGTGCATCCTTGGTGAGGTTAGTCTCCCTCACTAACCTCACCAAGGATGCACGCTTCTTTCGCACTACCAATTGCATCCAATCTAGGTTTTCTCTGTCACGTCTATGTTTTATATTTTTTTTATGAATATCACATCATAGTAATACATAATAATGTGTATAACAACTTGGTTTTATTGAGATACACGCTTCATTTTAATAATTCGCTAGAGTACGTACCTTGTTCCACCCGTTGAAGACGTAACGAAGGATATCGTTAGGCGATAATTATAATTTTTGCGCACATATCCTGATAAAGGAGATATGAAGATATACATCTTCCACGTAAATGCCTTTTTATAACAAACAGTGGGTGTTTGCAACTGTGTATTATACACACTTATTCTAATGCTTATCTATACAAAGTTTCGGAGCTGCGGACAATTTAATAGGTTATCGGGGCTCCGGCTCGAAACAAGATTAGGAACGGGGTGGTTTTTAGTCAGTTGCCTCACCCAAAGCTGGAGATCAATCAATGGATAATTTTCCTCACAAAAAAAATCTATACAATGTTATTGATCACTGATGACTGTGATGTGTATGTTTCTGCTGGTAGCCTGTTTAAGTAGGTACTGATGAAGACTGAAACTTGATCTAGATAACGTTGCGAACTACACCATTAAATTCTAGATGAAAGATAAGATGTCTGATATCTAACAATCTATGGCTGTAACAGGCCCAAAAAAGGCACTTAAAAAGATAAAGCCTATCTCTTCCTTCTAAACAAAGCCAACAGAAACCATAAAAGCGATACTTAAGTTATAATTTAAGCAGTCGGCTACAAACATCAACAAAGGACAATATCGGAAAATATCCGAAAGTCCTTCATCCCACCAAATTACGTTACCCAGTTTAATGAGAGTGACAAAAATTTATGTGAAAAGTTAACACCAATAACTTTTGTTCGGAAAGACGATAATGAGGCTCACCCCACCGGTAATTGGGTATTAAAATGGGAAATGGCCTAACCAATGGATTTGGATTTATTTAGTTGGAGTTTATTTTACCTGTGGGTGTGGGGGGAGGCTGACTAGTTAGATCACATTTGGAATACTGATGCGAATAGAAGAAGAAAGAAAGTTGAACTTCATGTTTTTATTTTTTAACTATCTTGTATTAGTCCTGAAGGTCTGTTGGTGTTTTTGAAGGGGGATCATCAAAACACCAGAAGCGTTAGAAGTGCGTTTCCGGCCTTTTGGGGGTTAGGAATTTAAGGATTGTTGGGGAATCGGTGATTGAGAGGGGGATTTTTGGTGTCAAATAAATTAGATTAGATCAATTTAATTGTAAATAATACACCTAACATGGCCAAACGTAACATAATATCAACATAATAACTTAAACCAATAACATATTATTTGCCTAAGGTCCAATATATGGACACTACGTTTGATAATTGCATGTAGAGTAGTTCGATTTATTACAGAGCCGGTAATAACCGGTCCGGCTCGCCGGTGATTGGGTATTTATACGCGGAACAACATGTTTGTTGTGCATTCATGTTTATTGATTCAATCACACTGTTGACCCACTGCCCCTGTGTTCAGATGCACGAAGATTTGTTCCAACAGTGCTGTGAGAATAATGTGTGACGCACGACGAACGTACGATCTCGTGCATGGAAGTTATTCATTTTTAATTGCTGCATGATTATGTGTCTTGTTACAATAGCAATAGGAATGAAGTCTTGCATTTGTGTTATGTTAATTTTTCGTAATATTTAAAAGTCTGGACTAAACTTCTACATCTCTTTAAAAATCTTATTGTTTTTTTTTTTAAACATTGCCCCACTCTAAGATTTTCTGAGTGTTGTGGGTGCATTTACAAACGAAACAATAATTTGTTGATCTCACAAAGTGTTGCTTCGTGCGAGAATCGAACCCGCTACCCGTTGCATGGCAGTCAGTTGCCCAGCCACCACGCCAAGTGTGCAGTCAAAAAAATATTTGTTTATTTATTTATTTTACCTGTGTACACGAGTCTCTCGTTAACATCTAGTAATAATATAATGAAACTGTAATTTTATGAAACGACCTTTAGATTTAAATAGAACAGACAATTTATTTGCCATTATACTCCAGTGAGGACGATAATGATCGCTTTACCCTACGATTTAGAGGGAAGGTCACGTGGATTTTATGAATTAATGAGATTTACTTCAAGTAATTTTTTACTTAAATTATACGTCGACCAATCCCTTAAACGGGAAAGGGTTACTATCTTGTAAATAGAGAAAAGATAAAGTTTATCTTATCAAAATTAAATAAAGCCTCGTAAATTACAAGTAAATAATTTATATTTATTGTATTTATAATAGGTTTTTATTATTACTGTTGTTTGTAAAACTTAAAATTATATCCAACTAGATTTTAATAATTAATAGCATTGTTGACGCGACCAACGCTCCCACTCCGAGGTACCAGGGCAGCATAACAAGCGAGCAGCGTAATCAAATCAGACATGATTAGTTCGTGTTAGCCGGCGTGATTGAATCTAAGTATAATCGATCACTAATTGATACATGTCGCTGACGGTTACATTGGGATTAGCAGCTCTGTACTGAGCAAACATTCGACGCAATTATTTGCATTGCAAACATTATGTTGACCTGTTCAATATTTTCCATGGAATTCGTTACAATATAGCTTTGTTGCAAATACAGCAATATTCAACAAATATCAAATGCCAATTGGGAATATCAATAATGAAGCTAGCTAATATAAATGTTTGCAAAGCGCAGATTCCCAGAGTTAATATGATTACCATTTCAATATAAAACTTCTCAGAAATGAAACAACTAGTACACAATCCGCATGCATGGTATTATGTGGAATTATAAGCTTTAAGGTGATCGCACACATAAACTGCACGGACACGACACGGCGTTTTTTGCTATTGAAATTTGAAACAATACAAAAATGTTGTAAGCATGCTGTCAGCGTGCGGACCGCTCGTTTACAGCCTTTTTTTGTATTGACATTATGAAATATATCATGCGCCATAAGATTGATTATTCTTTAAATAATAGCTGGGTGCCGTTAATGTATGCGATGACTATTAACTTGTCATTTAAATTTGAACTTTAAATCGTATGTCGTATGATATATTTCATAACATCAATACAAAAAGGTGACGGCGGCGGTCAGTGCGCGGTCCTTTTGAGTTCTAGTTGAGACGCTCGTACGCTACCAGCATGCGGACGGCACGCTGTCAGCCAGGCGCAAGCGAAACACCGCTGAGCCGGACCCGAACCGAGCCGGAGCCGTGCTTGTTAAGTGTGTTATATCCTTTAGTTAATCATCTTCTTTCTGCAGCTTAATATTGCTTGGACTATTTTCGGTAACCTAAATAAACAGTAGTTGTATGTGAGGCATGGCAATTCATTCAATATGTATGTTTCTACCTACTACTTCTTTGTAGATAGAACACACGGCACAGATCGAGCTATGAAACACCAGTTTATCATGGCCCCGCTTTGTATGACCTTTCTTCAGATTATACGGTCAGTTTATACTGGTTATGTATAGCTTGATGTGTCGCCGTGTGTACAATAGTATTCCCTGGCCACGCAAGCCGGTGACATGATTAATGTTTGCATTGAGCGACGACGCTCCGTCCCAAATATTGACATTATTATAATAATATTTGTCTATTATACAGACGTATTTGTTCTAAACGTAGTTATTTTACTGTTTTTCTGTTTGTTTGTTTACTTCTTATGGTACATTTTTATAACGGGCTCGCGGATGTTAGATTTCTATAAAAAGAAATAAATTATTTGCGCATTAAAAGCTATAGTAAAGAATCATAGACTGTACGGTACAATATGTCACTCAATTAACATTGGTATCAAACGGTAAATGTTTAGAAGAAATCCACACTTTACTCACAAGCACACGGCCTTTTGTCCGTTAAACTTAAACCCGCCTTTGTTTCACGAATACAAATTTAAATTAAATTAATTAAATTACAAATTTCTAAGACATGATAAACTACAGCAAGTTTTCCAATCAGATTGAGTATCCCTAGCCCCCAGTAAGTAAGGCGTTGTAAGCACCACAAAGAAATTGCTACTACATATAATTTAGGCAAAACTCTTATAATATTGTTACCTCGGAGTTATCCGCAGATTTCCCTTGAGAAATGAACCTCCTGCTCAATGATGACATGTACGTAAAATTTGCTCCAAGTCCCTGTGATCGAGTGAGGGTACTATCGGTAAATATTTTCGCCGAAAATACATTTCCTAACAATATACCTACTGAGATAGACATTTTCTTAGTAAAAAAGCATTACTTTATATCATGTAGCTTCACTCATATGTATAATTCAAGGAAATTGCAGAAAGAGTAAACATGGTTATGTATTTACATTTCACAATAAATAACAGAAAATCTGAGAAACATTTGCCGTTAAATACAATATTTTCAACTGAAATACGATTCGAAAATCATTATCTATATATTAATACGTGATGCAAAAACTTTGGACCGCTTTTTACGAAAATTGCGCGGACGTAGGAGCATAAAATTTGGTACACTTATAGTTTATGTATAGGAGAAATGCGAAACGCTAATATTTTTCAAAAATAATGCTTATAAAGTACATTAAATCAATAAATAAAACATTACACACACATGCATAGTATCTGATCGTATTTGACAAAACGTCAAAATCAATAGACATTGCGATGATATTCTGACGTCTCATATGAATAGAGTTTTATAAAAGAGTTTGTTTGAGTTTGAGTTAAATAAAAAATATTCTTAAACGTATGCTAAGTGGTATTGTAAATTAAAGTCGAATTTCGGCCACTAGGCGACCACTAGTTTTTATTAACAGTCGAATGCTGACCAAAAACAGAAAATGTAATATTATTATTCAGTGAAGCATTCAGGGATGAACATCGGAAAATAAAAAAAAGTAAATACATAGACACATACAGTATATATGTACATATAGTATACAATGTATGAGTTATTTGCTTTTACATTTTCCATGTGGTCCGTCGTATTAATTGCTCGACGTAATAAAATATACTGAACTACATTTAAAAACTGGTATTTTTGGCCGCAGTTCAGCGAAAATAAAACGCTCGTTAATTAAAACCCGCTGCGACTTTTGCCTCAATTATTATACAAATATGAACTGGGTACGTTACGAATGTAGGACTCCGTACAAGTACACACGTACATATGTATCTATTATGTATTATGTTACTGAATGTAGGTCTTCTCTGTGGACGAGTAACTTATGATGGACCGTTTTTGAAAATGGACACTCATAAGTTTCATTTTGTTTCCCACTTTCAAATCATTAAGTAGACCACCACAGATGGGGCCCAGTAGGGCTGATGCCTGATCCGGAGCTGCAGACTACCTAGCGGGTTACCGGGGCTCCGGCTTGAAAAGCAGGAGAAGGAACGGGGTGGTTTTTAGTCTGTTAGAGTCTGACACTCCCTCTCGCCTCGCCGCGAGGGTTAGGGTGGGAGAAGCAATTGGATTAATTTCCCCCCTTAAAAAAAGCCATTAAGTAGAAGTTTAGAAACCGTTAAACAATTTCACTGGCAAGCAATCCACATAGTTTAGATGGAGATTGGTTATTAATACCAGTTGTAAATCATTGTGGTGTCAACATCATTGTCAGTACCTCATAAAATGTGAAGTAACTTTCCTCCCAAAACACCATCAACTTCGTACTAAGTAGGGGAATGACAAATGAGACACCCTGTATCTTTGAAACACCCTGTATCTCCCGTGTTTGTGTTTTTGTTCTTCGAATGAAGACGAATGGGTTATACAGGGAGTTGTTTATGTAAAAGTTGTTAATAATGTTGCAGTTTTACATTACACTTTTCTCTTGGGAATAATTTTTATTTCAATAGTTTCAAAAATAATATACATGATAATATGTTTTAAGTCAAATGAAATGTTACGGTTTCAATGTTTATTGATATTAAAATTATTTTCAATGATAATTCTAGCTAGATTCAGTGGGTGAAGCAAAACATGAAATTATTTACGTAGAATGTATTTATAAAGGTATTTATAAAAGTCCATCCATTTTGAGTATCTATATATTAATACGTGATGCAAAAACTTTGGACCACTTTTTACGATAATTGCGCGGACGTAGGAGCATAAAATTTGGTACACTTATAGTTTATGTGTAGGAGAGGTGCATAGCGCTAATATTTTTCAAAAAGAATGCTTATAAAGTACATTAAATCAATAAATAAAACATTACACACACATGCATAGTATCTGATCGTATTTGACAAAACGTCAAAATCGATAGACATTGCGATGATATTCTCACGTCTCATATGAAAAGAGTTTTATAAAAGAGTTTGAATTAAATAAAAATTATCTTTCAACGTACGTTAAGTGGTATTGTAAATTAAATCATATATGGTCGAATTTCGGCCACTAGGCGACCACTAGTCAGTATAAAAATCAAATATGCGAACATTTCGTTCAACAACCGTCAGTTTTCATTCAAAGACGAAACCTGCATATCATCATAGTGATATTTTAATAACATATTCCTAAGCTGGCCAGCTAAACCACATTAAATATTAATAAAAAAATCTTGGAAAGCTACCCATTTAGTGTGAAAACCCAACCCGAAACCGCCGGCACATAAAACGATTACATTTTAACATCAAAGGGTCACTCGGCACTGGCGCGGCTTGTGGGTTACACACACACACACAGCGTGCCCACGTACGGCCTTCTGTGTTACAGGACTTACAGGTACCGGTGCTCGCCCGCTCACTGACCACTCTGTAATAAGTTCTAGGCAGATATTATTCAATGCTAGGTCTAGGCACAGACTGTACACGAAATATCCAAAATCCTTTCTTTCTATTGTTGTTGTAAGTGAAATATTTTTGTCTTTCTTAAATTGAATAAGGTAAAAAGATCTGGTATATAATGTTACGTCATGTAGAGCTCGAGATCAAGATTTATATTCACTTATCACAATAACTACTAACAAGTCAGTGTAGGTAAGATTTATTTTATGGAATAAGCCGGTAAACGAGCAGACGGATCACATGATGGTAAGAAATCGCCGCCGACCATGGACACTTGAAACACCAGAGACGTTACAAGTGCGTTGCCGGCATTTTGGGGGTTAGGGATTTAGGATGAAGCTCATGAGAAATATTGTTTCGAAAACTACGAATTTGCCTTTAGTTTTTTACAAGAATTTACCGAACTGTAAGAATATAATGGAGAGTAACGCTAAGTTTGTGCGATTAAGAGAATAAATGTAAACATTAGCAGAGGAACATTAGTGCGGACGCAATGCAGCACAAACTAACGGAATTAAAAGCTAAGTTTACGTCTGTGAAGATAATGCACATATTCAACTTTATTCTTCGTTGCGAGGGCAACTGATACGTATTTTTTGTTTCACCTATTTTGGTGGAAATTTTATTGGTGTATCTCTAAAAATATAGGTTAGCGAAAAACGGTTAAAAACATTACCTCATACTAGGATTTTCTCAGGTTTCGAGGGTGCGTTTACAAACACACACATGATAATAATTTGTAGATCACACTAAGAGTTGCTCCGTGCGAGAATCGAACCCGCTACACCAACTTTGCAGTCTTGCAGATTGACAGTCTAAAGTGGAATATAAAAATTAATGAAAGACATTTTCATCACAAAGTAAATATAACCCGCAAAACAAAAAAAGTGTTTTCTTTTTCCAAAGCCGTCTTTATAAAATGCCTTTAAATGTAAGACGCAATTCATACGTTCTATTTTAACACCGAACCACAAAGCCGACTTTAATAAGAGGAGTGTTTTAAAGAGAGGTGAACGTTGTAATTCCGTTGAAAGCTAAATTAAAATGGGAACCTTGAGTGACGTCTCACACACGTACAAATGAACGTACATGTACATGACAAGGGGTAGGAACAAAATGACATACACGCACTGCCAAGTAGAAAGTGAACTTGGTACCGTGTAATAAGTTTTAATATCACACACTCCGCATGTTGTGTAACCAAAAATCATGGCTACTTCGCATCCTTATTTCGGAGTAGGTAGAGGTTATTTTAGTTTGTTGCAAAGGACATTGATATTCATTTGTATATGTGAACATCATTCCAGTTATTTCCATAAGAACTTACGCCTCCAGAGGTTTAAACTACACCCACATTTTGCTACTTATAATACTGACATTAGGGTTTATTTTTAGAGATAAAAATAAATAAATTATCATCCTTCAAACATTAGAATAATAAAAATCCAAATGATATATTTTTGGATGTAAACTGGGTTAACATTTTTATTAAAAAACACCGGTAAAGTTATTGAAGAATAGTCTAGACAGGATAGACCAATAAAACCAATAATTTAGAAGAAAATAATAGTATTTAAGATATACCTTATTTTTACAGACGGGTCTGGTCTTGACAACTTCGACATGACACACAAAATTACATTTTCTTAATACAATGCCTAATGTACTATTGAGACGACATTTTTACAAGTCCCTAGATACTTATTGTATTTACTAGAAAACTATTCGTTTGTGTGAATACCTCGGCAGAATAGATAGTTGTTATTTTAACCTGTAAACTACATCAACATTAGTTTAATCAGTTACATTAACATTCATGAGAATCTCCGTATTTGCCTATAATAATAATAACACATGATTATTATAATTATCAAGTCCTGCCTAGAATCACACGCCTCAAGTCCCGGTGATACACAGCACGGTGACGTCACAGGCTGTCCGTGTCGATGTGAGATGTTTTGTATTCCTACTGAGTATTTGATTTGACGCTCCGTCGTGTAACAGAGCTGTCGATTTCCCTCTGAGGCAGAACAAAAATAATTATATATTTGTGTTGTTGTTTTTGTTACCGTGGGTAGTGTATTAAACAAAGTTACGTTTGTTGTTGTTTACCCTTAAATAAGTGTTCGAGCCTAACGAAATATAACAATTTCTCAACCGTAACTGTAACTATCCAGCCAGTTTCCACTCAATTAACCCCCAAACTTCAGCGTCGTTGTGCCGCACAATTTTACCTGTAAAGCCCACAGATCTCCGATTCGTATTGCTCCCTTCAATATACCTGTACCTGTACAATATTTTCAGAATTCCCCGCCGTTGCCCCAACACCAATTACGGGCCGCCATTTCTTTTTTAAAAGGCACTGCAGTTCGTCCTTAATTCGGTCTTATCCTTTTTTCATTGAGGAAATTAAAGCCAGGAATAATTGAAGGAATCTCGCGCGGTTTACGGCGCCGAGTTAATTTTTTAAGATATTGGCCGTTACGTTTTTGTTTCGGGTTAAAGGTCTTGAGGTGGTGAAGTTGGGTGCTTTTTATGAGTTTTAAAGGGAAAAGTAATGGTCGTGTTTCAAAGATAAACTGCCCATTCTAGTACAGTTATACCAATGTTTTATTTTACTTACGTTTGCTTAGTTTTGGAGTTCAGGGCTAATTATTTTTTTATTTATGTCGAAAGGATTAGAAGTTTAATTGAAGGCGTTTTCTTTGTTGTGTAGACAAGTGCTGGACAACGGCACGCTGGTGTTCCTGCCGTTCAGCGCCGTGCAGTACCGGCAGGACGTGCACGCCACCGTGTACCGCTGCCGCGCGCACAACGCGCACGGAGCCATCGTGTCCAGGGACATGAGGACACAGGCAGGTGCGTACTTATCGCTATTATTTGAATACGTCACAACAATTTCACGCAAACACAAAAAAAATAATGGTTCTTCAATGTTTCCTACTTTTGTGTCGACACTTTTAACTAATAGGTAAGTATCCAGTATATTATTATGTAACAAATGAAGGAACGTTACATGTGACGTCACGGTGTAGGCAGGCAATTTGCCAGTCGTTAGCAAACGTTACGGTACAAAAGAGCCCGAGTGGGAGGTCCCGCACTAAGTAATAATATTTTCTTTATGTGTTACACTAAGTTCCCTTACGCATGTTTGTGTTACTAACTTAATATATTTAGGTAACTAGAGTGTGTAGTGCTCGGTAATTACTATGTATTATTCATGGAAAAAGACTACATTTACATATACAACGAACAACACAACTTGTTGATTTACTTAACTATTTGTAGATAGTTTGGCGCTAAGCTTGCTTGTACCGTGTAGGTGTTTTTCTTCTGTTCGGTAAGAAAAACGGTTTTGTATAGAATACAGGATCTTTAACAATGGGATTACGAACAATACACAAAAATAGGTGCTCTGTAAGTCCTCTTGTGTGCGGGTGTTTAGGGAATAATGTAGAAATAACTACTAAAGTAGAAGCTTTAAAAATACCCTGAATTTTCAGAGTTCTTCTAGGTATAAAATCCTACCGGTGAGTACGGCGCGTCGCGTTCCGTGCACGCTTCAAAGAGCTGTCAGACCATCACAGTGGGGTCTAGTAAGGTTGATGCCCAACCTAAAGCTGCAGACTACCTAGCGCGTTTACCGGGGCTCCGGTTTATCAAATTGAATTTAACTTAAACACCCTACCATATTTTAATGAAATTCATTAATCACAAAGAGTTTTATAGATAGGAAATATTTTCTTTAAATACAAACTGTGTCAACAGACCCTAGTACTAAGCATGATGATGAAAATTGATCCCAATTTTCGTTAACCACCGAAACAAACAAGGCCATGTAATAATATAATGATAGCAATTTATTTATTTATTTATTTATTTATTTATTTATTTAGGAACAATTAACAATCATATGTTACATTAGTACAGTAAAAGTAATAAATAACACTTAACAAACATATGATCCACACCATTGTTCGCGGATTAACTATTAAAAATTGAAATTAAAATTCGGTCAGATGTAGGACATGGATGTAAGATTTGTACGATTGTTGTTAATACGTAGATTACACAGTTTCAGTTAGTGACTTAACAACTTGCCTTTTAAATTGCATATTAGAAAGAGCAAATATGTCAATGTCCATGAAATGGGAATTATAAGTATCCACGAGACGCCGAAGAGGTGCACGTATCCCAGCGTTGGTTCTGGAGGTTCCAGTGTGAAACAGACGGGGTAACCGCACCTCTCGCCTACAGACAGTTCTAGGTACAACATAACATAGTTGATTCGTTAGACTTGTGCAATCAAACTTATTGTTACACAAACCGTGAAGTGTCATGACTTCAAGCAACAAACGGCGTGACTCTAAACTAATCATGTTGAATTGTTTCAACAACTGCTCATAGGTGGCACGCGGCTTGTTGCATTTATAATTTACTGATCGCAAAAATTTCTTTTGAACAATCTCCAGCATGTAAACATATTTGGCATAAATAGGATTCCAAACCGGGACAGCATATTCCAATTGTGACCGTACTAAAGTCTTATATAAAAGCAGGTAAGTGGTAGGTCGCACAAAGTCACGTGACGCTCTGAGTACAAAACCATACATTTTGTAGGCCTTGTTAACTATACTGTCTACGTGTTGGTCAAAGTGTAAACAGGAGTCCAATATCACACCTAGATCACGAGTTACGCTAACTTTTTTAAGTGTAGTCCCATTAATTGAGTAATTGAAGCTAACTTTGTATCTGTTTTTTGTGAATGATACTGTATGACATTTGGGGAAGCTTATAAACAATTTATTTTGTATGCAGTAAGCGTAGAACCTGTCGAGATCTTCCTGTAAGAGATGGCAGTCATGAATACTTCTGCAAGTTTTATAAATTTTTAAATCATCTGCATATAGTAAAAAGTTTGTGTTTTTGAAGCAAAGTTTTATGTCATTGATGTATATGATAAACAGAAGTGGCCCCAGTATAGATCCTTGTGGCACCCCTGAGCTGACCACGATAGAGTTCGACTGAAAACCATTAATAACCACTCGTTGAGTCCTATTGAAAATATAGGATGCAAACCACCGAAGCAAGTTACCGCGTATACCATTGAAGGCAATTTTGTCCAATAAAAGCGCGTGGTCAACCTTGTCAAAGGCCTTCTGAAAATCGGTGTACACTGTATCCACTTGCACCCTTTGATCCATGTTCTTGAACAAATGGTCAACGAAAATCATAAGATTGGTGTTGGTGGACCGTTTTTTTACAAAGCCATGTTGTTCGGGTATAATAATCTGATGGAAGTGACTGTAAAGTGTGCCGTGCACAAGTCGTTCAAATAACTTCGACAAGGTAGATAGGATCGAGATGGGACGGTAGTTTTCAATATTGTTTTTATCTCCATGCTTATAAATGGGTGTAATAAAAGCTTTTTTCCATTCCGATGGAAAAACACACTCCTGCAGACACTTGTTAAACAAAATATATAATGCAGTATGTAACGACTTGGCTGTATTTACAAAAAAGTAAGGTGGTATGCCGTCCGGACCCGCTCCCTTCGAGGTATCTAATGATTTAAGAGCTTTATGAATAGAATCATCCGAAAGGTAAAGATCGGATATGCAGTTCGGATGATCCGAGTACTGATTTGTGGGTTGCCACGATTGTGGATTATGACTAGAAGGTTCAAACACAGAGCAGAAAAAATCAGAGAATAAGTTACTTATCACCGTGGGGTTTTCAGATGAACTATCTTTATAATACATTTGGCTTGGGTAATTAGAAGAGGTTTTACGGCTCGACACGTAAGACCAAAAGTATTTAATATTTTTAGGAATACTATCCTCCACCAAGTTAATGTAACTGCGGAAGCATGCGGCCATCTCCCTATGTAACAACTTGCGGTACCTAGAAAAGTGTTCGTAATCAGAGTAATTTCTGTAGGTACGCCACTTGTGCCAAGCACGCTCTTTATTTTTAAAAATGCGTATTAAATTAGGTGAGAACCATAAGGGAAATCGTGTACTTCTCTGACAAGTTAAGGGAGCATGCGATTTTATGACGCCGTATAATATATCATAGAAAACATTAACGGCCAGTTCAGAAGGTAGGTGAGAGAGTGCCTTACACCAGTCGATTTTGCCAAGTTCGTTATTAATGTCGTCATAGTTGGCTTTACGGTAATTGAAACCGACTTTTGAATGACGTTTCATGGGTATAAATTGTGTGTTGAGGGTAGTTACAACAGAAAAAGGAGGATGGTGAGGGTCCGAGTTTAATAACGCACACTCCGCTACTAGCTCGGACTCGACATTCGAAATAAACAAGTCAAGTGTGCGACCTAAGGTATTTTTAAGTGTGTTATATTGAGTGCCATTACATACGGATAAAAAATTAAGCAAGAGCCTGTTGGTTGAATTGAATAAAGTAGAATTTAAGCATGGGTCAGCGTGATCGCCCTTGTCTAGCCAGTTAATGTGAGGTAAATTAAAATCACCGACAATAAAAAATGAGTCGACCCCAGAATTACTAATAGTGTCCTGCAACATATCGTAGTGCTCGTTGTAAATATGGTCAGGAGTGTTTGGTGGAAAATATACGGCGCTGATAATATGTTGCTTATTGGATTGAGAAGCAGGTAAACGTATCAGAACGTGTTCAAAGTAGGCGGCATTAAATTGCGTTGTTACCTGGGACGGATGTAACTCGCGGCGAACAGCCACCAATACACCGCCTCCATCGCACTTCTTCGTAGCCAGTCTGTCACGGTCACATCTAAATACTAGATAGCGGTCATCAATGAATTCGCCGTCATGTATATCAGAAATGAGCCAAGTTTCTGTCAGTATGAGTACATCGTATGAATTTGCCAATATATTTGCATACAAGGTGTGTAACTTTGTGCGAGTACCCTTACAGTTTTGGTAATAAATTATAATATTATTAAAGGTCACGGAATATGATCGATGAACATATACATATATCTATAAGTTGTATAAAATAACATAATGATCGATTGCACTGAATGGAATACCACCATGCCAAACCGAGTCGCAAAATTATTTATATTGTACAGTTTGGCTATTATTGACAATTGTGTTTGAATATAATTACACCCAAGTATGTTGCTTACATTTATCGATCCCTGAATGAACATTGACAGTGGTTTGTGTGTAAAGTTTGGTTTAGACATAACAAGCGGCGCATATTTCACCATATTCAAATGTAAATGACATAAAAATGCACACCCACAAACCATAAAAGATAGACATTTGCTGTCGTGGAAAAATAAACACACAGAAATAATGTATGACGAGTAATTTCTCCTGTTTTCCCAACATTTCCCTTCACTGCTCTGCTCCTATTGATCGTAGCGTGATGAAAAGTATACTATAACCTGCCCAGGAGTATGAAGAACAATTGTACCAAGTTTCGTTGAAATGTCGTGGTCAGATAAGACAGACAGACAGACAGACAGACAATAATAACAATTAACGCAGCTATATCTATTATGGTTATACAATGACATAGGACGCCGAACAGTATATAAATTTTGCAAACATGTCAGTTTATTTCGGAGAAACGATATTGTTAGATTTATTATTAATGAACTTGCAGATGTCGTCTTCACAGCGAACAGAGAATGCCGAAGATCCGTCGCGTTCGCGCACCAATATCGTAGCGTTCTTGATCCAAACGTATTTAAAGCCAGTCTTGCGAGCAGCCTCTCGAGTCTTACGAAATAAAGTTTTATTTCTCAGAGTCAGGTGTTCATTTAAATACAGGGGCACAGCGGCGCCTGATATACCTACTTGGTCAGTTTTTATGCTCTTAACTTTTCGGTAGGCGCTCATCAAATTATCCTTAATTATCTTGGATCTTAATTTCACCACAATGTTCTTTGGTTTACCGTCGCGTTGTTGCGCATGTGGTACTCTGTGTATAGAGACAATGTCATTCTGCAATACTGGATAATTTACCGCTTTACCGATGGACTCGAAAATATTTAATAAATTTTCGTTTCTTTTCTCGGGCAAGTTGCAAATCTCAATATTGCATTGCCGCGCCTGTTGCTCCATCGACTCAATTTTGGCCTCAAGCTTAGCTACTGTTTCACTGCCGCTGCTAGCAGTGATGTCGCGTATGCAACTTTCGTAGCCATGCTGATTCTTTTCTACAATTTCCAATCTTGCTTTTATATCATCATAGTTGTTATTTAAAAATGTAATTGATTTCTCAATCTCCAAATTGGTTTTTTGTATAGCAATATTCTGTTGCTTCAATTCCGCAACTTCCGACACTAATTTATTAAGGAGCTTATCTTGTTCGGTCTTCCAGCATGCCAACATATTCTTAAGCTCCTCAAATTTGTCATCTTCTGAGTAAGCATCGTCACCCCGAAAACGCTTGCCAGGCCTCATGGTAATGTTAGACTTGTCACCGGTGTCGTATAAGGGCATAGATGTGGTACCAGCCTTCGAAATATCCGGCTCAGACTGAGTTTCCTGTAGGGCTTGGGCGTTAGGTGAGCTTTTTGGAGGTGAATACATTATGCGTGGCATTTTAGTAAAATATTTGATGAGAGTAAGCAATGAATACAGCAATAAACTTCACAAGCAAAAGCACTCAGTTGTAGCATAAAGTCGATAGATAATGTCAATTTCGAGCGCGCGCTCAGTTGTTTGCGTGGCGTAGTGTGCAAGCTGCCGGCCCGGTGCGCAGATGCCGCGGGTTCGCGTCCCACCAGGTATGATTTCGTTTTGTGATGTTTTCAAAATTCTTATAAATTGTATTAATTATTAAATTGCTAGTTTAGTCAACACACAATAATTAAAAAATAGTTCACAAACTCGTGCTGTCCCGCTTTAACTCCTCCCACTGGGCGTGCACTTCGGGTATAAACACTGCAAGAGTAACAGGGAATCCAAAATTGGACAAACAGCCAATCACAGTCAGTGGATCACAAAAAAGTTCAAAATTCACTACGTAACGAGTAACACGTCCGACCGTATTAAGGCGCAAGAGCTAACTCATAACTCAATATGAATAAACATACACTAGCCTTCTGACTTCAAAGATTGTGGAGTAAATTACATTGGTGACGTCATCACTCACACACATGCACGCACCTCACGCATGACGTATGAAAGTTGATACTTTATTTTCTCGCGTTGAGGGGGCGTCATGCCGACCTATATATTTGTACCGAAATTCTAAAGGTTCCCGAACTCAGTAAAGGATTATGAAAACTGTTGTGAAGGTGCCTTGTATGCAGGTAAGCCTGGGATTTACCTGGATTGTATTTATAACGTGGGTGCCAAATACGAGGCCTTAAGGTCAATCCAAGATTGAGCTATTTTCACTTCAAAGTTAACTATTATGTGACAATACTCACCCCATATTTTCTGCAAGAAATGAAATCACAAAATATTTCTAACCCATCAAGCAAATATAACGTTATATCTAGAATCTTCTCTGTTAATAATAATAATTTAAACTCTTAGTGACAACTTGAAAAGTGGTTATATCTCCACGTGTTTGTTTAACATACGTATACATACGTGTTGTTACAGCTATGTAGGGTCAGTCATTACTGAGTGACGCAAGTGCCGCCGGAGGGCCGACGAGAGCTCACTCATATTGTGGCCCGGGAGGGAATTGACGAATTATGAGCGTGTGAGGAGGGGTAATAACCTCTTAATTGCCTAGTTCTCCAGATGAGGCTACATCCAGTACATGTATGTACATAGGTTTGTATATTGCGAGCATTATGTCAAGTTTGAAGTCTTTGGAGTGTTCTCAGTTCGTGGTTTTGCTCTCCAGCTAGTTTCTCTTGTGAAGAGTAAAGTTTCGTGTTCTGATTGAAAGTTACATCAATAGACTAATGAAGTCTTATCTATATAGGTAACCTATGTATCGATTTATTATAGGTATTACAAACTAATTATTTAGATACAACAATACCTATATACCGATTCAATCTGCAGTTTATAACGTACGGAGATCTTAATGTGACTCGCACATCAGATATCCAGCAAAGTGATTACAGTCTCAATCAGCGAAAAAAACTACTTGAAAATAGCTCGAGATTCAAAAGTCTCGTATCTAAAGCCAGTACAGGCCTTAGTTCAATCCATCACTTGCACTCAGTCACTAACGAAGCGATATCGCAGTGAGAATGAACCCCCACCTACACTCGCGGGATGAGTCCAGCACCACTTAATGTAATCACGTGTGCACTCGGCTTTATGTAGAAGTTTTGCGTTCTTTAGTTCTTTGCTTTGCTTTGGACTTAAAGTTTTGAGAACTCGTTCGTGAGAGTGGAGAGCAGATGGAGAATTATGTGCTCGTTTCTACGTCTTCATCGAGTACTTTAAACTTTCAATGGTATTACTGATAACTACAGCTGTTTGAGGTTAGCTTGGGAAATTCTACTCATTTTATTTTGGTAATTTGCAACAAATTTACTCAAAATAAACAATAGCACTCTTAAATCTTAGCACAAAGTGCAACCAAAATGTTGAAGGATTAATACGCTTTGCGTTCAAACAAACAAATAACCTCTTCCAGTACGTTAGATTACAATAGATAATTCGGTATTTATCGTCGAATAAAATTAACTTAACACAAACGCGGTAAAAGTTTCCAGAAAACAAAATAAAAGCTTTGAATATTCATCGCAGTAATGATAGAACGGTGAAATAATCACTTTTCGTTTTCGCTGTAATTATGTTTAACATTCTAGAAAGGGATGTTTTACGAACAGCTTGCGTTCTGTCCTTATTCATTTAAAAAACAAACTTCAATCACCCATTGACCCACTTCACTTCACCGTATAATAAGGCTCAATTTTGTTTAAAAACAGCAGCGCACTGGAGTCGCAGTACTCGTAAATGTTTACAAATTATCTCATACCGGGAAAGAGCGCCATTTGTGACGTCATCGGCTACGGACAGGCCACTGTGTGTCTTTAGCCTTTAGTGTAATTTTTAATTTGCTTTATAAATATTTTTTAAAACTTTATAACTTTGTTTTTGTATATAGATGGAATATTTAATCAACATAGCAAATCATGCTTATTCTTTCCCGAAGTGATACGCAATATTACGTACCGTAATGGAGATTATATATTTAGCAATGAATTTGGAATAGATTCCCGACATTTTATAAGAATAAAATTAAATACACACATAAGTCATAGCACTACAAGTCCACTACAGTCCAGTAGCAAGATCTCGAATGCTAAACTCCTCTCTTTTCTCTCCACACTATCCACAGTAGACGGCCCCTCGGTAGCGAGGACTCTAATCAAACAGCCCGTTAGCTAATAACCAGTATAATTACAGATAAAACCGCCGACATAGATCTAATGCGATAATTATAGGTAAACGTTAGTTTAAACTGTCTTTGTACCAGATATTTTTGCGCGCTCATTGCTGGTCTATGGGTCTCCTTTACAAACTATTTTGTAGAAGGGTTTGGAATCATTTCACAGTATAATTGAAAGAATCAGGAATTAGAAAAATATCTGTTCTATATGTATGTAGTAAAACACCAACAAGAAGTGCCTTTTCTATTCTCTCTGTATAATGTTCTCTTCTTTGTATTGATCACCAGTGGCCACTTATAGGTTGTTGATGTGTGATATGTGTAATTTGACTTTAAACCCAATATTAATATTTATTATAACAACAGTGTTACGTAATTTCTATTTAAATTCCATGTTGATATACCATGCTCAATTAATATGTTTCCATGTATGTGCGTACAATTGTATGGTTGCGTGACCTATGCTAATACCTGGCGGACGCATTGCTATAAATAAGTTAACATCTACGTGTAACAAGTATTTTTACTCACAACTGTTTGTTTGTCATCGTGTGTATAATCGATAAGCCATGTAGTGACATATAGTTGTGTATCCCCTAATCTTTCCGTGGGTATTGTAAGAGCCGACTAAAAAACTATACACTGGAATGACTCAAAGTAATCTCAGTGCTCTGATCTACCACACCTCTACTGCCATATGATAGAGGACGTCCATAAGTACGTTATATGTATATGATACTAAAATAATTTCACAAAAAAACATGCTTACAACTCCATATCCCTTTCCTATGTGCATAGCGACACAAATCATACTGAGAGGCGTATTGTGTTCAGTTAAAAACCACTCAATAACAGGGTGAAAACATTTATCTTGTGCTGCACGCAAATGTTCACGGGAGAGAGTGAGAGGCACGTTTAGTGCGCAGCTCCTGGCAACAATAGGGATCTGTAACCCGACACCTATTGTTGTACAGCTTCGCCCAGCTCCCAACTACACGCTGGTGTATACACGCAGCTCTATGAATATACCGCGGTATCATACCAGGGTGTATACTCACAGCTCTATGAATATACCGCGGTATCATACCAGGGAAATTATTACAGCTTTACGTATGGGAAAACGATCATAGAAATGTTAAAGATTTTGTTAACGATACACGGTATGATATTAAGTCCTTTAAAATTAAGGTATATACTGAAAATAAAGAATATTTCTTTGAATCGTAGTAGCAAGTGAATGTAATAGAAATAATATTTTTCTTCTTTACAATATCAACATTAGGATATCATTATAACCTTTATCTATCTTTGGCTAAGCGTAATTCAACCTACATAGATTAATTGCTTCGAAATATAGTTCTCTCTACCTATGTCCAGAGACTGACTATGTGACATCTTGTTAGGCATTGATTGACTAACATTCGATGTCCTTCTTGTCATGTCAAACATTTAACGAAGCTAAGTCATTATGTTACCTGCCTGTTAATAGAACAAGTCAAAGACAGCTCTCGCACACGTGACATAAGAATTGAAATCCCTTAACAAGCATTATACAATTTATCCAGTTTTATCTATATACCATTAACATAAAACAAGCTTTATTCTAAACCAATTAATTTATAGCTACCACGTAAACTTGCATTGTGTGCATAGAACATGAGTATTTGTAGGATATATAATTATACTGTAAATTAATTGTTTCAATTAATTTATTACAAAATGTTTATAAAAGGAAGTTGCCAGTGAATTGGTTGAAACTGTACATTTGCAGTATAAAAACAGCTTTATTCAAGAAATCAATAGTAGAAAAAAACAACATCAAACTGAGCCTTCTACAATATTTGCCTGTATAGTAACATCTCAGTTTTTGTGTTTACGCAGTACCTGCCCACATTTTGTCCGTCTATTTCTTGTGGCTAATACCCTTGTAAGTCTGTTAACATGACATCAAGAAACAAACCTTCTGTGCGAACATGTGCTCGTTACCAACTGCGGCTTATTAACGACCTCTCTTGTTTTCTCTCAACAACACACCACGATTACCTTCTGGAATCTTCCAATGGTAACTGAAGAAATATTGTAACATTAATTCGATAAAATAACGTATTTGTTGATATTAGGTTTGTGTTACGGTTGGTCTTGTTTTTCTACAAAAGGTCACTTGGACAGTATGTAGTGCTCCTAATTTGTATCAGTTACGTAAACAATCCAAAGCTAATGAGTGAAAGTTGGCCGGTCGTTACAGTCTAGGCATAAAGATACTACTACTAGCTATAACATTTTCAAAGAAACTTAAAATTATTTTTCTAGGATTCATAAACCATAATTGCAGTGCGATGCGCGCTCGAGTACGGACGTGTTGCAGTTGTACGCAAAGGTCGCGGCGTAAGTCGCTGCCCGATATTTCGCAATGAGTTCACAACAACTTATCGCAAACGAGCTGTTGGCATTCATACAACATGCCATCGACACCATGGACGAGATCAGCATCATGCAGATTTGCAAGTCGAGCTTCAAAGAAGACGAGATTAGCAAAGGCAAGATGCTACTCTTCCAATCGACTGGGAAGCTGGACCAAATGCCATCGAGGAGGAGAGATGGCACGGATAAGAGCGTCCAAGATATCATCACCTTTATGAAGGCGACCGACCCTGACGACGTTCCGACATTTGTGGCGAAGGAGCTACATAAGTTGCCGCCCGTCACTTTCGACCACGTAGATGTCACCAGGCTGCTGAAGGATATCACATCATTGAAGTCGAGCCTGGCCCAGATGCAGTGCAAGTTGGAGACGTCTGATACTACCATCCAGGAGCTGCGTGCCGAGATAGTGTTGTTACGCAATGCTGTTTCGGAAAGTAGGTCTCATGACGAAGCCAACGTGAACACACGTCGCGGGGCGCAAAATGTTTCGGTCAGCAGTATTCAATCGGCGAAACTGAACTCATCGCCTACTGCATATAATGAGGTCGATGCACCGTGCCCCGCCGCTCCTCGTGTCTCTCCACGTGCAGGGAACACGTCACGCGAAGCTACGTCGACCCCCAAAGTAGCTTACGCCGCAATTGCTGCCGCAAACACAACAGCTGCTACACTACCTAAGCAGCCAAAAAGGGGTAAGCAGAACCGGCGCTGTGAATCCGTAACAACGATTCCAGTACAGCGCTGTCCAGAAACGCCTGAGTGTGATGAGGATGGCTTCATCAAAGTTCAAAAGAAGAAGAAGAAGCCTACTTCTCGCAATCAGTGCGGTACTGGACTGACCGGACCAAACATGCTGCTGCGTCCAGCTGTGCCTACGACGCTGCTGTATGTGTCCAGACTACACCACACCACGAAGGTTGAGGACATCGTGGAGTATGTGAAGGTGAAGACCAATTGGACCTTGAGGGTCGTAAGGTTGGAACCGCGTCAAAATACTAACTTCAAGTCATTTGTCGTGCGAGTTCCAACTCAACATCTCGAGAAGTTCCTCAAGGCAGAATTTTGGCCGAAGGGTGTCATATACCGACGTTTTCGAGGCAGGCTACGTGACACCGAGCAGCGTAATACGACGCCACGCATCGTCACATCGTGTGACCTCAATAATTAATATAATAATTATGTATTTATAGTATTTTATAATATGTTTTAGTATAGTATTATTGTATTAATATGGGCCTTCGTTGCCTGATGTAAATCAATAAATAAAAAAAAAAAAAAAATAATAATTAATATTTACTTATAAACATACAATAAGATGACGTTGGTGTACCATTAAAATGACCATAACCAGATAATTTAAAGTACTAACTAAACAAAAAACAACACATTTTCCAGTATGCAGTATCTATACTCCATATAACACCCATATTTCCCCATAACTGTATAGTAGGTACAACTTGTACCCGAAGCTCCAAGTTTCCTGATAAAACCTCTAAGCCCCTTCATCTTCCTACAAACAAAGGACGGCAAAGTTAATCAAATTTTTACTCTAACGGAGTGAGGGGGATGAAATGAATAATACAGGCGGACCACTGAACTTTGTTTCATTACTCGTGTCGTGTTGGGCTCGTGTCGTCTATACATCGTCTTGTTTACGTGCTGTGCTTAGTCAAAGAAATTTAATGCTTATTAATTTGGGTATAAATTTTAAGTTTCTAAATTAATAATGTCTAAATATTAATAAAGAAAATATCTTCTTCACATAACGCTATTTTTTTGGGTAGATATTAATCAATTTGTCGTACTTAGAATTTCTATTTTAAAAAAGATAGTATTTAAAATAATTCACGATCTTTAAAAATTTCGTATTGATATTACCACAACACAATATCGGTACTCCATAGTTGAGTAAGTAAACTAAGAGCACTTGGTTGACCTAATTGAAAACATTTCCCTTTCGTGTGCCATTCAGAATTTATTTGCAAGAAAATACAATGTAGTAAAGTTTACGTTCCCGTAAGTAATAAAATGCGTCTCATTTTACGCATTGTGTGTACATGTTACGGTGTAACACGTACGCAGCTATTTTATTGAAAGCCAAAGAAATTATTTTCTTTGTTACAATGAATTGTTAAAATATAAAAACGTTTCGAAAGGAATAAACACAGACATTGTTCAATTTGTCTCGTTTAACCGATTTCAAATATGAATAAAAAATGTTAGACGTAAGTGCTATTTACAGTAATTAAACCTTCAAAAATTCATACAAAGTGCCACCACAAATTGACAATCTATTTTCATAACTTCCCAATTATTACAAAAAGACCTCAATGTAAATATCAACTACCTATAATTGTACCTAAATCTAGCATACCTATTACTAGGAAACAATTATGTGTAGGCGTTTTATTTATAATCTACAGTATTTGGTTCAACGTTTTTTGTATTTAAATATAGCTCTTGAGTTTATTAATATACAGACTAGAATGGCCGATTTATTTATGCTGACCTTATGTGGTTTGGTATGGACATTAAACTAAATGACGGTGCATTTTTGTATTTTCAGACAGTAAATGTTTTATGGACGTTTTATTCATACTAGTTAGTTAATGTTGTGATACAAGACCTGCTTGTAATATGCAAATATTGTCGAATTACTTGTTAGTTTTGAGATATTGGGTAATTTTTAAGTGTATAAATTAAGTGCTGACTGAATACAAAGACTGCCTCGTTAGCCGAGTGATTGCAAGTGCGACTGCCGGGTCGAGCAAAGTATTACTGGGTGTATTTCGGTTTTTCCAAAATTTCTCAGTAGTAACATGATGTCTGAAATTGTGCCCAGTATATGGCAATAGGCTCAACCCCTATTACATGGGACTTATAGCACAAATGGTGTACATTTTATAGCGGCATTACGTACCGTAAAGTTTACCTCTGCCTACCCCTTCGGGGATAAAAGGCGTAACGTTGGGAGAAACAATATAAATGCTATCGAACACCGATATAGAAACCAAGGCTAACACGCTGTACTGTCATCTGTGTCGATGTTATAAACTCGATAGTAACTCTGCTTGTCACGCTTTCACGACAAACCCGATACGTTCACGGCTCACAGGACTGATTGTGGTTAAAATATAGAATGTTTGAATATTAGAAGGAATATTATTGATTGAGCTAGCTTCTATCTATGGCTTCGCTTGCGTTACTGTGATAAAAATTATATTGTGTTATTCTCAAATTAACCGATCTTTGTAATGAAGCTGATTTCAACCTGTTTTGTATTTTTTGTTTGACAGAATAAATAATAATAAATCGTTTATTTCAGGCAATCAATCATCAGATTAAAAGAAAAATAATAACAAAATTTTTATTACAGTTAGGTACATTTCATGAATTAATAATTTACCATATGTACGTCCCATTAAATTAAGTCATCAAAATTATATCAAATTAAAACAAGAAAATCTTTCATATTTTCAATTATACGAGTATCATAAAATACATGCAATTAGGGTTTAGCGGTTTAGTTTACTTGTCGTATTTCCGCAATAGATAATAATACATAATGTACACTTGTTCTACGAGTGACGGGAAGTGATAGTGAATAACGAAGGTGTGTGTCAAATGTCTCACCCTCGTCCCGAGCGGAGCAAACCAAATAACTAAACACATAGATGCTCAGGTAGCTGTAGTACTCACTATTATGATGATACCATACTTGCATTTTGAACTGTCTTTGTTTTTGAATAAGTGCTAAAGTCGCTTGAAAGCTAATTGTGTTGTTTCTTTAATGTACATATTTGAAATTTCTTGTTTTTTTTTTTGAGCATTTAGAGTAACTTAATTACCTTCACATTTTGTAAATAAACACGATTTAAACAAATAAGCCTAATCACCTTAATCCCGCTCCGTAACGAAGTAAAGTAAAGAAAAATAATCTTTCACAAACAATGACAAAGGTATCCGTCAAACGTCACACCCTCGTCGGGTAAATAAATAGCTGCCACCGGTCACATACAGTTTAGTTCGGCTACAGTTTTATGTAATACCGTCGTCACAGAACACAGACCCGTAATTATACCCTTATTCAGCCTTTACAGTTACATCAAAGGCAAGTTACAATAAAATTGTCTCTTGCTACGCCGTAGCAAGCTGCGTAGCAATTCGCTACGTCGTAGTAGCTTCGTAGCAAAGCAAATTAGAACTGATATAACTTGACGTAGCGCTGCTTCACGGTTTTCACCGTAGCCTTAAACTTGCGTACAAAATAGTTTGAAATTAATTTAATTTTGTCATTATTTATTGTATTCTCATTACTGACACGAAGTCAATAACGGATACGTGAAAAATCAAACCAATTTACCAAACTTTTGTAGAGATTAAAAGTCTATAATAAATGCCTAAATGACTTTTTTAAATATATGTGTTTCGAATTAAATTTCTTGTTACATAACAACCAACAATGACATAGAACAATATTTTAATTCTTCTACAACATTATTATACAATAAACAGAAAGTGTATATAAATGTCCAACATTTCAATTAACCTTCAGTTGACGTAATTAGTTAAACAACAGCGATTTATAATTTACAGTGATCGTCCGGAGCCCTTATCAATCACAGATCGGTGGTATTTCGGATCGAGGTCGGTAATATCTCTGGATCGAAACATATCTTCATTTGCGTCGGATAAATCATGCTGCCTCTATCAAACTGTGACTGGAACCCGACCTGATTGGCTGGAGGTTGGTCTGAGCGAATAATGCTGGTTTTAACCTTATTACGAACATAAAACAGACCTGAGGAGAACCACTCAAGTGTAACTAAGGATTTATTAGAGACAAAAGTATTGCTTAAATAAAATATTTTTACACTTATAAATTTTTATAAGAATGTATTTTCAAAGTCAAAAGGTACTTTTGAATGTCAAATAAAATATTTAAAATGTCAGTCAATCGACCAGTCAGTCTCCTAGCGAACCTATTTAAAATTAATCACAAAAAATACTTAAAAAGCAAAAAAATCCATAAGAAGTAAATAATAAAAAAATAATAAGAAATAATGTCACAGTTCAAACTTAATCGACCACAAAACAGTTGATATACAATTAATGTTAGATTTTAGATATATACATTTTGTTTACTTCGTTTACACTAACAATGTAGTAAACTGAACAAATCCTTAGACATTTACAAAATACTGAAATACAAAATCGCTGTACAATACAAACCATATAATCAATAGCTCCGCCTCTGAATTCCAAGTTAAATATTTTATCACGTCGACTACACTGAATGACAATAGCATATTTTATTAATAAATCGAACTTTAACAATAGTGCTAAACTAACGGAGAAGGCGTTGAGTCATGCTACTACTCATGACAATAGTCTAAAGGTTACTCTATATGTTTGTAATTATTCATAACCTATTTATATTTGACTATGAATAGAATGTAAAAATAGACAACAGATATTCAAGTTACGATGGTATCTGTTAATTCCATTGTACGAAAGTAAATCTAAAGTATAAAAGATTTAAGGATCAAAATCCTTGTTCAAACTCGTATAGTTGACGTCACGAGTAAGTTACACAACATGCAATTAGCAAGACATATCGTTTGACCTTTATCCTGAATGGTCTACGTACGCAACTTCAAGAAAATTTGAGCCCAATTAGTGCCCAAATATTCTGAAAAGGTTTCTCCGAATAAATGTGTCCCACATGAGGATAAATTTCAATCAATCATGATACTTTATGGATTTAATTTCATCCACTTATATTGACGGAGCATTGATTTAAAATGGTTTATGTATTACAGTGATTGTCGGCCCATCGCTCCGTGTAAAGAATCCAATTTATTAATATTAACAAGCTTAACGTTGTTTGTTGATTCAATAAATAATTTCCGAGATGCAGCTGATATTTTTAACTAGCTTCCGCCCGCGACTCCGTCCGCGCGGATGTCGGTCTTCGCGTGGAAGTTTTATTTCTCCATTTTGAGTAACTCTGACAATGACATCTTATAAATATCTGTTGGACCCAAATACGGCGAGGCCCATAATAATTAAGGAGATCCCTCTATTGAGCTACTGCTGTTGAGCTCGCGTTCTGTAGAATAAAACTCAAAAATAAGGATTTTTTTCTACGTATTTTTCCAGGATAAAGAGTATCCCATTTTATGCTCAGGATAGTAAGATATAATTATACCAAGTTTCATCGAAATCGAACCGTTAGTTTTCATGTGATGCCTGAACATACAGACAGACAGACAGACAGACAAAAAAAAATTTAATCACATATTTAGGTTTGGTATCGATCCAGTAACACCCCTTGCTATTTATTCTTTCAATATTTTCAATGTACAGAATTGAACCTTCTACAGATTTATTATAATATAGCTTTTGCCCGCGACTTCGTTCGCGTGGAATAGTGACTTCCGGCAAATTTTTGGTTTTAACCACATAGTTCCCGATCTCGCGGGATCTCTTCAAAAATGAGATGTGGAAGATATTCCAGGGAACTCTTCAAAAATCAACATAATGAGCTCTGCGTTTGAATTTAATAGATGTATACTCACTTAGGGCATTGAAAAAATAGTTTAAAAACGGACTTAAACTAACTTAAAACTAAAGAAAGCTACGAATTACGAATTTATAACAATTAAAAAAGAAACTATATTACAACCTATCCTCTATGCTATAATAACCAAGCTTAAACTAAATAATTTAAAAGAAACGACTTAAATCTAATCTAATTAATTTATAAATTAGACTTACAATTTTATTAAAAAAACTAACTACAGTAACTACTAATAATCGATATCAAACTAAACCTACGTTAAATAGTTTAACCAAAAAACCAGGAAAACCCAACAAATAAACTTATTAATTGACAAATACAACGAAACCAATTTAGAATATACGAAACAGCAGGACCACTACGACTGATAATACACTTTTTCTACGATAGTACCGAAGCGCTCGGCCGATACCCAACCAAATGAATGTAACGAAACCATAGCGCGATCTATTTCGATCCCAACGCCGACATCTATCGAGGATAAAGACAACTTGGATTATTTATTTATACTCCGTTCGGGCATTTTCTTTGTACTAAAAGTTTAATTATATTGATATTATTTTTTTCATACCTTTTTACTATTTATTTACTTTTTTCGATGAATTAAAACAATAACATGAACCGAAGTCGTGTAACGATCGACATAGAATTATCTATACTCCGTTAGAGCATTTTCTTTGTACTAAATGTTTTATTATATTGATATTATTTTTTTCATACCTTTTTACTATTTATTTACTTTTTTCGATAAATTAAAACAATAACATGAACCGAAGTCGTGTAACGATCGACATAGAATTATTTATAAATAATTTATTTCTTATTTTTATTTTTAACATTTTTGAAATAAAAATATATCTATGTCCTTTCATTGTAAGGTTCTAAACTATATCTGTACCAAATTTCAACCAAATCCGTCAAATAGTTGCGGAGATTAATATTTTGTATAAGCATAGAATGTTCGACGTGATTCTTTAATTTGACATAACTTTTTTATTTATGAACCGATTGAAACATGAAATCCTTAAACACTAAATGTAAATTTAAGCATCCCACAATATATTCGTGAAAACCGCATCCAACTCGGATCAGCCGTTTCTGAGATTAGCGCGCACAGACGAACAGACAAACAGACAAACAGACAAACAGACAAACAGACAAACAGACAAAAAAAAAGTTAATTACATTTTTGGGTTCGACATCGACATAGCAATAACCCCTGCTATTTTTTTTATTTTTATTTTCAATGTACAGACAGCACTTTTCTACGATTTTATTATATGTATAGATGAACGACCATTAATTAATATTTGGCGTTCGGTTTCATGTAATTAATAAGTTTAATGTCCACATTCATTTACTGGCGCGGCCTATGATACGGCGCTAGCTGTGCAGCTGTTTACTTTGATTGTTATTCGACAGTTGTGATATGAAATATAAAATTAATTCCTGAATTCATAATTATTTGCTGTACATAAAAGGAAGTAATTGGAACTGAAATTTTTAGAGCGGAATAACTTAATAAAAACCGCGTTATTTTCATTATTGAAATATACAATGAAGTCTGTAATTTCACGTGGAAAACTTATATTATTATTTTATTCTTTATTAAAAGATTACCCACACTAGGATTTTCTCATGTGTCGTGGGTGCGTTTAAAAACATACAAGTTCACATACAAATCACACCCAGACCTGAAACCACAATTTGTGGGACACGCAAAGAGTTCCGTACCGGAATCGAACCCACTACACGTGGCATGGCAGCCGGTTGCCCAGTCGGTTACCAAACTCGATTATTTTTTATCAGACCTAGATATTATTGTCATTTAGCGAAGTAATGTGAGGACGAGACCTTAAAACAGGGCGGAACGATAATGTGACGGCTGCCATAACGCATTACTGTAAGTGGTTCTCATCTTAAAGTTTTAAGATAACACTTTGGATTTACCCGTGAACATGTAATCATTGTAACTTAGCATAGATTGTCTTTTTGATGGACTATTAAGAATAAGTATGAGTGTAAAGTTATACCTTTCTACAAAGAATATTTGGGCACGTATATTACATATAGACTTATGTGAACAAAGCGTACAACGCTCAACACAAAAATGAATAAAAATTAATTAAAACGTTGGTAATCACATAATATTCGTAATAAAAAACTCGTGTCTACGAAAATGTTAATTACAAACCACAAGACAATAAAATACAAAGCAAATTGTCATCTGTCCGTCAATTTGACTAAGTTGAGAATTAGTTTTATTGGCATAATTGTGTCAACCACAGAATGAAGGGCAATAAGTATAATTCTTATAATTAACTTTGAAAAGACGACAATTACTACGATTTGATTGTTGTAACACAATTTGACGTCGACAATTAAGAGGAAATTAATAAATTGGATACAGTCGTCCCACGTAACAGTGACCACAGACGAATAAATCTCGTGCGAACCTAGTTATACATATTTTTATTTCGTTATATTTCAAAGAGACCCAATTAGTTGAACGCCTTTGTGGACTTTCCAGACGAACCACCAACATGCCTCAATTTTTTGCTTTAATTTGACGAATAATTTGATATAGAAACACTTTCATACTATTAACGCTGAGTTACAGACATTTTTCTTACCTGAAAATATAAAATATGCTACTTTCTAAAGAACTACTATTGGAAGTAAGCATAAAATGGTGTGGTCTTTCTTAGTGGAACAAAAATATTATAGGAGCTATAATATTACGTGTATTTTACTTTATAGTTGTGTGTCGGTAGGGGTGACCTTTGACTTTTGATAGTTAATCATTTTCTTATTCGTACTCAGATGAAAGAAAAACACACACCTCATTAAGACAAGTGTTAATGAAAACGTGGTACAAAGTTATTACTGCCTAACCGGTCCACCGCCTACATTCTATCAAATAAAAGATAATAAAAGCGAATTAATCTGTCGCAATATTTATTTATAGACAAATCGGAGCATATCAATGGTACCAAAACAAGGAAACTCGGTGATGTGTAATGACCTGTCACCCATTTATAACAATTGTGCTTACATGCGTACAGACAAATGTATAGGTAGCAATAATAGTGGTACTCAGTGATCCGAAGTAACAGTACATAGCAGTGAATCAACCGGACAATTGATTTACGTGCTCCGCTGAGTTACACCCTGCGACGTAGTTGGCAGTCTCTCTAAACGAGACTGATAGCAACCTGATACACTGCGGCTGTTGTGATTAATCTGCCTAATGATAGCCTGTTAATTAGTGGCTGTTGGGGCTCGGTTTATTATTACAGTTATTCTCTACCCTCTAATAATTAGGGTTAGTTCAGTAGGTGATTGACGCACGATAAATCGTCGACGATTTATTTCATGTCGTTGTTATAAATTAACTAAATAATACTGTTGTATTTAAAATGTCAGTAGGTGACAGGTTTCAAACACGAATAGGCATTATTAATACCTATTGTTATTACATTTTCAAATGTTTAAAATAAATGAAAAAGTCGACAATAGTTAAGCCCAACCACGCATCGAACCAAAACTACCAAACAGATGTATAAAAATACTCCACACATATCAAGACTACATCCCAAGAGTAATAGTGTCAAAGACGTTTGTTCTTACTCGCTCCACCTTAACCCCTGTCAAAAGTAGCGAGTCGTCAATGAGCGTCAGGATACACGTCCTGCCTCCCGGCGTCTCTCGGGGATAATAAATCTCAAAGAAACACTGTGAGCCCTCGCACTACGCACTACGCTTGTAACTTGTAAGTACCCATTCCAGTTGTCTCGTGTCTCGTGTAGGCGACGAAACTTTACGACTGTTCTGATAGGTGCAAATGGCTGCCTTGTAGTTTTAACTTTATTACGGAAATTAATTGTGAAACTAAATATTATATCTGTGGTCATAACGTTGTAGTACGTCGGTTAATGTTTACGCAGGATAAGTCACGCATACGACGGAAGATAAGTTGGCATAAACAGCCTCGTAAAAGTATTATGAATAAAGCCCACTTGACATAAACCTTTCCTCACAATATTCAGTTGTACTAAGTACCCATCACTTAACTACCGTCACATAAAAAGTGGCCTAATATTACGGAATCAAAACGTTTCGCTCGTTATCATTGAATGTCTGAAATCAGTGAGTATACGCATAATAGAGGCTCAGTACTCAATGTGCTCGCAGGACCGGACACCGGACGTTTCACACAGGCCAGCGATGTGCGCGGCTGTGAAATTATATCCGAATCACACGATTATGTGCCGGCCCCGGGTAATGAATGGTTTAGGATTAATTCATGTTTCAATTTCCTGTTCCTACTGTATGGTGAATGTGTAAAGTGTTGTTTGGTTCGTGCTATAAACTACATGTAATGCACATACTGTTAATGTTGTCTACATCTAGAGATCAAGTACATTATATTCCGTATTATAATTTTCACAGTAATTAAAACTCAATCGCAACAACTCTACTGCTGAAGGAAAGTGTTCAACAAAAACCCAGCACAATATGGTCGTGATGAGTTCACAACATAATTTCCACATGAAAAGTTTACGAGAATGCGGATATTTAGTTATTTTCGTATAGAAGACCGTCCGGCCCCGAGCGCCGCTAACGAGCCAATCCCGAAATGGAAGCGTTCACGCGTTGCCATCATGGTAGCAAAAATCAGACGTTTTTGATGTTTATACCATGGCTTTATAGCTTTATAGCCATGGTGGTTTTATGTTCCCACTCGATCGACCAGGGTGAGATATAGTCGTAATGCGTTTTATAAACATATTTCGCCAGTTTAATGATTCACCTTAAAAATAGGTCGATCGATGTATAAAATGTAGCCTTCCGAAATATTTAACAATATCACACTTATTTTTCAACTCTGTGAAGTAGCCACAGAATATTGCGGATATTGATGCTTTAATTTTGTTCACACATCGACAGTCTACAACAATATTGACTATAAACCACAGGGATATTAAACGGTGTGTTATTAAAAGTACCTACAAATAGCAAAATGGCCTGTGATTGCCCGCACACTATCAAACAAAATGACCGCAATCGTATATTAATGCTATTATCTCACAAATGGATGCTGTCCATCCCGAGGGTGCTATCCACACGCCCCGCACGACACCCGCGGGCCGCGATAGGACACCCTCTATTTATAACCAGACACTGCCATGAATTGAATATCACCTGTAAGTCTGCCGGAGACTATAAAAATACCAGGGCTTTATATTCCAAGGAAGGAAGCTGTTCGCCAATTCCATACAGGAGATTAAACGGAAAGCGAGGCGACGAATCGGCATAAAATTTGTTTCATAACTTTGTTTAGAGTTTGTAAGTATGATTTGTTGAATGTTTATCTAACAATATTGAGAATTTCACTCGACAATACGCAAACAGAAATGTAATTGCTTTATTGTTGTGAAATGGCGACTGGTTTCTATTCGTCGCGAGTTGATTAAAAGCTTGTGAACAATGTGTCGCAGGCACTTGACACCGGTCTCTTCACACGCCGCCCTCCGGCCAAAAACCAATCAAGTCATTCCCCTCGATAATCTGGCGAGTGGACAGTTCCATCGGCCCGAGCGGCGCACATCTGAGTACATATCGGCGCGCGGTCCATTAGGACGTCCCGCCAATAATTCAAGTCTGACAACTGCATTACAGGTTCCGTTCCCAGAGATAAGCGGCGGTCGGAGCTGCATACAAATGTACTTTGTGATTAAGCAAAAAGGTTTTGGCGAATGCAAATTTTTCCACTGACCTTTTTTACTCTGCGGTTGTTGAGTAATTTAAGAACTATTTTTGCTAGAGTGGTATTTTGCTGTAACACCTCGGTTTTAATTTTCAAAATGGCTTCATTTAATATAAAAGCTAGCTGGTAATAAATTGGAAAGTTCCCCCTTAATTAAGTAGGTAAAGGAAGTGGACGGCAAAATAGTGGCATTTTATGAGTGGCCTGCAATGAAAGTCAAATAAAAGAAAATAAGAGGAACGTATAAAAGTTTATTGTTTCCTTCGGCAGACAGTAATACACACCGCTGAGCACGGCCGCCCGGCCGCCCGGTCGCACGGTCGCACCAATATTTATTCAAACATAATTGGAATTGATTAAACCGTAACATGGAAAGCCAATTTGATATAAAAACAGACTTCGCTGACATAATTATATTTGTAGCTGCACTGAATCAACTATTATTGCATTGCTCGCTGTCGTCACGTGAAGTGGAATAATATCTGAAAATACCATAATTATGGATCTGTAGAGTATCATAACACTACACATTAATAGTGCACCCAACTAGACCCATAAAACAGGAGTATAAAGTTAGACAAAAGCAAAACAACTACTTATTTAAAAGGTAGACAAGAAATATTATGTCTCGAGAGTTTCTCAAATAAAATTTCTTATACTCGAAAACTTGGCAACGCTTTTAGATTTTAATTTTTCCAGTTGACGGAACAAACAAGAGCGCGGCAACTCGACTCACTAGTGCACACACTAAATTGGTAAATAAAAATTGTTTCAACGCTTTTATTCAAATTAAATTTACGAACATATTACTTCGCAAAGGTTGCTAATCAGAACTGGCCGCATGAAAGGTACACCTATTAAGTATTCTTTTTTATGTAATTCTCTAATGTAATCCGTTTAATGCAAACAATTTTCTACCTTATTTCACTCGAATTTGAGACTACATTAGCTTCTGTTTTCCTTATTACGGTCACCGATTTCCTGTTGTAAATAATTTGTGGCGGCTTTATGAATTTGTGAGACTGTTTTCTTATGTTATTATTATATTACAATCGCCGTTTTATTTCTTTGAAGGCATGTCTCTGGCCGCACGCAACACTTAATGGGCCGTGAACGTTTCACAACGTATAATTTGAGAAATAAATTAATAGTGTTGATGTGGACGTTATTCTCCAAAATACACGAGTCAACATTTCTTCACACCGGGAAAAGAAATAACAGCACAATTATTATTGCTGTCAGAAATTGCTTTGTTAAGGAAACTTGAATAATTTTATTGCATACATTATGTAATGTTGACTTCATTGTAATTTATTTATATTTGTTAAATCCTAAACGTTATTTATATTAGTTGTCGGCTCATCCATGTAGCATGTAATTAAATAAATAAACATTAACTGTAGAGTGATTTAACATTGCATTAAATTCATATAGAAAAGCGTTGGCACCAACACTACACTGATATAATAAATATATCTACCAAATGTATCCCACGTGATACGACCATTAATACTATCATTACGCCAGCCAAAATAATTGACGGCTCAATAGTTCACGTCTGAACTTGGCGCTGCTCTACCCTGCTCCCAATTTGTTCACTAACGAACAATTTAGATCGTTTAGAATACTCTCATGTTTTCAGACTTTAAGTGGAACAGTATCAAATTAAAATCTGTAGGAGGTAAGATAAATTACTTTCGTTATGACACGTGGAACGTTCTTTGGATAGACGTCCAAGAATATTTCAGAATTTCCTCATATTTCAATTAAAAGGTAGCATTATTTCTATTTTTAAAACAGTCTTTCGTGTACTAGTCCCTATCTTCAATACCAATTACATCAACAGCCTATTAGTAGCCATTGCTGACCAAAGGCCTCTTTACGCACGAAGAAGGTTTGAACATTAATCACCACGCTTGCTCAATGCGGGTTGGCGATTTCAAACTAATAAATAAAAATTATAAGCCCAGGTTTCCTCACGATGTTTTCCTTCACCGTTAGTCAGTGATGTTTAAATAATCTTAGAAAGTAGTATATGTATAACTTCGAAAAAGTCACATTAGTAATTGCTGTTAGAAGGTTTGGAACCCACATCCATGAGGAGCGTCTTAAACCTCCAGGTAACTACGACATGACTTTTAGTAATTCTAAAAGTCAAAACACATAGATACCTCGGTGATCAATTACTGTATGCAAAGTGTACGTGCAGCGCTGTGCTCCTCATCAGTTTGTAAATGTGATTAGTTCATAGCCTGTATTAATCGAGGCTCGCCTAAAATATTCAGCCGGGCAGATCGGGACGCCTTAATTGAATCAAATATGTATACAGGAGCAGGACTCGGACCGTCAGGTGGAACTCCCGGCCGGGCTCATTCAACTCATGCAAAATTACATTTTATATTAATTTTCAAAATTTGCAGATTTAAAACTTCGTTTTTGATCAATTTGAACGTTTCTCCAGTGTCGTGGGTACGCTTACAAACATATAAGTTCACATACTGTGTACGGAATCGAAACCGCTACACGTTGTACGGCAGCCGGTTGCCCAGACACCGCGCCAACCGTACAGTCAAGTTTTAGTTCACATTAAACGTTGTCCAAGTCTGTACATTTTTAAGCGATAATACAACTTACTCCCACTGATAGACGTTCCTAAAAAAATAAAACGTCTAAAAACAAATCATCGTGAATGTCCTGGCGAGCAGGTCAGGGTACTCAAACAAAGCGTATATTTGACGTCACAGTCGCCGGCAACTTAACGAGTTTTCATTAAATACTGCGAGTGTTTATGAAAGTTTCACTTCGTCTGAATTTACCTGCGAGTGTCCCCGAGCACAGCAGCGCTTCAAAGGGCACGGAGGAGACAGGTAATTAAATGATATTCAAATTGAAAGAGCTTCAAGATGTTCGATCGACGAGTTTAACGTTTACCCGTAGCTAACATTAATATTACGTTTTACTGTAATATTGACTTAGAATATCTATTTCATCCAATTATGCATTATAGACTAAATATATGAATAGGAAAGAATAAATCTCTAAGTTAGTATGGAGAAAACTTAAGCTTGGCAAAATCTTTTAGCTTTAAAAAAGAAATGAAAAAGGGCCCACGGAGGATCACTTCAATCATTTCTTTCGCCTCCAGTAAATCATTGTAATATTCTAAATGGTCGTTGGGTACTGACAGTTTTACGAGTATTTGCAGACCTCAACGAAGGCGTTCCAACAAACCGCATTTTATGTACATTACTCTTAATAAATCTTTGGCTTGGTTTAGGGAAGCGTAAATTGCGCGCGTAACTTACACTTCTTAGGCCACGAAACTAAATAATGATGCTTGTTACTTAGTTGTTTATTGCGGATACCATTACATATTAATGTAGACTTACAGCATACGTCCATTGATCATATACATTACAAGGTACGAAATTACATGTAAACATGTGTTTTGTGAATTAATTTAAGTTAAATGGATAAAACGACAAAATACTTGGCAAAAAGGTATTCACAGTAATACATTAGAAAAAATTCAAAAGGAAGTTATAAAAGCCGATTCGGACGTTAAAAACAAGTTTCACGTCCCCGAGCATTAAACCTGTTCTCATAACAATCACTTTAAAGTGCTCGAGTTATGCTCGCAGCGCAGCAATCGCTTTATAGTGCTCTACTTTATGCTCGTGAGACGAATGTTTTTATTATTGAAGTTACTAAAAGTTTGTCAAAGACCGCTACGGTTTTATCTTGCTCGTTTTATTTGCATGCTCACTGAGAATTGTGATATTTTGTCATTTGAAAAATGTTCTCTATTGCCTTTAGTTTTATTTTTTTTTAAGGAAGTCGTAACTCGTTTCAGTAACAGTGGAACAGGTTTTAAGTTTTCGACTATAAACTTGTATATATTTTACTATTAAAAGAATATTAAATCGTCACGCCTTTCATCCCCAAAGGGGTAGGCCGAGGTGAACATTATGGCACGTAATTAATTGTATGTTATTTTTTATCTTAAATTATTGTCCCATTATTACAGAATCTAATATGTGTCAATATGATCGTGTTTTTACGCTACATATTTACTCCAAAATATCGAAAAGTTAACAACGTTTCCTCTACCCATTATATTAACCGCGCTGGATTCGATAATAATATCAACTCACAATATGTGATCCTGATTACTATCGATCGGATTACTGTAAAACCGTCGGTTTCGTGCCAAGAATATGAAGGAAGCGTATTACTATAACACGATGTTCTAAAGTTGTTATGTTAAAACAAATAGGTTTCATATCATGGACCTCTTAGGGTGATTTTCCCCCTGAGATGTGCTATGCTGCGTTGCTGTGGATGTTGTTTTGAGTTTTAACTCATATAATTATTATAAAAACTGAAATTAACTTCCATTTTCCTAAACAACTAATTCAACCAGCATATATCAGTTTTAATCTCCACACTAGATCTCTTTGGATGCTCATTAACAGTAACATTGACACAGTAGTGAGTGCCTGCAATTAGTTAATTGCAGTCCCGACTCCTGGCAAAAATACTAGCGTCCAGACTGTTATTCTCGCCTTGAAAGAAAGGAAACACGTAAAAGCAAATAGTGAGCCTTTTGCCGCTACTAACAAGTCCTGTTTAATAATGCAACATGTAGACGAAGCGACGGCCCCCAGACGTCTGCAAGAGATTTGAGTACGTTTGCAACTTGCATACACTTGCTGCAACATGCACAGTTGTGTTTCTGTAGCAGTAATGTGCTATTTTTTTGTCTCTTGACTGTCGGTTGTTTAGGTTGTATGGATTTTATGAGGTTTATCGCCTCTAGCATGATTGTAGTCATAAATATAGAAAGAATATTATTGTCTTTGACCAAACATTTACAACAATAACAAATCAATACGCTTCGCCACTTCCAAGCATGCTCTGTACACTAATAACCAATGTTATAATCCCCATGGGAACAAACATGAAACTTGACTTGTTTAGATATTTTGTTAAATATAAGATGAAGATTTCCCAAGAGAGACGCTTAAAAAAGTTACCGAGTTAGCAAAGGGGACGAAACACAAAAGTTGGAAAGCATCTGCGACACACAGTCTCGGTGCATGCAAGAAAAAGTTAGAGGAAAAAATTAACAAGCTTGAGGAAGTTTCGAAATGTCTGGCTAATGCTCATTCACAGAGGTTTTATATTGTCACCCGCTTCACAAGTAGCTCTGTACGTGTGGAATTTAAACTCGCAGTTATAAGATAATATCATAACCCATATTTTTGTTTAAATTTTGGTGTTTGCTCACTTCCATCAATACCTACAATCTGGGCATCGGCAAGTACTTTGTTGCTGAATATGCAAAAGGCAATACTTGAAAGGAATCGGATTTAATATTAAAAGTTTGATTTTGTACAACAAGTCGTATACAACCCTATGTACCTGTATACTTCACAGGTTCTAGACGAGGGCAATTTACCTCGAATACATTATGAGCAAATCAGAAATTATTCACAATCGCAAATCAAGGCTGTATTCGCTTGCAAATACTTTTGTCGTCACAGCCGCCGCCGACGTCGGCGCGGCTCGCTCGAGTTACAGTTTCACGGTTAATTTATCAAAGCCACGGTTTTTTTCAGTTATTTCAGTTAAAACGATCGTTTGATTGCTTTTAAATTGATACTTTTACAATTTTGCGGTTTCACTGTAGGTATCGTTTTATTCATGAACTTTATTCTAGACTGTTTAATTAAATTTGGAAAAAATGTATGACAGAACCTATAGCTATAGTGAAATTTTACGTTGTACTGAAAAACTGTGTAATGGAATTGAGGCCAATTTAAATTTCCATCAACCTGAAATATATTTCAGGAAATAAACTATTCTTGTAATGATTTTATATCATTGTCGGCAGTGGTGTGGCAAGATTGGCAAGTGCACGTGACCTCTACTCCCTCCGAGGCGGGAGGGCCAGCACTCCTCACGTGCGTGGCTCCAGCAGCACTGAGGGAACACTCTTCTGTCGCTGCCTGGTACAGAGACGACTCTGTCCTGCCCTCCGCCGATCATATGTGTAAGTACCTAACAATTGTTACAAGCAGACAAACAAATGAAATAGTACCTTCCTTGAAAATAACAAATAGAAATTAATAAGACTTTACCTGATTCTTTTTTGGCTTCTCCAATGATCTTTGGTTAATTTTGTTCCACAATCTAAGACATATTTATCACGACCCATTACCCTGGCTTACCTACAGAAAAGATAGCGATAGGCAAACCTGTGGTAGGTTGCCATTTTACAAAAAAATATACGCTATTATAGCACTCTAGTGTATTTTCCTTTTAAGTTGAACACAGATTTGAGCACAGTCCGCGTTAGACACGTCCCACCAACTCCTCCGGCAGCATTCTTCCCAAAAACTTCGTTCACGAAGCGAATTTAATTTTACGTAAATTCTACGAAACTTTAAACTCTTGGGGAACATTAAAATACCGTCTGGGTCCGATTTTGTTATTATGGTGGGATCGGGTTTATTAGATATCATTGCTGGTAATCTCTCTATCTATCTTTCTCTCTCTCTCCATTTCAATAGTAGTTTCAGTAGTGGTGAAAATCGGCTATCACCACAGGGCATGCACGGAATCACACGCCAACAAAGAAAAATATATGTCATTCAAGTGGATGTATTTTGTCCTTCTCAGCCGGCACCACGCTCCTGGTGGATGAAGGTTGGCGGCTCATCATCAGGTCGGTGCGTGTGGAGGACACCAGGGCACAATACTCGTGCTCGGTGCTCGACTCCCTGACAGGCGAGCGACGAAGGAGTTCGCCAGTCAACATTGATGTCGCTCGTGAGTATTTTACACTTGATTACGATACGATAAAGTTTTTTTTTATATATTATATATTATTATATTTATTTTGTTGGATGGATGCCAAGGATTCAAAGATGACTACGTTTCGGTCTTTTCAATTATGGGTCGAACAAACGCCTTTTTGAAGTTTTTTATTTTCAAATACATTTCAAATCTATATTTAAAGTGCTTGTTTCTTTTTAGAAGATTTATTATATAAAACCCTCAAACATTCTCATACAATTCAAGGACACTTCAATAATTATCCAAATCTTTAACAGCTATGAGCGTATCATCAGCTCCACGCGGCATCTCGCACGGCCAGTGGGAGGCCACAGTGCGGAGAGGAGGAGACGTGGTCCTCCCATGTCTGGTGCATGCCAACCCACCCGCCACTATCACGTAAGTACTACTACCATCAGCTTGTAACTGGATAATATATTTTAGAAGTATGTCTGTCTGTCACAATGTCACGTTGAAGGGCTACCCGTAATTCTGACAATGTTGTTAATGCACCTTATGTGATTACTCGTAAAGTAGACGAGATTTTTAGCTATGACGACAAAAACATCAAGATCATTGATATTAAAATTCTACTTCTTTAGCCTGTCATGTCATTTTGGGAGAAAGTGTTATTTAAAAGTATAATGATATTATCTTCAACATTAATGAACTTAATGTCCATTAAATAATCAATTACAGTAAATTTCTGAAAAAAACACCCTACTTAAAATTCATCGGACTGTCTCATTACAACTTTATTCTAAACACTAATTTGAAAAGAACTCGCAGCCTTAAAAGACTATTTATAAATTGTTTATAAGTTCAAAGGATATATTAATATCAGGTCTTAAGTAGTGTAGCTACAGCAGAAATGTCAAATATCGCTCTGCTATTCCTATTCTTGTTTCTCATAGACCTAACGTAAGGCATACAAAGATAGAACAGTTCAGCACCACAAAACAAATACCTCTTGTGTATGCAAAGCTATATTTTACGTGCTGTTGCTATAGTTGGGCCATTACTAATGTGCAAACTGTAATAAGTCATTTCTATCAGATCTCTCGCTCACACTTATGCCAGTTATGAAGGATAGTCACATTCTTTTGACGAAACAGTTCGCAAGTTTATTATGTCCCAATTATAGTCAACAAACCGCAATAAAAATTTTCAATCTACGACCAAAAGTAAAACTAGAAAACACCTAATAAAAAAGTCTTCATAAAAATCTTCTACTCGTTTTCCACTAAGAAACTCCATCGAGTGGTAAAACGTGAATAGTATAACCAATTCATTTGCGTTACCCGAGCAAACAGGCCGGGTCCGGGCTAATGTGGGCAGGGAGTGCACCCTGGAGACTCGTAACTACCAACTACCACCAGCATACAGGAAAACTGAGAAAAATAATGAGCTAACACCGACCTAATAGACACACCAAGACTTTATAAAACGAGACTCTATTGCGTATTTAATAACGTTTTAAATACAATAACAATGTTTATTTAATAATTCATAGTATTTTGTATCGTTATAATTGGTGCGTATTTCTGCGTATAAACAATGAGTGTTACTGGCACATGAAGCGCTTCCCACAACTCTTTTGTCTCAATTCCACAGTTACAGGTAATTGTATCTCGTTCTACAGTATCTCATGGTAAATTGGTTATATATAGCTATAATGAAAATGTTTTCTTCCAACATTTCTAATTAATTTATAATCCATCTTACACTGATATTTATCGGCACAGCAGTGGTCAAATTGTAAAGATTTCCAAGTTCCCATTGAGAATTAATACAGATTCATAGAAAAGCTTGAAAACATACTTCCCTGTTACTTATAGAACGATGAAGAAACTATCAATAAAATATTATTTCTTCTACGTAATATACAATACATGTTATATCATTTAGTTGTGAGCCTTAATTTCCTGGAGAAGCCAAATTCATGACAATAGACCTTTGTTATAATGAAACTCGTAAAAGTGGCAGTAACTATTCGGAACCTCTGCCTATTTGGGGAATAACCAATCGGGATAGAGATTTAGAGACATTCATGACGGTATGGTTACAATATTCTACTTAATTCGTCGTTACTATATCAACTTTGTTACATATAAAGTACCACGGTAAACACACGAACTAAAACCTAACATCTAAAAAAGAGATTACAAACTTCAGAGATTAATATCACATTTTAAAAAACATTTTAATTTAATTTAAAACTAGAAGCAACTAACGAACTCCTAAAATAAACATTAATTAACGCAAGTGTCGGGAACATTTTACAAAAATATATTATAAAGTTGCCGCTGCCGTTAGTGCTCAAAGCCACTTAAATCAGAGCTCTCCCCTCTAGTGCACACGACTGCACGCACACAGCCACGCTTTTGTTTGTCAGATGTATATGACACGACCACTGCTCACATGTGCATTCGTTTTGTTCTAAATTCGTATTATATCTATTTAGCGTACAACTGGATTATCCAAGATCATAACAGAGTGCTACTATGATTGTGTTAATCTTAGAAAAAGGCCTATAGAATTTTGATATCAATGTCTCATCAAATAAATAGAAAAGCGATAACACTGCATCTTAGTGACGCAATACGTGTAATTGCATTTGATGTTATTCAGCTACCTGCAATGGCAGCACCGCCAACCACTCTGCTTCATTCATCAATGCAAGGTCATGGAGTGGGGCTAGAAAATGGATCTCATCAGGTGCAAACAAATATCAACTCAGTGGTGGTCAGGCGATGTGACCTCCATTGTACACAGATCTATATGTTCTACTAAAACTTTTATTCGAAACTGGAAAACTGCGAATTGTCATTTTTCATTTATTTTAGTTTGCAGTATGAATATTACCACTACATAAATCTGAGTCAAAATTCACATATTTTGTAATTCTATACAGTAAATTCCGTCTACTTTAACTTGCTATTAAACGAATCGTAATAAGTTACCATCAAATCATCAATGATAAACACATAAAACACATTGAATTTTTACACAACATTTTACGTAGATGATGTTCCTTTGATCACGGAATATCCGACAGATTTTTTCATATCTCCGACAGTTTTCGAAATAATAAAACTGCGACTGTATGATAGAATGGAAAATGGAATCTCTTTTATCGCAAACGTGTATCTGTCCAAAAGATGAACAAAATGTTGTACGAGATAGTTACGATGTGAGAATTAACAATTTCGTTCCAAAAGAGAAAATTAAATAGATGCTACGAGTACAAAAACATGTTATTTTATATTCATTCTTTTATCCGTGCATAAAGTATGAGAATAATTTGCAAGCGAGTTAAAAAGTTTTATCTATTCCCCATTTAGATAAAGTTGATTAATATTATTATCTTGTAAATTACGGCCAACAGGCAATTTCCATTACTCTTTGCGGGCTATCAACATTTTTATCGGGATATTGGCAGGAAGCTCGCGCTTGGCTTGCGAGGATGTCAGCAATAAATCATTTCTATTCGAAAACAAGCCAGCACGAAAATAAACGAATAATAGCTAAACTTCGGTGTTAAACACGTCTTATGTGTGCTGTTTGATAAATTTATGGCCGCTACATACTTCTTCTTATATTATACTTTCGAATATAAAAGTATAGATACTTAAGTATATACTTCTTGTTTGTCTGTTTATGATGTATGTTACCAAAATTCTTTTCCGTTACATTCTTCTAAGCCCACGGTACATTTGTAAAAACAACGGTTAATCTTCCTAATTTGCATGTCTCTGCAAACAACATTTGTGTGGGACATTTGTTTTTCTAATTAACTCAACGTATGGTTACATTTCTTGCGCCGAGTGTAAGCCGACTTCGCGTCAAGTGTGAGTAAGCGCGGGTTCCGTCGAGTTTTTGTGCGAGGCGCGCGGAACCCTCGACACGAGCGCTATTTTTTATTTTGAGTATTTTAACCCTTGTCTGTCTGCCTATGGTGTCGCTCCCAATTACGATGACTGAGTGCCCGTTGTTGCAAACCTCTTTATTTTTATCAACAATTGTGCTCTATTCATTTGCAAAAGGGTAAGTACATCGATCCCCTGGCACAAGTACTGTTGAGGTAGGTGGCCTTTATTTAAAGGTACTATAAATAGCCCAAGCTAAATAATATTCCGGATGTTTGCATAATAGAAAGCCAGAATAGCGTCTAAATTGAAAAGCTATGTTCCGAATATACAAGAGTGTGAGAATTCTATCTATTTCAGTTTTGTAGGATATTTTAAGTGTACCCACTTCATATATTCCATGTTGGTAGTTATCGTGCATGTTGTAACCGCGCTGTAACACAAATGGACATTGGACAAGTTCGGAACAAAATGTGAGAAGTTGGACGTGTGAGGTGACCGCACCGACCGAACTCACAAACACTTGCGGGTGTCAACGGGCACCCTCATTATCCCGGGAACAAGCGACACACACACAGACACACCAGTGCCCTGTATCGTGTGTTTATGCAGTACTTACATGGACGTCAACCAATGAAGGGTTTATGATCAACCATCGCATCTGATAGGTCAGTGGAGTGAGTAGTAACACGAAAGCCAACACAATATAACTCAATCAATGATTATAATATATTTAAATGTGTATTCAATGTGAATATAGTAATTACATAACCACTGCGTCTGTACAAAAACTTGACTTGTAAAAATCTGATCGAAAAAGTTCCCATCTTAAAAGTATCTTCTCTAAAAAGCATTTCAAATATTAGTTTCTGTATAATGCAGTTATTTTCTCCTGGCTTTGTCCCAACTAGGTTTGTTGGCACTGAATCCTAACTAACTTCAGTTGAAAACTAGTGAATGATGTGAGACTAGAACAATTCTTATTCATTTTTGGTACTTACAAATTGTCAAAATTAGTACGAAGTCTAAACCCTAACGCTAGATTTTTCAATTACGAAGTTCTCATTACAAGCATAAAACCACTAATCATTGATTTAACATAGACTCTATATTTATTGTAATAAACCTTTATTTTAAACAACTACTATAGAAAGCGAGTACGCATTAAGTATCCATTTCCTTCCTAGTCCTTCTGGGAATATACAAGATACTCGTTCGTGTATCATACTAACACAGAAATACCTGGTAGTTGTATGCCTAGGATTATCATTGTAATGTGGCATTACGTACAAACAGCCCTTGCGTACCGCCTGCCTCTAGGGACCGATATACAACGCGCATATTGCGGCATTACCCACGCTGGCAGGTTTATCAGGAATACTACATTACCTACTGATATTTTATTACGAATAGTTGAATAATATTCAAATGATTTTGGCAATAAATCTTCGAGTGATACCTACATATTACGACCTAATTCTATAGGTACTAAAGTTGTAAAAGTGGATCCTCAATTTCCAGATAGGAGACCAAAACTTTGTCTTCAGCTGAGAAACTATAAATCACTTCCTAATGCATCAAATCAAATACATCAAACGGTTGCTCAAACACAATTCATGTTCGTTCTCCATAAATAATATAATCATCTTTCTGACAAACAGAACTGAAGTTTCCTCCTTTCTCCTGGTAACACATTACTGTCGGCTATTGTCTAACTCATAATGGCATCGCCCATTAATCATCGCTGTGAAGCTCAAGATTTTTCATTGTGTTCTGATTTATTATTGTTATTGATTCGGTGGTGAAACAAAGAACAAATTCTTTGATTGTATTGAAATGTTGAGGCAACCTGATTTTGGTTACACTGGAAATTTTATTTAGACATTGGTAATTTTATTTACCGTTCCGTTCCAATTTGTTTTCTAACAAAGACACAAAAGCTCTATCTTTATACTTCACAAACGACTAACAAGTATATAATGTAGTATTAGTTAGTAATATGTACTACAAATGAATACTTAGCAAATTACTAAACTAGCTGAATTCAGTACGAACACTGTGTAATCCTAATCTGACGGCAATCCATGAGTAATTCATAGAATCGAAGAGCGGCTGGATTCTTGGATCAACTAGTTAATCCATAGATAATCCCTCTGCCTTCACAGAGACACTAGAACTAGCTGGATTGTATGATCAATGCTCGTCATTCAGAGATTTTATTTGAAGCTCTGAGCTGCTGAGTCTGGAATTGTGCCCAATATAGGGCAATGCGATGCGTAGGTATTATTCGGTATTACGCTCATTCAGTCACATAACTTGCCTACCGTAATATGTACTGTCCTTATTGATAGACATTCCAGTCTATACGCAATGGAATGGCATTCTATTAAACATGGAATTATTAAAGGTTGGGTACAAAGTACAAGTCGTTAGCGAGATAGAAAGAAAAACTTCGAATTACCAACTTTTAACTGACGTGGTGGTTTTTTATACTCGGTTACTCTTTCTCAACTCTAACGAGTAGAGAGAGAAAGAGAGAGAGAGAGATAGATCAAATTTTATAACACAACAAAATCAAAGATGCATCCTTGTACAACAAAACAAAGGACAATCACACGAACCCACAATTGGCTCGAAGTTCAGTTACGGTAGTGTATTCAATTTTATGGACTTACTAAGTTACATTAGTCCTGTAAGTTGCAACCTCAATCAAATGACAATTATATTGTAATTTATTTTACTTCCTTTCTGCCCTGACTTAAATTTTCTTAAACGAATATAAGCAGAAACAAATCCTTAACAACCAGTTATAGTGCCAAAATTCATACAAACTAATAGTACTTAGTTTGTTTAATTTGTATGTTGTTCAAGTTAGGTGAGAGTAAAGTCTTAAAGTAAACAGGTAAGTGACGTCACGCGTGTAGTTATCGAACAGGTTCACGTTCGGGAGGGCTCTCGTTAACTCGCGCCCTTCCAAGTTTTAGCCACTGCCTTCAGGAATACACGGAGGCATAGTTTGTACCACATCACATGCATACCGAAACAATACTATAAATTCCAGTATCCTCTACTACAAATTTGGAAACAAGATTAGCAATTCAATCTGTTAAAATCTATAATTAAAATAATATATATTCTAACAAACATAATTTTACTGGTTCACAAAAATAGAGGTATAGTTCATATTTCATTGTATTAAAAAACCCAATTACGGACGACTACCTGGCGGGTTTACCAAAAGCAGGAGTAGCCACAGGGGGGTTTTGAGTCAGTAAGAATCTGACATTGGATGATCTTCCCCCTTTAAAAAGAAAGTTACGTACGTCTCTCCGAGTAGCACACCCTATGTTTCCACCACACGGGAACTTATTTCCCAAGTAATTACGCACTCGTGCGAGCCATATAATTTTATTGGAAAGCCCTTCGGTTATATTTTAATTGCCGAACAAAGGTGACTACCGCATTAAATAATTAAATACCCGCGTTATATCTTTGGGATACTCGACATTTTCCTTATAAACATAAATGGTTTGGCCCCACGTGGGCTGTTACAAGGGCCGACATATTTACCGTTTACTCGTAATTGTCATACAATTATGTCTTTGTGTTGATTGTAACACCTAAAATACTTCAAACAAATGTTACAATTGTTTACGTTTTCGGTGTAGCTACAGTTCCTTATTTTCTTGGAAAACTTCTTTAGAATTTGAAACAACACCTTGTTCCATATTCTTAGTATCTACTCTTGCGAAATTTGTCACTCGTAACTTAATTTCTCAAGTGAGTACAAGCAGGTGCCGGTAATTGCACTCAAGAGATACGATATAACATATTCAACATATTACCAAGAATAAAATAAAGGCGGACTTGATTCCCGCGCGTTCACTTGTTTGTACAAAGAAATAAAGTCGAGACACATACACGTATTGTTGTGGATGTGTGCGTGGGTCTGCATCCCTGAACAATACTTATTACATTTGGGACAGCGCCGAACACTGCTGACCTGAGTGACCCACTTTAAATACGCTCCCATTTTAAATGTCCACCTGACTTATGTACGCCGTTTGACTGGAACTAATCCTGTACAGAAACAACTAGCACGTGTGTAAATAAAATCTTTGCGTGGTTTTGGGTTGTGTTCAAATTATTTAAAGTTTACGATCAATGAAGTGGTTAACAACTAAATAATTAATTAAAGGTGTTACGAGAATTTTACAATAACATAACATGTTTTTTTAACAGCCAATATATTCGACAGCAAGTGCGCTTATAAACCTGGAAAGCTTTTCAGCACGTAATGTGAATGTAAAAATGTTTTGCAAAATACAACGTGATAGTTTGTACAAAACATGAAGATATTCTAAGACAAATACTAGTACTTACTAGTTAGGTAGTGTACTGGTTAAAACATGGCATTATGTTCATGTTTCGCAGAGTGTTAGACCGCATTAGTATGAGAGCCCCGCGGAGCACTTTGTCATCACAATTCCCGTCACCACTCGTTTCATAGAACAGAGGCGATTGTTCCGAGCCGAGTGCTCTAAATAAACATTTACAAACACTAATATTTTACTCGAGCCGGTAATATTTCTGACTTTGTTCTTCGACCCCAATGTAGCCAAGGAGAGGGAAACATTTTTTATTTATGGATTCTAGCAACACTTACTAACTTTACTAAGATAATATTGTTTTCACCACAATGAAGTTCAGTATTCTCTTGCAAGATAATTATTATTGATGGAGAATGTAATATAGGGGGAATTTATGTACTGATACGATGTTAGTTAGGCGAATCAACTTATGTATTCGAAACGAATATAGCTAACGATGGACATTTACTTTTGGCTACCTGAAGTAATTGCACAGAACAGACACACGTCGACTGACATTGGTTGAAGAGACTTTTCTAGAGCTTAGTAGAACTACGGCTAGGGATTTAGGTCCCTAGAAAATAGATATTTTATAAAACTTGGAAGATATAAACATTAGAAACCGCAACACCACCCGTCACGTTTACCGCACGCTACAGTTATTAATAATTCATTTTAAAGGGACACCCGGTCGGCTGCCAATCGCGGCGCTCCTCAAACTCGGCAGTAACCCGATCATTTGTCATGTGTCAGGCACCCGCCTGACCACTAATGGAGCTCCAGCGAAATATATCAAGAACCGCGACGCCTACTTTGATGTGTCTGTTATTAATTGTGCTGAACTTCGCCGCGTCAGCTACTGGCTGTTACTGGGTGACTGACGATTGATTTTAAAAAAATTGTTGCACTTTACTTTGCTACATGTGGTCTAATACTGTTTGATTCTAAGCTCGTGATAAATATTTTGTGACTATGGTTTATAGACCCTGTTATACGAGAAAAGTATTACCTAAAATTGTAATATAAGCATTTCCAAATCAACTTGCGAACCACACTTGCTCTTCGCTTTTTCATTCTTAACCGTAACCTTGTTTTACCAACAATTTCTGTTACAAATACAGTTCCCTCAATGCGCAACACAATCTAAGCACAATGTCTAGAAATTAGCTAATTTAACAAAAACTAGGTTAGACAACAGTGCTCGCAATAAGTGCAGGTGCTTAAGTTAAAGTAGTGCCGGCGCTGGCAGGAGTTCTGTATCGAACTGCTGCAACTGCTGCAACTTGCAGCTCGTTAGTAAAAACTTTTAAGTGTTCTATGAACGTTATTGTCACTGAATGTTTATGCTTATAAGCCGTGTACGTTGTAAGCGAAAGCGTTTTACTGTTATTCAACAACTAACTGAAAGTAATTTCGTACGGACGATTTGATGTCCGGGTTGTGCAAATCTCAAGCAAATCCTTTTATAATAAAACAAAACCAAGAAGTAACTCTTCTTGGTTTTGTTTGTTTGTTTCCCTTTTTCAGAGAAACAAAGCAATACTTTGATTATTTATGTATGAAGTATAACTGTATTAATGCGGAGTCAATCCTCAGAGGACACTGCGTACAATGATACGAATGACAATAAGGAAGATAGGTAATAACTGCTGCTTCGTCTTTTTTCCTATAACTCCTTGGTCGCTCGGTCGCAATTTTTTTCTAATCAAAAAGATTTTGTAGTAGTATTGAACCTAGAATGTCTGTTATGCCCAGTATATGGTACACTATACATTACATAATGACTACCCAACATAGGTATAATGCCCGCTTCTCAACCCTAACGTTGCCGTTAGGGTTGGTCCCATTGCGACTTATTCCGAGTTATATGAACTGTCTAAAATTATTTAAACACCACGTACAAGTGGTGAAAGAAAACATCGTGAGGAATCCTGGGTTTATAATTTCTAATTATTAGTTTAAAATCGTCACCCAGTCTTGTGAAATTAATGCTTAACCGTTCTCAGTGTAAAAAGAGGCCTTTGGTCAACAGTGGGCACTTTAAACTGTTGATGAAGATGAGACCTAACCCCTTGTAAAATAAAAGGTGTAGTATACAACGTGTAACAAAATACCCATATACATCAAGAAGCCCTGAAGAATACAGGTTGAATAGAGTCACTACAAGAAGTTTCAGCTTAAAATACGTTTAAAAATTTTTGTAACAAATACTTGGTATCGCATGATTCTTGATTTTAAATCATACAAACGTGTCACAACACTATAGGGGTCACTCGCTAATATTACGAAACATTTCTTCTGTAAATCTGATCGCCTAGTACCTGTCTACCTAATTTTGAATCACGCGGCGGCGCGATTTGAAAAATTCATAACTTGATACCATGAAAAAATTAGTTTAAAAACCCTTACCGTATCGTTTGTTATGTTATCTAGAAGCCGTGTACTTGATATGTATACCCCCTTTTTGTTACACGTTGTATATTTTCTTGATCGCTGTATCTCATACTTTAGTTCCATTTTATCGTATGAACTGAAAAGCATGTAGTTGAAAACTCGTATAGATAAATATGCGGGCGCCGCCGCGGGCCAATCTTTAACACGTTTCCTTTGGTTATCGTTACAGTTCACCAGCGAGTATATTGTGAACTTTGCACAGTTCTGTGCAACTTGCAGGTGCTAGTGGCAGTTTGACTGCTTCAATATTTAGCGAGGGAAATATTCATTCATTGTGCATGCTTTACTTTTTATTTTGTGACTTCAAACTTTAATATCGAAATGGTAACATCAGCATTTTAGTTGCCATGTTATTTTTTTCTAAAACAATGTGTCTACATGTTCTGTTGTAAATATATATTCTTACATTCATAATTATGCAATAATTTATATATTTAGGCTAAATAACATGTGATTTTTCCGATTATCTATGGTATGGGAAACTACCTATTCAGTAAAATTGTTGCTCACAGTTGATTGGCCTAAATAAAATCCGGTTTGTTAAATTTAAAGCCAATTACCTTTGATCAAACAAAAAGCTTTGCTAAAGTTAACGTTACCAGCGCTGTTTTAACAAATCGACAAGTGCTTTACGTGAAAACCTGTCAGCCCAGTACTACTAGTGATGGCTATTATGAGAAAACTAGAAAAACTAGACTTTGAAAAACATACCTCAATTGCTTCATGTATGTATTGTTTTTATTCGTGAGCTGATTTTATTTTGTTCCAATAAGTGTTTTTATCACTATACAACATCTTAACACATTTTTCTACTTACGCGTTCCGAGAAAACATTCTTTAAGTTTGATGTGCGTAATTGTGATATAAAACACGAGAAATTTTTAGGAATCGGATTTTCTTAGAAAACTGAGCGGTTCTCATACACTCATTTTACTTAATGTGGGAAATTTCCATACTTCAAACAACAAACATAAAAAGTTCTCTTGTACAGCGCAAGCGTCTACCTTCGAGAGTAACTCTGTATACATTCTCTCATTGGCTGTAGGTACAGTCATTCATCTTGCTCCGCTCACCTGTCCGCTGCATCAATACGTCAAACACAAAGGTTCATTTTGTATGAAGTCGGAGTTTGAATAAGGCTTGCCACTCAATAACGATTGACTGACTTTGACTGTATCAGAATTAAACTGAAAATATTTAATATTTTAGGTACTTACCGCCGTAGTCAGAGACATTTAATGGTTACTTACTTAGCCCTAGCATACCCAGTCTTAGCATTTGTTTTCCGAACAAATAATAGTTTAAGCACTAATCATTATTGAGCGCGCTCTAGTTTCGATTTCATTAAACATACCTAAAGCAAACTCATGCTAAAGGTACAGATAACGTTTTTTTTTTTTAAATAAAAGAAATATGAGAACGCTACTACGAATAACCTAGAAGCATTCGAAACGTATAAATTAATCAAAGTATCACAAATTATTAGCCTTTATTTTTTCAGAGTATCATTAACTGAACCTTTTATGTATGTATAGGTAGCTCTATAATACATAATCATGGTAAACTCAGCATTGTGTCGCTCAGTAAGATATACGCTTTGCAAAAATTTATGGGAGCTTAGCCATCACGTCGCGCGGAATGTAAGGGAGTACTTGTGACTGATTTATAGAGCTGTCTCGCTGTCTAGACGTCTACAGACTACACACATGATAAATGTATTCAGTAAAACATATTGAATGGAACATATAGCCCATGGCGTTTCCTTGCCAAAATCTATAGATGCTGATGTTAGGAAATTCTTTATCTATATATCTTTTGGAGTAAATAATATATTTTTTCGTTTTTTTACCTTAAGGTGCATATGAACTATTAGATCCCCATTCTTCTGTATACCGGCAGTGCCGTCACGGCTCCGGAACGAATAAATCCGAGTGCTCAGCGCCGTATCCGCCGCTCTCCCGGCATGCCACCGTCACCGCTACCGTTTCCGGGTCTCTGTACGGTAATGAATTGCTGTTAGGTACCCGCCCCCGAGACCCTGTTATTGCCAGATACTTTTACAAAATAAAACTTTGATTTATCATTTCCTTTTTATAATTTTGCGCTCAGAATATAAAATGTTTGCAAGAAAAGTTTTTAAGCGTTTACAGTGTTTTTTACCTAGTTACTTGTAATTTTGTTATAGCGCAGAATGTATAAAGGTATCATTTAAAAAGATATCGTAACTGCCATTTCATGAACATGTTCATAATTATTAAAATTTTGCGCCGTTGAGTACATGGCATTTCGTTCTTATGTTGCTTGATAACAACTTCAAATAGAGAATTCTTATTTCATCTCTTACACAGACAAAATATGAATACAAACACAGCACACCACTACCCTCACATTACCAATACATGGAACAGAAATCAGAAAATCATATTTGCATTCTTCGTTCCGCAATCCTTTACACAAATAGAGAGAGCATCTTGTCACTCCCTGGAGGGTCGAACAAGCGTTTTCCATTACCACAGATAACTAACTGAAGCCTTTGCGGGCCAACTTTCGACGTTATTGGAAACCTCTGGCGCGCAAGATTTGCGTACATACCAACGCTTTCACGGGAACACTTACTTTGTCAAGATTACCGGATTTAAGTTGTAAATAAGTTTGTAAGAAGCTGAGTACGGTGGAGGTGGGCTCGCGTTTTTACTAAGCTTCGGATTTTGATTTGCTGGAATAAATATTTAATGCGTGTTGTATATCTAGATGTAACAATACCCTGTTAGGTACCCGCATTGTTTTTTTAATCGTTGCCTCACACTAGGATTTTCGTGTGCCGTGAGTACGTTTAAAAACATACAATTTCACATACACATTACACCCAGATCCGGAACAACAATCTTTGGATCACACAAAAAGTTATTCCGTGCGGGAATCGAACCCGCGCCACGTTGCGCGGCAGCCGGTGTTACGTCAGACCTTCTTGTCTTAGTTCAATGATGTTATACCGAAGAAGACGATATATATGACGAAGCACCTCAATATTTTGAAAAAAAAACTACTTAGACAGAAATTCAACCTTTAACACTACTTATTTACTCTTTAATAAACAATTATTATGAAAACTGATACGAGTACCAAAACATGTCAATAACGCTTTACCTCGACACTTCAGCGAAACAAAATGCCAAGGTAAATAGATTCGATTCCAAGAGCTAAGGTTATATTAAAATGTATTTATAAAGCGAGGCCCGCGGCAATCTGCTCGTCTGAATACTTTTATCACACATTACGTATTCCTTTGAAACTTTCTGTTTTCACATACAAAATATAAGCCACATCCTTATAAAGGCCTCCAACTATCCCTTGGCTATTGTTATTGAAATCGACTCAACGCTTTTACTGTGAAATTATATTAAACTTAATGTTACATAGATTTACGCTTGTTTTTCCTTAAAAAGTTTTGCAAATACCCAATGTATATTGATATATTGTAGATTAATATATGTATACTTATAATGTATGTAACTGTTTCTACACGTCATTGAACGTTGTCTAAACAAGTAATGAAACCGCTACTAATAATATGATGAAATAAATTTAAATAAAAATAATTTACTTAGTTGCGAAATACTCAAATTGTTTTTTTAATGTAAAATTTATGTAAACCAATTTCGTTAATAATATATTATTATGCAAATAAATGAAAAATTCACAATAATAAAATTATTCAGAACCGTTTATTTAACTGATTCGAAAATATATGTATATTCCGACAATAACTGAATTACAGAACACTCGCCACTTTGCACCGTAATGACGACATTTATTAATTTGTTTTTTATTTGTAAAAATTTTCGTGGTGGTATAAAAAGTATCCTATCACCTAAGTTAGCTCATACCCTGTCTATATATCAATTCATTCATTAATTTCAGCGTGATTGACGAACAAACATCCAAACAAACAAATTTTTACATTTAAAATATTATAATGTGATTTGCTTAAACTTATTTTTTCATTCTTATTTCTTCAGACTCTAGCTAAACCTTTGCTTTCATGCGCTGAAACTTCTAAAAGAAAAGCTACAGTCATACAATAAATAGACTTTGGTTATCATACATGACATTCTTATCTATTCACCTTAAATTCAAGGCAAGGAAAATCATCGTTGAGAAGTTAATAATGTATGCGATCGTTTATACTCGTTATTGCCGGTAAGTGAACTCGTCGCGTCCTGATTACACATACGTTTCATACAAAACGTTTCAAGATGTTACCGGCTCGTTGACGGCACACATCAACGCAGTCATAAAAACGCGAATACCGCCGCCAAACATTGCCGATGTAAATATATTGTGGGCTCAAGAGACGAGCTGTTGGCGATTAAAGAAATATTTTTTTATTGCAACAGTTTGAAACTTATTGAACTCTTAAATTTTTTTTATGAAAATGCGCAATTAATTATTATTATTTTTACCTAAATTTTTACGTTCATTCATAATACGCTACGTCTAAGATCTGTCTACTAATTTATCCATTCATCGTATTGTATAACTAATAGTTTGCTATGATTTTGATTCCCATACGAATAAAATATTTATTTGGTCTTTGTATCAATGCATTTTTTCTACTATTTGAAAAAAAAATCTTTTTTAATGTATGTAGGTATTAAATTAACTCAAAATCATGGTTTACTCACGTATATTAACGAAGAAAAGCTCTACTAGTTTCGAATCACAGATGTACTCTTCAGTATTATAAGTTCATGCGCTCATGAAATGTTTCAGTACAACCCTGCATCCATTTATGGTCTAAGATCAAAACCACACGCTGACGCGTACTCCCCAGGGGTTGCGAAAACGAAAATTTTGCCGCGATCATATAAATAATATCGGCGGAGGTTTATAACACAAGATACAGGCGTTAAGACAAATATGAAAATTCATTAAAATTATTAGAAGTTTTTTCATTCAAATTAGTATTCTATCCTAATTTTCATATTCACAGCATAATTTGGAATTGTAATAAAAAGGTACGATTATGATAAATAACATCAAATTATTTTAATCGTTCCCCGCTCACGACATACACCACCCCTGCTACCCCGGGGCAAGTCAAACCTATGCGTATCTATCACACGCTGAGCATCGCCGCGGGGAAGATGATCAACACCAACTTTTTGTCATGATATGAAAGCAAATGTTACCTAAAATATGTTTGTTTATTGTTCATATGTTAAAAGTATCAGTGACACCAACACGTTTAATGGCTCGAGTTTAAAATAATATGTATGATGTATGTGTCTTTACGTACTCGTACGTAGTTCCAATTGATACGGTATTTACGTTAAATGCCTTTGATATCAAGGCATCACAGATAGCGTTTAGATTTCTCCATATCACGGTATAACTGTAGCAATACGAGTACCGCCTCTTGTCGGCAATCGAGATCTTATCCTCCGGCAAATCGGCACAAATGATTTCCATCCAACACACTACGTGCGTTTGATTCAAGGAACTATGCAATCTAGGTCAATTTCACAAACGTGCCTTTCAGCCAAACTATGATTTCCATTTCAGAAGTTTGCATTTCTGCTGTGAGAATTGTAGCACATTCTTGTCAACTGATGGGCGTTCGTTTTAGACTGAACTTTATTATCATTTTCTTTTTCAACGAAACCCTTCACTTCAATAAATTACCTACACTACATGCAGTTTTCATCCCAATTCTTTAAAATATTTTACAAAACTCAGAAAAAATACAATAATTCATTTTAAAACCTATATAATTCAAATTAAATATCCTTATTAATTAAGGGCCTTAAAATAATCTTCGACAAAATGACTACATAAGTTGACCAACTTTACCTCACGCATAAATCGCTACCTCTTGTGGCTTGCACCAGCGGTTGTATCCCGAGGCGAGTCAAGGCTGTATCCATCACGCGTTGAGTGCTGCCCCCAGGGAGTCCATCGCCTTGCTGCCGATCCCGCTCTGATTCCCATCCCTACGCCACGTGCGTTTGATTTCAGATACCATGCGATATCTACGAATTTCTCTACATAAATATAAATAAGCCTGAGGTTTTGTAGTACTTAGATCAACTTGTGTGATCCCTAACAGCTAGTGATCAACCGAATCTCTTCAAATTGAGAGTAAAACAAAATATCAACCACCAAAAAGAAATAGATAGGTAACATCACAAATCTTAATTTAATAAGTTTGTGTAGCAACAATACAGTGCATAAACTATTAAGTAATTAAAACAAGTCCACGATAACCCTAGAGACCCTTAATGAAAGCAACAAATGTGTACATGTGTGTGTAAGTGTACGTAAAACAAACAATAAGGCCACGTGTGTGTGTGACACAAAGGAGTTCATTTCTAGTTCAAATACAAATAAATGTTTTGAGCCTTCTGGGTAAGCAGAATTAACCCTGTTAGCGCAGGTACACGAGTAACGGCCGGTGCCGGGTGGACCGGTAGGACTTCCACGATGTGCCATCAATTGGGACAATTCATATTCAAAACTACACTTACGTGTGATTCCCTGATTTAATTTCACAACTATTTAATGTGCTACCAGACTTATACGTCCGTATTTTCGATACCCTTATTTGATCCCGGTTTTAAAACATAATTCAGCGTATTGACTAAGCCTATTTTGATTAAATTAAACATTAACTTATAAACTTGTAATAAGTTCTTTACAATCTTTGTCCGTATTTTCCATAGATAAAGAAAAACAGAGTGAATAGGAAGTTGCCGACGCAATCTTGTTATCTATTCAAATGAGGAGAATTGGTTCCTGCGGCTTCGGTAGGCGTTGAATTACTCTGTAATTAAATGCCCTCGCTGTTCATTAAAGAAATGTTTCATCACAATCAACGATATCGAGTTCTTTTCATTAAAACGTTCGTGTCGTGGCCCGTGGTACTTCGTTAGGTTCTTGTGCTTAATTATCTTGATTACTGACTCCTATCACTAGCACTGCATCACTTGTGTGCACTCAGGACTATTGATGATACGTCTATTGAACGGTGTGGGACTGGGATACACAATGGCCGAATTACATGATGGGTTCTTAGTGGCTGAACCTTCACTCAGGTTATTGTTCAATGAACACAAAAACTGTAGCGGGTAACGCATGGTCAACGCGTCGCCTGCCCGTGTTGACCTCCCAAACCTAATTACGTCGGTCGCAGAGACCCTGGCTATTGCGACCGACGACAAAAAGAAAGCAGCGACGGGTTATTCTTAATAAGAAATTTATTTGGACCCAGAAAATTTTCTGGAAGTAACTCATTACGGACGACATTTCTCTTCAATTTACTCTTAATGTAGCTTTTATGAAAGCAGCAAGTACGATATTTCAGTTTAATTTTTCCAAGTAATTATATTTTTGTGTTACAGGTTGATTTACTTTCGAAAGGTTTATTTAATGGAGTGTCAAACTAAATTAACGGAAAATTTTCAAACAGTATCTGAATTGGCTAATTGTTTTTAATTGAGAGATAGCAGTTTAATTGAGGAAACTGTAAATGTTTAGCTTTTTGTAGTAGTAATTAACGTTGTATCGTTTTATATTACATTCAGACTCTGAAAGTACCAAGTATAGCATGTTGTGTGGCACTACGAGTATTGTTCCTATTGTAACTAGGGCACGATGGAATCTGTAAAGTTATCTAATGGAGTGTCAGACGCAGGGCCCGGCGACACGTACCTAGGAGACAACTACTACATATTGCTTGTTCGTAAACACACTAGGACTATGAGTAGCACTATCTGTTATGTGTATGTGTAGTATCTGACATACAAGATATGTGTGCAGTATCTGACATACAAGGATGTGACCGTGATAATGCATAGACCACAGAATATAGGGTGCTGTTTCTATTATTTTTAAAACGGGACTATTTAGCTTAGCCTGTGGGGGTGAAAATTAATAATTGGAATTTCTCCCCTTTCCTGACCACAGATCAATCTGATTTTTTGGTATTAAAACCTTTTTTTTTTTATGTATTACATATTATACTAACAAGAGTTAATGTGAGACTAATACAGAAGAGCCTTATGTTCAACGTTGACTTACCCCGCCTTTCTTGGAAAAACCAGTTTGAAGTTATGGAATGTTATATTATGAAAATGTTGTACGAACTTCGTATTTTCAAACTTCTGTAAAATGTAATACATAATGTTTTTCAATGGTATGGCATCAAAAGGTAGAGGGCCGCCCACTGGCTCCTTTGTTCCAAAATTTCTTAAAACATATAAAAATTACTTGAGTTGAGTTGTTATTTAATCAAGTTGCCGTTGATCTAAGTTTATGAAGAAAATGTTTTCATTGAAGGAGTTTCTTTGATGAAAGTTTGGACATGTTCGCAGTGATCAGGCATCGAGGGTAAATAGCCTGGTCGTGTTACAAAGGTGCCTGAACTTAACAACTTCACTGCACAGCTTCCAGCGCTTATTTAAATAGAACACTTTTAAAGATACTTTCGTGATTTCAATGTTTTTAATTAAGTAACTTTTAAGTTGTTTTTGAATTTTGTTGAAACCTTTTTCAATTAATCTCTCTGGCTAAGCACAACTTAATAGATATAGATAGCATTACTAATGCATTTCTGCAAATCTCAAAAAATATACTTAAAACTAAATTAAGTTTTAACTTTCTTCAGCAAATAACATTTAAACAAAGTTAGGAAAACAAGAGTTAGACAAAAGTTGAACCTAAATCCTTGTTGAAAATATATCCAGCTTCTTTCTTTGTAGTAATGACCGCGCGACGTGCGGTTGCCTAGCAACCGACCATGAGAAAAATAACGCATTAACGAGGGTCTTTCCAGTCTGCTGGGAAAAATGTTATTTGAAACCAATGGGGGCACAGGTTGGAGTCATAGTTACCTACGTGTTTATTGTTGTGAAAACAGCTGAAAGTTATGTAAACGTCTAGATATGATTATTTTTGGCAATTTCTGTAAGTGAAATCACTTACGAAACTTGTCTCAAAACAAATGTCAACAATGTGGTGTTGCCTCCTTATTCCTTTTGTAACAAATAACAAACATAGAAACTCGAAGAACCGGACACAGATTGTTATATTCAATGTACAAATAAATCAATTTCATATAAACGATAACAACATTCTGACATAACGACTCGAAACGAAATTAACTCAGTAACAAATGAAGAAAGAAGTTTCTATCAAAAAGTACTCAACACAATTTCCTACAATCACGGTTACTTCATTGTGTGCTAAATTAGAGCACCTTTCTGTGCTACCGACCGTTAGCTATATAAATTTAATGAGGACTTCCGGATACCGGAAGTGATGTGAGCACACTCCATGTAAAAAGTGTGGGAGGATGTAAGCCATTCATCCGCAAGCTTTGTGCCGCGAGAGGGCGCCCTGTGAGCCGGTTCACACTGACAAAGAGGGTACCACAAGATTTGATGTGATTATTGAGAACTACATTAAAACAGATCACAATAATTTGTATGTTGATCTGGTGGTTATTTATTTGAAAAGAACTGAATCGTCTCGACGGAAAGTTTGTCGAAGTTTTATACTTTCTCTCTTACTCTGGCTTGGTGAAACGACAATGACTCACAGACAACAACTAAATGAAAATTAGTCATTATTTTAAGTTAATAATTGCAAGATGTAGTTTGAAAATAATATTTTTGCCACAAGATAGTTTCCCTACTGCATCGAAGAAACTTTGTTAAGCCATGTTTTTACTTTCAGATGGTACCGTGAGACCGGTGGAGGAGTTCTTCGGGAGATCCGTGACGGTGAGGGAGGAGGCCGGTACAGCCGCACTCATGATGCACTGGGCATCAGACGAGCGGAGATAGCTGACGGTGGCCGCTGGGCTTGCAGAGCAGCCAACGCTCATGGACACCTGACGCTGAGACTCCACGTAGCAGTGCGGGCTCATCTCACTGCGCATGCACAGCCACATACACAGGTCAGTCTAGATATTCATCTACTACATAATAAACTTCTTCTTTCGTTCTCCTCTATCAGGCGTATTTTTTTTTGTTTCCTATCATTCAAAGAGAAAGAAAGAGCCCAAGTTTCAAGTTAATTTATGATTAATACTTAAAGCAAAATATTTGCCGTGTTTTTAATATTTTGTGATAAATATAACGACGCTGTGTCGATATTTTAGCCATTTTTCTAATGTCATGCTATAATCACGAATGAAGAAAATCTTCACGGTATAAATAAATAAAACAGTAATTGCAAGTATATATCCTCTTTTTATGTTACGTTATGTTAATATCAAAGAGTTTCAGAAACATTTTCTTTCAACAACAATTCTTATCAGAAAAATACGTTCCCCTTTTTAACGTTCTATCGCGAATAATCTAATTGGCTGCGTTTTATTTTCTCTTAACGTTTGAACTTCCATTCCGCGTAACGAAGCTGAAATATCACCAATAAACTCGATACGTTGAGTAGAGAGTAATATGTTTGCAATATTTTTCGAACTGACGTGACTGCCAAGAGGTGAATGGTAAAAGCTTTTTAATTAATTGAAACAAACAGGTACACTACTGAAACGGCTGCATTAATGCAGCTATGCGTTTAATACGTTCTGGCAGCGGGCAATTGTGGTTATGACGTCATTGCGCTACTTTCATGTGATTGAGGTCAGAGTAAAGCTAGGATGCTAGTTGGGATTAGAAATACATTTGGTGTTTTCATAGCCAAATAAAGGTGATTAATTAACTATTTTTGCGAAGAGATAATGTTTAACTACCTTTATGCTACCCGGATCACTAGGAAAAATAGAAGTTTTGTAAAAAAAAACAATTCTTAAAAATTAATATTGTGTAATAGAAAACGTAAGCAATATAAATTGTAACGCCAGCCCGCACCCTTTTATAATGAAGAAAAATTATAAGATAACTCGGCCGGTAAGCCGTGGCCTGTGACACTTTATAAATGAAACAACCGAGCCAAATTGCACCATTAATTTTAATTAAACTTCTAAAAATGTAATCATGTAGCAGTGTAATGAACCTGACTCAAATAACATATTGAAAATTATCCTGAGGTGGTTATATAATGTTTTTTTTTTCAAAGCATTTAGGTACCTACAATACAAGAGTCTGGTCTTGAAATTAAAAGAAGTAAGTGCATGCATAATATTGTGCATTTTTATAGAGAAAGCTCACTTTAGATGAACTCAATGATGGACGTATTTATGTACAAGAAAAGTACAGTTAGATGAAGTTTTGAACTTTTAAGTTATCAGTTTTGATCTGTAAAGGTCACAAGTGGACATGGAATGCCCAGTCAGCGCGCTGGCCCGGCTGATTGTGCCGTGCCCTTAGATACAATCCAATTGAACAGCATCCAATCCCGAATCGTTGTAACATCGTTACGCCTCCGATCTAATTCAATAAAACCAACTTCTTTCTTCAACAGCTCCACTATTTGCAGACCTTTGTAAATATTGTAGTTGGAAGTGCGGACCTAAACTGCCTCCCAAGATTAACCTCGCTTATCCAATTAAATATTTAGCCTATTTTTACACGCAATCCGATTTTTAAAGCTACGATTTTTGTGTTTTTGCAAAAGACTTTACTGTTTGCTTTTCGGGCGTTGAGCTGTGATCCGTGACGCGAATAACGTGTGACTGGGTTTTTTATTTGTCACGCCGTGCTGCCGATGAGAAAATAACACGAGGATCACAAATTTCGTGTCAAAGCAGGCTGGATGCTGAATATTGATGGAGATTCGGAAATTGTGACACCGGTGCTTTTAATTTGGGAATGCTGATTCAGATTTCGTTCAAAAGCCAATAAAGCTAGGATTTCAGTACTTCGTACATTGATGGAAATCGTATACTGTGCAAATATAAAATACAACCTAGAAGCAAGGCTGTAATTAAGTTTGTCTAAAACATCTTCCAAAATTAATTAATCCCTCGTAAGGGTAGGCACCTACTCAATTATTTTCAGGCTTAGGTAATGTGTAAGTGTACTCTCAATAATTAATTACTTGATCAAAAGGATACCTACTACAGCGAACTACAATAGTACATAGTTACATACTGCAGAATACTTGATGGCCTGTTAAGTATACCTAAACCTAAAATATTAGTTGTGCAACATTTTCTTCAATCTATGAGATATGTAGGTATACTGACAATTATATTAGCCTGAATGGCTTCCAGAAAAGGATGGTACCATCCGTGCCGCTTTTTTGCAAGACTTGGCGGGAGCACTACCGTGCCTCCAGATTCTCTGGAGTTTTTAAAGCTCTACTCTCCACAGTCTTGTTTGGATACTAAGTATTTTGGCTAAAATGTAGTGCACAGCTCCCGCGTCTGGTGTCAGATAAAATCTGAAGTGAAAACGAGCGCTCCTTTGCAGCAACGCCGTGTTTTAACTACCTGACTAGATGTACTTAGACGGTATTTTGTACCGTGTTGCACTTACCAAATTGGTAGAACGTAGCTTTTTTTAAGTCGAATTTATCTTCTACGGCAAATACGTCTACTAACATGGTAAAAAATACAGAGCAGAAAATAATTTGTCGTTCGTATCCAAATTACATAATGAATCTATTTATAAATAAATCTATTTCAATTCAATTAACCCTATAAAATAATGAACTAATAGCATAAATGGAAATATTAATCCCAACACAACAGTATTAAAGCGGGTGCGATACAATGATAACTTGCTTGGCCACATAAAGAGCTATCGCAGTGGAAAATCAGTGTACAGTGGTGAAATGTTCTCGTAATTCTGCGAAATGATCGCTTCGATGTGCGAAATAGGTGCTGATTGCAGTCGTGGATCGCTCCATCACTGGCATTATACTGAACACTCGTGTTCCTATTGATTTTGCTGACACTCATAATACCATGTTTAGAGTGAGTGTTATTAGACCTATCTCCTGTTGTTCTTGTTTACTGACCGTTATTTTAATTGGAAGCGAAGCTTAGCTAGACATTATCCTATACAGATAGGTTTGAATAGAACTAAACAATAATAAGTTTAGTAATAACCTGATACTACAAGTATGTCATTGTTTAAATACCTTAAGGGAAATTAGGCTTTACGTATATGTAGTAACTGTGATCATATTATGTCATGTAACAAGTAAAAAGTTACATTATTAATTTAAATTTAAAACAGATATTTGATTAATTTGAGAGTCAATGCAGTCATCAGGCAAAATAAACAACAATCATGGGCGATTGTTCAAAAAATACGTGAAATTTTATTGTAACAGCGCGCGAACTTACTGCCGCCAGGATATTTGCGACGTAAAATAAAATAAATACGTCCCGATACCGAGCCGCAAACATTACGCGCGCAATTATAGATAGGGTTGGCTCATACAACAGTGATAAACATACATTATATTATTATTATATCTACTATTCTATTGCTATTTATGATGAACATTTACCTACGTACTAGATCCCAATTTATAGGTACTACGAAAACAAAACTGGATTCAACAAATAATCTTGAAAAGCAAAAATGAAGTTGGCAGTAATGTACTCTATATTAAACTACCTTCTTGTAAAACTTTACAGTATTTTTGTGCATCAAAGAACTAATTAAGTGTAAAAATTAGAAAAGCTTCAGCGTCTGTATAATCCGAGGAAAGATTTTCATTTTGTAAAAGAAAAAGTTGCTACTTAAGAAAAGGTTTTTATAACGTCTAAAGCTAAGGATCTATGGACCGTAATAGAATAGTTAAAGAGTGTTGCTACACACATACGTAGCTACTTACACAAACATTTTCATAAAGATAAAATATACCGACAAACTCTCTGATTTATTGTAGCATAAATATAGGTAAAAGGGTACTTTATCTTTGTCATATTTTGGTATAATGTTTTGGTTGGCTCGGGACGAACTGATATGTTGGTCAAAGTACTTGTAATCAAAATAAATGTTTTTTTGTGAATATTGAAAATAGCCTTGACTGAAAGTCTGGGATGGGTTCTTTAGTTTGTATAAAAACATGGTTGGTATAGATACGAGTTTTTGGTTATTGTGTCATCCTTACATGTAGATCGGAGTATGTAACAAAATTATTGATATTTCTGTGCGTATATATTCGGTTTAATTAAACGAGGCGTCGTAAAAGCAAATAGTGTCGTTTATTAGCAAATAAACCTTCTCTTCCATTATGATCGCGCGGTACTTGCGTATATATTTATTTGTCTGATTTACTTATGAACAGAGGAAAAAAGGATAAGAATACTTCACTCGGATAAGAGAATTCTTTTTTGTTATGAGTTTCTTTTAATTTATCCTGGAAATAGAATTTACTGGACAATTTAATTATTGTATGGGACTTTGAAACTACTATCAATATAATTTATTAACAGTATTATACTAGAGCACTATTTTTATCTTGTCTAGGTCGTAAACAGCGGTGGCACAGCCATCATCAACTGCACATGGGGAGGGTGGCCTGCCCCTCGCTTGGAGTGGCTGCACAATGGAGTGCCACTCGGAGCTGGGGTTGCTGGGGGCAGAGTCAGGGTGCAGAACAATGGGGAGCAGCTGATAATCTCCTCAGTGCACAGGGCTGACAAGGGAGTGTACCAGTGCATGGCTAGGAATGAGAGGGATTCCGCTCAAGCTAGCGCTGAGCTGAGGTTAGGAGGTGAGTAACAATAATTCACTCAGTTTTGCGTTAATTATTAAATAAAACATACAAGACTATAGAGTATATAGCAATTAAACTGTAATTGAGACTGAGTTTCTTGCTCATTATTCTGTTTACAAATCCACTACGAATGAAATGAGAAGCTAGCTAATGGACTGAATCATAAATTCATTTACTCATTAAGTATTGGTGTTTGTTTATGGATCATCGAATAAATGCTTTTTTTTTCTACCCAGACACGGCCCCAGAACTCCAGTACACATTTATAGAACAGGTGCTAAGACCTGGACAGGTTGTGACACTTAAATGCTCCGCCGCTGGTTCACCTCCACCTCACTTCACCTGGATGTTGGATGGCCAGCCGCTGAACACCATGGCTAGAGGACACAGGTATGTGGAACAATTTAGAACATGCTTCCATTTTAATGAGCTAGCATTAATCTGCCAAAAGATTTTGAAAATTATCTCGATACAGTAAAGTGGAAAATCGGCTGACAGATTGAAGTAGCTTAAAGTGCAGAGATCTGTTATCCGTATCTACGACCTTCATACAATATACAGATATTATAACAAAATCCTTTTTGGCAGATACAGCGTGGAACAGTTCGCGACCAAAACGAATGATGTCGTCAGCTACTTGAACATCTCAGCCGTTCGGTCGGAAGATGGAGGCCTATACACTTGCAGAGCAGCCAACTCCCTTGGAGAAGTGTCCCACACATCCAGACTCAATATTTATGGTGAGGAATTACTCCCTATACTTTTGAACAGTGTTAGACTATGACAAAATAGGACGTTTTATGTAACGGATGCCGCATTGCAGGTCCACCATACGTGAGATCCATAGGTCCAATCCGAGCAGTAGCTGGACGAGAGCTGGTTCTGTATTGCCCTTACTCTGGCTATCCAATCAGGTAAGAAGATAAACAACAATCTGAAATCTCATCACCGTCGAATGGTTTTTCTTTTTTCATCACTTTTCCTTATGCAGCTCAGTGAAATGGGAGCGAGATGGCAGCCCAGTAGAATGGGACAGCAGTATCGATGGTGCCCTCAAAGTATCTCGAGTCGAGCCCTCATATGCAGGAGCTTATACCTGTGCAGTCATGGGCCCACACGGAGAGATAGCCAGACGAGAATTGCAGCTTGTTGTTAGCAGTGAGTATCTAAATCACTAAAACCTCTACTGAATCGCATTTTAAAGGATATTTGATATTACCATAATGAATTTGTCCTAGATCCTCCAGAAATAGAGCCATTCTCTTTTTCTGCCAACTTGCAAGAAGGCAAGCGTGCACAAGTCAGCTGCAGCGTGACGTCAGGAGACATGCCCGTTCACTTCACGTGGCTCAAGGACAACGCACCCATTCCTTCTAGCTTACAGGTTGGTAAAAAAAAAGAGTATAGAGAGATACCTTCAAGTTTTTGTTAAAAATCCAGGCGGGTTCTTAACAAGTTACAATATTCGGTTCACTTCGATCTGCAACAAATTATCTGTTTAATAACTTATGTACCTAAGCAAATCTTCAAAGCCTGGCCTGGTTGTGTAGGTGGAAGAACGGGGTGCTGATTTTTTCAGCAACCTCGTATTCAAAGAGGTGTTCGCCCGGCACAGCGGGTTGTACACTTGCGTGGCCTCCAATACCGCGGCCAAGGTTAACTATACCGCCGAACTGGTGGTCAAAGGTAACCGCCATGTCAATATGCACCAGAGCACCAAGCACCGTCATGATGTCCATGTGATGTGGAAGCGCGGGGGCGGGTGGAGTCTATATATAGCTCGAGATTTTACTTGACTACAAGTCATTATTGAATGTGATTCGAATTCGGATTTAGATTCTTCTATTCTCGAGGGTTATACTCGTAATTTAGAAAAAATATTTAGACCTTAAATAAGTACCTACTCATCTTACTTTATTCTTGGCAGTAGTCACGTAACTTAATTAGACGAGAACAAGAGGACTTCATTTAGCGATCTTAATAATTTACATACTAATGAAAATAAACTAAAAAGTTGCTTTTTAATAGGGACCTATGACTTAAAATAGAGTTTATCATCACTATAACTTGAACAATGTGTTGATATAAAAGCTTTGTTGTATAGTCAACAAATACGAGTAGGTACTCCACCGCCGCGCCGCGCTGCCATCATCAAAGAGGCTAATCACGCTTGCACAGAGCACCGAGTTGTCATTATTTTGTCTATATTGTATGCTGGTTACTTTGCAGGATCACAATATTGCCACGACGAGTAGTTCCCTTGTTCAAACAAGTGCACATAACGATGGCTTTATTCATTTTCTACTGCACTTCGTTCCACGTCATTTCACGAGCATTTTAAAAAGAATATTAACGTTGCATTTATGAAACTTAGCATTTCATTCCGCGCAGATTGAATAAAACCATCGGAAATAAATGCACTTATAAAAGCACTTTACTCACAGCGCACATTTATTTCTCGGTAAACGTTTTATCATTAAACAGTATAAATTATTGTACATTTTTGTTTTGCACAGCGTTGGATTTCAGATGGCTTATGAAAACGGTAAATTTATTTATAAGTATCTCCACTTTGGACGTCTTCGATTCAAAGTTATTTAACTTTATGCATTTAATTATATCAGAATCTGTTCTGAGTATGTCTTCGTAAAATTCGTAATGAGCTACCTCATCGATATGTATTTGTAACAGAGGTAATCAGCCTGTCACTAGGTTAAACAGAAATAAGTTTAGTAATATTTCAAGTCAACCTATCGCCGTAATTGTTGTTGTTGAAAACTATAAAAGCCAGGTACTTTTTTATTCATTTACTTGACAAACGATGTCTTTTAAATAAATTACTATTAATGTATTATAAATTATTAGGTATAATGTTACTGTATACCGTTTCCCTTTATGATAATAATTGACAAAATAATTATTACCTAAGGTAATTTGAAAACTATCTTTAGTAAGTAAATACTAGAACAAACACATGATTATGAAATTCAGAAAAGATTATTAGGTAAATATAACGTTTAATATTCGAAGAATGTGCCTTGATTAAGTTATCAGATTTCTTAACTGAATTAAAATAGGTAGGTAACTCTTATGTAACTTTTATATTCATAACAATATTTTGCTGCTGAAGGAAAGGTAAAAATTGTATAAAATGCAAATAACTGAAGAAAGCACTCTGCAGACGGTGCGATATTATTTAACTCTATTCTTATGTCTCAAAAGTTTTCACCAGCATGTTAGGAATACGACGTGAACATAGCTTTTTTAGCGCTGTATTAAATTACTTTTTTAGGGTTCCGTAGCCAAATGGCAAAAAACGGAACCCTTATTAGGTAAATATCATGTCTGTCCGTCCGTATGTCACAGCCATTTATTTCCGAAACTGTTGGGCCTATATAATTGAAACTTTGTACGATTATGTATTTTGATAACCGCTAATCGAATTTTGAATAAAAATTAATAAATTTAAAAATTAAAGGGGGGCACTCCATACATGGAACTGATTAAAAAAAATATTTTTTTCATCTAACATATCCGTGATGGGTGTCTGTGGATAGGTCTTTAAAAAAGATATTAAGATTCCTAAAACCACTTTTCGTCAAAATCAATCGTTTGAAAGTTAGACGCTTCCAAAGTGGAAAAATGAGTGTCCCCCCCCCTCTAACTTTTAAAATAAGAGAGTGAGAAAACTGAAAAAAATATATGCTGCAGATTTCAATAGAAACTAACAACGAAAATTGGTTTGAACGAGATATCATTTTTAGTTTTTTAGAAATAAAACATTTTCAAAAACCGCAAATATAACTTTGTCGTTCATACAAACACTACCAAGTTATTTTACAACTTTCATATTATGCTTGCTTGCTGTGTTGAATTTGGCTTTTTAAAATTCTATGTAAAAAATACAAACCGTCGTATTAAATAAGCACATATTATCAAAGTGTTGCAGCGTCTGCAGAGTAGCTCGGATAGGTTTAATATAATAACTCTCTGTAGTCTTACCTACTGACAACCAATTTTAAAAGTAATGTTAATTCTGTATTGAATTCAGAAGTAAAAGAAAGTTGACTTACTTGCACGCTGCAGTCTCCCCTAAGTGGGTGGTGGAACCTAAGGATGAGGCAGTGCTGGCTGGTGAACCGTTGGCCTTGCATTGTCAGACCACGGGCTCACCTGCGCCACAAGTCACGTGGCTGAAGCAGAGAGGTAGGTTAAAAAATCTAGCATAATCTCCCAGGTATTCCACTAGACTGATACCTATTTGTTAGCCAAGCCAATTAATGGACGGCCAATGTTCTTTTGGGGATTTGTGGTTTGGGGATTGAAGATTTGGATATTTTATAAAAACATTAATGAATCCCCATTTCTTCTATTTGATATTCAAGTTCTACCTTGTTTCCAGGGTCATCAACAGACTATGTTCCTCTAATAAACCTGGGCGGCAGGTTTCAGTTCCTATCAAACGGAACACTCTGGATAGAGTCAGCTCTCCCCTACGACGAGGGGAACTACATGTGCAAGTCTGAGAATGGTGTCGGATCTGCACTTACCAAAACCATATTCGTTTCTGTCAATGGTAAGTTTTAACGTACCTCTATATTTTCCTTCTTGATTTCTTCTTACTATCCTTTACATTATCTCAAGCATTATTGATATTTCTTCTACAGAACCTGCGAGGTTTGAACTGACGTCCCACAACATGACAGCACGGCGAGACGCGCCTGCGACACTAGTGTGCGACGTGCGCGGAGACAGCCCCATCAGAGTGACGTGGGCACACAACATGAACCACTTAGATCTTAATACATATAGGTAAGATCATTATTTCTCTGTAGCATACGTCTACAATCAACAAGACAAAAGGCGCTAAAAAGGCAAAACATTTGCTTCAACCATACGAATCGGACTTTCGGTTAACATAGTTTCTTGTTAATTGATTTGTAAGATAATTATTTCAGGCTAAGCATCTCAGAAGCAAAGACTGATAGTGGTTTAAGATCCCAGTTATACATCAGCCGGGCGGACCGGCAGGACTCCGGAGTGTACAAGTGTCAAGCTGTTAACGCGTACGGTCACAGTGACCATTACATTTATCTTTCCGTCCAAGGTCAGTTCAACACCAACAATTTACAATTTCTTGAACATTTATTCTTCCGTTATTCTCACCTTTGTTCTGTCCTCAGAAAAACCCGATACTCCCCACTCTCTATCTGTAACGGAGATACTAAGCCGAGCTGTCCGCCTGTCCTGGAGTCAAGGCTTCGACGGCAACTCTCCCCTCGTGGGCTATACGTTGCAGTACTGCGCGCTATCAGCTCAGGGAGCTATCAGGGTCAACCAGTGGGATGCCGCAGTTACACTTAACGTCTCCGTCCATGGGATCGCACACTCGCACGTCACGTAAGTTGAAAAATAGAAGTATGGTGTCTCGTACTTTCTAGAAGACCACAAATGATACTAGTCTTTACGTCATTGGTATAACATCTTCTATTTACGATTTACGTAACAAACCATTGTGAAACTTCACAGTCTTACCAAGAAAGGTGATATACATTACGAAGCACTGCTGGGCAGCCTCAAGCCGCATACCGCGTACATGATCCGGATAGCTGCCATCAACCAAATCGATAGGAGTGCGTACACCGACCCAGTTGTGGTGAAGACACAGGAAGAAGGTACTATAAAAGTTTGCCAAGAAAAGGCAAATATTTCCGCAATTTGTGTAAAAGAGGTATTAACATTAATTATCTCCATTCCACAGCTCCTTCAGAAGCACCAACCAACGTGCACGTGACACCTGGTGGACCAGGGGAGTTACACGTGTCATGGCGGCCACCTCCGCGGGACGCCTGGCATGGAGAGCTGCTGGGCTACTCCGTCACCTGTGTGGAGCTCAGTCCTGCTTCACCAGCGCTCAGGAATTCTACAAGGTCTTTACTTAAATTACATAGTACACAGAAGATATATCTTAGTTAATGCACAATAGAAATAGTATCTACCGACACAAATTATTACATATTTTTTTTTTACAGAACGCTAACAGTGAACGGGTGGTCGGCTACTGAGCTGAGTTTATCTGCACTGCGCAAGTTCACGAGATATGAAGTGCGCGTGAGAGCATTCAATGGCGTCGCGGCCGGACCTGCGTCTGCGCCAGTGTCTGCTACAACTTTGGAAGGAGGTAAACTTAGAAAAATAGACTTAAATGATTATTATTTTAAAGCAAGACCCTTTGTTATTTTAATTATTTAAATAAGTTACTGTGAACTTTACTCATTAAAAATTAAATTCCAGTACCAGAATCACCACCTACAAGAGTGTCCTGCTCAGCTCTATCGTCTTCCAGTATGAAAGTGTCATGGAACCCGCCACCGATTGGACAACATGGCGGCCTAATCCAAGGCTACAAAGTTATCTACTCTCCACTAACGACAGATCATGGTACACTCACGTTTTTAATTTGTCCATATATTAAAATATCATCTGATTGTATTAGTTGCAGACATTTCAAGACCTTCAGACGCAGTTAACAGAAATGCCATTTACTTTTCAGTGGACGTTGGCGAAATCAAACGCGTGACAACAACAGACACATACTTGCACACTCTACGTAAATATTCCAATTATTCCATACAAGTTCTCGCCTTCACAAATGCTGGAGACGGCAAAAGAAGTCTACCGGTCTACTGCATGACGGAGGAAGATGGTAAGCCACGTTTAAATTAAAGTTAAAGAAGGAATATGACACTCTTTATGAACAAAGAATTGATTTGCAGGTAACGTAAAATGTATTAAAATTCTTTGGTCTTTGCGTTCACAGTTCCTTCAGCACCTGAGAAGATCAAAGCACTAGCGTTCTCCAGTGACTCTGTGCTGGTCAGCTGGTTGCCCCCAGTTCATCCGAATGGTGTCATATCGCATTACACCGTGTATTATAGAGAAGCAGGACGGTAAATAATAATATTTTATCTCATGATGGAATATTTTTATGCTTATGGGCATTTTCATGTATTTATATATTGTATTCATTGCAGTTTGGGCAAGCACTCAAGTTTCACAGTACCCGCAGATAAGAAAACCGATACAGAACTAATGTTCCAAGTTCGAAACTTAATGGAAAACCAGTTGTACGAATTCTGGGTGTCAGCTACCACGGGTTCTGGAGAGGGAGAGTCCACACTTGTGGTTGGACAAGGACCTAGTGCTAGAAGTAAGTAATAACACCAACACTGGAGATTAAAAGATAGAGATTTTCCTCTTGCTTACAATAAGCTTGATCTCAGAATTGTTGTTAGTAGAAAGGCTGTCCTACATTTAAAGAAAAAACAACAATGAATGATGTGGTATGCCTCCAGTACCGGCGCGCATCGCGTCGTTCGGTCGCTGGGTGTGGGTGGGCGCGGGCCGCAGCGTGCTGCTGGCTTGCACGTGCGTGGGGGCGCCCGCGCCGCGCTCCCGCTGGGCACACGCGCGCCTGCCCGTCACGCACCACCAGTACTACCAGGTCACGCATCGAGGACATCTGCATATACGAGGTAACATCAACCAACAAAAAGCGGAACCCCTACTCGAAGTACAAATCCTCGCTTTTTAGTGTGTATTTCTCATACACAGTATACACATTGACATTTTAGTGTGTATTTCTCATACACAGTATACACATTGACATTTTAGTGTGTATTTCTCATACACAGTATACACACTAAAAAGCGAGGATTTACTAGACTCATAAAATGGGAATATTTGCGGCATAATTATAACTTTTTCCACAATTTCACTTACAGAAGTAAATGAGCAATCGTCGGGGAACTTCACATGCACAGCAAGCAACACGATTGGAGAAGACACGATAGTGTACGTGGTGGTGGCCATCATGCCACCTGCAGCGCCTACGCTCTCCCTACAGTACACCACCACTTCCAGCATCAAACTGCATTGGCAGCTACCTGGGGATACTACAGAACCTATATTAGGTACGATATCTAGAAACTAGTAGACCCATTAATGATGGAGACAACTGATTATTTCCGTCAATACACTACACTTCACTTTTTGAACCATAGGCCGCATCATCACTTACCATCAGGTGAGATAGCGGCCAAACGTCGACCCATTAAATGTAAAAAAAAAGAAAAGCAGAAACCTTCTCTCATGACAAACAGATTTATTTTTGTCTTTATTCTGTGGTGAATTACGTATTTAACGCGATCAACGTTTGATGCTTCTCAGGTTTTCTCCTCCACTACAAGCAAGCCTCAGACAGTGAATGGCATACAGTAGACCTGTCTCCTGAAGTCAACTCCTACACAATGGACATGCTCAAGTGCGGTTCTACGTACAATGCAAAGATACAAGCTCGGAACAGGATATCTATAGGACCACCCAGTGATATACTGACTGCCACTACAAGAGGAGGACGTAAGTCAACATTCTTAAATAGAACTCTAGCAATACTGGAAGCAAATATTTTAAAGAACATGAGGAAACCTATAGTAGAGTGAATTAATCTTTGGGTTTTTTCTGTTTCAGGTCCCAAACCGCCAAAGCCAGAAGACCATGTACACATGAACTCAACAGCAATAAAGATAAACTTCTACGCGTGGCGAGATGGTGGCTGTCCCATATTAGGATTTAGGGTGTCGTACCGGAGAGCTGGATCAGAACATTGGATCAAGGTAATGCTATATGAGATTTTTTTAAATAGATTAAAGGATTGATGATTAAGTGTGCTACTTTTGATGTAACTTGAGTTATTTTCGTCTATGCATTCGGTTCGCTTAAGCTTGGAGCCTGATATACAAATGTATTATCGTAGGTTGGCGACGGGTTAAGCTCAGCAAGTCATGTAGTGGCTGAACTTACGCCAGCTACTTGGTACGAGCTGGCAGTGGAAGCGTACAGCGACGCGGGCATGGAGCGGGTCACCCTCAATGCAGATACCCACACTCTTGCAGGAGGTAACAGATTCATTGATTTTAACAGGTCTTCAGATGTGATTTTTATCTAGCGCCAACACCAATGCATATGCTAAAGAGTGTAATCGATATTGTATTTTTTGAAATAATAGGTATGAGGTAGACTAATATCCTATTCCATTTTTCCAGGTCGAATCCCCCCAATGAAGCCCTCATCCCCGCTATCGGGCGCGTCCCGGCCTGCGTCGATGCGCACGGTGCTGGTGTCATGTGTCGCCAGTGGCGTGGTCATAGTCGTCACTCTCGCCGCTATCGTGTGTCTCGTGCATGGGAAGAAGAAGTAAGATCTAAGAATCAAGATCATTGGTCATTTGTTTTATTGAAATTATGGGTGTTATAGTGAAATTTTGTCAACAAAATATTGACGACACCATAATCCGTTCATTAGACTTACGAGTTTAATTTAGAGAGAGTGTGCCTAGATCTATCTGTCAAGTGGTTAAGCGCTACTGTCGATCGATATTTTTGTTCCATAATTCCACATTGAACACAATAAATATGAAAAAAAAAACATAAGAAAAGATATGGCTTCTCTTAAGTCCCTATATCATTACTTGGTTGGTTTCAGATTCTTCTGCATTTCAAGCGATCATTACATGAGAGACGACAGAAAACTAAGTGAAAGCAATGAAGCGGAAAGAGAAAAGTTAAGAGAAGGACAAAAGTTATATTCGTCTTCCTCTATCAATGGAAACGAAAAATCTAATGACGACTCCTCAGGTGAGTTTTCAAAATAAACCTTGGTATTTAACACGGTCAAAGTAATAATATTAAAACTTAAAATTGATACTTACTGATTTTATTATTTAGCGGAGTTATACGAAATAAGTCCTTACGCGACGTTCGGCGTGTCAGCGGCGCACTCGCTGCAGTTCCGAACGCTCGCGAGGCGCGAAGACGACGCCGCGCCGCCGCACCGACGACGACATCGCGCCTGCGATCATTACAGATACGGTAAACTCTAGTTTTAATAATTACGTTAATTATAACTTTTATGGTCCATAATATTGAAGTTAATACAAACTTTACAATTTACAATGCCAAAAGTTTAGTAGTAGGTACACAAATGTCGTACAACATTGATGTATAAAACTTTCTAATCTAACTTGACAAAACTTTAGATATTGAAATATCTATTGTACAAAAACTAATGTTACATTTCATTTTCAAATTCGTTACTTTTGGCGGTAAAAACCTGTGACATTTATATTATTTAAAAAAATATTCTAAATAGTGTTGTTACACAACACCTTACTAATTTAAATAGTATTTTTTTTATTGTGTTTTATTTATTTTGAATATAAATTATCAATGGATGTGCTAAACTGTTATCTCATAAGTATAATACTCACATAAATTAGCCAAACCTCAGCATGGTTTGGACGTATGATTATTGTACCAACAGATGAATCGAGTCTATCTAAATGCTCGACAGTGGAGGCACGGCATCGTATGCGCGCCGCATGCGCCAGCGCAGGGGGTGGCGCCCCCTCCAATAACTGGAGGGATACACACACGGACTCTGATGACAATAGCGATAGTGCTGCCAATACTACAACTAAGGGTAAATTTATTGTACTTTTTTATTTTGTGACCGTGCAATAATGTTCTTTTTAGGATTTTCCAAAAAAATATATAGTTCCTAAAACTTTAATAGTACTTGCAGTATTTAAATAGTACAAAACCAAAGAAATATTACAGAATTAAAGTTTTACCTATTTTGGGCTTTACATTTTACACAATGGCATTACATGCTATAATGTACCTCTGTTTGGGGATTAAAGGCGTGACGATATGTATGTATGTATGGATTTTTGTTACTGACCAGGTTCTGGCACGTCACCCTGCAACAGTGCGTACGGCAGTGGCAGGCGAAGCGCCCGCACGACCAGCAGGTAGAACTCAGGTACCTCCCCCGCTCACTCCTCACCACTCGCCGCTCACCGCTCACCTTGTCCATGCACCTCCATTCTTTTTTAATTATTACCGTTATTTTATTAGTTTAGTTTGCAAAGTAAAACATTTGCTAATTATTTTATAACTGCGGTAGGGAGGTATTACGTTTCACGTAAAGCGGTAGTCATTACTGTTTTATTTAACTCTGTTTATATTGGGAAAATAAGTTTGTTTTGTTAATTTATTTTCATATCCATAGACATTCATTTTATATTAAGCGTTTATTTTACTGGCACCAGAACTACCCAACATGAAGCTTACAACTAACCGGCTTTGCTACAAACTTAGATACCTAACAATTCTAATATATTTTTTGTAAAGTAATCTATTAGCAGTAATGAAGTAAATTATCTTTGACAGTGGAGGCCCGAACGGCAGCGACGGCCTCTCGGGGAGCTTCGCCCCGGTCCCCGCTGATATATCTTCTTTAATTGACAAGTAAGAATATAATATTATACATTTTCAAGTGATACCAAGTAAAATGAGATTGAAGTTTATCTCATAGCGAAAACTATACCACCAGCTACCAACCACCACATTTACATCTAAATAAAACATTATTAATTTCAGATAGACAATATTTGCTTATTAACTGATATTTTATCGTCTTCTGTCCACAGATATCAGCAGAGAAAAGAACAAGAACGGCGAGAATGTACAATCCATGTGTAACATTAGTGTTTTTAAATAATTTTCTAATTGAAAGTCCATTCACACCTAGTGAAATTTAATTACCTACTATTTAATGAAGAGGACATTTTCTATATTGAATTGTGCGATTGGAAATACTATTCAATTGAATAACTAAGGAAAAATTAATCGACTCGTTTGCCGTCAATTGTTTGTAAAAAGGGCTTAATTCATGTATGTGATTATGTCACAAACTGTGACACCCCATTATCTTAATGTTAAATTGTTAACTAAATTATTTATGACAATGTGATTTTATTTAACACTGTTAATCTGTGACAGTTTAGATTTATAAATGGCATCTAATGAATTGTAAATATTAGCAGATGATAAGTCTAACGAAAATTATTACTCGTTTGCTGTGAGATTTATTACAATTTACAAATAAATCATCGTGGAAAAGTAATTGCTGTCCATATAGAAACAAGATAAGCATTAAAGAAAAAGTATATTATTATGAATGTGCTTAAAATAATCTCACAGCAAAATCTATGGAAAATGTCATATGCGCATCTGAGGTTTTTCTAAATTCTTAAAAAAAATATTTACGCATGGCGTGTAAAATCAGATGCACATAAAATATTTTGAAATTATAATAAACTTAAAATAAATTTATGAAATTATGTAGACCTTAAGTAATGTTAATGGCTGTTCCAAACTGCAAAAGATACATATCATTAAAATAGACTGCCAGTATTTAAGTAATTCGTAATTCTTTTTACTATATTGTTGATTAATATAGTTGATAGGTATTAATTATACACTATTGTATAAAAATCTTTCTATATACATGTTGTGTAATAATAAAATTATTGATATTAGTGCGGAAGAAAGAAATAAAGATGTGTGTTGTGGTATGACATTTTATTTTCATTTTCCCAATAGTAGGTAATAATTAGCTTAATTAGATAAATATAAAAAGTTATGGGTACCTACCTACGCCTACCTACCTACCCAGCCTACCCAGGTACCTATGTAAAGCATGTCGTGTTTGGTCTGTCATGCGCTCGTAACTTAAAATACACTAAACAGCCTTATTAGCCTATTAATAGTGTTGGGTTGGATGATAATTCAGTTGCAATGTACGAGGTATTACGAAATGTTGGTTTTAGATACGATACAAACGGTAAGTAGGTACCTATTACAAGGGTGGGTTCCCATGCAATTTATTATATCAGTCAAACCACAGAATAATAAGTACAAGTAGTCAAACTATCAATAATTCGTGTGACCAGGAAATAGGGCCCAAAATCCTATTCTCGGCAGTCACGTGTGTTGTAGACCTTTTATAAACCATGGAAAACGTTAATGCCAAACACTAAGGCCAGCCGTACACGGACTGCTTCAAGCAGTTATAACCGACTGCTTGAAGCCGCGACTGCGCGATGAACTATAGCCATTCATTCGCTGCCGTACACACGACTGCTCGAGCAGTCGCGACCGCTTCAAGCCGTCAACAGCTTCAAGCAGTCGACGCCGACCGCTCAAGCAGTCCGTGTACGGCCGCCCTAAGGCTTGAAACAAAACAAAATATTATCAAAATATGTTGAAAAACTTAACCCTCCTTCTGGCGCATTCGGGGAAAAACGCATAATATGTAGTTGTGCATTTTCAAGTATCTGAATTCTTTACAGAAATATTTCGCTCAGTTAAATTTGAAAACAAGCGCCATCTACCAGAACTCTCTATAACTAATGATGGTTTAAGAAAACTAGAAGAACACATTCCATAATATCAGTCCCAGCTAGCATGGACTTATAGAACCATTCCAAGCATTAATAGCAGATGTAAATTAACTAGCTGCTAAGCTACGTAACATTAAAATGATTAAACTTTTGATTATTTAGTTCGATTTAATTCAATTCAACTCAGTGTTTGGTAATTTCAAAAAAACTATTTTGTAACGTTATAGTCACGAAAATCTGTTAAAACAATATTACTTCGCATTTTTAATATTGGTTACATAAAAATACAATCAGTTTACTACAAGCAATCGATTTTACTAAATTCAAAAGTCGACTAATCGATATAGTGTCTTAGTATGATTGATAAGACAGCCAGGCGAGGGTGGAACGCGCACATCACTAGTATGTACTTAGCGAGCATAGGAAGTGGTGTCGTCCGTCGTCAATTTTCCAAGAAAATATTTGTTATTGTACTGGAATAAAGTAATTTTTCAATGAAAACCTTCTAACCACTACGAATTAGTAACTTAATTTTATTGAATATTTAATACTTGTCACTCGGTCGTAGTATATCCGTCGTATTTCAATTGTTTTGATGCCGTTCACCTATATTGATTTATCGTATGCCAGTGACCTGTTTTTAGTATTTGTAATGTATAACTCATAAATAATTAATTTATCATCATTAGAAGCAACAGTAGGGCTAATTAGAAATGAAGTTTTGATTAGAAATTCTTCGCAAGAAAGCGTGATGTGGTGGAAGTCAGTGATACTGGCAAGGGTCCGTAATTTTTTTATGTGATATCGAGTTTTATATTATTTGGAACGTTCCAAAAGTTTTTATATCGTTATGGTGTGTATGTTCTACAATGATGACGCCTATTGAGGAGAAGAAAGATGAAAAGGTAAGCAGAATTGAAATATTTAAAATTTCACTTTTATTCGATTTTCGACATTATTTATGACAGGATTTTGGTTCCAGTCCCTACAGCCGTCTACTAAAAATTCAAGAAAGCTAAAATAAATTAGTATGATCTAAATCAAACACTGTCTAGTCATTTTCCAATAAAAGCTTAGGTAATTAAAGTCTCACTCATTTCACAATTAATAATTTTTAACACAGGATATTAATTTTAAGGTGTAAAATCTAAACATCATGTTAAAATTAGTTATAGTGATATTAATTAGTAATATTAATTCTACAAATTATTGAACAAACTAGTTGAAAAGAGTTAGAGGAATAAATCATAAACCTACCTATGTCCTTACAAATTAAAATCACTTATTTTACTCGGTCATTTTTATTCATCTTACAACCACAGCACAGTTCATGGATCTAATGACTAGTAATTGATAAATAAAAATATTCATTACTATGACACAAGATGTGTAAGGAACAACCTATTGGGAGAGTTAGTAACTATTTTGTCTCATAGAAAATTGAAATATAATATAATGATCTGCTCAACTCGTGTGCGGGGAGGTAGAAACTACAGTTTGAATTGTAACATTTTTAAGTGTTTCTCATATTGCCAATATGCTATTTATTTGTCATCGTCCTGTTGATCAGCGTGATGGCCTATACAACACAAATAATTTATTTTCAAATCGAATCAGTGGTCCCGGAGATTAGTTATCACATTAAAAAATAAACAACTCTTCAGCTTTATATAATATGTAGTTACAAGCTAATGACTCAAAAAAATACTTCTCTCGAAATTGTATGATAAATGAAAAGTCATGGTGTATGCTATATTATAACTACTTGTATACTTTATTAAGTGCTGACCCTAATTAGTTATCACCATTTCAAAAATAGTGTTCAGCCAAATAACTGCCTAGTTACTTACAATCAATAAATTCATGTGCCTTCTACGTGGATAATTTGTGAGACCAGTGGCTAATGTTTGCCTGGCTAAAATATTAACTGTCTAATTGATTACTAATTAGATAGGTACTTTCCTTGTTTGTCAACTTAACAATAGATTCATTATGGTGGCATGTCATTCAAAGCTATAATATTTATTTGCATAGAAATTGTTTTATTGTTATCCAATGTTCAATGGGTAAATTAAGTGTGAATGACAATATGTCTCCGTGATTTAAAATTTCAAACATCACTCAGTAGTGAGATAACCACCTAACTACCAAGAAATTATTGAATAGCTAACTGTTATAAAATTAGTCTGACAGATCTAACTAACTATCTAGATAAAGTGCAATTAGTTATAACTACTAGTGACTATTTTAAAAGGATCATTTTATTCTATTTTGTTTATTAAGACCACATTAAGTTAAGAATATATCGTTAAGCTGCCATATTATCACTACTTGGATTCCATTTTCATCATTGAATTCTTCGAAATCATTAAACATTTGAGGTCCATCTAAAACATGTCAAGTCCGTCTTTATTTCTTACCATGGCTCCAATTTCCAGATACGTACAGGCATGGTGCAGGTCTCGGACGGCAAGTCCCGCCCGAGGCCGGCGCGGCTGGTACTCACGATGGATGCGGTGACCGTACAGCGCGAGGCCCCTGTGCCTGTGCAGCCGACCAAGGATAAAAATGTGCCACATGCTAGGGTAAGTCATAGTTACAAAAATTTATTTAAAAAGCTGCTAATTAGTTCAGTATTACAAGTTATAGTTAGCTCATGTATGGTCGTTGATCATGCTAGAATGGTAAAACTAATTTTGATAAAACCCAGTAAATATATATTTTTTTAAGTATTTAACACCTGATCTAATAATCCCCTTATAGAACTTATAGTTAATAAGAAATGCATAGGTAAATTATAAAATACAATGCATAACTACCTATGTAGATTTTATTTCACATTTTATTCATTAAAATCTGATAGGCATCACAATATTATACCGCACTAATAAATTTTAATGTTCAACAACCCTCGAAAGGCTGCTATCATTAATTCCCTTGATGTTTTGATTGTATCGACAGCGACTATAAAATATGGCCCATAATTATTGTTTCGGCTGATCAAAATCTAATGTAAGCACAGGCACTTACACCACGAGTTTAATTGAAAAAGCTTTTACGTCCGTATAGTTTACGTGGCTAGTTTTATTTCGTGGCAAGTTTACATAAATCCAACTCATTAACCTTGTGTGGTGGGATTAGTTTGATAGTAAACCCGAGCGTTTGGCATTGTTGTCTGCGTTTAACCAACAATTCGCTATAAAAGCATTTTAAACAAATCAACACAACACGTAAAGTTCACGGCCGTAGTTTTTGCATAGCATGCGGACTAATTCCATAGATTGCTTGTTGATATGGAATGGAGTTTTCATGCGGCAATCACGTGTGCAAGTTGATTAATAGATCATTGATTGATTCAATACTACGAAGGTCATTAACGCAAATGATGTCCAACGTCCAACCATTAGATTCATTCCTGTAAGTGTCTAGGAAATTGTTGAAAGATAAATATCTAGTAACTTATAAAAGTCTGAAGTTTTATTTTTAAAGTCATGTGCTCGATTCATGTCTATTTATATGAAAAGATTGGTCAATGACACTATGTTCTTGTTTAGGTCTTAAATTGCACAATTGGTGTACCAATTCACACCGAATGCCATTGTTAGACTGGCTGATATTGTGTCAATCATCAAGGAGATATTTTTAGGACAGTAGGCAACTGAGAATTGTAAATGAATGCAACAATTAATGTGTATTGTATTGGGACACAATAGTCATGTCCTCCGGCGTGGCAGTACTACAGTTTTGATATAATAGCAGCTAGAGGTGCAACAACTGGGTCACTTCCGACATCATGATAGAGCCATAGGTCACCGATATTACCTCAGGCCTCTACACTTTCAAAATACCTACTTCACAGTTTCATTATGAAATGTTTCAGTCAGGAAACATTCTCGAGTGTTTGTAGAGTCGACGCTACGCTGTAGTGTCGATGAATACACCCATAGCACGGAACATGTGTTTGGTGTAAGATTAATATTAAATTGATTACCACTTTAATGGAATAAAGGCATATTCTGTAACTTCGATGTTCACGTTAGGATGTGCTGTGAGATTATCAGCGCTGATCGCATTAAGGATATTAAAGGGTCGCCAAGCAAACAGAAAATAGTCCTTCAACAAATTACCTAGTTAAAATAATCTAAAATTGACAGACTGCCTCTCGCCTGATACTCGCTTATGAGTGGAGTGTCCTAAATTATACCGCCACACCATCTGAATTCCGTTGATATATTTGCCTTATAACACAGTAGACTGCAAATATCATCAAGATACTAAAACAGTCGTGGGCAGTAGCCGTAACAATTCAAACATAAATCCACGCAGATAATGATTTTTACATGAAGCCGGGAGCAAGCTAATGGGCGGTAGTAGTGAATTATTAAACGCACAATGAAACATTTAGTGCAGGTAGCTGTGGTATCTCCGTGAAGCTAAGCCGACAGACGCGAACTTGAAACCGGGACTGTGTTTAAAATTTCCCATTGTTGATATAATTACATTTCCTCGCTAAAATTAGACGCTTCCATGCTTCTTTTGTACATAACAAATGAAAAACGTAACAAGTTTAACATTTTTAATCTGTGTTTACTTCCGTTTCGTCTGCGGACGTTTTAAAAGTAACGTATTTTTCTCGAACGCAATGTTTACTGAACATTGTGTCGCGCCGCCGGCACTGACATGCAAATCGGCTGAATCCAATTAACTTTTTGACGTTAAACAAATCCGATTAAACATTGTGTTTAACCACGACGCTCAATACACGATAATATGATATTATTTTCTCACTCGTTTGTCAATATTGGATTGTAAGGATATTTACTCTTTAGATTTGATAATTTAAAACTCCTTAATTTCTGATTAACAACTTTATTTCCAGGAGCGAATGGTCCAAATCACACGGCAGAAAGTTGGCGGTTTGGGGCTTAGCATAAAAGGTGGTTCTGAACATAAGCTACCTATCCTCATCTCGAAGATATACAAGGACCAGGCGGCTGACCAGACCGGTCAGCTCTTTGTTGGAGACGCTGTTATTAAAGGTAGGTGTATACAAATAGAAGAGTAATAAAAAGCACTGAGTAGGACTCAATATGAGGTGAAACTACTAGCATGATTACACTAAGTAGATATACCATTCTAGGCTATTTACGTACTATCACAAGGTCTATTCGAAAATCGATAAAATCCTAATAGGTCTCTGGCCGAGCCATCAAACGGAGTCGTACACTGACCTGGTAAATATGTTTACAACGGGTAAACAAAACGAGGTTACAAAGATCGAAATAGTCTAGGTATTGATTTAACGTTAGCTTGCAGGGATATGCCTAGGGATTGACGCGATGTGTTTTAAGACGATACGGACGAATCGCGGAACGTAACTACTAAATAAAAATAGCAAATCGATAATCTTGTAGGAAAAGGAACACAATTTTTTAGACCAGTTGTTTTTAGGTAGTAAATCAGTTTTCAACTGCAACTTTCGACCAAATATGTATATCTATAACTACATGTCCCGGCAAATTTCGTACCGCCTCAAACACGTTGTTCTCACCTTCCCTGAACTTCCACAAATCATTCAAGACTTTTTTATATATTAAACTACGTCTGCTAATATGTTAACAGCCAATAAAATATTCACCACCTTTTGTCTTCATTAATTAAGTTCGTCGGAAAATTGGTTTCGCGGAACAGCAAATAGGTGCAAATATCAACAGGTATTCTACCCGCCGGGTGGATTCTATTGAGGTTTTTCCGTTAGTCCCAATAGATTAAGGTGTTAAGTAGACTAGATAATTATGCTCGAATACTTATATGCTTGGAACAATATTGAGAGATTTCAATTTGGTACTTTTTAGCAAACAAGAGATATAAAAAGAAATTTTACCTAGCCTAGGCAATAAGTTGTAGAAAATATTGACTTATTTCTATTTTAATAAACTCAACATTGCAATAATAAACTCACTATTATTTGGTATGTGAGTCCTTCGCTAAAGTTTGAAACAGATCCATTGTTTACAGTCCACATCTCCCGTCCCCAACACAGCCGTAGATTACAGTTAATTCCTAGAATTAGTTGCAACGCCAGTCCCATCCAATTGCTTAACAAGTTGCAATTAGATGCTACTGGATGCAAATACTACGTTGAGGGAACAATTAAAAGCAATTAAGGAGGTTTCTAGATACTCCTGGGAAGGAGCTGCGGTCGTTTTTAGGCAAAATGTGAGCTTGATTGATTGGCAGTTAGGCAGATAGGATGGGTAATCGAATTTCACGATGATTGACAGTAGTTATTGTTTGTTTAATATTGTATTACTTGTCTGTTCCATATTAATTGATAGGAATCGTAGCTTTGTTTTCAATTCAGTATAAATATTTAATGGAACTGATTTATGAAGATGATTTGATATTTCTGTTTTGATTTTGTATTCGACTGAATCTGTACATGCTATAAATCAAAGTCATCCTCCGCGTCTGTCTTTACCGCTATATTTGTTAGCTAAAATATCAAAAGTGACTGAACAGACTTGATGAGGATTAAGCGTACAATTCGTCAATAATATATAGTATATATATCTAAAGTATGACACAGTGAATAAAGCGACCAATGTTCTCTCATACATGTAGGTCAGCAAGTTCGTCAGTTATCTCATCAGTGTTAGATCAAGAAAAGATGGTTTCATAACTTCATAAGCCACGCCGTTGTGCGTTGTGCAAGAGCTTCATATAATTACCGGGATCAAACGGCCGAGCTACGCTATAAATACAAACACGCTGCTAACTATGCGGAACAATAAAAATTACTCAGTGCAATGTGTATGCGGAATTACTAGTACTCGTATATTGCATATTACAATAGAACAGAAAGTAGAATAGACAATTTAAATTTTTAAATAAGTATATTATTGCGATGTTTTATTGTCAAGGGACTATTAATAAAAAAAAGTTACATAACTGATCGTAAGCAGCTGCTACTTTCGTTATTCCAAATTCTTCTTACTAATGGAATTCTAATTCTAAACCTTCAAGAAACGAGCGTATTCCTTTTTAAAACGCATCGCGCCTGTGTCTCCTCTAGAGTCCATGGGTAGCGCTAATCACTAACCTCGGGTGTTACTTCTGCACGTTTGACCCACATTCCATAAGAAAAACATTTTATATGTGTTATACAAGAAAAATGATCTTAATTGCAGTTAACGGAGAGTACATAACGGCATGCAAGCACGACGATGCAGTGAACATATTGCGGAACGCGGGAGACATAGTGGTGCTCACTGTCAAACACTACAGGGCCGCTACACCTTTTCTGCAGAAACAAGGTGGGAGAAACTATACTGCTTTTTCTACCATAGAATCTAGCTATAATAACATGCTATGTTGGATGGTTAAAATAGATGATAGATAGATGTGGCTAGATTAAACAATGCATTCGAACCACGGACATAACAGCATTTATTTTATCACAAGGCAAAAGTTCTAGCTGTTGTTAGATCCAGACTTTTTCCATAGTAAACAACTCCTCCATTGCGGTACCTTAAGAAAATTTTTAGTACCTTACCTACCTACTATGAGTACTATCAATAAGTAACTTGGACAATAAGTACTTAATGTTTTCATATCGTTATATTGTTCCAGCGGACGGAGCCTCGGACACGGACAGTAGTACGGGCGACGACCACCCGTCGCTACACAACAAGAACGTAGACGCCAACTGCAATACTGAGAAGAACACTGAACAAACCAATGGCGGTTGGCAGGTATGTTTCCAGCTTTTGTGACTAAAACAATCATAATATTGTTATACGATACATTTTGAGGTGTTCATTCCTGTGCTTTGAAATTTGGTAACAGTCGTGCATCTGATATTACTACGATTTCATTAGATCACGGATGAGATTAGAGTAACGTGTATCATCACGCATACGTTGACTAATTAAATCTTCTGCACATCTGGCTAACAATTCGACTGTTATTAATAATTAATCTTAATTTAAAACCTCTGAATCGGTCTTGATTTTTGTCCGAAACTCCGTCCGAAAAAGTAATATCAAACAAATAATGTTGGATTGAGATCTGTCATTGGCTGTAAGACTCAAAAACACAGAAGCATATTGAGTCTCTGCGACTGAAGTAACATAGAATTATTGCAGATGGCAATACAAGTTTGTAATAACATCATTGTTTGTGTATAATTGTCAGAGTGCGTGGGGCGAGTGCGAGGACGTGTTGTCCCGGCCGGGCAGCGCCACGGGCTCCGTGCGCGGCTCGCGCCCGCCCTCCGTCGCCTCCGACATGCCCTGCGACACCAACCGCGAGTGGGTCGACGTTGTTTCTGGTATGCATACCTTTGTAACTGCTAACACTATTTTATCATAATAATCATAGCAATTGGCATCCCAAAGTCCCTGCCTATACCCCCATGGAAGATGTTATAAACGTTTTCAAGTTCTTGATCTTATTATACCATGTATCATAGTTTGATCATCATCTTGAGTGATATTAGGCCATAAGTAACTCAGGATTGCCGCAATGTCTATTTATCATTCCCTCATAATAGCATTACAAGACCCCTGTTTCTTTCATAATTTAGAGAAGAAAAATTCCAGCTTTGGGATTTAATTTTAAAACATTTATTATCATTTTACAGTTCCATTGATGATGGGCTACGTCACAAGATACGTGTTAGGAACAGATAAACTACGACCTGGCGCGTTTGAGGTATGCCTGCTCTGCAGGATCACTCTTCATAACTAACTTCATTATTTACGGCATTATAATAATGTATACCGTTGTATGTTCGTGTGTCCAGGTTCGCGGTGCCCGTCCTCACCTAACAACGGGAGTGATCCATGCAGAAGACCCGGCGGCACTCTCACAGTGGCTCAAAAGTATCTCCGACAACATTGTGGGACTCACTAACCTACAGGTAAGCATTTAGGTCATTAAGAAATTTGCTCTGAAGTCATTTCAGACTGCAGGATTATAATTGATTGTTTACTTTTACAGATGAAGTTGTTCAATCGCCACTTCGGCCCGGGCGAGCGCATCGAGTACATGGGCTGGGTCCACGAGGGAGTAGTCCAGGCTCAGCAGCCCTGGCAGACTTACAGACCCAAGTTCCTCGTACTCAAGGGGACTGATGTTATGCTGTTTGATGTTCCACCCGTGAGTTGTCATTGTACTATTGATAACCGAGACATGAGATAGTATTTCTTTATAAAATCAATATAAATATATAATAAAAATAAAAACTGTTAAAAAACAAAGTCGCATACTAAATTAGATAATGTTTATGCTTTTTACTCTCATCTTGCTTGTGATCATAATGGATTAAGGGCTCTGGTCGAGTCCGAAAGTAATCGAACAAAAAATAAATGATGTTATTGTTTGTTTTAAAATTATAAGTTCAGACATTGTAATATAAAATACTGGTATCTGTGCCAGATGTCGAGTACGGAGCTGGCGAAGTGTCCGGAGAGCCTGAAGGTGTACCAGACGATGTTCCGCACGGTGAAGGAGAGCGAGACGGTGGACTGGCGCCAGCACTGCTTCCTCGTGCAGAGCTCGGCGCCCGGCCCCGCCGGCGCCGCGCCCCCGGGGCCGAGGTACTTCAGCGCAGAGACCAGGCAGGACCTGCTGCGGGTCGAGGCCGCCTGGACCACCAACATCGTCAACTCCGTTATACGGCTCGGGGTCAGTACCTTACTGCTTTTTATTCTACACTTAGAATTAGCTATGGTATACTGTATGTTATTTGTACGCAATATTAGGTTCCTAGTGTCAAAATTAATACAAATGGAGACAAAAAGAAAACAAATATGAAATCAGTGTTTGTTTTTTTGACTTATTAAGAAAAAACTTAAACGTATATTACTTAAATAAAAAAGACTTCACAGTCTGTGAAATCAGCATGCGGTCACGCTTCATTATATGGACCTGTTTTAGTGTGGGTTGTCGACATTTTTTGATGATAGGGAGATTGGACACGAGGTATTGGGTTTCCAGTAACCTGACTCTCAGCGAAACCCAAGCGTTCTTTCACGCCGGTTTTCTGTAAGGCTGTGATACCACTCCGGTCAAACCGATACATTCGTGCCGAAGCATAGCTGTTCCACACTTATTCATGATGTCCCACAAGTTGTGCCGCGCCTGATGTCTGTGGCCCCGCTAGTTGCTGGGCGGCTTGTGCCGTGGGCGCGCGTGTCGCAGCGGTCGGCGCGAGGCCGCGTCGTCCATGCGCCGCTTCAGGTGCGGGTACGGCTGCAGGCACGCCAGGAACGACGGACTGTCCAGTCTGACACATAACAAAACATTCATTTTCTCCAACTAAATTAATCTTGACTTAAATATTCGACACTACATAAACTTACTTATAAATCTCTGTGATCTCGAGCGCGATGATGGTAGCAGTGCGTAGTATACCGGGCGATAGCAAAGCATTCTCACCAAAGAACGCTCCATCTCGTAGATGCGCCACCTACATTACCAGGCCATAAGTGCTGCTGTAAGTACTTATAATGTTTGTGTGGAGGAGAAAAAATTGTGATGTATTCTCACCTCTCTTCCCGTGGCATCCATAACTGCCACAGTTCCTGAAGATATCAAGTGTATGGACTCGCCAGGCTTGTTGAACTCTACTATGATCTGTGAACAGCAATATAATATTGAAAAGAGTTTAAAACACGGAATAATCTTCATAGTTTACACGTTACCAAGTGAAGTACCTGGCCAGGCATGTACAAGACTTGCTTCAAACTGAATATAATGGAGTTGATGAGTGCGACGGGCATGTCCTGGAACATCGGCACGTTCATGACGAGGCGCTGGCAGCAGTGCATGTTGATGTCCTGCCGGATCTGCTCGTTGATCGTGTTCTTGATCGCCTCCTCGTGGAAGAAGTGCTCGTTGAACTTGTAGTTAATAAACAATCTGATCTTTCTCTTCAAATACTTCGGCAACCGCATGAACACCATGTACTCCTCTAATTCTCTGGCCTTGCCACTGAAGCAGTAAGTTTCGAACTGGTGATATATCGCCAGGCGGAGGAGCGCGGAGAAGGCGTACGTGAGGAACAGTAGGCCCAGCAGGCCCATGCCCGACGACAGCAACAGCTCGGGCACGAAGTGCGTGTCCAGCGGGGTGTAGTACCCCGCGCCGATGCACAGCCCGCATACTAAATAAAAGTTCGTGCTGTACTTCTGAAATAATGAATGCTCTGCCTCCTCGTGCTTCATGATGTGAAACCGCTTCAGCCACGCTATGAAAGCGTCAGTCTTTTCATACAGATGATAGCAAAATATTGGTACTTGGTAATGTATGTAAGTCATCCAGTGGAAGAACATGATCAACATCACAAATATCTTCAACGCCACGTAGTTGATGTACGACAGCTGGAACTGACCTATAACGTTTTTCCATTGTGCGTTCAGGGATGTACTTCTGAGGAGCTTAAATAGGAACATGATTGTATGAGTCGGGTACTCGCACTCTTTAAATGGCTCGATTAGCTGTAAAGGTAAACACCCAATGAAATCTGTTATGAAGTTTGTCTTCAGGTAGTGTATCGCTATCATTTTTGGATCTAGGATGATAACTTTGTGTTCGTGTTCGAGATAGCCAGTCACGAACAGGGAGCAAACGTTGAGGAAAGCCAGTGCGTCAGTGAACAAAATGAACGGGTCGTAATAATTCGGACCTGAAAACAATGAAAACATCATTCATTCATCTTATTTATTTTGGAATAGAAAGGAAATTAATGAAAAGTAAATAAGAGCAGTTACATGTGATGAAGACTTGCACGGGCATGTAGAGGAAGACGGCGAATACGAAGAAGAGTTGCATGCAGTCCCAGTAGTACTTGATGGGGCTGTAGGGGTGCCAGACGCAGGACACGTGCCGCTCGCGCTCCTTGTGCAGGCGCTTGAGGCTGCGGATGAACAGCGTGGACCCGTGGTGCCACGCGCACGGACGGACCAACCCGCGCACCACGCAGCGCTGACAGGACGCGACATTACAACACGGAATATAAAATCCTTTCACACTTAGCGTCATATCGTTACGAAATTCAATTATCGAAAAGGCAATAGGCATTTCGTACGATGTTTATTTTATGAGATTGTTTGGATACGTCATCTGCCCATATTAGTTTACGAATGGATATAGGCCTCTCCAGTACCCAATGGCACGCTACTTTGTCCCTCTTTATCGCATAATTTGTTGTTAAAATTACGGTCTTGGAACCATTATTAGGGCAGGTATCAGGTATCTAACCTGTCTTTGAAAAAAGTTTGCAGTCGGCGGCACATCCGCACATTCAGACGTGTGTGAAATTGTACAAACATGCTTGCCGTCTCCGTACATTCTTGTATGTACTAATCTTAACTTATATAATAGAAATAATAATCGAATTAATCTTATAACAAATGTGACAGATGTTGAACGACGAGATGTCAATGAGAATAGGATTTTCATTTACCGCAGACAAATGTCGAAAAGCCTTAAAAAGGTTAATAGAAAAGTTTCATTTAAAAGAGAAAATGAGATTGAGTTCTTAAAATCCATACAAATTGGTTGAAGTTGTGAATTCGTTCAATAAATAAATAAAAAATTGTTCCTTTTTAAGAATGGCCACTTAATGTTGGACTATACTGTTTGGACCTCATGTAAGACTTACAATCGACGTTGACCTGTTGGTGGTTGGCCAACCATTGTCCACTAATGCCAGAACCAATTTAGTCGTCATGTATAAAAATCTAAATAAATATGTGTATTGTTACAGAAGAAAACGTTCACTGTAGTACACATGGGTCGCGCGGCGGGACTGACGTTAGACTGGGCGGCCGGGTTCTCACTCAGTGAGGGCACGCCCGGAGCCAAGCCTGTTTGGGCCTACCGGTGAGTCAATACAAATATAGATTTTTTCATACAATTTTGACCTTTATAACCATTTTCAATAAGGTGGAAATTATTGTCAATGAGTATGTATTCATGATTGACCGACGTCACATGACGTCATGCGTCCTTGGGACTCCGATAAGCGCTTCCTTTAGATTTTAAAACAGTATTTTTCGTGTGTCCGTCAGGTTTTCTCAACTCCGAGGATCCAGTGATGATGGCAAATCTAAATTAAAACTACACTTCCAAGACTCTGAGACTAAAGTTATTGAAACAAAGGTAAGCTATCTCTATCAATTTTAGACTTTGTGGCATTGTAATAAAGTTGAAAATCATAGTCCTTAAATGTCTGTAGATTTTTTGAATAAAGTACCTAATTTTTTGTTCCAGGAACTAGAATGCCAGATCCTACAGAGCTTATTGTTTTGCATGCATGCGTTTCTGACGGCGAAGGTAGCGTCCGTCGACCCTGCGTTCCTCGCGTCCATACAACAGTCCAATTAGAACCTTATTTCAATAAATACAAGGTTGGTTATTCATTATTTTATAATTGGGCACACTAATGGATCACGTTGATATTATACAAAGTAGGGTAATATGTGAGTGTTCATGAGTTTGTATCTTAAGCATGAATGGAGTAAAGGTGTACGTGTGGCGTTTGAAGTTAAATAATCCATTAGTGGCCCAAACAAATACTCTATAATTTTTACTCAAGAGTTTACGTTATGTAGATTTTTTTTATACTTAACATATGAGGAATACGAATGACGGACTAGTATTAAATCCACTTGGGTTATTGAAGTTCCCATTTATATTATTTGTGATATCGCAAAGATCTATTGAAATAACGGAGTCCGAAATGATAACAGAGGTCAGTATAGTAACTTCCTAATTATGATTTACTTTACGTATAAAGTGAAATGAATACTACTTTAGTCAAAGGCCTAAACATTTAGAACCCAAACAGCGAATGTTGAAAGACTAAATTATAAATGTAGCACTGTTGTCTCTTACAAATCTATTTTTGAATCTTACTTCTATCGTTATTAGGGTGAAATTTGCATAATACCCTCGTCTTCCCTGTACATACTTTCTAGAATCTTCTATTTATTGCTTGGAGTCTTTAACATCACAATTTTTCTTCAGAGAAACACAAACATCGTATAAATGGATTTTATGCTCCATAGATTTATTTACATTTCTGAGAGTAAAATCATGATTTATATCATAGTGTCAACAGAATATAATTAAAATCTTCCACAAACACATTTTCTGAATATGTAGCAAAATGAACTAAGTAGTCCCAATCTCTTAATTTAAGGTTATCCATTCCGATCCAAAGTACCTTAAAAGCTGATATAATAAAACACATTTTAATAATAATATCTAACTTAATGACGATCGACAAATAACTATGTATAATTAGTATTTGCTAATTACGTGGGATACTACACACAAACTCAATTGTAGTACGTATTAGTTACACTATAAAAATGTAACAAAATGGAGATGTCTCTTTAAAAAAAAAACGATAAAAACAATAATTTATCATTAAAACTAGAAAACAAATGCGCTTTTAAAAATAAAATTGTTTGACGAATTATAATACTCATGAATCGAATTCTATTAAGTCCAATTTATTAAATTTTCTAAAACTTTCGAATTGCTAGAAAATTGGCGACGCGCAATTGCAAAAGAATGCATAAAATTGCATCTTTTTATTTTGATCTTAATAATAAACTTTAAACTAAATTGCTACACGGCAAAACTATAAAAAAATCCTCTAATATAAATAAAGCGAAAAGACAAAAGCAATAGTTTTCGACAACAAGAAAATATTTCGACAAAAATCGTTATGAAATCGAAATAAAAAAGTGTGAATTCGATAGTAAATCGACAAAATACTCATTTTAGTAACGTATAGTACTCAACACACCAAAGATTTTTAATGTTTGATCGTTCATATTGTTAGCGGTAGACATGTGTACGTGATATGTTCTCGAAAGAGGCTATTTATTGACTGAAAAGTATCGAAGGTAGACATGGACTGTACTCAATCGATACATGGATCTATTATCGTGAACATTTAAAGCGTAGATACATTGAAAAGTAATGTCCATACAGTTGATGACTAATGAGCTTTGAAGCTGTGTCTCGGTGTCCATCTATCGAAGTGAGTACATGTCCCATGTTAAGCGTGAATAGGTATTATTATTATATTAGAAATATTTATTATATAAAATATATATTATAATTACGAAACATTTTAAATTGTTTGAAATTGGTAAACTTTGCGCTTGCTTCATATCATTAAATTTAAGTAAATGAATTATATCGTCGCCACTGATATGTTATCGAAATCATAGATTTTCTTATACATGGTGCTGTTTAGTGGCTGTTTGAGTGTTTATAATCTAAAAGACTTTATTTTAGTGTTTTCCTTTTATTGCTGAAGTAAAACTTCCTTAAGAAGAATCATCTGATTGCTGCTGCAGCTGATATATTGTTTACATCTCTGTATAGAATAGCTTACACAGCCACTAACAAATCACCACTCTATTTAATTTGTTGATATAAAGTTTATATTTTATCTGTAAAACTTATCTGCCTTGAGGCTCTATATTATAGTAACTGTGTAGATCTATACATTATTTTAAACTGAACTAGTTATATCATTTTATAAATGAATTAGACTGTACTATATAATAATTATTATTATAATATTTTAAGTAAGAAATCGTCTGGATCACAGTTTTAAAGTATTTTATTGTAAAGCAAACATCAACCTTATTGGAGAGTTAATGAGATAGCTTATTGCATACAAGATACGCCCTTGTACTTCTAGTTTAAGTTTCTAAACACATGAAACGTCCCAGAGTACAAGAGCACGCCTTTGATATCGACTAGTCTTCGTTAGTCGACAATAATGAGTACTGACTAGACTGATATTTCGAGGGGCGACAAGTACCCAGCTCTATACACTAGTGTCGCGGTATCGATAAGCTACTCGTTTTGTATCGAGTAACAATATGTCCAAACGATCTTAGTAGGCACGTAGAGTAGACAGATAGACCATAGATAACTGCCAGACCATTTCTTATAAGAAGACTAAAATTGTTCAACACATTTATTTAGAGTACTTATGAAGTAATTGTTGAAGTAGGTGTTCGGCTAAAGAATTTAATTGTTTCAGTTGTATATTGTATAGTTGTTTGTATAAAGCCTTGTGTACTGTCAATTTGTACTAACGTCGATTGTAATTACGGTAGGACTCGGGTTGAATTAGGACTATATCTTTCACATGCTCTATCTTTACTTAATTTCATGATTATGACTTGATATTGGCAACGATTCTACATATTTGGTTTTAGAGGATATTGAGGAAATTAAAACAATGAGCTCACTTTTGTAATAGCGAACTTTGAATAGTAAACGTCTTTGTTAACAAGGTGTGTGACAGATATGGACCAATTTTATACGTATGTAAACAGTATTACATTATTATATAACTCCAGACGAGTTTGCACGTCGTTATAGATTTTATTTCTTCATTAACGTAATTAGATCATGATTCACGTATTAGTTTTGTGAATATTATAAACAATTTAATGTCGGACATTATGTGAAGTAGCGAATTATTCGGTAATCGAATGTTTTATAGTGGCGCCACACATGTACCACGTGGCGTCGCGCACGCACTTTTGTTAAATGTTTAGTAAATACGTGATTTGTCATAATACTCCTCTATTGGGACTGTAACTTATATTATTCTTTGTTAAATACGTTTTAACTTTACATTTATAAGTTTATATTTAATTTTAATGTTAATGAATCCATTTCATCCACATTTAAATGCTCAGACAATCATTCTGACATAGCAGATACTAGATTTCTTGAATAAATCATTTTACCAAACGTGTATACCATCGTATCATACTTAGCGTATGCTGAGCTTGTTACTTTCCTTGTAACCTCCTTGTATTGTAATTACTACAGATGAATCGATTAGTCAATTTAGAGAATATACTCAAGACTGAACTTGGATGTTGTGCGAGCACACCTTACTTTAGACCCAAGCTTCACATAGGACCGTTTTGTAACGCAACCATTAGTAGAAAAAGGAAAAAAAAACTAAGATTGCCTCGTTGGGTGATTTCGAATCACCCAACCTAGGCAGTGAGCCCAGTTATTAGCTCGCCCTCTAATATTTGAAACCTATAGCTGGCATTCCAAAGAAACATTCACAAAAATATTGCTTCATTAGTACAATAGACATTATAATATGTCAAAATATTTTTACTCTCTGTACGAGTATCAATTTGTAGTTATAAAAATTTTAAGTGTCAATTCATAAGTCAATCAATTATAGAAAAATGTTCAATTAACTACAATGTAAGATATAAATAATAAATAACCATTAATATGTGCAGTTGCAAAACGGTCCTTGATAAATTTCCTTTAATTGTGTATTATCTATAGTAGCAGTATTTGTAAAGTTGCGTCTAATTAGTTACTTGACTAAACTTTATTTTTCTTAATAGACTGAGTATTTATTGCAGTGCTAATTCAGCAAAAACATGAATCTCTATTATTCAACATTGGTCATTTCTTTAAACAAATAAAAATTGCATAAATAAATCTCAGTCTAAACTGTTATAATGATGTAGTTTATTAAAATACCAATTTTAATATCAAACGCCTTGATCCCTAGTGTTGAGAATAGATCAAGAAACAAAAAGTAAAAGTAACACTAAAACTTCAGTAACGATTTTCTCAACGCTAGATGGCGCTACTATCGCGAATGGGATGACTAGAGGGCGCCATCATCGCTGTCCTTAACACATTTGAATCATAAATTCCTTGATTTTCGAATTTATATAAAGAAGTATATTTAATTTGTAAGCTAAACGCGTGTTTTTATAAATTATGTAGAAGGGTCGAGTGATGGTCGCGTCAATTGTTCCGGTCATCTGTCTGTCACCTGAACATGTAAAGGAAATGTACCACGACTAAGTGGGTAGTGACTAATCTAGTTATTTATACCTATTGTTGATTAATGTAACTATATTGTATCCATTAGTAAAATATTAATTCAATAACTTGTAGTTTCAATTATTTAGTCTCATGTAGAACCCTATAGCATTAGCTTTTAGTTTGCAACGCTTGTAGATTCAAAGGTATAAAGAAAAAGACACATTATTTTATTATATTATTTAATCCAAGCTTGAGGAACAAAGTAAAGCTACACAAAGACAAAAACTAACAGCACTAAACATTCGTGTACGAGGTGTAAAAATAATTTCCTATTACAATGTAAATTCTGACTTTCATATTTTTATCATAAACAATTTGTGCGATAGATCAGCTGATAAAATATTCAAGTAATACTAAAGAACCAGAAATAAATATCAATTTACTGACATAATTATTTTTAAAATGCATAGAAATCACATCTAAAAAGCCCTTAAAGTCTGTTTTCACCAAGATTTTTACGAAACATTGCGATAAAACTGCAAATCTACAATACATTAATGATAACACTAATTATATGAAGCACATAAGATCGTATAAAACAGGAATCACAAATAGTTTGAAAGCAACACCGTCCTAGCACACATAAGTACATAAACATCGATATATAAACACGTATGTATCAGCATGGCTTGTATATAAACGGAAATGTTCTAAAGTAGTGGCTTTATAGTACAGAGTAACTTGTGCGTATCTATTACGTTTCTACATAATTATATAATTCTGTTACATTGTATTAATATTGGGGCTTCAAATACTCATGATTCGAGTTAAGAAGTATCGATATGTTGAACTCGATATATTGATTTTTCTTTTATTTTATCGATGTGTACAGTACACTTCTCTAATTCACTTGCTTTTATTTAAATCTTAAATAATGATGTAACTATTTGTTTTGTATAGTCCCAATATTACTACAATCTAATGTCTTTCTTAATGACAAATATCTAAACTACGAAGGGTCGATTCATAAGTCTAGATGTTTGGAAAAATACAAAAAGTTTAATAAACCAACAAACAAGGCTACGGAATGTTCCGTGGAAATATTGTCACATCACTTTTATTGTCTTCGTCTAATTACAAATATAGATTTCGATAAACAAAGCTTTTCCTTCAACTATGTGAGTATTTAATTAATTCGTCAAGTTTTAACTATCATTTAAAATATAGTTCCCAATATGATCTTTAGTACCAATTATTTTTTTTTCATTGTTAAACATCTCAATACAAACAAATTAACATTGAATAGATAACGTAGGCATGTAATTGATATTAATTGATTCTATGCGCGTACAATACTCGTTGGCAAGAAATTGACAATATCTACATTCGTACATCTTACATAGGTATAAAAATATCTAAAGATTTCAACAGAGTCGAAATGAGATCCAAATCAAATGGTAACAGTACAATGTCCACGATGTTAGCTGACATTCCATACTTATACTAAAAGTAACAGTTGAGGACCAGCTCAGATACAGTATGAAAGTGACTCTACAAATAAATATATATTGAAGGTATAAGTACCTTATATACTTCTTCTAACTCCGTCGACATTGTACTGAAACCAGTGAATACTATAAAACAACGAGATCTAGTGTTCATTAAGTAGAAGTAAAGAAACACTCATTATTACCTAATAAATATTTTTTCTACAACGATCAACATTTAATAGGGGCCAGTGGACACCGATGCGAGCACTAAACAGTGACGTCATACTAGTGACGGGTACACCACTAAACATTTAATACACAACCGTTATGTTAGCCTGAAGTACGCGGCTTCGATGATATCGTTTAGGAGATAGAACAACACTGTCGACCAACAGAACCCACTAATGCAACACAACAGAGTTCCAAGCTTGATGTTCTCGGATATTTAGTGGTTAGGTCTTCATTATATTCGCCCATTTCTTATACCTATTATACAGTTGTAAACAGTTTCCCAGTTTTATATTCTATTTAATACACTCTGTTATTATTTCTATGAAAACTTAACCACTATGTAACCACCAGTAGAAATTTAGAATTATATATAATGTTTGTTCATTATCAAAATATTTATTGTCGCTAATTACGATAGTCACTATTTCTTTACAAATACGTATGTATCTAATAATTTATTACCTATAACTATGGGTTGGAGTCAAACCTGCTGACTCGGAGAAGATATGCTTTGAACACGACACAATATAGTCTACCATAGAATTTATTTTCCAACAGCAATTATATTCTACAACAGTATACAATATACGCGATACATGTAAAACTACGTTCATATAAACATTAAGAGCTGAACATGCATATTCCACACATGTTCTATATAAAGCCAAATACCAATGCATTTTTATGTTTATTTATAATTCATTAACGAACTTATTTCGTTTGAGACACATCTCTATAAAGTAAGCTTCGCTACTACAGAAGTGACTGGGATAGACCAAAACAAATGAATCGTGCTCGCCTCTTCAAATTAATATACAACAAAGATACCACCTCCAACAGTTATATATTCTTCATATACATTGTACCGAGTCTATTCAAGTTTATACGAGTTATTCAGAATAGATACATAGGTAGGTACATATTATGGTGGTAACAGTAGTTTTTTTCATGTACTTGATCACTGGTTATCATTTATGTTTGTTCCTGTATTGCCGTCCAACCCCACTCAACCGTAGGAAAAGTATAATATAAGTAAATATAAAAGACAATGGTTGCGCAAGAAATTCAAATAATAGTTAGTTAAGTACAACCGCAATAAAAATGGGCGAGTATCTAGTAAATAAAGTTAGCGAATGTCTGGAGTATTATAATGCAGAGTCCATAATGCAGAGATCACAAGTATCATAAGATGTCACAGAACACTAAAGCATGCCCCTAACATACTAAGTATTAAGTACTATTTTACTTAACCTAACTTACCAACTAGAAGGTACATCTAGAGTTTATGAAAAAACGAGAACAAAGTAAAAATACCATTCCCCTCTAAGAACATCAGACCATCTGGCTCATTCCATTCGATCTCTTCATTTTGTTCTCATGTTTTCATATTCTGTACTTTAGTTCAGTCACTACGTAAAAAATAATGTAGATAAAATCATTGACATTTATATTAATATATCAAATTATATTTGAACCTAATTCCTTTTATCGTGATAGTAACAAAATTGATAATTTAGACTCTGATATAATATTAATATTATGTAATTACATATATATTTAATGTAAGACTAGAGAAAGCTCGAGTTGAGAAAGGAGACTCATAAGTAGTCAACAACCATACTTCCATGTAAATGTAGATTTATATAATTAGTGCGATGTGAACGCGAACTCAGTGAGACAATTGACTGACACCACGTGACAATATCTTTAGGCCGAAACATGAATCTAGTATGCCAACATGAAATGCCTAGAATGCACAGAATACAGCTACCTACACATACACCTAAGTATCAATGTAAATACTGATATCCTATATGTATATTTAACTATTTCAATAATTTCACCGCCCCTATGTAAGCCCACATTATACGCTTGCTACCGTTCATGTTCACATCGCTAAAACATTAACTTGATTCTATACTTATATAAATACACCTAAGTTAGTTTGAGCATAGCTTTGTGCTATAACCACGTCTCTCCAGAGACCGTAATACTGGATCGCAGAACATTTAGATACTATACGAAAAACTAAAAGTTTACCCATATAAAAGGAACTAAGTATATTTCGTCCTAAGTTTAAAAAATATTTACCACACCTACAGCTACTCTAATAATACTATGTCTTAGAATCTATTAAAGCTATGTCTCTAATATAATTACAATTTCCATTATTGTCAAGGTATTTAAAAATGACACCTACTTACATTTAGAAAAACATATTGAAACAGAAGTATCTAAATTGTATATTAACAAAGCTTAAACTACGTCTGTTAGTAAATATATTGTCAAAAATTATTATTGTCGATATAGTATAAGGTTGGATAGTACTCCTGGGTCCTACACCAATGTACAGGCCGGGACCCTCTCGGCCGCTTGCGTCATAAACGCAAGCATTTTGCTATTTAATGTTATTTATTTACTTTAGGTATTGTCGTGGTAATTCATTATGTATTTATTTGTTACGATTTCATCGTAGATATTTACCTAAACTCAACATTCATATTTTATTGTCATTAGGAAGAACTTTAGAACGCCATAGATTAACACCTATTTTTTTTAATAAACAATCATTGTCTATATTTTTTAATCTATATTTTTTTAACCTGCATCCATGTGAATGGGATTTAATTTTATTCTATAAAAGCACTTTCCCCTAAACTACTAACATCAAACATCAAACAAACATACACTTAAATACTACGGACCTCCTAATTTGTCACTCGTGGCTGTACCACGCTGAAAGATTGCAAAGACTCCACTACTGCGATTTGAGAATGTTCATTGAAATTGTGATCCCGAATGACAAATGAGGTTTCCCTTCACTCTACACTAACACAGAATAGAAATAAAAACGATAAACAAAGTATGTAGGTACAATATTAAAAACAATCTAAAAGTCTGCTAAAGCTTTGAGAACACTACATTACTTATAAAAGCAGCTTACATATAAAATTCACATGAATCAAAACAGTTTTCATAATATGTATAATATTAGTACGACCTAAGTCACCGATGACTGATCACCCCGAGAAAAAGTATCGAGGGATGCAGCAGCGCGCCCAGTCACTGTGCCAGGTCAACTTCAAGTCATGGGTAAACTTTAATACATCATCGACTTGTTCGCTTCATAATAAATCATTTACTATCACAGCTCCAAATAATTTACATCACGCGATATACGAGTGATATGTGAAAATATTTAGCCATATGTCTTTGTCAAAAGCAATAAATATATAAGTCAACTCCCCAAGACTTCTTATACATATATGCTTCGGAATTTGTTGTATAATATATTCATTGTATATTATATATTTAGATTCTCTTGAAAAATTGACTTACCTACTATATTTTACGATTGTATATATTTTATTGTCATCGTTAATTAATTTATTGTCATTATTCAATAATTATTGTCATAGTCATAGTTGCCTGCAGTACGTGCAGGCATTTCAAGTCAAGTTCATTTTGACACCACTTAAGAATAATAAATTGTATAATGTAAAGTACATAATAGTGTTTGATTTTCAATAATATCTATCTATAGTCAACCTATTTGTAAATAAAATATACAATAATTTCAACTTTGATATAAATACCGAAAATGTGTAAAATACAAAGTAGGTATAATGGTAGGAGTATTTCCTTTTTTGGACATATTATTATCAAATGTTTGGATTTATATATTCCAAAGTGATGCCACTTCATAGTTCGCCGTTTATATGTCTTCTGACTTGGCGTTGTCGTCATTGTACTGCCTCATCTGCTGGTGTATCCAGGGAATGAACTTGGGCACGTACGCGTACACTCCGGGCAGACGTGGATGGGCACACTTGATGCCCCACGACACGATGCCGCCCACATACCAGCGCGAGGAGTCGTCTGGGTCCTTGCACAGGAGAGGACCACCTGAGTCACCCTGGAAATAACGAGATGCACAAATTATATTCTCATCAATATTTTAAGGTGAGGAAGCAAAATATACCTAATTGATCTATTTATTCCTGTGCCGTAACCATTATCACAAATTTTAAAAGCTATAAAAACAATTTCAAATTTCAAACTTGTACAAATACACCTACATTTTCCGGAAATAAGTGATAACATTTGCAGAGAATGTAATAAGGAAAAAAATGGCTTGTTGTCACAAGAAATAAACTGATAACATCGGAGAAATTGACTTGTTTTCACGAAAATAGACTCGGCAGGTAAGTGCGTACACTCTGTATTTTTACTCAATTTTATTACGCAGTGAGTTTTTCTTTGTAAACATCGTGAATGACTTGATTTGTGCCACGAGTATGTAAGGGGAAAAAGAGCGCCTAATATGATACAGAGTGTACATAGTGTGAAAAATGTACGATCATAAAAAGTAATTAACAAAATTCATTGCATGGGAAAGCACATCGTATCCACTGTATCTGAGTCGATCCACTTTATTATGTGGAATAAACATGTTAGTGAACGGGCCTGTTGTCCCATAGGTCGCCACGTCAGCAAGGCTTAGGCTTTGTCCACACGTCCCGGCGGCCCTCGCCCCTCATCCATTGTCACCCAACCAAAACTGCTGACTCGTTTCAATTTCATTTTGATCTCGCTTTAATGTGTTAAATAATGGACTGGCCGATCCACAATTTGGGTATGTACAACGTTATTTGTTTGTGTGAAAATGTTTTCAAAACTCATATGTTGTAGACCCATGCATACTATACAACGTAACTTTTAATACATGTTATTTTGTATTTAAACCTACCAATTTCTGGTTACCTTTTATTTTTCTGTGGTCTGGAATTTTATCAGATTATTACAGGAAACAAAACTGTCAAGATATAAATAAGCTATCAAAGACTTTGCACTTAAAATTGATAATGAAAACTGAAGTATTCTGAACATAAATCGTTAATGTCCTTGCATACAAAATATCGTTTGATGTAGTCTAGTGTGGCGGAATGTAGGTCAAGTCCTATGTCACTTTCGTCAAAGTTCGTAAACTATTATGAACACTAAAATAAAATATTCATAAAGAAAACTAGCGGAATTTCTCATAAGCCGCGGCGGTTTAACATCGGGGAACAACATTATAAAAGTACATAAAATCTGGACCGGGATATTAGCACGCTTCACTGAACCATTAAAGTGTAGCCGTTCATAAAGGAACTCCAATGAATTCGGGCGGACGAGTGGAGTAAATACGAGCCTCCTTATTGGTCGGTTGTTAGCGAAGAGATGTTTATTGTCGTCAGCTCCCAACCTACTCACTTATTGGATTTACCTATTCGCTGAACAAATATTTGTTTGGGAGCCGTATTAGAATTTTTTTAGTTTTATTACTTCACGATGTTTTCTTGAGGACTTTATTAGTGTGTCAAGAGCTTTTCGTTAACTTTCAAGACAAATTGCTCGAGTAGAAAAATGTTAAGTTATTTTTCTTTCAGTTTATTTTTTCTCTAGTAATAAGACATTTTGTCTTTTACTATATCTCACAGTCGCGGAATGACTAAAAATGTGTTTTAAGTAAATATTTGTAGGAACATTGGTTGCTTACCTAAAGGTAGATTTTAAAATTCTTATATCACTTTAAAATACCGATCAACACTGTATTCAGATATTATATAATTTATTGCATCATGAAAATCTGTTCACAACGGGTTGTTTACCGCTTGCCTCGTAAATTTGTTATTGAGAAACTGATAAAACGCTATTCAATTAATCTTTAACAACATCATCAATAAGACATCAAGAGCTCACTTTTACTGGCATTATAATGCGCGTTAATTCAACACTTTTGAACAAAGGGGACCAGCTACATACTGGTTTTAATTTAATATTAGGTATTAATTCTTTAAATTTCTAAACATCATGATTGATACGCACTTCATTGAAAAGAACTTAAAGAATAGTTGTTTGGATACACTAAACGTATGTAAGGATCGCGTCACAATTGACGGAACAGTAAACCGTGGATTATTTTCTAATGAAACGAACCTACGATGCAATCACCCGAAACTAGTACCTACCTAATTTTAACAAAAATAATGTGTATTATTGTAACACACCTGACAAGCATCCTTGCCCCCCTCGGGGTAGCCGGCACAGATCATGCCCTCGGTAACATTGAGGTCGCGGTGCTCCAGCCACTGGTTGCACAGGTCTCGGTTGAGGACGGGCACCTCCACTTCATTTACTGCTGGCTCGTATTCTGATACTACAACCGAAAGAAAGAAAATCATGGGACTTTTGTAAATTATGACAGCATTTGTAGTTTTCTTTCTCGTTCTTCCCAAGATAGCTGAGCCCAGAAGAGCTGCTGTTCTGTAAGTCAAGAAGAATGTGAATGCTGGACGGTGGCTATCGGTCCTTAAGAAAAATTGACAATATTTTTCTTAAGTATCTGCAATTGTTGGCAGTCACAGCTAGCTATATAGGAAAATATGTAGACTTACGCTCTTTATCGTCACGCTTCCCCCAGCCGATGACGGTGCAGAGCGTGCCCGGCTTGAGCACGCGGCTGGCGGGCGGCAGGCACACGGGGGACACCTGCTCGTGGTAGCGCACCCGTACTGATAGCTGGACAACACAGTTTACTTGTTACATGAAGAACATCTGGATTTTCTGCTTCAAGAAGATTTACTTTAAGACTAGGTTTATTGCGTATCGATTCCCACAAATTAGAAGTTTTTAACTTTATAGTGTTGGTCTTAAAAGTCCATAATTTGTTATAGAAATTGGGACGACACAGTTTTCGCAGCATTCCATAAAATAGTTATGACGTGATGTATGTTATGTTAAATGCATATTAAAACATACTTGAAACAGAGCGATGTCGTTGTCGTGCGCGATGCCGGAGTTGTACTGCGGGTGCGGCGCGACGCGTTTCACCTTCACCTTCTGCCCGTAGTAGGCGTGCGAGCGCCGCCGCGTGATGCCCAGTTGTATCGTCCAGCCGTTCACGTCTGTATGACTGTACAAGGAAATAGTACCATGTTGGGCGCCATTACAAAAACAGTATACTTCAAGCCTTTTTCAAAAAGGTTTCAAAATGAAATATTTCGCTGTTTTATAAGTAACACTCACTTTCCAACACAATGCGCGGCCGTCAGTACCCACTGGTCAGCGATCAGTACACCAGCACAGTAGAACACTTCCTCAGGTCCTCCCAGGATAGCAGCCAGGAATGGCCAGTCACCAGGAGACGCCTCCACGCCGCCCACAATACGCTTCGACCCTCCGCCCATTGTGCGCCGTTTGCCGCATTCTAATAAGGGGAATTTCGAAATTAGTTTCGGATAATAATGTGTACTTCATACTAATAATTATTTTATAATTTTAAGGAAAACAATACCAGAACCAGAACGTATTAATAATGCAGGGACAAAATTTTACTATCATCTTAAAGATGACCTTACAATAAGAATGTATCTCGCCTACCGTTTATTAAAATTACATTTCAAAAGGTCAGGAGTAACATATAAAAACAACATTCTTTAAAACAAAGCTGGAATGAAACATCTAAATTTTCTGTCCGCCATAATATCTTTGCGCATATTTTTCCAAGCCGACAGTTCTGAACACAAAGTAAGCAAGTAAATATTAATTCTATTGTAATTTCTGCTTGTTCGCACAAACGCTGGGAAAGCAAAAATTAAACTTGTAAAGCTGAACTTCTCTATTCAGCCCACTTGACGTCCGGCTTTCTAAATTGAAATTTAAGTAAACCCTTTTCGCGACGCTGATAAACATTTTTTCCACTATCCAAGTTATAAGATTCAGCGGATTCCTGTGGGTTACTTTATAACGTAGTTGAGTCGATGTATTTTGTGTAACATAAGTACAGTTTCTTCTCTTTCCACTGACTATTGTAACGCAACCTATAATATTGGATGTAGGTATGTATAGTATTATTATAATCAACATAATGACTAATATTATTTTAATGTCTGTCTTGTAGATTATTTTGAAATATTAGACACGTATTTTTTATTTTCTTACGGAAACAAATACTTTCGTTTAAATATTGTTATCTTATGTGAAAAAGTAAAAAATACATGTCTAATATTTTCTAACTGGCGGACTAGACTAAGAAATAGATTTTTAATTTTCTCTGTCATGTCTATTGCGATTATATTATTGGCCTTGAACTCTATCAAGGTGCAATTGGTACTTCTTGTAGAATACATACATTGAGCAGTATGATAGTTTATTCCAATAATAATTTCTATACACCCGCGGTTAGTTCACAACTTGCACCGCAGGCGGCGCACCTGGCGTGTCCTCACAAAAACATAATTAAAGTTTTGGCAATCGTGTCTCGCCCACAATTATGAACACAGATTACCAACAGTTTGTTCTTGTTTTCTAGCCTTTTGTAATTAATGATTTTTTTCTGACGTTCCATTACCGTGACATGCTTTTTTTGTTCGGAATTTCGAAATTTGGATAAGTTACCTATGTTGTTAGAGTTCTTAAATCTATATTAATAGCTGTATCAGTGCGCTACTGCGAGTAATATTTACTTACTTGCGTAGAAAAATAAACATAACTTGTAGCATCTAAATTCAACGTGAAAATACAAAAATAAAGACGAAGGCTGTCGCGCCACCTACAGCAAGATAAGAATAGATGCGCTGAGTCGGCTACTTTTAATTTATTTAAATTTAGAACAAACCTAAATGTGTCTCCGAATTAATCCTGTAAGCTAGAAATGGCGAAGTTTCATTTTCCGAAAATAGAAGGCTCACTCGCTGAATACATATAAGACCCGGATTATTGGCAACAGCAGGAAAGTCTAAACAAACAATGGACGACGGTTTACGTAACAAACCGCTTAGAGGTTACATTTTTCTCGTTCGATCGCGATATTGCAACAGATAAACTAGTTCTTATTGTGCTCAATGAAATACTATCGACTTCCACTACTTATTGTGCGACACTGCATTACCGATGTTTTGTTACGCTGGCTTCTTTCAGTAGCTTTTATTATTTTCCTCTTATTCTAGAAGTGTAAATAAGTTACTCTCATTGTTAATCACAGTAAGCAAACTTGCATAGATCGCATTTTGATTCAAATTAACTTACGGCGCATTCCAATAAACTACGGATTGTTAAATTTGCTTACGAGCCGTAGAATTTTGACACATTTTGTATGGAGCTTATGTCAAAATTCTACGGCTCGTAAGCAAATTTAACGATCCGTAGTTTATTGGAATGCGCCGTTAGTCGATACGAAACGCATTACCAATCAAATGACCGAAGCATCTACTACAAGCAAGCTGCTACGCTTTCGTAGTACCGCCTACGCCGTAGTACTATACGGCTACGCATTATTAGAATTTCACTACGCTCTCGTAGCATGCCTACATACTTTCGTTGCTACCCACCACGTACATTAATTACTTTCTTTATATTTTCAGATTGAATGGTAATTTATTAAGTTGATATCACTCTCAAATAAACTCCGTGGCAATTTTATAATGTCACTGTAAACTAACAAGAAGTACCTGGCTTCGTAACATAATTACATAAGCTCCAGTACTACAAGTACAAGTAAATGACAAGAGTATTTTCGCAGTAATTCCCGAAAGTTATCGGCCACCTGCTAACCTCGGCGTCGTTCATTAGATGGGACAGCTGACAACAAATGATTACTGACACAATTCGTTTACCTGCCGACTATGAATAACTGACATAGCTCATTACTTAGCTGTTTTATCGAAAAATAACCATTTATTTCTTCTGAGCATCTTCTAAAGAAATTCGTCGAATAACAATTTGATTAGGAGATTAGTTTTGGAAATAATGGAGTCAAGTTTACTACGCGCATTGATTAGTACTTTTGTTTTACAATACAAGAACAAAAGTAAAATGAAATGTATGCCCATAAAGCAGGCTTCGCTTCGATCACACCCATAAAGAGTTACAAGCGAGTATATCACACACACAACTGGTAACTTCCCTGTTCAGAAATGTATAGGACAACGTTTTTTATTTCGTCCTCGTAAAAATACAAGTGCTGTATGAGCGATGAGACGATAGAATTAAATTGGCGAAACTTATGGCCAGTCGTTACAGGTAATGAGACCACTGTGCACAAACCACAAAGAAATTTCAACCTTACTGCTTCACATTTAAATTTCAATTTTGTTTAATGCTTAATAATATTTATGGGTACTGAAAAGCTCTGATGTGCGGCTTTTTAGTGTTTCATCAGTTTAGAATTAAATTAAATTGTCAGCGCTAAAAATGGGATAACATGAATTAATGAAGAGTTAATTGGAGGCAGTTAAGTAAAATGTTTTACATAAAAACTGGTTTTACACATCTCATTGTCATTACTAGTTTAGATAGGCACATAATGTTTATTATTAGGTGCTTATTATATAACTGATTTCCAAAGACCAATGGCGTAGAACTAAAGCTAATAGTTGATATTACAATAACTTAACCTTTTGACCGCCAGAGCATAAACGCTTCGCTGTGCCCTCCACGCCAAGCCACAAATTCAACGAAATAACCTTGAAAATATTAGGGATTCCAAAATGTTATCGATAAACCAAAGTGAGTAATAATTTTCGTCTGAATTTTTTTGAATAAACTGCTTATAACATAAAAAGAATATTTATTTAACCTAATCTCCCACTGTAATAAACTTAAGACCACATTAATAGCAACTATCAATAAAATATCAGCCTTTTGAGACACAAAAATACATATAAAATTGCAGCAAGTTACAGCACTATCATCTATCAGTTACGCGCCATTGGCATGTATACATGTATACGCGCCATTGGCATGTATACATGCCAATGGCGCGGGCAACTATCCATTTTTTTTAAATCTCTCGTTTATGATTAGGGATGTAGCTGAATAATGTAACTTATCGAGTTCATTTATGTATTAGGTAATCAAATTTGAAAACTGCTAAATAGGTACAGATTTTAGTGATATTATTTATACACTTTCATATTCTTAAAATAGTTGCCTTGTATTTGTAAAATGTCACATGAAACTTAAAAATATAAAAAATCAACAATCGTATTTATTTATTATGCTCATTAACAGCCTTGTAATTGAAACCGTCACGTGAAACTTAAAAATATATAAAAAATCAACAATTGTGTATAATTATTATGCTCAATATCAGCCTTGTATTTGTAAAATGTCACATGAAACTTAAAAATATAAAAAATCAACAATCGTATTTATTTATTATGCTCATTAACAGCCTTGTAATTGAAAAAGGTTACGTGAAACTTAAAAATATATAAAAATCAACAATTGTACCTATAAAACATTATGCTCACTAACAGTCTTGGAATTGTAAAATTTAACCTTTTGAACGCCAATGGCATGTATAGATGTCATGCGCAAGCGTGCCCTGTGCGCCACCGACATCTATAGATGCCAAGAAACAGATCACAGAGAAAAACAAAATAAACACATTAAATCATTACTTTCACGTGTTTTATTGATGTATCTTAAGAACTGAATACCCAGTTATTACATAATTGTACACAGTGAACAAAATTGCAATATAGTTATTCTAATATTTGATTGAAATAGTGCTGTAACTTGCTGCAATTTTATATGTATTTTTGTGTCTCAAAAGGCTGATATTTTATTGATAGTTGCTATTAATGTGGTCTTAAGTTTATTACAGTGGGAGATTAGGTTAAATAAATATTCTTTTTATGTTATAAGCAGTTTATTCAAAAAAAATTCAGACGAAAATTATTACTCACTTTGGTTTATCGATAACATTTTGGAATCCCTAATATTTTCAAGGTTATTTCGTTGAATTTGTGGCTTGGCGTGGAGGGCACAGCGAAGCGTTTATGCTCTGGCGGTCAAAAGGTTAAAACTAAATTGTATATTATCTATAATTATTATCAATAACAAAAATTTTATAAATAAATAGCAATTATAATGTAGGTACTCGATAAAATATTTTTTGCAACTTCCCCGCATTTAAAAACACGGCATGCGCTTACGACGTCACGAGTCCGACATCTATACATGTCAATGGCGCAGAAGGGATTGCATATCGGTAGTATGCTAGGGATGCGCATGATTGGCGAAAAGGGAATGTCGATAATATTGAAAATATAGTAAATATGCTATTATACCCAAGAATTTTTCAGTTTAAAATATAGTATATTTACCTTTTTTCTCAGAGACTAAGGTTATATATATACTTTTTAATAGTTATTACAAAAAATAAGCGAGTCATTTAGCTGAAGTTTTAATATTACTTGAATTACACTACATCACTAGTAGGCATGTATACATGCCATTGGCGCGAGAGAACATTCTTTTTTAGCCGATATTTAAGTTGTTTTTATCAATCAAATATTAGAATAACTATATTGCAATTTTGTTCACTGTGTACAATTATGTAATAACTGGGTATTCAGTTCTTAAGATACATCAATAAAACACGTGAAAGTAATGATTTAATGTGTTTATTTTGTTTTTCTCTGTGATCTGTTTCTTGGCATCTATAGATGTCGGTGGCGCACAGGGCACGCTTGCGCATGACATCTATACATGCCATTGGCGTTCAAAAGGTTAATCTACGCCTCAACTAACTAGTAGATACTACTGAACTATACAGTTATCGAATCATCAGAAAACTTTTTAAACTAAATTACATTTCAAACCGCTTTTCATAATATTAGTTGAAACATTATTTAAGTTGCAAACTAATTAAGTTTGCAAAAAGTTATCTAGACATTCGATTATCCAGCTGATACTAGCTCCAATTAATTTTCTGATAAGTAGGTGTTACTTGTTGCTATAGCAACCGAGTTATTTATCTTCAGTCGAAGAGGATTGACCTAAAAACATTTTCTTAGGTTGTACATAAATAACTAGACGTAGGTCAAGTGGCCCAGTAGTGCAGTATTGCCCTCGTTTATTTCTAAACATTTTTATACTTAGCAATTTCTTTGAAGTCGAGGCTCAGTTCACTACAGGTGAGTGCAGTGAGGCCGCTCGTTGATAGCTTTATTTTCTTCTATTTTTATAGGTTGCTTTGCCTTCACTTTTTATAGTAATGTATGCCAATAAAATGGGTTAAGGAGTTTTCTTATTTAGTAACATTTATTTTCTATCTGCGTCTTTTCTCTTCTATATTGACATTAAGTCTTATTTAATGACGCGCCTCAATCATAATGACTCTTTCATCATACTTTTCAAAACCCTGTTATATAGGAATAAAATTTCATATGATGATTCCTGAAAGACTGTAGTCCTAACTGCTGACAGTCGCGTGGTGGCAGGTCTCTCAGGCAAGCGGTCAAACCTTCAAGTAACATTGTGGCAAGGCCCGGTCGACGGCCCGCCGCGCCGTTGCGTAAGTACTCTTACTACGCGCGATCGATAAATTCTTTTACACTATTTTTTTACCAAATCATCGTCATAATATGCGTTAAATAAATAAATATAAAGTGACATATCTCTTTGAAAAAATCATGTACTCTACCGGCTTGTATACGAGATGAATTGATTTTCACCGTATCTTTATGTTATTTAAATAATCTCTAATAAATTTTCTTCCGTACGTATTCATAAAAACCTTGTAAAAAGATCAGTGATACATACGTGTGCCAGATTTTGTTCGTTCATTTCCAAATTGCCGTTGCTACATCTCGTCAAAGTATTAAGAGTACGCCTACACGTCTGTCCTCCAGACATACTGAATAAACCAATAGGGATGATTATATTTCTTATTTTTTTCATAAAGTCGTCTTATAAGGACTTCAAAGTCCTTTTTGTGGGACGGCTTCTGGTTTTTTGATAATAAATAAATACCTTTTACGTTAGGAGATTAGGAAGATGTAGAAAACCACCGTGTATTGATTTAAAAAAATTAGATTGCATTTAGCCCTATAATTATTTACCACAATGTATTATGTATACTGCTCACGGTACATAGCATTTAACTAAATGTTGTAATATGCTAAAATACTATTTAATCTAACCTAAACATAGCAAACATATTTTGTAAGTCATGACGACCACAAATAAAAGTGGTTTTAAGTTCATAAAACTTGTTAAATACTAAGTAAATTGAATAAAGGACCGAAATGAAATAGTTCCACTAATGTATTCAGTAATATTAGGCCTCGGAAAGTTACCAGTTTTATTTAATATTGAGTGCTCTGAACATTATTATGAAACACTAATGGATGCTCCGTTGGGACTGAAACACTACTAACTGTTTGTTCGCAGAGATAGTATTACTAAATTAATAGTAGGTATCTTCTGTTAAAAAATGAGGTATTTTTTTTTAAATGTGTAGTGTACACCTCGCCCTTATATGTAGCGTAAGTTAATTGGATTAGACACTTAATTTAATGCATTCTTAGCAACAACACGTTGTCTCATTACTGCTCTCAAAGTTTCTTCGTTGCATCGTGATGCTACAGACTCTTTCAGTCATACTATTAAAAATCAATTGAAACTTCTCTTTATGTTGTAAAAGAATAACCTTTTCTAGCAACAACTGTGTGGTAATGAAACCTAGATCTGCGCTAAACTGTTGGAACAGTTATCTCGCGGTTCACCAACTTATTTTGTGAAAGTTGTGAACATTATATAATTACGTTACTCTCGGCTTTGGGTTTAAACTTCCTGTAATAATAGTATTGGATTCAGATTTTAGTTTAACTTTAATAATTATTTTTTAACCCCTTAGGTCTCATTAAATATAGGTACATTACTTCACTCTGCCACTAACACAGACCTGCTCACTTATTTATAGATCACGACACAAGTAGACTTGGTATAAACGAGCAAGATTCAGCAACAGGAAAGTCAGTCCCGGGAAAAGATAAGAATCTCATCAAGTTTATCAATAAGTCGAGTGGGCTTAGCGCTCCGTAATTCGTTTTACATAATTGCGAACAAAACCTTTAATAAATTTTTACACTCCTCTGCTATGACAGATTTTATAATTAAAAGCCATTTGTCTTGGCAAATTACATTTCATTTTGTTATGTCGAGTAGACGACCGTCGACCTTCGTCGGGTTTCTCTTCGGAATCTTCATTGTTACTCTTTGTACGACTTCATATATTTGCTTATATTCATAGTAAATTGATCTTGAATATTGGGAAACTTATCTCTGAATATAATAATATATCTTGTCATACACACATATAAGTAATGTAGATTCTATGGTGAAACAGCTCAGTTAATAATCTAACTATCCCGTCAATTTAACCTTTTTCAAAAGTTCCTACCGTTATTTCTACGTATTTGTAAATACAGCATCGCTAGTCATTATTTCATCCGATTTATTATCCGTCTGTATCAATAATGAGTAAGTGAATAGGTTCGCCCGCGGGCCTCACGCGTCGCCAGGAAACATCGGCTGCGAGGCGACACTTATCAGCCCGTGTAATGGCTGCCCTGTTTCAATATTTCCATTCAAATATAAAAGCTATTTATGAGAATGTAGCGTAATAACTGCGTTTTATTGAGGAATTGTAATACATTAGCGAATACGCGATTGTGCGTCAATCGATTCGAGGCAATCATTTGCTCCTTATTTCTCTTTTTGTGTGTAAATGTGAAGCGTTTATTTTTAGTAGACTAGGTACATAGGTATTTTATATTTTTGATTCAAAACCTATATTGTATAAAAATATAATTATATAGAATCTATATTTTCTGTGATCAAGTAAACGATAGTATCCAGAGCGTATCTAAAAAATCACAAACATAAGGCTTTCATTAATACAAAATGATTTCCAAAAACGTTTTCCAGCAACTCGAATAGATATCAGCCGTAGACACATTTCATCCACTCCACACAGGTAACCAGTAAACAGACCCGCATGAGACAGAACACGTTCTAACGATTTAAAAGCCTAACGCACCTCTGAGTACTCACAGTTGACAAAGCTCTTATAAAACAAAAGTTGATTCACCCTTCTGAACTGACAAGATTGGATCCACTCCCGGCCTACGGGACTACGTACACTCAACTGATGTCAAACGCCTCGCCACTTACGTTGAAATAACAGAGAAAGAAAATAAAATGGAACACTGATTTACAGTTGGGAGATACATACAGAATAGAAGAAAATCATGGCCACATTTTGAAGAGAATCCTTTTTATCTCAATCGTCTTATGTAAAAATGTTCATTGGCTGAATTTAAAATAGAGTTTGAAAGATTTTAGATCGAAAAATGCTCGTTGAAAGCCTAAATTAGCAATAGAAAGAAAAAATCAGTATCTTTTCTACAATTGAAAACGATTTTCATCTCGAATTCGTATATTGATAAAGTTAAACCCGCAGGTGCAAGGTTCTCATCGCCATAATTCCGTGTGAAGTGTAACAGGATTACATGCAACGCTGACTACTGCGGGACGTTGTGCTATTAGCCAAATTGCCAGCTATCATCGTATCTACTAGCAACGAATCTATGGCTTTTACTAGATTATTGATTAGAACTTGTGATGAGGCAATTTAATGATATTATTTTCCCACATGGTGTTACTTAAAAGTCTATGAAATTTACGGAATCGATTCCACCATTTTATACAATAGTGTTTTAAGAAATTTCAACTCTCAAAAATCAACATAGACCAGAGAAGTAAGAATTGTCTCTTTTAAAGTGATTAAAGTCAAATTTTAAAATAGAAATCTGTAAAAGAAGATTACTCACCGTACTTGTCGCAAACAAGATGCACTCTCGGTGAGTCTTGCCTGCATTCTTTGAGTTCTTTCAATAACCCCCCCTGACTCCTGAGGAAGGCGCGGTAAGTCTGTGCAGCGCCGTGCTCGTGCACGAAGCTGGCGCGAGGCCCTGGTGTGGCGCTCACGTTCACTGCCGCCTTTATACTGCTCACTTCTGGACGGGACTCGTTGATCACCGCTTGACTTTTGTTTAGGAACCTGTATGACAATGTCGTAAAAAATAAATTGGAAAGAAGATTGACTTTATAATACTTTAGCAGTCGTATTTTTTATGATATAAACCAATAAACTGGCAGACGGATCACTTGATGGTGAGTAATCGGCTCCGCCCATGGACACCCAAAACAGCAGAGACGTTACGTTAAGTGCGTTGCCGACCTTTTGGGGCTTAAGAATTTGTGGATTGTTAATCAGCGATTGGGAAGATTGAGCTTCCGGTAAACGTGGGTTAACGACGAGACCGTTTGAAAGCAGAGCCGAAAATGTTATATGTATATGACCAATGAGGCAGTCGCACTATATCAACACGATCCAATCCCAACCAATGTTAAACATACTTTGCTTGTAATACTCTCACAAATACAACAAACCGCTATTACTCGTAACATTAAACAATTACGCATAATATGAATACATTACAATGTACGTACAGTTTTCCACAAACATTCTCTGTATGCAGCGTAAACTAATGAAATAAATTCCGCCGCTAAAGTCCGAGCCAGCCAGTCCAGCACGCGAGATAAGTACTTTTAATTTATCCAATTGCAGCGATTACCGATGGGATGTGAGCATTCAATGTTGTATGCTAAATTCTTTAGGTCTCTGGTTACAACTGATTTTCTAACGGGTTGTTCAACCTCTTAAGCAAAGTTTGTTTATATTTAATGTATTTGTCTTTTACCTGATTGCGACTGGCTGACGAGTTACATTGAAGAACTTACGAGTATCCGAGAATGGAGCACAACTTGAGAGCGGTGTCATCGTCCAGCGTGGTGATGCAGGCGGGGAACCAGGAGTGGTTGGCTGCGCGGTACACCTGCAGCTCTCCACGACCCACGTCACCGTTCGCTTGACTCAGTCGTACTGGTAGAGAGAACACGTAAACTGAGCAACTGTTTTTTAGCTAGTAAAGATCTTAACTGTATAGTGGTTGGATATTGTGGCTATTTACATAACATAGTATAGTCTGCTTAGAAATGTGTGACTTAGCAGTTACTTAGTTGAACATAACTTTGGCACTGAACCAAGTAAATGTTTGTCGGAAGGAAACAGTTTCTACATTCCGCCAACACTGTGAATCAAGGAGTTTGGAATAAATGATATACTTACAGCAGTTTCGCTCATCCTGTCCCCAAGGACAGTCGACCTTGCCGTCACAGAGATGTGCCTGTGAGATGCAGCGCTGGTTCCCGCAGTGCACCTCGCCGCTGCGCTTGCACACGCGACAATTGAGCTCGTCCGACCGGTCCGCGCAGTCGACGTGGCCGTCACACCGCCAGTCGTGCGGGATACAACGTCGCACGTCGCATTGGAACCCCGTGGGACAAACTGCTGACAATTCTCACTTATATTATTGTCGAAATAATCACGAAAATCAGGGAACAATGGGAGTACATTGATCTCAGCGACAATGAGACGTGAAAATGTCTCCGTAAAATAAACGAGAGCATTTCTACATACAACATTTAAGCGTCATTAATGAACCTTAGGTTAGGTGTACTTAAATCCTATTATTTGATTCTCGGAATTCCGAGAGATGATACCAAGCAGGTGTAATACTCGGAAAATAATTGGATGTGACATTTGACATCGGAGTCTTGTGCCATATTATTAATCCGTAATGAGATACGGTTCTCACGTGGGCGCAATATGTTCAGGGCGGTCGTGGTAATGATAATAATTAGATCGCAACGAAAACGGCTTATTTGTTAAAGGTCGTGATCTCCGACTTATGAAGATTTCGAAGATACAAGATGTTATTTCTCTAATGTCGTATTTATTTGGGTAAAAATTTTAGTACAGAAACGAAGATGACGCGAAGATTATCATAATGACTAATATTAAAACGAGTATTAAGTATTGAGTTACCTGGCATGGCGTCTCTGAAGCGAGCATCACTGACTTCTCTGTTACCGAGACAGACGTCGGTGTCAGTGGACTCGGGGAATATGTCGCACTGGAGGTAGTCGGGCATCGTCAGCCCGAACACTTCCAGGAAGAAGCCACAACGCCGCATCGTTTCTATGTCAACACATTACATCGTTCAAATTTTGTATTGATTATTCTAAGAATAATATATCAAACACAACAAATTGAATTGTTATTATGTTACGACATGTATTTATTCACTTTAGCACACGATACGGCAATTTATATTTTAATTTTAATTGATTGTTAACTGTTGTTTCGTAATCAAGTCTAAAATTACCTTCCTTAGACCTTCAGATTTCATCTAACCAATTTAGATTATATTCTTATTTATGAAATAGTTTCTCACCATGACATAGACTTCTGCAAGGCCGCACCATGTGTCCCAGAGGCCCACACTTGGGCACAAACAGTGAGCACAGGAACAGCGCCGTCAGGTCGTAACACCGGACGTCCACTACTGCTTCGTATACTTCCAGATCCTGATAGGAAAACTCGGTGTTTAGTGCTTAATTATAACTATAAACTTAGTACCTATCTTACTTTATATAATTGATTTTCGATTTTTACTTTATATAACTAATCTTCTATTGGTTTTTTTAAACATTGCCCCAATTTAGGGTTTTTGTCGTGGCTGCGTTTACAAACATACAAGTTCACGAGCAAATGACACCCAGACCTTTTCTGTTTCATACAAATTATGTGTTTTGTTTGAAACGTGTTCATTACTACGACTTTCGCCGCGTTGCTTCGAGTGATATGACGCGCAATGTTACTCGTGAATATGAGTCTCCAATGTGGTTTGAAACTGGTCGAGTTTCGTGTCAAACAGTTACGTGAGTAAACCGTTAAACATAATAATTAATTGAGTATGTCTAAAAGTTATACATAATACTAAAAATAGTCTGTCTATTCCTAATAACTTTTTTAAATGTAGAATTTCTAATTTTAATAAATAAACTATCTATAATCGTCCCGATTTAAACATGAAAGCGTAACAAGAACTATTCACATCATACGTGTTCTATTCAGAAATATTATAATAATAAAGAGAAAATATTTCATCCTAAGTTTAGCGTTCGCAACAGAAAACAGGTATTTTGTTAAAACAGTATTGTGTTGTAACGGCGAGGTAACAATAGGCCACATACAAGGGAGCTTATAATAATCTGTTTGCAAGCATTTGTGCGCAGTACCGAGTCTGAGTATTGTGAGATAAGATACGACGCCTACGGACATGGAGCCGCCGCGCGGTTGTCTTCGTAACATATCTTCTTAAAGACTAATCTTTTCATATTTTCATGTGGAAATTGAATATACTAAATATTATAAACACGTTATAAGTACATGTTAAGATGCTAATTAAAGTTGTTGTACATTAAAACAAGTATTTGTAAAAGTACCTACAATTAAATGTTGTAAAATTTAAAATATTTAAAAGCAACAAATTAATGGCCAGCGCCTTTTTCTGCGGCTCAGGGATTTGTCGCGTTCTTTTAATGTAAGAGTCTAATTAATACCCAGTTAAAAGGTTTCTGTACCTCGACCAACTAGGTCAAGCCAGAAAGTGACATTACAGTCTATTACAACCTGTCCAAATATTAACTAAGTGTACGTACTTCATAACAGCAGGTACCTAACTTAAATTTAATACTCCTTTACTTGACATAACCTATCAATTTTACTCAGCATCAACTTTCCCAGATTAGATAAAACCTATTTACCGTGCAGTAAGCGAACAATACCGTGGAGGCCAAGGTCGACGCAAAGCAACGTTTTAATAAACATTGCTCGTTAAAAATGGTCTTTAGAGTGTAACGCTGATATTTTACTTGTCGGGCGCGCATTGTTTCCGCGACAATGATTGATTCGCGCGCGAAAGGGTTCTGGTAATGGTTATTGATGTCGCCGCGTCATTTGCTGTTGTGGTCGCGACGGGCGACAGGCAACGGCGCGCTCCGGCCAATACACCATCCTTGGTAATGTTCGCGTATCATTGTTTGCGGTAATGTAAAACCGATAAATATGTTTTTTCCAGAAAATTCTAAAATACACTTGAAAATTTTGCTTCTTCCTTTCTAAGGACGGCACTTGGGACAAAATGGATTGAACTCTGACTTCATTTGACAAGGAGATACCATCGTCCATCTTGTAAAATTATTTTGCCACGGACAGGGGCCTTGACAAAATATTCCACCCGTGCGTTCTGTAAAAAATATTTTAATATTCGTATGAAATAATTACTCCACAGCCACGGAAAGCGTGCCCTGACACTTGGAGGAGAGATTAGTGCGGGCGGCGACCGACGAGCACACAAATTAATTGGCCTATAAGCTCTTTGATCTGCGCCTAGTAGGTTTTCGATCAATTAATTTTCGCTAAGAGGATTTAGAAGAAACTTCGCTGCATAGACTTAGATACCGATTCGTGGGAGGAACAGCGAGCGAGAACAAATATTGAACTGACACAATGCCGCCTCTGTTTGTATAAAAAGATGTATCTATCGCGGGATGGAAAAATAATGTTGTGTAGATCCACTCCATCATTTTTCTTGTTTGAGAAGTAATACTCCCACGGAAAGATTGCGGTTGTGATACTTCTTCGGTGATTTCAAATAAATATGAATACAAGAAAATGTGAATAAATATACATAGCTATGTAAACAAAAAATAAGAGACTATCATATTTTGTTGATTACGCAAATTTTAAAATTCCGCCGCAACACTTTAAAACATTACAGGTCGGCTAATTAACGAGCCGTCGGGACCTGCCAAGTGTCTGTTTAAGCCTGTTAATGGCATTTTAACGATTCACCTTGGATTCGGGCAATTAAACTTATTTCCCAGCAATGGGCTGGAAACGTCTTTAGACCTCAGAGCTCCTCGGAAACCTCGTGATTCAGCATTGTTCACTTCCCGTAAGTATATTTGACAAATTAGATCTAGTAATTGTTGATTACATTACTTTGACAACCCTAGGAACAATAATTGTACGAATTAAAACATGTAAAATTAGAACAAAAAGAAGTGGCAAGTTTCTGTAACGCCGACAAAACTAACATACGCTACAAACAGATAGTTAAGAACTTATATTTAGTGTTTATGAATATTTAAAAAGAAAATTAAACAATTTACTAAATGTTATTTGAAAACAAAATCTTCTCCACCCAGGCAGATCAGTTAGTAACTCCAGTAGGGCGGTGAAAATGTCAGGTCAACACTATTATTATTCATTACATCCACCCTGGAAATCTTAATGTACACGTCGAATATTAAATACCTACTCATTTTGTCTTCGAACAAATTAACAATTAAGTAAGAAATAAACAAACTAACAAAATCAGAGACCTTGTCTCCAACGAAATTAATTAAAAACAGTAGCTACCTACGTATATTTACAAACCGAGAATCACTTATCACTTAGCAAACTCAATTTCCCGGCTCTGTTTGTTCGTACGGCAATTAAACTAATATGACTAGCAAACGAAACTCGTCCAATTTGAAACTTGATGTATCGAAGCGTTTGACTTGTCTATTGACTTAAAAACAAGTTCAGAGGATCGTGTAAGTATACATCTGTAATGAGCTCCTAAACTAACCGACCCGCCCCTTTTTGGAATACCTTTTCTTGGCAGTACAATAAATTAATTAATAATTGATTGCTTAAACTTTTTCAAAAAGATATTATTTCGAGCTCCTACGAGTATAAGCCGTGGTCACGTACCTGTTGGGCATCTCTTTGCCCAAAGTGCCCGATGTAGTTTGGGAACACAGTGAAATTGTATGGTATCCTATGTTGCTGGCAGAAATTTACTATGACGGGCAGACACACTCCTGGTGCTGGGTTTCTGGCACCCGGCGGATCCGTGGGCGCTGGCCAGGTCACCACTGTTGACCTATTCACTACTTGTGACACGTACTGTGGACAAACAAATCATTGGGAATTTAAAACCACCAAATAATATGGTTACTGTTGGTTATGGTTCAATATGTGCAGGTGTAAATATTTTATCAATTATCAGAATCGTCTTTATATGTCTAGCTAAAGTGGAAATGGTTTTCTTAAGGTTAATCTTAAAGTCATTTGAAAAGCCTCCCAACTGTCAAGACCTACTGCGTCGACTACTTTTTCCCCGAAAATGTTTTACAACATGTTTGTAGCCAAAAAACAATATGTATCCACAACAACGCGTCCTTCACAATGCGGCCATTGTTGTAACTCTCACAAAACAGACAAAGACGCCAGGTAAGACGGAATTGTTGGCCAAAGCCTGAAGCCCGACTTTGAGCAACGAGCACAATAATTGTTTTGTTAGCAAAGCTTTGCCTTTCCAACGTTTTTGTGGGCGACGGAGGCCTCAACTCTATGCAAGTGCTCCGGTAATTGAGTTTCTCCGTTTTGTTGATTTTTACACAGAGAGAAATATCTCACTGTGTTAACTTAGTGTTGAGCACTTTAAAAGGGTAAGTAAGAAAAATATGGCCGTCTTTCAATTCGAGCAAGATGAAGCCAGAGCAAACAAAAGCGAGTTTCGTTTAGTCGCAGTGTTTTCCTAATTTCCATGAGTTGTTGTGATCGTATTGCTACACAAAGCTGGTTCTGAAAGGAGCTGTTTTGTTAATTCACGGTCATTGTTGGCGCTCGTATTCAGAGCAAGGAAACCTGAACAACATTACCGAAAAGAGTTGCTGATTAATTCTTAGCTGGAGGTACCATAAGCTTTTAAACATTTTCATGTTCAGTGCGTTGAAATAAGTTTTGTGTTTTAAAAATTCCTTTCTTACTTTCCCCCCTCTCCCTTCTATCTCTTTAGTATTTCTCAACCATTTTATTCGCTTTTTACGAGGGCAATTGTTATTTGAAAATCGGACTCACCTGTACAGCAGGGTTGGCCCTGAAGTACGCGAACAGTGCGCCGGTGATGGCGAGCAGCGCGACTGCGTTCAGTGCCAGCTGCATCAGTCTGAACTTGTGGGGGTTGGCGTCCGTGCTCGCCCCTCGCATGTCTCGGAGCATCTGATTTCATCAAGTTACATTAGTGCAATCAAAAGTATGTAGTAGGAAATTAAGTAAACCTTAAAAAACATCTTCAAAATCAATTCTAAAGAATAACTTGTCTATTCTGCGATACGTAATCAGGATGTTACTGTCTGGCAGATTTGTGAGCATAGAAGATCAATGAAATAACAATAATCAGAATGAAACATTGTTTAGTTTCCCCGACCTAGCCCAACATATTGCATACTCATTTAGGTCGTGTTCGAGCTCGGCAGCGATTGTTTCCTCGTGGACTAACAGCGTTGGTTCGTGACTTGTTAGCCATTCGAGCCAGGAAGGGGTTATCTCCAGCTGCAGTAGCGGCCTGAATGGACCGACTCCGGCGGCCGGCAATTGTTTCATATTCTATACCGTGCTATGTGGACCCCACTGAGATATTATTGTTGCGTAATCTGTTTGGAGTTCAGAATTACTTCTTGTGACAACATTTTGATTTAGAATTAACATACGATGTCAATTTAATTGTAATAAATAAGACGGTTTGTGCTGTGTTTCAAAAAGCTTGCTTATTTAAAAACACTTATTAATATAATAATGAATAGTGTACGAGCATCGCCACATGATATAAGTTGTTTTACTTTTTACATTACTTAGCATTATATTGTTTTGTCGATTATGCTAGTTTAGCTTACACGCGCAGTCGATGTTATTTGGGTTAATAATTTGTAAAACCAGTGTTAACAAATAAATCACTCCGGTAGCACGGACACAATACAGCGGTTTTATTCCCTGACTACATCCCGTCTGCTGCAACAAACAACTTCACCACAACACCACATACTACATCTCTCCTGTACGGGCTAGCGGCTCGTACAAATAGATTTTAAAAATTAAACAACGTAGGTAAATACTTCCTTCAAAACTAAATGATAATCATCTACATCATTTGCCAACATACAGTAGGTACCTACATATCAGTACAAAGGAAGTCAATCAAATCTGCCTGAATGAACAGTTATGACAGAATATTAGTATGAGAGCCACGTTCGGAGAGCTGACCTACATCCGTCAGGTCGCATGCATCTGAGCAAGTAGCGATGTGCGGTAAAGCTGATATGAGAGCCCGCACCCCGTCCCAATCACACGATATTGAAGAGATAACGCGAACTGTGCAATTCCGGCTAGAGAAGTGAAATATAAACAAGATTCTTTCACTGTACAGAGTTACTCCAACTTATACGTCGGACGCGACGCAATCTTGAGGCATGTAAACAGTAATATGTGCCCGGGCCGCGCTCTCCTTCCTACTCGCTGGAGCCGGGCGAGCTTCCTATACCGGATACCTATGTGGCGAACACTGATTACAAACTTCCAGATTGTGTGTAGAAAACTTAAAAGGACGGACTTTAGACATTATTAAAGAGTATTACGGAACATTTTGCGGCTGAGTATGTTCGTAAAATTCATTAGGAGTTTGTCTTTATATTAAAGCACCTTGAGCTCTTGTGGAAGCCAAACTTTAACATAATTACTTTACCAGTAAGTTGCGTGACCAAATTTTGTCTTCAATGTCTTAAAAAGCTTTTTTAAATCATAATCTCCTTTCATACCACGACGATAGTTCATTCCACCTTTGTCTCAATTAAGCAATTCGTTCAATACGGTTTCTAGGTTTACAAACCCAGGCATTTACTGAACATTAAATAGCACACACAAAACAGTACATAAATCCAGTGAATAAACGTAGGTACTAGTTCAGCACCGACGTGGCTTTCTAAATTGTTATTTCTCAGAGAATTTTCAACAAGAGAAGTGGTTGGTTTTGTAATAAACAATCGATCTATGTCAAGTGTCTCGAGCCTATCGAAATAGCAATCAGTTGTCTCGATTTATTTGATATAATCCGATTAAGACTAAACCCTCCAAATGATTGGAAATCGATTTTAACTTATTAAAACGTTCTTGTGATACATTGTACAGTGTGGATTGTTTTAACTAAGTACCTACTTTAAGATTCTGTTGTTTGGTATTATAATGCAATGAGTTCATTTTTTGAACTGTATCTCCATCTTGAAAAATTAAGTTTTACTGACTTATATCGTATCTTACATAGGTATCTGCAATATTGAGAGGATTGTCAATGTAATACGTGCACGTATCTCATCTCACCGCACAATACCGTCGCTGCCCTAATCTAGAAATCGAAGCTTTTCGATACAATTCCCGTGTAAGCGACGCGACTCGATAGTGCAGCTCTTTTCACTGGATACAGCAGTACTTAAGAGAGAAGTGCTCGCGACATACAATATTGTATATGTATCAATTTATTTTACAGATGAAATTCATAAATGTAGAAATTACATTAAGGAAATAACTTGTAAAGATACATACATCTACAATTTTTGGTGACATTGTTGTAGATTACGCAAAACCTATCTGCGTAATCTTGAACAATTTCAGCTCAATTTTCGATGGTCTCGCTAGAGATATGACCTTACCATGCGCGCAATATTCCTTATGCCTTGGACCTCAACAAGGCACAGTTTTAACCGTAAACAAACGTAAAGCTTAATGCGGCGCAATATTTTAATTACACAGCGGCGGGCGCTTGCGAGCGGCACTTAATTTCACACTGGCCGTATGTGTCATACACTTATGCAGAAAAATACTTCATACTTAGTTTTACAACATTCGGTTAAACCCTGCTGCCCTGATTTTTGCAGCAATCGCAGCTATAAAAATGTTTTTGTTGCCATTTTCGGGTCGTGGAACGCGGGATGTAAAGTGTAAAATACTAACTGATATACGATTTACTGTAACTACGTGCGAAATGCTGCGGGCTTTACTATTATATTTTGCTTGGTACATTAAATAATAATTAGCTATTGTAACTCACCCGATGATGCAGGGACATATTGCTCCCGTTTTGGAATCTGACGATAGTTTGTAGCGACGCCGGCGTGGACATGCTCTTGGTGATGGAGCCATTGCCGGAGTCACGGTCCTGCTGCTCCTTCAGCAGCAGGCCACGCGCTATCTTCGCGTTGAGGCTCTTGTTCACGTGCTGGTGAGGCAGTAGAGGGGCCTCCATTGTCTTCGTCGTGTATGATGGTGAAGAAGTTTGACTAAACGAATCTGAAGACACGTTTGAGTCCTGTCGGACGCTAATATTTGACCCTGAGCTTGGTGACCGCTTTATTGGCTGGACAGTATTCTGAGGAGGTAGCGGTGCAGGAGTGAAAGTCGCAGCGTCGGGGATTCTTTGAGGGGGAGGTGCTCTTCTAGCGGAGAGTGGCTGGGGATTTCTGTTACAGTCAAGTCGTGGTTGTGGTTGCACAGGAGCAACTGTTCTTCTGTTTCCATTGGGGTCTGTTTGTGGTGGTGCGGGTGTCGTGGTGGGCGGTCGTGGCGGTGTGGGAGGTGGTACTCGACGTGGTGGCTGTGGGGAGGAACGTCGCGGCGGCGCGGGCGGCGGTACTGGCAGGGGCGTGGGCGCTACTGTTGCGGTTGTACGCTGCGGCACGGGCGGCGGCTGTGGTTGGACTGGCTGGATCTGTTGCGGTGGAGGCTGGAGCTGGTACCGTAAACAGTCACAAAACATTATGACAAAGTTGGTTCTAAACCCAAAAATACCATATTAGGTATATTGAGTCACATACCTTCATAATAGGCCGCGGTGGCGCGATCCTGGATGGTGGACAGTATGGCAGTGCGTCAGAGGGGCAGTAGACGAAGCCTGCCGGCCTCTGTGGTTGCGCAGGCGCGCACGCTGCGGTGGAGTGTCGCCGCGGGGTGCCCACGCTCGGTCGGAGTAGTTCCAGGAGCTTCTCTCCCGGAGTCGCTGCTAGACTGCCGGCACGCCCACACCTGCGCATAAAGTATTAGTGTATCTTTAATAAGCAGTTTAACATAAGAGTTTCTCTAAATAAGACTTACTATTGATTTCCTTAATTTTTATTCATAACAAGTACGCTTTATAACTAGAGCAATTAAAATACTAGCTACAACGAAGTACTCGCACAGGAATGCCATTGACAAATGTATCGGCCGGCGCTGCGGACGATTGCAGTCGAGCTGAATAGGAGAGACTATCCAATCGCCACGTCTAACGGTTTCCATTGCAATGAATCTGACAGCTATTGACTCAGCGGGAACTGTTAACGAACGTGAAGACAGATTGCGCTTAGGTATGCAAAATGTAGTTGCTATTCTTTTTATCTCAGCTATGATATTAATTTTTTAAAAACATTTTCCTCACTATTGTACTTTACTCCTGTATCGTGGTGAATTTATATACAAACTTGTCTACAATACTCAAAGCTGGGATAATTTGTGAATCACACAAATCTCTCATACACGCAACGCTTTAAGCAAATAGGGCGCACTAAATCGCAATGATTTTAAAATGGATTATACCAGTTAACTGTTCTATTGGAATTCGTCAAACCGTTTTATTTTGAAACATTGTGTAAAGAGTTGTACAAACACGGAAACGAGCGTTTCCTAGCGCGCGTGCCGGTTATTACGCGACCGACATAGCTCACACGAGGTTCATACCTCGTGTAGTGCAGGACGATACTACACAGAATGTAGCGAGTACTACTACGACTAACCCAGGGTAAAACTTCAGATTTAACTTCTGCGTAACGGATATTTTTGTTCACTTCTTAATTATTAACCTCGAAACTATGAAAAAGTCGTATACTGAAATCACAGCTGCATATGGAAACTAGAATAGATAAGTATCTAAACAACAGTTGCGTAGGAGAAAAACGTGTTATGATCCACTTGAAAATTTATCAATCTGCACTGACTAATAGACAGTCATACACTCCACTCCAATCCTATACTCTCCCGACGCCACAAATCATACATGCTTAATTAACACAGTAACCCAATCTCCCAGCCATTCATCAACATCATACACATCACAGTATCCCTGCACACAGGTAGACAGGAACTGTAGTGCCGAGCCTGTGACGTCACCCGGTGATCACGGTTCCGGGTAATGAATGGCTTGCGAGCGTCACCGGACATGTTTGTCAAGCACAGAACGCGTTAATGAACATGCCTCACTATGTCCCCGTCTGGATTCGATGTGACCTGAATAGTGGGACACTAGCCACTACTTACAAACATATAAGTAGGTACATTGTACATACCTATATGATCTATACAATTTTTTTGCTTATGTTTTTACTAAACTTTTGATCGTGACCATTGACTTTTTGTAATCTCCATTCATATGTAGAAATTTTATTAGTTGGAAAGTTGTATTTACATTTTTCTATGTTAACACGTTAAACGCCGCCCTGATTTTTTAGTCTTGATCTTTGGGCCATGGGGGGCACCATTTAGTCGACATACAATTGTTCCGTTCGGGCCGCGGGGGACACCATATGACCGCGAGTTAGAGGTGAATTTAAGCTTCGCTACAGAGCCGTGAGATACGGATTTGTAGCTAATATGTATTGAACGTGACCCCCACGGCCCTGTAGACAAAAGTACTCTACGTGGTTTTTAGTAAAAAATATAACTTTAAAAAATAAGTTAGATAATGTTGGGACAATATTTTCACTGCAAGGTTCAGGTATAGTATTGATTTATTATTATCTTATTTCGTATAAAATAACTTTTTATTACGTGTTTTATATAGTTCTTTTGTACAGAATAAAAACATATTACTATTTAGATATTGAATTAGCCAGAATCTAAGGTTTCACGATGAGTAATGTAAGAACATAGCTGAATGGACTTTTTCGGGGATAGTTTTTTGAATGAAACAACATATTTGTAAATCAGACGCACTATTTATTATTTGAAGTTATTGAAAAAAAAACAGACTTTAAATTGAGATCAACGTAATTTCTATATATCTAGTAATTAGTGTATTTTATGGAAACAATCAAAACATAAAAACGGTTTATTTGGACAAGTTTCGCAAAAAGTAACAACTTTTTTTGTTTTATTTTTGGCCAACAATCGCCCCATCACTTTTGTATTTTCTTTATAACATTGCTGACATGTTCTACGATTATTTTTACTAGTACCGTCTTTCCTAGTAAGTTTATGTCTCATTCTTTTTGGCCTTGTAACATTGTTTGAGGTTTCTTCACTTCTCATAAACAAACCCTTCAGTACCTGTTTCCTAAACTCAACTATTTGTATTTTGTTTCCAGTTACCATCTGATATAATATTAGTGCATTGACAACCGCAGTATTTAGCAGCAAGTTTATGCCAACTTTTTTATACCACTTAACGGATTTCCGTAGTGGCGAGGAGTATGCCGCCATCTGATCGGACAAATCGACTGCTCCTTTCGCTCTATTATAATCGATAACAATTTTCGGTTTCAAAACTGCTTTTCCTCGCTTTGTGATTGTCAAGAAACGGTCTGAATGCTTCGTCGAAAGAACAAGCACGTCCCTTTTATCTTTCCATTTCATGACTGTAATACCGTCGTCACTTTCTCTTGCTATATGCTCGCCTCTCTTCAACTTGGCAGTAGTAACTTCTTTAGGAATATGTTTTCTGTTTTTCCTAATTGTACCGACTAGATGCGTTTCATTTTTCAATAAATTCCTGGCTAAATCTATACTCGTGTACCAGTTGTCTGTATACAAGGTGTGTCCCTTGTTCAATAAGCCACTGCAAAGTGACATGACTACGTTTGCTGGCGTAGTATTAATTTGGTCATTTTCTTTGCCTGCATAAATATTTATTTTGTAGGTATAGCCTGGTAGAGTACATAATTTAAATTCTTTTATGCCATATTTGTGGCGTTTCTGTTTGTTATATTGGCGAAAAATGATTCTGCCACGAAATGGCACCACGCTTTCATCGATGCATAAATCTTCACCTGGATTGTAATACTTTGCAAAATTGTTGTTCATGGTACCAAGTAAGTGTCTAATGCGGTGTAATCTGTCAGATCTGTGAGAATCGTCAAGCTGGGAAAAATGAAGCATTTGCAGATTACGGGACATAATTGTTGATGCAAAATGATGACCTATTATTTCGTCCTTCGACCAGTAGTCAGACAGTTTAGGAAGTCTCACCAATCCCATAAACATAATTAATGCAAAAAAGCGTTTCATCTCTTGCACATTAGTAGGTGACCAATTACGGATTCGTGCTGCTTTTGAAACATTGCGCTGTGTGATGGTGTTAATAGCGAATTGATTAGTATCTTGAACTATCTGCTCAAAAACATCATCCGGAACCAAAAGGGAATAAAAATCAATAGGCGATTTATTTCTCATTGCTAAGCGAAGATAGGTAGGCAAGCCAGGATTTTCCGTAAAAGGTATAATTCGACGCTGGTTACCTGTTGGTAGTGACCAAGTGCGTGTAAACGGCGTCGTCTGCCCCGAGGTAGCTGGAACTGAACTCTCTTCTGACTCGCTCTCTTCACTATCTATCACCATAATTCGACGACGTTTACGCGAAACTGGTTGAAAATTGTCTTCTTCATCGGAGCTTATGTGGAAACTATTATTCAACAAATTAATTTCAATTTGATCAATTTGTGATAAATCGTCCTGACTTATATCAAAATCTTCGAAAATATCCATTTTAAATTAAATGTATCGAATAAAACTAGAATCAATTTATTTAACATAAACAAATGAGTGAAATAATGGCACGGTAGCAACGTATAGTAGGTAACAACCTCAGTTAGTCACTGACACAAGGCGCGAGCGCGCGGGAATCGCAACACGATTGGCGGCGAAAATGCACGAGGATGACCGACACCTCGACCCCCGCGGCCCCCGCAAGCGAACACGCAAATTATTTACTGCTGAGGCCATGGGGGACAACTAATGGGTGACAGTAGTATTTTAACAAAATAAAGTTACTAATTTATTTTTTTCATTTTATTTTATGTTATTTACCATATTTTCTTGCTTCTTAATTAATAAAAACGTATATTAAAAATAAGATCAATAACAATTTTTAACCTGCCTTCTTCCAATTAATAAGTGTGGCTCATATGTAGTCCCCCATGGCGTTTAACGTGTTAAGCGATGACCAAAATAACTAAGTATACGTATTTGTTAATAATGTTATGTTCAAAAATATTCTACACTATTTCTGGTAGGAATCTGTTCGGTTACCAGGCTTCGATTTACGTAATAAACAGACTCAAGTAAAATATTTGCCGTGAAATGGTTTCCAGACACTAAAACTTAACACTCCTCGAGAGGTTAACTTTGCAAACAAATAAATTAAATATTAAACTGTAGCGAGCAAAATCATTAATTGGTTTAATGTAGAGGCACTCAAGTGGCGCGCTCTTACCTGCAGACTTTGCGTCTTAAGCTTAATGATGAACCTTTACTTTCTAGTCTAATGGGCCTGTCTGTCATGTCATGAAGTAGCTCTTGTACTATTGTACTTGAACTATTAAATATTTCAAACCTTGTTCTGAAGATATTGAGCATTATCTGTAAAACCAATTTATTCTACGCCTCGTTCTTAATCCCTTTCAGAAGTAGGTCAAGATACTGTCATATTGCCATTGCCTAAAGTTTTGTTTCCGTGCCATAACAAAGAATTTCGAATCAAAAAAGAATTCTATAATCACACCTATAGCAATCGCCTTTACGACCAATAAATAAGTCAGTTGGCCGATACGTGGCCGGTACAAACAAAATCACTTCACCGGCATCCACATTACCGAGGTCATTAGCTTAATAGTTTGTAAAGTTTAATGACTTAGTACCTACAAACAATACCACACGTTTGTTTACACCTTCACAAAAACTATATGGGTCCCATGAAAAGTAGAGAGCGTTCTGGTCTATCCATTAGGCGGACAAATGAAGCGGGTGGAGGAGTTGATTACATGGACGTAATGAATCGAATGCTTTGATTCCACACTCACCGGCCGCGGCGACTGGCGAACCAACTCCAGCTATTTCATTACCACCTTATAGTATGAAATGCAGAATTTCTTTATGGATTTTCACCACTTTTTTACCAATCGTTAAAGTACTTGTGAAAATAAAATCGAGTAGAAAATCAAACTACTACTTTAACAAATTAGTTTAGTATGTGTTTAATAGTTAATTAATGATAAGTTATATAGTGTTCTACCGTCAAGCATTATTCTTCAGCAATTACGGATTGTACTAGAGAACTAAGTTTCAGTAAAACACTTGAAGTGGAATAAGAAAATTAAACTTGCGTGTACTGCGAGTGGGAGGGAAGGGGTGAAGCGGGCGGGAGGGGGGGACAAATTTAAACGTCTCGCAAATTGGTGTGATTAATTGTGCTCCGACGAAACATGTTGCGGCCGACATGTCGGCCATGTCGCGAATATCTGATGATAATTGTAAGGAATTCCGATCGAATTCCATTTGTTTTATTGCTTCTGCGGTGTTTCACCGATTCGCAGAACGATGTCCGATTTTTGGGAATAAATCAAATTACTCGTCACTCGTTATTTATTGCTCGACCACAGCAGATTGAACATGCGATACGACTTTCATTATTTTGTAAATCATTGATACACCACTGCTGCCCGGTCTCACAATAACTGTGTATATCGTATTATATTGCTTCATCCATATTAAAGTAACGTCCAACTGTGTGTCACTGATACACTCAAACCTCTGAATGCTCTTCAATTCCTTTATAAGATTATGTTTGACATATCACTAGAAAGGTTTGTTTGAAGAATTCCTCTTTTCCACTTCAAAGCATGTGAGGGATCGATTTATAAATAAGTACAGAGTAGTGGACTGTAGCCTATTCAACGTGTAAATAATGGGAACACGGATTTCCCAGAAGCGAAATATTTACGAAACGGTGGTGTGGTTTCGTGTCGTTTAAATAAAGTTTATTTTCGAGTCAAAATCAGTGGTCGTTGGTAACACGCCGCTTATGTAAATTTAATATCAACAAATATTGTTGTAAATGACTTGGAGCTGTTCCAACTGCTTGCCCGCTAATGGAATGAGCACGGAGCCCGTGCCGCACATATACTTGGAATATTTTTGAGGGCTACCACCGGAAAATTTACAGCGTAATAACTGAATTTTCTAGTCTTTTTAAAATAAACTTCTTGTTTAATAAAGTTGTATTATAAAAACTGAAAACGATAGAGACTATGAGAATACTAACGTATATTATTACACACCATCTGAATAGTTAAGATAAAAGCTAAATATATATTCTCAATTTGTGGAGAACAATCTTGTGGCTAGTTACAGTCATGCGAAACAACCGCTCTCCTAAGTTTAGGTTCTTGTCGAGGTGTCTATTTAAAGGTGACTTGTTGAGTTGATATACTGGTTTCCATGCAAACGTCTTCTTTTGCTAAGAAGTAAAATCAATTAAAACTCGAAGTGAACAGCAGTATCCTCTAAATGTTTGGTTCCTAACTACAAACAAACGCATTTGTTCAGCAATAAACGTATTTCGGCTAATGTCGATGAATAAAAGTTGATTCAGTACCGACCTCAAAAAATGACAATAAAAAAGGATACATAACTCAGTGGGTCTGCAAAAAATTGAGTCCTTAGACCATCGATTACTCTTCAGACATATCCTTCATTCCTATCCTGATTGTCCTAAACCCTTAGGAACGCAGCAATACCTACTCGTATACGTCCCTTGGTTGATTGATGAGAGGGTCCTAGGTACTCGCCAGCCAATATCTTGGTACAGAGTACTGCGACGTGACTAAATGAGACAAATTTGTCACACACAAGCGACAAAGGGCCTGTGATTAATTGCTGTTTAGAGGTTATGTTAGAATTGTTTATACCTGCACGGAATTTCACTCGGTTTCATAATATATGTAAGCTTATGTGAACTTGTTTCCATGTCTATGAATGAAGATTTTAGTGGTATATAAATTTTCATTCATAGAACTAGCTTCTGCCTGTGGCTTGGTCTGCGTTCCTATGGGATAAAAAGTATCCTATCACCCGAGTCAGTTCATACCCTGTCTGTATACCAAATATCATCAAAATCCGTTCCTTAGTTTCAGTGTGATTGACGGACAAACATCAAGTGAACCAAACTCTCTGACCTCCGCGACCTCTGCTTTCAATTAAACCGCTATCGTTAATTTCATCAGCCTCCTATAGAACCTCCTCCTATCATCCATTACATCTATGGATTTACCTATCAGCTTTCAATTTAAAGTTTCCAAACAGATCGAGATCAAGTTTGTTATCAATCTCCGAATTCGGAAAATTTGTTTGGAAAAAAACCTTCTTTGAGTTTTTCCCGAAATTATTGCGAGTGAACCTGATTTTTTTCATTTCCTTTTGATACGAAGTTGGTTTTCCTTATAATTATATTTACTCACGAGTCGCCTCTAATCTAGGTACTGAATTAACTTCGAATAAAGTAATTGGGATATGAACTGGGAAAAAGAATCTTACTAAAAATATTATATTAAATATTGATGATAACTTTTCATTTGTTCGGTTTGTCAATTAGATAGTTTTCTACCATATCTTATTTCATTGAAGAGAAATGTCTAATGAACTTAGTTCTGGTACACAACTTTACGTGTTTCTCTCAGAATTGCAGTCAGTCAGCGACGAATGTCTGTCAAACTTTAATGTAGAAGCCTAATAAGCTTTCCCCACTTAGCATAGTTGAGAACTTGGGTCATTAAATGCTCTATTACGACTATTAACATTTCATTTTGAATTTGTATTCAGTTATTTTATATCAAACTTAAAAATAATATGAAACACTTTTGGAACATCGTAGCGTGTAATCGACGTAGCCGCTACGAACGCTACGCCGTAGCAACATCAATACTCTTTATCAGCTACGTAGTTTCATGATCTTTTTCGATTGTGATTGCGTGTAGGCAAAGTAACAAAGTCAATAAAAAGCAAGTTATTATGTGTTATTAACTGGCGGGCAGCCGTCAGCTGTCCTTCCATCGTAATATCTGTTACCAGGTAGGACAGATTATACCCTAATGTCCTGCCTTTTGTATTAAACCACTTTTTACTAGACGTCTATTGATATAATGTCCTAGGACGGCTTCTCGCTTTGTGTTCCAAATGGCTTACAAACTTAGTGATAAATGTCAAATCTGTTTTATACAAAAGGGAGGATGGCAACAGTATTCTGTTCTAGGATTTCATATTATGGTAATTGTACAAGGTACTTAAGTTTAATACTACGTTAAGACACCCTTACATAGTAATTCGGGAGTTCTTATAGCTTAATATTCTCGTCATACCGTAAACTCGCTGAAATAACATGTGCTTATATTTATGTATAGCTTCTAAATATCTTGGAGGTGGAGGATTGTGCAAAAAGTAGCTGTTTACGTATCATCAGCGCACGTAAACAAACTCGTTAGATTAGGGTCGGCGCGCATTAAACGCGCGGCTTTTCACTCGCAGATCGTCAGTTGTTGATAAATCGCTAAAAGTATTGTGTTTTGTTTACTTTTAATCATGAATGGGACGAATGCAGATTTTTATTCGGAAACAGAAATGTTTGTATTCGTTTTGTAGTTCTGTTTTTAGTATTGGTTTTTATAGCTACTGTTTTTAACGAAATTAAATCTGGAAACGTTTTTGAAACGGTGCTTCTTTTATTTCTATGAATGGATTTTATAAATACACGCACAAGCTGGATTAGACTCAAATGGATTTGTTTCATAAATAGTAATTTATGCAAACAAATCTATGTTTATGTTTCAATAGATATTGATTTCCAAAAGCCAAACAAATACTTTTATTCATTCTAAATAATACTGTGCAGATATGCGTACCTATACATATAATATGAAATGCTTGAAACAACAGATTCTCCGAGCGCTGATTTTATCAGTGCAGTGGTGCAATAAGACGGTCGTCACCAAGTGAAGCGTAATGAGCGCCTGCAGTCGACAGCCCGTGCAGCCTGACTCGCTGCAAACTTGCCACACACTTGCTATATTAGTTTGCACGGCAAATGATGATGCAACCACTTTAAATCGACTTACTACTTCGCAGACAGTTATATGAGATTGTCGAGTGTCCTATTTGCTCATTGTCCACATTATTATCACAAGAGTTTTAATGAAGTTTGTATACTGATGTTTATATGAGTTGGTTTTGTTTTATACGAATGATTCAATCGTTAAAAATATAAACCAAAAAAATAATAATAAAAAAATATGAATCTGAAACAATATTTGTAAAAATGAATAATTAATTCGAACAACACCAATAAAACCTCAAGTTGCGAACAAATCCGTTTAATTAAAACACAAGACTAAAGTTTTCGCAATAAGAGCGTCCCGCGGTGAGTCGCGCGGCTTGCGAACGGCCCGTGAGTTACAAAGTAAACTCCGCGAGATCGCTAACTAGATTAATGTGGAGTTACAGCCATTTGTTGGAGTTATACCGATGACCCGGCCGTGACCGACAAATTAAAGGTAAGCTAGATTGTACCTTCAAGTCAAAAGTTAAGATGACACAAAAACTATAGAAATGAAAAAGTGTCGTCTGTTGAGAAATGAATTCTTAATTTGACATTTAATGAAATTTTAGAGACGTTGATTAAAACCGAGATTTTTGAGAAATGCTTTAAATAATTCAATTTAGTTGTTTCATTTCAGAGATATTTGAATATATTGTCAGTGGTACTCACCGTCCTTTGACGGAGTCGTCATCGTCTGCGGAGCCATCTCCTTGCAGCTGCATGCCGCCCTGCGCCCACGTCACTGTCAGCCAATCTAAGGACAAATAAAAAGCTGCTCTTAGATAATACACAGATATATTTTATTAGTTCCCAATAAAATAGACATGAACTAAATCTAGGCAAACTATTTATATCCAGTCTGAAAGTCAAAGTGACGTATCAAGCATGTAAGTACACTTACAAGGGAAAACCGATCAATACTTTATATATAGAATAACCTTCCCGATAATCTTTATTAATGCCAAGATCTAATATACTAAATATAACTAGGGTACATCCTTACTGGAAATACGCAATCTCTTAGAGATAATATACTTTGGAAGTTCATCTTATATCCCCGTATTTCGAATTAAAACTCCGTCTTCAAATAAAAACTTGGGTTGGAACTTGTAAAAGTTGTCGGTGAAGAAAGTTTATACCGGAATATAAATCATTGAGTCACACGTAGGTTTCAATAGGCAGGAATAACGAACTGCTTCTGGCGGTCTCTTGTTACGGACAGTACGATAGAACAAGGCTCACACTTAATATAGGGAGAATTATATGAAAAACTTGCCGTAGATAGAGAACTTACACATGGAGTCTTTTGTCTTTAGCGCTTCTTTTAAAAAAACATGTTTTACTGTAATCAAATCATCAGTAAGTTATGCTAAAGGTCTTCACTTGAATTATTAAATGCGAATCTAATTACATACTGAACAGAAATCTCATAGAGAGACATGTTCTTGTGGCTACAGTGAAGAGATTACTGAATCCAAAGTTACAAAGTCATACACACTGGACAGATTTTAATCACACACACAACATCTCAGTATAGACACAATTACACATAAAAAAGAGAATACACACGAAGTCTTTTTGTAGAAGTTGTGAATAAGTCCGCACGGATTGCGAAGCCACGCTTCGGAAATCAAACAGAAAAGTACTGGGACACTTTGTACTCAGATCAGGGGCTGTCCCTTCGCAGATAACTTCCCGATCGGTAATTGAATTAAACACGGCTAATGGGATGAAGGTTCTTGATCTGCACAAAGGGCTTCCTTTAAATTGTCTGCAAGGATATATCGGATCATTTAGAGAATTTTAATAAAACGAGTTTTCTACCTTGAAAGGGATTGTAAGTTAATGTGTGTCCAGCTTTAAGGGTTACACTGGAATTTGAAATGTGTTAGATTAGAATACTTTAGTTTTATATGATTTAAGGTAATGACTAATTTTTAATTAGTATTTTGACGGCTTTAATTAATTAAATTTCCATGAACTACGTCGTTCTAAAAGACAACCTAAAACTTTCGTTACCTTGCTTATCTTATCTTACTAATATTATAAATGCGACAGTTTATGAGTATGTTACTCATACACGTCAAAACAGCTGAAAGTATCGAGATGAAATTTCGAACAGGAATAGATTGTGGTCGAGACATAGACATGGGCTACGTCTTAACCTATGGGAACGAGAGCGAAGCCGCGGGCAGACGCTAGTAGTTAGATAAATTATTACAAAATTAAAAATTGTTTATAAAGCATGGCTTTATATCCCTGGTATACAATAAATATTACATTTACACAGGACACCCCTTCCTGGAATAAAAGTAAAATTTTAATAAGGTTGCTAATAATAATATTAACGTTCTTTATTACGGAGACATTTTCTCGGCTCGTTCTCAGAAAATTATCTGAAGGAAGAAAACTTGAATAATTTCAGAATCTTTATTATGAAAATTACTTTGAATATTAAGTTTACCTTTGTCGTGACACCGCAGCGGTGCGCGGTACCATCACTTACTACATTGTTCCATCCTCTTTTATTTACCGCGGTCATTTCTTATTCTGTTGGTGATTTTAAAAGTGGATATGTTATGATAATAAACTATATGTATACCCGTAGGAACATCAATGTGGAGACAAATGGTATGTGTTCAGCATTGTTTTAACATCTAGAAATTTCTGTTAGAAAGTTAAACAGTATTTTTTTCTAAATCTACACAGTATAATAATTGGTATCTAAGCCATCAAGAATTTGTTTCCAACACACAAAAGCAAATTAACACGTTAAACGCCATGGGGGAACACACGTTAAATTTGCCTTCAATAGCAAATTAATAAAAAGTAAAATACGCTTTATGATTCCTCATGGATTACCACAAATGTTGACTACCCGTAAAAATATTTCCTCAACAAAATATTTCTTTCTTTTTTACTTACAAAACAAAAAATATATTTACTTCTAAATGAAACAAATTGTTTTGCGAAGAAATTCATTATTTACGTAAGAGTGGTTGTCATAGCAACGCTCCCACAATCCCTTAAACTTGGCTACTGCTTCTCGCGAAACCTTTACAAAAGGACTCAGTACAATACATTGTTATTCTTTGCTTTGTTTTACAATTTCACTGGTTTTTTGTTTGTAATTAATAAAACAAATGGAATTGATTCCTTTTGATACAATTTTGAGATTTTATTGGCGAGACAATACATTGTGACTACCAGTAAACTCTAAGATTTTTCCAGGAATTTTCTGGGCTTTTATCGCAATATTCTATTACTACGAAATCTAAACTCGATCTTAAAATTGTTTTTATTTGTCGAACGCTACATTAACCACAAGCAAAACACACGAGGTACATGTACACGACAGATACTGAATAGATAATGACAACACAATATAATCACAAAGCATTCCCCGGATAGTCGCAATGCTCGCGCGAACATATCTCGCGTCACTCCACATAGCTCGGCTGCTATGAAAAGGGTTGAGACGGCATTATACCTGCTAGGATTTATACTCATAAATACGCAGCCATGTAAAGGCTGGCGCACATGCAACGTTTTCATTAACTGTCGACTTTTCATAGACTTTTTTATTGAAATTCAGTTCAATTCAATCGAGTTGCGCATACAATCGATTTCAGTCGATTTATCTACTAAATAATTCTAAAATTTTTCTGTAGGCAACCGTCGAATTAAAGTGCTGCTAAAAATCGATGTTATATGTTTAATCGATATTTTGCACAAATAATACATTGCAATATAAAAATGAGCCGTAATCTATTCCCTACCTAATCCACCTTTTAATTCAAAGGCAGATTGATTTGACATTTTGATTTTTTTATCCATCAAGTATCGTGTTGACAGTATGGACACTGTAATGTATTTACTACATTGCCATAAGCTTAAGAAATAAGTACAACAAAATAATTGTTCAACTAAAAGTCATGTATGCGCTAACCCTAACTCTATGTATGGAGGATTGCAATAATGTTTGACTATTAATACGTCGCGTCGTGTCGCGTCGCACTGGACCAGGGATAAGCACTCGATTTTATAAATACCTGATATTATCCCGACATATTGAGGCGGTTATTTGCAGATGTCATGTTTATTGCTGTTTGATTTGTGTTGTGTTGCCTTTTATTTGATTTAGTGGTTTATTATTTGAGTTTAAATCGTTTTTTTGTTTTCTAACCTTGTGTGTTTTTTGTTAATCGATTCTTAATCAAGCTTTCATCAATCAAATCTTGATTTCTTAATAAAGTAATGAAAAGCGCAGAATTGATTTAAATTGCCTCTCATTAATGAAAACTATGAATCTACTTTTGTAATAATTTTGTTAGTAGCAATCATTAAACTGAGAACACAGTTATAACATGACTAATGAATAACTTACTTAACTCCTTAGTAAAGACAACAAACTACAAACAACTGAAATAAAAAGTAGTTGCAGTTGAAAGATGGCGGTACTAGTGGTGCCTACAAGTAGACAGTGTGCGAGGTGTTGGCTGGCCGCCAACAAACATAATAACTGCTCTCTTTGACCTGTGAGCACCATACTCCATCCCATACTACACTACACACTTTTTGCACTACAACGACGGCCAAGCAAAATACACTGATACTTTTCATCAGCGTATGTAACGTGGGCCATCTAAAGTAATATGAAACGAATTGTACAGTGAAATGTATTTGCCTACACGAAATTAAAAAGCTACGAGTGTTGTACAGAAAGCCATCCCATTTTGTTTGAGTTTTAATAAATTAGGAAGTATTCTGAATTCTCTAATTAGATAAATAACTGATTTAATCACTTAGTTTCCAAAGGGGTCTACCAAACCGTTTCCATTTTAATCGTCGTCCAAAATCATCACCTTATTAAATATACTTTATTTTTCCCAACTCAAAGCACTTGTGAAAATCTCTATAAATACTAGCACCAACATAGTTCACATGACTGAGATAATATTTGTGTATCTATACATTATTGTAAAGACTCGCTATGAGATTTTCATATCACATTATGCAGAATCCAAACGTCAGATATTTGAAGAGGGTAGATTGAACCGTCTCCTGAGACGTTTTCCCTAATAGTTTGTACACTCACACTTATTCCCTCGTGTTTACGGTATACCGATTGTGATCATAAAATCATATTTTTCTGCTGTCAAAGCGAACCGTGGAGCTAAAAATACCTATAAGTCGAAGCCATAGTTTAAAGAGCTTAAGCTTTGGATCTTGACTTCGAAGTTAGGACTTTATCATACTATCGGATGTCGAGCGTCTTCAAATCGGAGCAGACAAACGTGCGTGTAACGAGTTTACCGCGGATAGCAGCGTGGATGCCATGTTACTAAGTGTATTGTACGTCATTAACTTGCTACAAACACGCGACGAAAACTTCGCAAATTGGCAACGGGTAGGTGACGTCTTCGCCGTGCTTCGCGGCGTGTTCGTGGCGCATTCTTTGCGTTCCTGTCCCGCCCCGTAGCCGCTGGCAAACCGCTAGTGTGATAAGGCTCTTAGAGAAGTTTAGTAAAAACATTTTTTTTTCTAGGGAGATAAAAAGAGGTACACGTATAAAATACAACACCTAAAATCCCGTAAAATAAATACCTACTAATAAATTAAAATCTGAACTGATAGACAAAGAAAAGTCTACGATCTCCTGAAACCATCAGATAAAAATCACATTACCATTTACATCATGTTTTTGACTCAATATGAAATAGAAGTCAATAGGTATTATTAAAGCAAATAGTTTGATACGATCAAATGAACTGTTATGATTGAGTTTCATATCACAAAGGTACGAGTACATATCAAAAACCAATATCTCGCGATACCAAGCAAATGTACATAAAACAAGAAATATTGAGCTTCAATATAACTTGGAAATGTATATTATGAATTATAATTTATGTTTTTGATACATAAGCGAAATATTTGCGAAAAATATTGTTTTTGTAATGTCTCACACAAGACCTTATCTACTAACGTTGAAGTGATTCTGTTACTATGTTTCTTTTTATGAATCTGAGTGGATTTTGTAAAATGTTTTAAGGTTTTAAAAGACAAATACCTACTAACAGCATAAAATGAAAATGATTCTAATGATTTTCAGAATTATTTTCGTACTTACCTAATTATAAAAAGTGTATGTAATAAAATAAAATACTTAATATTCATTTATTGACATTAGATAAAAACCATCGCTATTCAAATAGATACCCAATTCAGCGCAACCTTTCATAAAATGACGAGCAGTCTCAGGTACATTTCTCTTAAATATCAATTTGCTAGTATCGTATGCCACTCGAAATTTAAAGACTCTCAGACCATTGAAAAAGCATTGAAACAAATTAAATAATATCAGCAATACTTGCTAATTGGCAGTAACATTTAACCAAGAGATTTAACCTTTACCCAAGTTTACAACAAAATCTCATTTTAAGGACCGTTTTGTATTTCACGGGAACTGAAGTACCCATCGAGTGGCGCTCCACTAAATTCGGTTAAAAAGAAAATTCAATTGTGAAACATTTTAACAGTTTATTATTTTCTGTAATTTCCTCGTGGTCTGGTTAATTTGTTTTCAAGAAACCGAAAATGTCAATTGGTTTACTTTGAAGTCTATTATTATGGTCTCTTAATAAAGAAATATTTACAAAGTTTTGTGATCAATTAAAAATTTTAAAAAATGTTTAGCTACCTAGTAGTGATGGGGTGTACCTAGTATTTACCTTTAGTGGTACAAAATCAGTAGGCGTTGATACAAGACCGGTGGGCATTAAAAAAGTAAGATAAAATATTTTCCAACGAGGAAAAATCACGATATTTATTATAACAGAGATAGACTTGATCTTGGAGAAGCAGGCGCATTATGTCCAGCAGGAGACACTAACAGTGAATAATTAATTAACATTTTCATAGCCATCTTTCACTAGAACAGCACGTGACAATATAGCATGTAATATATAACCATTAAGTTAAACACGAGTACCTCCGTAACATATTGCGAGCATATTAATCTCACATCCTTTAATTTCATCATGGAACTAATATAGCGAAGCTGTTAAAACTGGGAGGATATAACGTGGTCTGCAGACCCTAGTTTAATCGAATCTCGGCTGATTTATGCAAAGCGATGAGTTATGGTCCTCCACCTATTACGTAGGTAGGAGTACCTGGAGGCCGGAGGTCTGAGGTGGCTCCCCTGAGCGTCCATCAAGCTTTTGTTGTTAAACAAAGGCCGATGAATACTGTTTTAAGTTTATGCTCCCGATTATAGTGTATCTCTTAAATGAAAGTGGTTTTTGATAATATACGTTAAGCTTGGAATTTAATTACAAGAAAAGAGCCGGACTATATGATTAGCAGTAAAAAAGATTTTGTTTAATAAATTATGATTTAGATTCCGTCCAACATCCACTGCAATACGAATTGAATCAAAACAATCATCCAAAGTTAAATGTGAAAATAAAACGTCCATACTTTCCGCGCTTGTATTCAGCTACACAAATAATGAAGTTACATTCTCACACGTTGAATATTCCCTCCGTGGACGAACCCAATTATCCAGTCGCTAAACCCAACACATAGCTAATGTAATTACTTACAGATTCTAGGAAAAATAATTGTATTGAAAACTCAGTTTGTTACTTTTACCTTTTGTTACCGTAAAACATGGCAACTTTACCATATTTTAGAACAAAACACGAAATATATTTTTAACCATAAGACGCATAGAAACCAAAACTATATATTTAGAATTGTAGTCTATCTGGCTCACTTTACCGTAATCGTCATTAAATACAAACACTTATTTTAGCCGTAGTAAAGAAAAAACAACATGGGTAAAGATACCAAATTTTTGGCAACTTTACCTACGCGCCGTATTCATCGTGTATTGCATATTAAAGAGTTGTTGAGGTACAGAGGGCTTCATCTAGGACCTCTTCGTATTATAATGCAAACAATATGAGGAAATCTATAAAGATAACGGCTACACAGACATTAGGGAAAGTTGCCACGGGTTTCATCGTAATTTACATACAAATAATTTGTTACGCTCGGGGTTGTCAAAAAAGGAGGAACTTTTTTATGACATGTATATTTAAAAAAAAATTAATAAACCTTAAACCTAAAGTAAAAAAACGCACAAATTTCTAACATAAATATTATTCCCTTTTAAACTAAATTAAGTTCTAAAATTTTAAGTATTTATGTTTAAAATTGTAAAAAAGGCTACAAAATAATGTTTAATCCTTGACTTTTTAATTTTATGACTTCACTATCTCCATAGCTAATTATAACATCACTTCCGTATAATGTTTATAGTGTCTAGCTCCGAGTTTTCTGCGGTTTTGTTTCATGGGAGCCATTTTGGCTGTAAAACAAGAGGTATTATTAAATACATTATATCTTATCATCCAGGATATTCACTATTATGCTGTGAAATTTAGGTATTCGAAAATGGTTACATACACACAAACAAGAAAAAAACATTTATTGCCAACCCTAACTGTAGGTAAAGTTGCCACAAAGCAGGCCGTGGCAACTTTACCTAACCTGTGTCAACATTACCGAAGCGATTGTTTATCAATAAATTAAAGAAAAAGCAATTGCTGACATTACAACAGTAATCCCAACTATAATATACATACAAGATCAAAATTTCACTCACCTGTGACAAATAGTTAAGGCTCTGTAAGCACAATTTAGGAACAACTAACTTTTAGCTCATTTTCACGCATACATTGTGACGGCCATTACTGGCATAATAGCAGTCTTACGTCTACGCAAAATATAGTAAATATTTCCTTTTAATGTCTAAAAAATACTTCTATTACAAAACAGAATTCTAGTGGGTAGATTTTTAGATAAATGAGTTTATACCGAATACCTATAGTATGGTAAAGTTGCCAAGGGCCCGGTAAAGTTGCCATAGTTTACCGGTACATATATCAGAATGAATTCCAGATACTGGAACAGGAAAATTAATGTATTAAGGTGGCTCATCTACTTAAATTCCGGGAAGAAAGTAATACATTAGGTTTTATTGAAACGTGCCTTAGTCCGGCCATGATAGCCGAATAAATTAGCTCCAGCGGATGAATACTTAGACGGGGAGCAAAGAGGTCGAATATCTCAATAGCTTCGCGACTTGAATAAATTTTGATCGAAGAACTAATGAGAATACCTAGCAGGTACTATGTCCATAGATGTGAAAGTGTAATGTAAATTTCCAAGGGCAACATGAAATATTGCAATATCGAAGCAACTTATTATAACTGAATTATGTAATTACAAACTCAGCAAAACATCAAACCCTTAGTTCTTTTTGATGAAATCTAAGCAAAGAAAGCGACACATTCTGAAGAAGTTGGTTGTTCAGCCAATTATCTAAAGAAAATGCTACGAAAACATGATAACGTAATAGATTTTTATCAAATATGGGATTTATTGAGGGCACATCATCATCCAATGACTTCCTCCGACTTGGATGAAGCGAAAGAGAGTGTCAGACTCTACTAACTAAAAACCATCCCATTCCTACTCCTGTTTTTCGAGCCGGAACCCCGGTAACCCGCTAGGCAGTCCACAGCTCCGGGCAAATAAGGGTCTAGAAGTAAGATTGGACGTTTAATGGACTCGGTGGACCTGATGAAATGAACAAGCTGGCTGTAATTACAGTGATTCCGTTAAAATTCAATCTCCATAACAGCAGTGGTGCTTTACGACTCACATAAATCCAAATCGGATAGATTAGGGTTGTCTCTCATTTTCTTACTCTTTGTAAGGTAGCCAAGATATATGATACGTTTCAGAGTTTCATGTTTTGTATTATTGAAAAATAATTACTGCACCTAATTCCATTAAATAAAAGACGATGAAATTGTGTAAGGATTAAATTATGCATATTTTTATAGAGTGCATGGTGCCAAAATATCTACTGTGTTTTCTTTCAATACTTTTATCAAAATGTCAAAAACAATACTTTTCTATGAACTTGAAGATTGCAACTTATGACGTCATCAAATTTTTGATCACACAAGTACCTAATACTTTATCTTTGCAAGACTTGAAAAAAATGTAAATATTCTGTGCATCTTAACCAGAAGATTGACAACCCTGCGTTTACTATCGCCAGTATAACTTAGACAATTATGAAGGGTGACCTCCATTACTCCGAGATATTACCTCCAGCATCGACACTACAGTCAGTGCGATCGATTCCTGATGTTTGATCTAAGTTACTAAATACAATAAAAAATCTTTGTCAATTTCAATATCACTTAATATAATATGACTAGACCTGAAATATAACGGAAATAACATTTTCGTAATGATTTTATACTTCACATAACAGCACAATAGATTGATATTTTAGCTTAAGACTTTGATTGCCAACAAAAATCTGTTGAAGGTAAATCCTCAACTAGCGCCGGTCACTTTTGCTCCCCATGGTGTTTAATGTGTTAAGTAAATATCTTACCACCTACCTAATATGGAGCAAAATGAACTATCTTTATCTTTTCTTCATAAAACTGTGGGGCACAGCAAACAGCTGAGTGTTCCTAATCACTAAAAACACTGAGCATACAAAGAGAGACTACAAAAGACTAAGTTGTGTAACTTGTACAGAAGAACGCCTTGAAATAAACTCCAAAGGAATTGGTACACACGAGCATTCTTTGAACGTAAGCGGTGTGTAGAGACAACAGCAATATGGCCGCCGGTTTCAAATATTTACTGAGATCTAGGTGCGTAGAGGTGAATTAAGGGATTTACCGCCGTACTCATTATAGTCATTTAATGGCTACTTAACTCAGTCTTTAGCAATTGTTTTTGGAATAAAATTGTTACGAAGGAATAGTTTAAGTAATCATTAAATGCCTCTGAGTGTGATAGTTAGCTATCTTTCGTCTTTATTCACGTCCTTATGATTCACGATTTATCAGAGATTTGTTATCCCAACATCAGACGGAATTCCAAAATCTTAGCCCTACTTATAAAGAGTTTAAAAAGCCTAAAATAAGTAACACTGCTGACAGCGAAAGCTCAATTGTCATAGATTACTAAACAGCTTCGATCAGCACACTGGAAATAAATTAACGATGCAATATTTATGACAAAAATATGCACAACTTGCACAGGTTATGAAATAAATACCTCCTGTCAGCTCCCTGTTTTCATTCCATTGGTTTTGTGAAAATTAATCTCTCACTATGAAAATGTTTCGCTCGATATATTTGTCATTCCGTTTTGTTTGCACTATCGGTTTGTTATTAATTACCTCATTTTGTATGAAGAGTTATTTAAACTGCTCGAAAGTTGAATCAATGTTTAATTTTAATTACCACTACTGGAGTTTGCATTCAAATGTTCACGTTGCATTTTTAAAATACAACATTTTATGTCATTACAATTCGGAAAGTAGGTTATTATTATGTTTTTTTTTTTAATTACTCAATTTCTACATAAACATAACATTTTTAACGATATTTCGTGTTGACAACAACATTGATAACAAAATACCACAAATACAATTTTGCGTATAAGCCTGCTGACTGTACAGTCTATCGCTTTATCGAAATCTACGTGTTCAAACCCTTGCGTAGTTGCGTACTCCACCTTGGTCTTCCATCTTTATCTAGCACATGAAACTTTGTATCTAGTGTCCCTGTCTGTCTTTAGGCCAGTGATGTTTGCGGTAGGAAGGCAATGGAGCGAACAAAAACGTTAGCTAAAACAATACCACACTGTAGGGATTACGATATCGAAACGTGAGTGCTCCCTGAGCCAGTGAGCCAGTGAGCCATCCCGATTGTATACTTATACCAGTTATGGTTGCATGAATGATATATTTCACTGGTACTAATAATGTTTCGGGTGTGTTCTGCAAGATCCTTACATGGACTAGCAAAAACAACGATTGGTTTGAGGGTTGCTGTTCAGCGTGGCACTTAGATAACATCAGCCCTTTGCGAATATCTCTTTAGTTCTTAAAATTAATTTCGACTGTATGTTCAACTTCTATCAACATTTATGAATATGGTAAGAATATAAAACCCTCCAGAAAAATATTTGGAGCTCTGCAATTTTGATACTTCTACATGAGCTGTTACATCTATGCACTAGTAACTAGCTATGAATTTCTTTTGCATGAAAATGTACAAATTTCCTACTGATGAACAATCTAGTTACACTATTAACGGAGTCGAAAAGTAAGAGAGCTTTATATTTAACCCTCTCAACCTGACTTCTCCAACTATTTCTGTACTGCCACATTGTATGGCTTCGGCAAAACTTTGTCTCGAAATAGTTCCAGCGAAACAAAGCCTGCTTGTATTGTGATCACTGTTGTACAATAGTTTAGAAGTCACTCATTAATAACAGCTTGTCTAATTGTAACTAACAATAGATTCATTCTTTGTGCTCACAATAATGGTTAGTGAGCTTCTGTTTAAGTATTGCTGTTTATTGTCAAATTAAGTTTAGTTAGTACTTTGGTGAAACTGTTACACCTACGCGTTGCTTTCAAATAACAAAACAAAAAGAAAACCATTTACTGAGTAACGCGTGTTTTCATTAATTTGTGGGTAGTAGTGGGTGTCTATAAATAAACAAATATAAACTAAAGAACAATAACGATAAAAATCTTTATTCCATCGTTTTCAATGAATAAATACGTCGGTTACCTGAATTGCGTGTATACTCGTACGCAAGTACATACTTAGATAAAAACTAATTTAATTCAATAATTCAATTTGACTGCACGGTTGTCGCGGTGGCTACCGTGCAAAGTGTAGCGGGTTCGATTCCCGTACGGAGAAACTTTTTGTGTGATCCTCTAATTGTTGTTTTAGGTCTGGGTGTATGTAACATAGTATGTTTGTAAACGTACAGGCAACACATGAGAAAATCCTAATGTGGGGCAACGTTTAAAAAAACACATACCTACTAACTTCACACAAAAGTAGAATATATAACGTTATTCCGTATTATATTTTTCCGTAAAAATTCAGTGTATTGAAAAAAAAACAAAAGTAACAATGTACTCACACAACAGTTCTGCCACCACAACGGGCCACGCTAACTAACCGCCAGTAGCCCCCAGTCACCACCAGTAGGTAGCCGCCGGTAGCCGCACAGGTGGCGGTTCAAATACAACTAACTAAAGTTATTACGCTGAATGTCACACAAGGGCTGCCGCGTGTTCAATGCTCCGAGTCGTAATATACAGATATACAGAAGGTTCACTTTTTTATTGGTTTGATATGTTATGTATTTTTCAAACGAAACAAGATTATTTTTTTACTTATGTTAAAAACGCATAAAAATATTACACGGTGAAAAGGCTATAAGTATTTTATTTTCAATAATCAGGACGTTATTACTATCTTAACTGTTCACACCATTAGAATATGTTGATTAATCCACCTCAAATTACTCAAACAATTTGCACACAGACATGGGACAAATAAACACAATAAATACATACTTAAACTTCTGTTCTATAATTTCTCGCTACCAACAAATATGTATACGTATAATACATGAATAATGTACACCCGAATTATCTAGAATTAATAGGAGTCAGGTGTGCTCCGTACTGACGACACACGACACAGTCGTGCAGCCTTTGCAGTTACAGCGACTGAAACGGCTAATTAGTACAATTAAGCCAATATCTGCGACTAATTCAGTCGCAATTGCGTTTGCTTATAATAATACCGCTAAGTTGATACATCGGGTTCAGATGGCTGATGGGATTAACAACATTAAGCTTATAATTAGTCGCTATAGATGCGCGTTCCAATGTACAAGGGAATGTCTCGTCTTTTGACGGTATTTAGCAGCTTGTCTACATTGTTGTCAGTGATTAGTTAGTCTGTTGCCCTTCGTGGGTTGATCTTTAAAAGACGTTTGAATGATAACTGTAGGGGAGTCTAGACGTCTATGTAGCTATGTATGAAGATCAAATGCGATGCAAATTAAATCATTTCTTATTAACACTGTAGAGAAAGACAATATTAGTGATTATGTCTATCTTCTAGATACGTATAAAGTAAGCATGATTTATAAAATTTTGCAACTACAGAACATTTTAACTAAAATCAGCTATCACAATTAGAACGTCTTACTCAACAATCCACTGGTCAAATTCAACCTACAATCTCCAGCAAACTTCTGAATAAAAACACAGAAACAATACGGCTTTCAAGCAAGCATTGTACACGAGGGGCCGACGTCCCATCAAAACAAAGTTAGCAGTAAGAACAATTAACATAAATATTGAAGGGTCTCGGTCTGGTCTTGCGAGCACACCACAAAACAGAATGCCCTTTACTTATTCTCCAAATAGACGCAACTTGTAAACAACTGGAACTCTTGTTTACAAGACGTGTCCGAGGTTTGTTATCGCTGCAGTGGGTCGAAGTAAATTGTGGACACTGGTTCTTGCTATAAACTAGGTTTTGGCTGGATCTTAATTAGTAAGTTGTTATAAGAACGTGTTAATTAAGTAAAGTACTGGTAATATAAAAGGATTTTGTGTTAATAGAACACGGAGCAAACAGTAGAACAACTTACGAGAATAGAGAGATAAATGATAAAATTGCTAATGTAAGTTTAGGTACATATCCTTACGCCTATCTTATGGGGGTAAGCAGAGACTATGGAACGCCAATTGCAAAACTTAAACAAAACATTTATTAATATTCGAATGGGAAACTTTATGTAATAAGTAAATTATTCACCACATTAAGTCAGTTAACCAGCATTTTGTCAATATACGAGTACAAGTCGCCACTAAACTTTAAAGTAAGGTTCTAAAAAAGATTTAGTTTAATGTAGATCCTATTAACACATATCTCCCACAGGTTACTAAGATTCTAAGAACACAATAATTACATTTGAGTTGAGACACTGTTAATATTTCGACTGTGTAAAATTAGCAGATAAACGTACACCTATATTATGTTGTATTTAGCTAAAACCTCGTAAATACGATTGTGTTCAGTAGGTTCAGGTGTGTTGGGAATTAGAGGCGAGCATTTTGTGCTAACGAGATAAGAATGTGTGTGTCACACCAAGTGTTGAACGTAGTAAGCGCGGATTAAGGAGACAAGCAAATGTTAGAAGATGGAAAATAATCAAGTTTTGTTCTGTATGTCTGTAATATGCATTAGACATTTCAACATAATATAAAATATTGTAAACTGTACACTAGATATGACTTTGTAGAGCTGATGGTAAACAATTGCTGTCGTACATGGAAACCCGAAACACCAGAGGCGTTACAAGTGCGTTGCCTTTTGGAGGTTAGGAATTTGAGGGTTGTTGGAGAATCGGGGATTGGGAAGATTAGGAAGAGGGGTAAAAAGGCCTCCAGTAACCACACTCACACAACGAAACACAACGCAAGCGTTGTTTTACGTCAGTTTTCTGTGAGGCCGTGGCCTATTCGTGCCGAAGCATGGCTCATTCACACTGTAAAATTCGTAACATCATTAAAACTGAGCTTACTAACGACACATCTATCTACATCCCCCACAAGAATCGATACACAGTGAGACGTACACATATGTAGATAGCAAGATTTACATGTAAACGTACTCCGTGTCTAAGCGTATAATAGTTAAACTGGGTAAATCAAACAAAGCAGGTTTGTGGAAACGTTTCACAGGCACATCTCCAATTGAATTTCACACTCTGTCAGTTTGTACACAAAAATCACATCGGACACTATCGCTGTGTAAGAGGTGTCGTTTCCATCCACTTTAAATACATTTTCCAGTTACCAGTGAGCGTCGCTTTCAATAAAATCGGGAATTGACGTGACCGATTCGATTTTGAAATGGACATCAGATTTTACTACGGTAAAATTAAACTATAATAGTTTGCATAAATTGTTAGTAGATTTTGTCACTCATGGCTTGGCATTATAAGCAGTGTCTTAGAACTTTTTTCATATTATACCGTAGTGCTGAGCTCAGATGACGGTTGTGACGCATTGTTATTATTAAAAATGTTAGACGACGAAGACATATTTACTACAGAAAAAAGTAAGGTCTAGAAAAATATCTTCTCTACTCTGATGATCTAAAACATCATACAGAGCAGAGACATTCACGCTTATTACCTGACTGTTTCACCAAAGTAGTACCTACATAATATTTTCTGTTTATAAATAGCAACAACACTAGCTATGTACTGCGTAGTAGCCTGTAACCCCACTATTAATAGCTTGACCTACACGAGTACATATCGTGTCGAGTTTACTTTGGCTTTGGCCACTTCCCAAGTTTAAGGTTATCGGAGACTTCACCTTTGTTCATGGAAACTAGTTTTAGGTCTCAAAACATTGTGTGTACTTGTACTTCAATAATCTTACATGCCTCTACATTTGTTACCTTCAAATAGTCGTAGGTAACTTCAAATCTAAAGTGCACGGTATGTAACTCACAACTTAAGGAGCTACCAATGTTCCATAGCGTTTACACTTCTACATATAGAATCTCAAACAGCGTGAATGCTTGTAATCCAATGATCCTTCAACAAACAAGTCCCCAGCCTCAGTAAGTGCCACATGATTCCAATAATCCGTCGATGTTGACCAATGCAGTTGGGAACTTTGTTACTATCTACATTAGGTACGTGTTGCAAATCTCTTAGTGTCCTCAACTCGATCAAAGCGCCATCTGCCGCATGTTTGTGCTGTGTCAGTATACGAGAGTAATCAACCACCACTAATGGCCGACCCACGTGTCAGCTCACACAACCCTAAACTTACAACTATCTAGTTCCAATTCTTCTTTATGAGGTCGTGGAAGCTCGATAATCTACAAGATGAAATTAATAGCCGATGTTGAATATTTATAAAATACTTCACTTATTGGATAGACGGACTACTTCAAGCATTTTAATTTCATAATGTAGCACATTTTTTATGTAGTGCCTCACCAAAAATAAGTAAAGTTTCATCAATATTTTAAGACAAAACACGTAGACAACAATGTTCGACATTGTACATATTTCAGTGCGACAAATTCAAAGACATTTTTCAAACTAACCCTTTTGTCTTATATGTGTATAAAAGTTTACAAAGCCTATCGTAAAGGGTCAGTTCTTTTGTTACTTCACGAGACCTTTTTATTTTCGTGCGAACATTCTCATCGTCAAAGTGGAGTTATAAGATGGATCACCGTATCTAAATAGTACGAGTAGTAGCATCGTTCAAAGAAATTTTATTTTTGAGAAGCAACTTAGTCTCAAATCTGTCTCAATCTAGAATACTGTCTACTTAAAATTCCTACCTCCATCACATAGAACAGTTTACACAATATGTATATAGGTTCAAACAAAATTTAGTACAAAGTAAAAATAGAAAAAGAAACACAAACTCGCATATTAGATTACAGCAGACATTATTAACAAAGTTTCTTTATTACATTTATCAGTATTGAAAATACAATGGATGGAATTCCTTCAAAAATTAAATTCGTAAAGCTATTATAGTCCATGAAACAATTTGTTCCATAAAATCTTATACTTCTCAGTCTGAGTCGAAGTTGCGAGAAAGTTGTCCCGCACCGGAAAGTTACAAAACCGACTTATCGAAGTGGATATTAAAAATGTTTGAATATTAAAAGTATGAGAGTATCGCTTCGAGTTCACTGACAGACTACTAGTACCAATTTTTGTTTTTTTTTACTCATTTGCAACATTTTTGTTAAACTATCCTGTGGAAAAATGTTCTTATTTGTATACATTTAAAAGTCTTGTATATGCACAAGATCCATTGGTAAATAAAGCTGAAGATGACGCAATTACCCCCTCCCCAATCCCCTATTCCCCAAAAAACCTTAAATTCCTAACCCCCAAAAGGCCGGCAACGCACTTGTAACACTCGTGGTGTCTTGGGTGTCCATGGGCGATGCGTTTGCTTAGCATCGGGTGATCCGTCTGCTTTTACCGTACCATATATTAGGTACGGTACCTATGTAAGTATGTAAAACATTACGTATTAACATCCAGCTCTTCATGCCACCTATGAACACAAAAGCACAATGTAATGCTATTCCCAACTACTTACAATTACAACAATTAGGTCAGCGCTCCTCATTTTCCTTCACAATTTACATTGCCTTTGTTGCATATAAAAAAGAATCTGTGAGCTTATTAGCTTTTCCTCTTTGAGCTAAATTCCTTTAGTTTAAAGATAATACTGCAGCTGGAATATAATTGGGAGTTGAGTTAGCAAATCTCTTCACTCGTAGTTGGCAATGCATCCGGATTTGTACAGAATCCGGGAACGTTGACAACATTAAAGTCTACTATTCGAAACTATCTGCGGAATTTCCATTGTGAGTTATTCTACGTTGTTGTGAGATTTAGTAAGGATTCAGCCGACTGGCGAGATGAGCGACGGTTCAAATGGCAGACTGGATGATACAATGTCATGTGTGTACTTGAAAGTAAATTTTAACTGATATTATTTTTGTTTTTGTATTATGATATTTTAAGGAACTTTTGTTTTGAAAAATCGACAAACGCAAACACAGAAATAAGTAAATCAACATATCACAGCTCGTTCTTCAACAAATATTAAAGAAGAAAATATTTGACTAATTCAAGCAATCAACCCACAATACAATACTTACAATATTCACATTACAACAACATAATTCGTCACTAAAACTACGTATTTGTACGTTCGGCCCTTTGTACGAAAATTACGAACACATCGTAAACACACCCTTGTACAATCCCGTACAGCAGGCAAGTGGTAGGCTACTGATAAGGAATCCTGCCGACACGAGCCCAATACCAGCTTATTAGGCCTAATTATATCAAGAGGTGGTAGGACTATCTTAGGGTACCACGTTGTAATAAGGCATCATTATTTATGATACTATGTTGAAGAGTAGAAATCTTGTGTACATGATATCCATGAATTTTCTTATCTTTGAAATGATGATATTAAAATGAAAATAATATATTTTTATAATAACTATCGTAAGACATACTAAATTAACTAAAAATCAGCTCTACTAATTTCGAGTCGAATTATATAGAGATTGCCTCCATTAATTTATGTGAGTACACCGTGATTTTTGAAATTATAAATCTCACTTTTGCATTTAATGAAAAGTCTATACTCCAAAGTAGTAAGTTACTGAAAAGTTTTCCATTACATAAATAATTATTTTTAGTTATTTGCTAAGAAATTGTACTCCCAATATCTATGTTCTTAATACGTTTGTCGGTTCTTTACTAAGAAATTGTAACACGAAGAAACGTAATTGAGTGAAAAGTTGCGACCGGTTGAAGTAATTAATTTTGTCAAGTTACAAGTGAAGTGTGAGTTGTATTGTTCGTTGAACTGTTTGAATGCTCTCATATTTATGACATTTTTATGTTTGGCAGTGGACGTCTTGTGGCAGATATAGTGGCGATACTTTTGTAGCGCAAACAAACATGTAGTTACATTTTAGACCAGAACTTTAAACATAGACTTTTAGATTAATCATCAAATTCGAAACCTCCCGTTCTGAGTGAGGCGAGAGTGAGTGTCAGACTTTTTAAACATAGGTAGAAAGAAGTCTACTACTTTCTTTCTTTATTTATGTCCCGTGAACGACTCCAAGTTTCATCTTACAAACAATTGAAAAAAGTACCTCCAATTAATTGAAGAACGTAAATTGTTATTTTCTAATCCTTTTAATTTGTATTGGACTAATTAAGAGTTTATTTAAACACTGACAAATTAATATTTACTAGCAAATGTTTTAGAACCACCGGCTTAACTAATTAGGTGATCTATTAATTAAAATATCTTTTTAACAGTCAATCACAATTAGTAATTTAAGACAATCTTACATTTGAAAATGAGTCTTACATATTAAATAACTGAGACGAGTTTAATTTAATTCAATTCGTGATTTGCAAGTGAGGTTAATGACCGGTCCTGAATAATAGCTGTCAAATATAACTTGAAACTATTCAGAATGGTAATATTTTTGCCAAGTGCAAATTGAATTAATGTAATTAATTAATTTCTTTTGTTTCGATGATTGAATGCAATTACAAATTGAAATGTAATGCCGTAGATATTTGCTTTTTATCATTTATTTTAATGAGGCTCTGATGAAAATTTTTAAGTTAGCAAAGTGCTACATCAGCTAAAATAGAAAATCTTTTTTCATCTGGATAGGATTATAGACGTCTTGCTCTTACTGGGACTATTCGAATAACTGAAAAATCTAGTATCATCTGGTTTAACTGGCAATCAAACCCATGGTTTGGTTGTCGCGTTTATACCCAGTTAATCGACGAGATAATCGAACCAGAAGCCTCATTACAAAATTCGAATTATCTATACATATAATAAAATCGTAGAAAAGTGCTGTCTGTACATTGAAAATAAAAATAAAAAAAATAGCAGGGGTTATTGTTATGTCGATGTCGAACCCAAAAATGTAATTAACTTTTTTTTGTCTGTTTGTCTGTTTGTCTGTTTGTCTGTTTGTCTGTTCGTCTGTGCGCGCTAATCTCAGAAACGGCTGATCCGAGTTGGATGCGGTTTTCACGAATATATTGTGGGATGCTTAAATTTACATTTAGTGTTTGTTTCATGTCAATCGGTTCATAAATAAAAAAGTTATGTCAAATTAAAGAATCACGTCGAACATTCTATGCTTATACCATTAATCTCCGCAACTATTTGACGGATTTGGTTGAAATTTGGTACAGATATAGTTTAGAACCTTAGAAAGGACATAGATATATTTTTATTTCAAAAATCACAAAATAAAAATAAGAAATAAATTATTTATAAATAATTCTATGTCGATCGTTACACGACTTCGGTTCATGTTATTGTTTTAATTCATCGAAAAAAAGTAAATAAATAGTAAAAAGGTATGAAAAAAATAATATCAATATAATTAAACTTTTAGTACAAAGAAAATGCCCGAACGGAGTATAAATAAATAATCCAAGTTGTCTTTATCCTCGATAGATGGCGTTGGGATCGAAATAGATCGCGCTATGGTTTCGTTACATTCATTTGGTTGGGTATCGGCCGAGCGCTTCGGTACTATCGTAGAAAAAGTGTATTATCAGTCGTATGATTATTTGTCTGTAGTGGTCCTGCTGTTTCGTATATTCTAAATTGGTTTCGTTGTATTTGTCAATTAATAAGTTTATTTGTTGGGTTTTCCTGGTTTTTTGGTTAAACTATTTAACGTAGGTTTAGTTTGATATCGATTATTAGTAGTTACTGTAGTTAGTTTTTTTAATAAAATTGTAAGTCTAATTTATAAATTAATTAGATTAGATTTAAGTCGTTTCTTTTAAATTATTTAGTTTAAGCTTGGTTATTATAGCATAGAGGATAGGTTGTAATATAGTTTCTTTTTTAAGTGTTATAAATTCGTAATTCGTAGCTTTCTTTAGTTTTAAGTTAGTTTAAGTCCGTTTTTAAATTATTTTTTCAATGCCCTAAGTGAGTATACATCTATTAAATTCAAACGCAGAGCTCATTATGTTGATTTTTGAAGAGTTCCCTGGAATATCTTCCACATCTCATTTTTGAAGAGATCCGCGAGATCGGGAACTATGTGGTTAAAACCAAAAATTTGCCGGAAGTCACTATTCCACGCGAACGAAGTCGCGGGCAATCCTTAATAATATCAAGTGGAACGGACTAAAAGTAAAATCTTTGTTAAACTGTGACACAATCAAATAACAAAGCATATTTTATTAGAACATGAGACTACCGATACAAGTGACGAATGAGTCCTCCCCTGTGCGGTTGCTAGGCGATGGACCGAGAGACAGTGACCTCGTGCCCATGGCGACTGAGACACCAGCTCCGTACAACTTGTGATTAATATTGTTACGTAATCGTACGTCAATTATTTTTTAAAATATTGTATTAAACTAGACGTTTCTCGTGCGAGTATGAACCCGCCGCGAAACACTGTGCATAGTCTAGCCACTACACCAACCTTGCTGTTTAACCGCATAGTAATTAATTTGCAAAAACCTGCGAATCACATAAAACAGTTCTTTTGGTTAATAGATGGCGCTTTTTATATGAGTCTGTTTTCCTAATCGCGGTGTTAAGATTATCAGGCAGTACTATAAGTATCCTGAGAATCTATTGTTATGTTGGTATCAGGTAACAGATAGCAGGTTTCATCAAATCTAATAGAACAGATTTCAAGATCTATTGTATGGAGTTAAAGAGTTTGGTAACCACTACTTACCTCCTTTTACTTAATTCAACCTCCAGCTTAAGCCTCACGATACCCAGGGTTAAACACTTGCAGTTCAGTTTTTTTTAATATTATATTTACATTTTCGCAATTTACGATTGTACTAAATGTATTTTGGTGGTTATTTGTTGGTGGTGTGTTATTTTTAATTTATAGGTACATCTCTATTCGATAAGTAATACATTTTATATAGTACATTTTATTAAATTGTATAGTACTTGAGTTATGTAGGAATTATTTTTGAAACTTAACTTGATTTAGCCAAATTAAGAGCTTAGACATTTTGTCGTACTTGTTCATAATATTAGTTGGTACTCGAGATAGAATTCTTTATCTACTAAAATATAACCGGGCTTATTGAACTGGCTAATGAAATTATAGGTCTAGGGTCTATCTATTTTATTTTTAATACCCAGACTAGATCTTTTTCTTTTTACCACCAAAATAAATATATTGTCATTAGCTCTTTCAAGATATATTTTCCGTTACGTCTCGATTTTGGTGCAGGAAAGCCATAATTAAAAGTACTTCTCTAAGCATTGTTGATTGTACCAAACAAACACAATACCAACGAGTACTTGCAAGTAATTTTACTCGCGTAGTTAGAGTACCTAACTGCTTGCATATCTAAATCGTTTTCCACTGTATTCCATTTCATCATCATCACCAACAGCGTATAAGGAGCCATTCCGGACCAAAGGCTATTTCAAACGTATAATTGTGTAATTTTGTATTAGAAGTCCAGATTTCCTCACGATGTTTCCCTTCACCGTTAGTCACTGGTGTCTAAATAATCTTAGTAGTAGTGTTTCGAACCCTGATACAAGAGAAGCCGCTTATAAGACGCCCTTTTAAACCTCCGTGCCACCACGATAATACATTCCATTTACATAAATGTTTTATTAAAAAGAACTTAAACAATCGTACCTTTGAAAGACGCCATGTTGTGTGCGCGGGCCCGTGTGTTCCGTTCTCATCTATCTGTCCCGCTGCCGCCACTCACGTCGATCTCCGCACTGAACTTACTGAACTTACTGAACGCACCGCTTGAGTTGCGATTACCTAAACGACAAACAAACAACAAATATTTTAATTAGATACCACAAGAAATCTATACAATCCAGCTAATCGCTTATTTACTTTGCTATTCGACAGTAATTATCTATTTCGTCGAAACATGATACAAATAAGTAGAACCCTTATTTTGGCAAATTAATTAGTAATCTCAGTAAAGCAAAAAACGCGGCAAAACTGACAGATATCAATCAGCGCGCTTTAATAAACGCAATGACAGGCCTGGGTCAAGGAAATTACTTGTTCTGCCTACTTACAAAGATAAAGTTTCCGCTTTTAATTTTCTTTTTACAAAGTTTTTGAAACAAAATATCGCTTGTTTGAGGGTTGGATAGATTGAATACCATATTTTTAGGGATTGCTTGTTTATATTTGTGTATTTATTTAAGATTAATAATTAGGTTGAAAGAGAACTAACATAATACTCTTGAAAAAAATAAATAAATTTAAAAAATTAAAAAACCCGACTGCATAAAAATCACTTTAAATAAAAACTGAAAAGTAAAAAACAAGCTTAGTCTAAAAGTGTAGATAGCAATGCTATTACCACAAAATTAAATAATTTCATAATCAATACACAAAAAATAATAATCTTATGCGAAACATAATTGAGTGCAACAGTCGGGACCCATATTGAATGATTTTAGTCTAGTTTATTTAATGGGTCCCGACTGTTACACTCAGATAATGTTTCGCATAAATTATTATTTTTACAAAGTATTGTTTATGAAATTATTTAATTTTGTGGTAATAGCATTGCTATCTACACTTTTAGACTAAGCTTGTTTTATACTTTTCAGTTTTTATTTAGTGTTTTTTATGCAGTCGGGTTTTTCAATTTATTTATTTTTATTTAACACTTTTTAGTTAGTTATAATACGGCTATGTGTTTCTCAAGATTTCACCCGCGACACGAGAGAACTACTTCCAATACCAAGATAATAAAAAAATAACACACGTCGATCCAGTTATTTTAGATTGATTGCGTAACACAAAGAGAGTAAAGGAATTAGAAAAAGAAGAAGGATTAAGGGCAGTAAAATTTAATATTTACAAAGGAGATGGACAAATTTTGCCCCAAGCTGTACATAATTAAAAGTATTACAATTAATTAAATTAAAATAAATAAATAATTGATAATATCTAATAATATTTCATAGCAGTCTCTGAATAAAGTACAAAAATAAAAGAATTTTAAGCGATTTTATCCGTTCAATTTCACTTTAAAAAGCATATTCAATGTTGCCATTTAATAATATCAATGCTTAGAGGAAAATATAACTAAACGCATACAGCAATTAAAATATTAATAACAAAATATTTATTTAAATATGTTTTTGACGATAAGTAATCCATTAAACAAACCTTCTTTTAATGATTTTTTAGATCAAAACTGAAAGTACACAGACAATATCATATTTTAATAATTTATTTACATAAAGGTTTTACTTGAATTAATAATTACTAACAACACTCAATGAATCCGTCAAACGTCAAAACTGACATGACATTTTATGCACTTGAAGTACTCGTTGTTTATATTATGTTCACTGTATTCGTTTGCTTCGTATTATTATTTTATGGTGTCGTAGCCCCATGAAAATGCTCCACTAATTATAATAAATATAATATTAGGTAATAATATACCTAATATTCGGACAACTATCACACAACATTGTAAAATCATGATGAAAACTGATTGAAAAAATCAAGAGTTTCAATTCTTTATAACTTTATTCCACGACTGCATAGCTATATGTAACTTACGATTCTTAATTATTGAAGATGTGCCCTATTGAACGACATATATTTCATCTCTGTACATTCTGGGGCACAGGTCCCAAACATTTTTGTCCATCTCCTTTCGTAAACGGTCTAATTCTTTAAAAGAATTTTCGTCGTGTGGACTATTTAATTATTTTTTTTGGATCTTTTATTGTGAGGGGTTTTTGTCCGTAATAGTATTAATCAAATCCTTTTAAATAGTCTATTAATTTTCTACATTAAATGAAGATAAAATTTGTTCTTTACACTGTTTCAAAATTTCTACTAGTTTTAGACAAAAAACGGTCTTTACAGTTGACGCGTCGCATGGGCTATAGGTTGACTATGTAGATAGATTCCTTATTTAACGTTCAGCAAAGCGAGGGCGGGTCGCTAGTCCTTTATTTATAAATAAATTCATTGTAAATAATTTAGTTAAGACGTACTTTTATTATCACTTTTCACTTAAGTTCAGACAGCGCTAGTCAATTCGTCGCGTGTACCTATAAGAGTACTTAGTTTGGATAATAAAGAACATAATTGCACATAGTATTTTTTTCTATATGTCAAAAATATACCATTTTGGAATCCTCACGATGAGCGGTTTAATTTGATACGCATATTGTAGCAAACAAAAAAAATTTTTTGAGATGACCTATCTTGGGCGCCTCACGGCCGCCATTTGGTTTTTGTTTTACGTCACATTGTTTAAGAACACTTGGGTAATTAAGACGAATCCAACGATACCCTGATTTTTGAAATCCATCAAGCCGTTTCGAAGAAATGAGGTAATAAAGAATATTAGGCTCATACATACAAGATACGCGCGAAAAACATAACCCTTCCTTGGCAGTCGGGTAAAAAAACTAGTCAAAGAGACTTACTCAAAGAGTTTCACCGCTCGCTGGCGACCTAGCTCATTATACAAGTCTGTGGCATCTATGAGTACTAGTCTATAAGTCTTATAATGGCTGTGAAGTATTAGGTACATTACACACACAAACATAATGTAACTGAGAGACGTTACACATAAACCTAACAATTAAACATATATTTTCTCTGAAAGCAGACATTGGTTACCTAATTTTCTCATCCATTTCCTGCAATCATCTTATGAGCAATACATAACGTTGACAATAGATCATTGTGACGATATCATAATGAAGTCAAATTATAATGAATGTAGACTCGAAGCAGGTGCTACTGTCGCCGTCACCGTCGAGTTTTGCCATCATAAAACATAATTATCGTTAGGAAATCACACTTACAATGTAATATTACTTGGATGTACAGAAGTGACCCGGGACGGTCCTTTGTAACCTCACTGCCGTCAATAACCCCTGTCAAATGTCATTAGGCACACGGTGGTGTAATGAAATGGTTGGAAAAGTTTGTTTATGTTGGAATTCAGGAACGATAAACGTGCCTACTATGTGGTAAAGGTGTGAGATTATTCAGACATATTTGTGTTCTATGATTATATAACTGATATCTTAAGACTACTTTTACCTAAAATTTTACCTAAATATTAGATCACAATTTCATTTCTAACAAAAACAAATAAATTCGTGAATGTTTACAATAAAAATGCCCTAAAAATACATGAAATATTCAGGGTGTAAAGCAAAACGTATCATGTTTGCGCGGCGGCGCGAGATTCATTTCCTGGCCGACGTGTTTCATAGCCAGCCCGATGGAATCCGACGGATTCTTTAAATGCCAATAATATTTTTGTTATTACCTTTTTCGTTTGAGCGATGTTGTTATTCCGTTCATTGCTCGTACAAAGTGTAAATGGAAATTTTGTTTCACGTTTAGTGAACAACGTTGTTTTGTTTTATACCTTACTTTTTGAGTCTACTATTATAACTACTCTTCATCCTTTCTACGATACTTCTATCCTAAGAAAAATTCAAATAAAAACTATGGTATATCTCATAAAGCTTGTCCCATATCGTATATAACAAGTTGCATGATCCGATCCATTAGAAAACGTAGGGAGCACAGTTAGAGCCGACTGAAAATAATCCGCACGTCACATGTTTAATTAAATGTAATTAAAACGCGAACAAGACGGGCCCTTTCTTAATTAAACATTAATTTGGAAGCCCCTACGAAGGGTTCTCCTTGCTACTCTGCTAAGAAGGTACTCCCAGTACATACAGGCATGTGTGTACTCTCACAAAAATAGAACTGTTAGGCTAAGAACTCACGAAGCGGTTTCCACCCGCGCCCGCTGCGTTTCAAACTGGAGTTTGAGTTGAGTTGACCGGAGTTTTGTTCGGTTACACAGCCGTTGCGGTTGTGATTACCTATTGCTTAAAAATTTTGCGGTTAACTATCACAAGATAGACGCCCAACAACCGATCGCAGGGCGTGCGGGTGCTACCCGCCGCGGCTACGGGACCGCGACCCGCACCTGGCAGTACAAGGTGACCGCGCCGGTACAGTGGCGCAGTCAAAAACCGCTTCATGCGTCCTTAGCCCTAACCAGGTATTTTTGTTCCATAAATACTTGTTTCCGATAAAGCAAGTATTTTTAGACACATCACCTTCCTGTTGTAGTCATTTGGAATTGTTTTTGTGGAGAAAGGCTCATTGTCCACGTAACCGCACGTCATAGGCACGCTTTCGTCAATTGACGATGGCACGATGGTTGCTTGCATCTTGCGTAGAAACAATCAAAACTCTTTGTATTCCAAATCTTGTAATTATTTGATCATTAGGTACCTACTATTTAAGGTTGATATCTTAAATAAAATATCCGCAAGGTGGCTGGTAGTGGTTGGATGCGTAGAGCTGAAGATCGAGCTCAGTGGCGTGCCATTGGAGAAGCCTATGTCCAGCAGTGGACGAAAACAGGCTGATGATGATAATCTCAAAAATAGTTTGTTTTTCTTTTAAAAGTATTTGTATGCTCCTTTCTTTATTACAAGATATTTATTTACATGTACTTAAATGTTGCACAGTCAAAAAAATAAATAAATGTTAATTCACTTTGAATGGATTATGGCGACTGTCGAGTTGAGTTGAATAAAATCCTCTTGGTATTAATTAAGTCGACCTTACAAATCAGTGGGATGTATCGTTAATTATCCTTTCATTAAAAACCTGAAAGAGATATTGATTAACCAGTGTTAATTATTAAGACAGTTCTTAGTAATGAGATGCCAATATCATCGATTTGGTTTTTAGTGGTGCGGTTTATAATATTATCTTCAAGTCTCATATTTTCAGCAAATGTTGGACAATTCCATGTTGGACAAAATCATTACAATGACTGTGACGAACCGATTGATTCTCTTTGGAAACCTATTGGAACTCTGATAAGGTGGATCAATATTAATCTTAGTTAACTTACATCACAAAGCCAAAATTTCTGAAACCGGTATAGACTAACAAATATCAATAATAAAATAATATCATTACAATATGAATAGTTCTACAATCTATCACCTTTTAAACGACACTAGCTCCATCTACGATTGACTTTGACATGAACCTTATTGTTGTAGACAGAGAGTAGGACACAAAAAACATCGCGCCCTCTACCCACAATCGACGTTAATCGGCTTATGCTCATTACGGCATTGTAACTGTGATACCTTCACGACACGACGATCCTACTTAATCCACGATATACCTATTAACTATATTACAATGTACGTGTGTAGATATTTTGATTAATTTCATCGGGATTCGGGAACGTTTTGTATATTACTATCATGGCTTTGTGGTAAAAGCTAGGTAGAGGCGGCTCATATAATGGAGGATTGTATGTTTTGTCCAATTATTGTCTGTACTCAAAGACATTTAATGATTACTTAAACAATACTTAGTAACCATTTGTTTCAAAAACAATTGCAGGGTTAAGTAACCATTAGATGACTCTGATTAAGGCGGTATGTCTATTGTCTATGTTTAGGTAGTAATATACGTATATTATATGATCCGATGATGATAAATTAAAACTTAATCTACTGTTGATCAAAGGACTTTCTCATAGTCAAAGTCAAAGCATTTATTTCAACTAAACCATTATACCGTACTCATGCGACCCGTTTGTGATGATCCCTTCGCTCGCCGCTATATATGCTGGACCCATACTAATATATACTTTTAAGATAACATGTTTAGATGAAATATCATTTGGAGCATTTGGTAATGGAAAGTAATTTATGTTAGCAGTCATGCGGCTCGGGAGCGGCTCGGCTCGAGGTGCGGCGCGCGGCGGCGGGCGTGATCAGAATATCGAAACTAATAAAGGAGCCATTTTTAAGGTTCTTTAAGTTCTACTACACTACAGACTATTAAGGTAGAGTGAGGTTGGATGTTGGGTGAAATGGGAGAAATAATCCAAAGTTAATAGTTGCGACGACGGTTTAATTTTTTAGTGGATAAGAACGGATTTTGTAATAGACTTGCAGAAAAACATGAATTGATTTTAATCAGTTAAAATTGTTTCTATATAGGCAGTTACCATTATTTCTCTTATAGACGTACGTTTTATTTTTGATTCTCGCGCACGTCCTCTTTGGTTTACATGATTTAATTTTGTTAATGTTTCTTTATATATGAATTAACATTATCTAGCTCAAAAATACACATGTACAAAACTATCTGACTGCACGTGCTGCCGCGTAACGTGTAGCGGGTACCATTCCCGCTCTTTGTATGATCCACAAATTGTTATTTCGGGTCAGAGCGTCTTGTCGTCATGAACTTGTATAGTTCTAACGCACCCACGACACAGGACAAAATCTTAAATGGGGCTATTCCCAAAAAAATGATCTAGGTAGGTGGCAGGTAGTATAGGTTGATATCAAAACTTGCACAACTAATAAAAGATTTAATTTTATGAATGTATAGGACATACATAAAGTTCCCTCAACACGGCCTGACTCTGCGGACTGCAATCCTTGCCGACCAATGCGACCGCTACACGCACCGCGCACCCCGCTGCCGCCGCCGCAGTCATTTGTTCTACTCGAAGAATACTCCGCTCATACACCGGTACCGTACTCGCGGCGCGTTGCCGTTTTATTTACTCTTTGTTAGGAAGTGATTGGGATTTGATTACGTTGTTACAATGTTTAAAATGGGTTTGTTTCAGTAACATACGTAGAAAGATGTCGATAGATACATTTATAATCTACTAAGTTATCACATGTAATTAATGTTTCAACATGGAACAAAGGGACTAGCTAAGTTTACTAAAAACACGGTTTACTCACGTAAATTATTAGAGAAAAGCTCTTCTAGTTTCGAGTCACGAATCGAGGGACTCTTTTCATGATCTCTTCATGATCGCGCAGCCTACTCTGAGTAGGCTACTAACCGTGATTTTTAATTAAATTAATATGTCTCACGATAGTTATTACAAAAACTAGCTAAGGAAGATTGTAGTAACTAAAATATGTACCAGACGAACTAATTGTCTTAGCCATGTAATATCATGTTAGTTTGCTATTAATATACCTAGAATGTAGATAAATATTCTACGAACTATCCTTCTACGCAATATTATATCCTAATGTGACTACAATACTACGTAAGCCGATAGAATGTGGCTTTAATTCGAGTATCTGTTTACTTGTATTACGCCAGTGAGTCTGTACAGATAAGCAAATAGCATAATTGGCGTGGAAACACGATAGATAACGTTTCTAGCTAATCGGTCGGTAACTGGCTTATGTAATAACTGTTCGTTGGTTAGACAACATATCTACGGACGGTACGTAGATATATTGTGTTGGAAATATTTTCCGATTACATGTAATATCTTAATGCACGTTTGTTTTTTGTTCTAAGTTACAAAAAACGCCATAGTATGCTTTTTCACTAGAGATGTGCTATGTAGCTATGCTGCCAGTATATAATAGTTAAGCTGTGACACTATGAAACTGATATTAAACTAAGTAGCAGTCCGAGTAAGATGTGCTGTGAAGATGCGCCGCCGCAAAGTAACTGCTGTAGGTTCTGCTCTGCACATAGCTACAATACTCGCGACCATCTATAGCGCACATCCATAGCACACATCTTTCCATATATGGTGAAAAAGCACCCTCAATGTTCACGTGCCTATTAAGTATTAAATAAATATGCAACTCAACATTTATTGTATTTAGAAGTAATATACACTACGTTGAAACAAATCACGACTCGAGTTAATCCAAGTTAATTTGGAAATGACAAGCATATTCCCAAATATAATCGTTTAATAACAAAATGGCAAATAACCCAAACAAATTGAGAATATTAAAATAAATCGACAAATAGCAGCAGGTAAAAAAAGTACAGTTTGCATTGAAAATTGATATCGAGAGCAATAAAATAAATTTATAAGCGGTATCGTAAACAATACAGGTGCTGGAAACTTTGATATACGGCCCGACAATGAATACGTACATAAATTTTTACCATTGACTGTACTTTGAGTGTAAAGCGCTTCGTTCGGTACTTTTTTTCTTTGCTTCGCTGATTTATTTATTATTATTATGTTAGCACGGTTTAATACCAATTAATTGACAACTAAGTTAACAAAACGTACAGGTTTGCAATTGTCCATAAAAGGTTTTTAATCAAGTTTTGAACTTAAAAACTGCAGCGAGAGTTATCTCTCATTCTTGTTAGAGCAACATTTGTATAATTTTGATATCCAAGTTTCCGTTGTACATAATAGGTTTACTGAATATACTAAATCAACTCGATTATTATGTAGCAGCCTCTTATATAATTTTGGTTCGTAGGTCACCAGTTCAGAAATCACAAAAAAAATTGGTCTTTTGACAAACCGAACTTTAAATCAAATTCGAAGAAAAAATTAGATATTTTTTATCTTTGAAATCACGAGTCACGATAAACCAATTATAACGTTAGCGCGATGATAAACTGGGAGCATCTTTAAACTTTGGGCAAATTGAGATTTCTGCTCGAACAAACTTTTATTGCTTTTTGTGGAGAGCCAAAAAAACAAGTGAATGGGCCACATTAAGTGAGAACCCTCTCATTTTTCACGTGGATACCTCAGTGACCGGTAGGTGTCGCTGGTGTCGCTACACGGGTAACGACCTGCTATATCTCTTCACTACAAAAAATGGACACCAACTTGAGACTGTCAATAGATTTTGTTAACGTAGACTCTTTTGAATTTCTTTCCTATTCGTGGTTATGTATTAAGGAATAAAAAGTAATTAAATAAGTGATGTTTGTAATTTTACTAATAATTACTTGTATGTAGTCTCTCTTCTGTTGTTACATACATATATATTGTCAAACATAAGAAGCTTGAGAGAACAACACATCAATTAAGACGATTATAAAGCGTGATTCTATGCCAAAATACCGACTACTACAAGTTCAAGGAAAGGATATCGGTTCAGTAATCCCGAACACCATCTGTTACAATATTTCGAAAGATTTGACAACACAAATTGGTGAAACAATTTGTTCCGATAAAATTATGAAATCAAGAGATAACAAGCTGTCAGTTCTGTCTTGGAAAATATGATTATAGCGAAATTGTCGAGCTCGATAATAGACAAGTTTTGGTTTATACAGCCAATAAACATTGTTGGTTTACAAGAAAAACAACAGCTTTTGGATTACTATCGGCGTTTGATCATAATATCTTTGTTTAAATAAATGAAGATATCGATTTATTATTGCCTATCAATTTCTGCTTTGAATTCATAGTTCTTTACGTAACATTACACCTTAGTATGGATGTAGCACGCAGCAATGACTCTAGTCGCCATGTCTACTTAATAATTCTTAAGAAGTCGATATTTATTGTGAAAGTTAGCACTAAACGGCACAGATGCTGGCTGAACTTGACCCAAATAAGATGTTCGGGGGTCGGGGCTCGACTCGAGTATCGTCTACTCCCTCAATTGTGTGTAAAAGAAAGAGATGCAAGAAAAGGGATCAGGAGTGTGAGCGATTAGTGACGTGAGACGAAGGGGGAAGATCCCGAATCCCGAAGAATTTGTTTTTTGGGAATGCTGTGGCCATTGTGTTATGTCTTTTGTGACATGTTTTCGCTTGCTGATATACTTCCCCGACCTTAATGTTAACAAAGCGAAATGTTACTTGGATCGATTTCAAAGATTGCTAAACCAACCTTTAAAAAAAAGAAAAGTATACAAGAATTAGTTTTAAAAATATAAGCCTGAATGTCATGAGTCGACCGACCAGCCGTCACGGCATGTAGATACTCTCAGGAATGAGACAGCATTCTTAAATAGGCCAGTCGTCAGTCGATCAACTACCTAACAATTGCTTGCTAATAGGTATAAATATGCGTTCAGCGCTCTAATTGGTTGCTTTATTCGAGCCGGCCAATCAGAGCGCCGAACGCGCTCTCGTTTCGATTACTTTAAAGCAATCTCATATTAAGGGTACGGAATATTTGTGAGGTCTACATAATTTTGTGCTGAAATTATTAGCAAATAATTAATTTATGAATACGATTAACACCTACACTACTATCACACAATACATGTATAAGTAATTGTAACACATACGTATCATGGCTCCGTGTGAGATGAGTCGAAGATAAATGCTCTCGTGAACTTCAAACTTCGTACATGTTGAGATGCTTGTACTTAGCACTCTGTCGCAATATTAATTAATTAAATTGTCCTTCATTTTTGACAAACTCCTCACTAATTTGCAATTTTCAAACAGATTTATATTAAAAATGTGTCAAAATTCATAAGCGATGAACGTAGAACAGATTAATGTGATTAAAATTTGTAATTATTTAATTTCAATTTGTACAAACATTTTTGATGAAATAGTTAGGCATAACTTGCATAACGTAACATAATTAGGCATAACGTAATAATAATTATGCTTGCATTCTGGTATGTGTACCTAAACCTTCCATATTTCATGTATAAAAGATTTTTGAATATCGTTCTTATTGCAACAATATATTAATCTTTAAATTTTCTCAAGAATAATCATAAAGTTCTACACTACAATTACTGTTGAAGACTTAATAAATCCAGTGTCCAGCTGTAAAGTATAAGTAAAGTTAACTAATATGTTGTTCAGAAGTTGTAGTTCACTGCACATCTAACTTAATACGTGTCCCTTAAAGAGAAACTGTGGTTCACGAGTCTTCAACTTTGGTTGGAAAAAATAGGATTACAGTTAACTGACTTTCATCATTATCTCATAACAGTGTAAGACCTTCAGTTCTAAACATAATCTTCTCCCAATGACTTCTAAATCTAGTAAGAAGAGATATGTATCCAGTGACTCCCATGTGTAGTTTACTATTGCAAACTCTTGGGGGATGTTACAATCGGAGTCAATTTGGTAGATGACTATTTTTTGTCTTTTAATGTCCGTCATGTAGAATATTTTAAAACATTAGACGCGTATTTTTTTATTTTCTTACAGGATCAAATACTTTCGATGATATATTGCTTTGAAATATCGCATGACGTCACTTACAGGTACGTTATATATGTAGAAATTACGTATTTGCTCCCGCTCCTAAATCTTGATTCGTTTTATCTAAGTATTGTTATCTTATATGACAAAATAAAAAATACCTGTCTAATACTTTTTCATTACGGTACCTAACTGATTTTTTATTTTCATACCCCGTCATCATCCCTATTGTACAGTCTGTCAAAATTTCCACACGATGTTTTGAGTAGAATGATATTAAAGTTTCTTTTGTTATTTATATATTAAATATTGTAACAGGGTGCCCTTAGTGATGATACCACTGCTGGACTCAAAGGCTCTAGAATCCAGGTAGGTCTTCCATGAAGAAAACTAAACAATTGACAGTCACATTCAAATGTTTTGATAAATATTATTTTATACATATTATTGTTCTCTTACCAAAAAATAAGCATAAGTCCTCTTAGTTGTCATTAAAGGTCCACATGGCAGTGGCATTAGGCTACGGACCCGGGTCGGTGCCGGGTCGGGTCATGATATTAAATTGGTTTGTAAAATGGCCGCCAGCGATATTTGATGAGACCGAGCTGTATCGATGCTTTGTGTATTGTTCATGTAATAACAAACAATACGATTACACAATACTTTGCTTTGACTTATTATCTACGGAATGTGTGAATTATCAATATTGTTTCGGTTGCTTAGAAATTACAAATGCAGTATAAATACTGAATAAACTCTACATATTAATTAACAGCACTTTTCTTTAAGTAAATTGTGAGTAATAAAAGGCTATTGCTTAACACATAGTACAAAAGCGAAATTAGATCTGCTATTAACTTTTTACCTGACAATAGAAGACAAGACATTCCCAAAAAAAAACTAATAGCAGTAAAAGAAGCTTCCCAGAAAATCATCATAATAAACTAACAGATAAAAATTTCCTTAAGCACCACTTCCCCAAAAGATCACAAGTTCCCCAACCGCTATAAGCCCATACTAACACAGTTAAACTAGTACTTTATAGTACAGTGACAAGTTACTAGCTCGGCAAGTACCGTATTAATTAAACCTCTCATTTGGAGCCGCAACTGGCTCAATACAAGTGTACCTATAGCCACCTATTGTCGGCTCTGAATACAACCTTACAACACTATTGTACTGCAGTCGACTTCAATGTGTTTGGGTCAAATTATTGTTTGTTTGTCTTTGTTGTGCGCGCTCCGAAACTGATGAATGGGTTTTGATGTAATATTATTTGTGTGGTATTGATATTGTTGTATGGTTTTGTAGTTCGAATAGATTTTGTAATGTTAAGAAAGTTATGTGATTGCATATTTTATATTTTACGATAAAATTGTGTGATTTAGTGTGAAATTACAAAAAAAAAACTATTTGTCACGCTATGAATAACCTGGTTTGAAGAATTTGTATGCTTGGTGTTCATGATCATCGTCATAATCATTTCAGCCACATGGCGTCCACAGCTGAACGTAGACCTCCTTAATGACTTTCAGATAAACCGATCGAAAATAGAGTAATAATAAATAGTTCGGTTTTGTTATGGGTGTTTTAATCAATCTAAAGGGGATTCGCGCACCTTTATTGTAGGATTTATTATGTAATGAAATTTAAATATCGTGTATTTTAAATAAAAATACAGTGTAGATATATTTGGAAGAGTGAGACTTTTAATGTGTAGAGTACAGATTTTTTCCTCGACTTCATTATCTCACTAAAATTATAAATGTGAAAGTTGGTTTGGATGTTTAAGTGTTTGTCCGTCAGTCACGTTAAAATTACTAAACTAATTTTAAGGTATACAGACAGGGTATGAGGTGTAGGTAGGTGTTAGGATACTTTTTATTAAATGTAAACGCGGTCGAAACCACTGGCAGAAGCTAGTAAAATATAATACCAAGTAGATATTGAAAAATGAATCAAAATACACGGTTAGTCCCTGAATGTAACTCTTTATTTTTGTTGAAAGGTTCATGTCGAACATTGATTTTAATAGTGACAAGGGAAAGGGGGCGAAATGGGCCATTTTCCTTAACAATGTCCGTAATGCTATGTAGTACGATTTGTGAAGCAAGTATTTTCATTATTACTATTTACATAATATGTATATTTTTTTGAATAATGAAGTAAACTTTCCAATATTTATTGTGTTGTCGAGATGTCTAATTTTGTGTGTTTTATTGTTTAGTTTTTATAAAACGTTGCCCAACACTAGGATTTTCTCCTGTATTGTAGGTACGTTTACAAACATACAAATTCACATACACATGACACCCAGACCCGAAACAACAATTTGTGGATCACACAAAGAGTAGTTCCGTGCGGGAATGGAACACGCTACCCGTTGCGCCCAACCACTGCTTCAACCGTGCAGTTATCAGTGCAATTGAGTTTAAATAAAGTTTATTTTTTAAATCTGTAGAATTATCTTGTTGCTACAGTTGTACCCAAGTCCCAACACATCTAATATAATATGTTAAAAAAAAATTGAGTTTTCACAGATGGAAATAAAATACGTATTCAATACCTATGGAGGAACCTACGACCTCGTCTTGGTATTAGTTTTTTCTGATAACAAAACAATTAAATAAAATTAATTGAATTTTGTCATCAAAGGATTTATTAATTTTTAATATTTCAAATACTACTTATATTTTTCTTGATTTTTTCTTGGGTTTATTTTAACAATATTATCTATCTGTTATATTTTAAATAATATCCGCCATGTAATAAACTTAAAACAAATAAAAGAGCTTCAATCTCTCTTGTATTTACATTAAAATAATATACGTAAAAAATATTACGTATAGGTAATAATGTATTTGTAATGTAACCTCTGCCAACCTCTAAAAACACATAAATGTGTGATGTTATATAGTCACTTACAAATAACTTAAACGTAAAGCGGCGGAAAATACAAATACCCGTCGGTGTAACGCGCCGCATCCGTCAAGCGGCAAAATACCAAAATACTAAAATATTATCTAAATCAATCACTTTTTAATTAAATTTATTTATTCAGTTTTGACAAATTTCAACAATTCCCCAACCCCACAAAAGGCCCATAATTTTCACTCAAAGATTTGAGCTTTTAAGACCGCGCTAATTGATATAAATTAATTAAGAGATACTTAAGCTGGCCACTCGTAATTTTTAAAGAACATGCTTTAATTTCCACGTAATTAATTAAATTAGAACATTTCCTGACAACAATTTAATGATAATGTTCACAAAATTAATTCTAATGCTAATTTTATTGGCAGCAGATGGCAAACCGACACAAATAATACGCGGCCTGCTTGCGTTACATGTATTATTTAATTAAAGCAAAACCAATATTAACCTAAACATATTTAGAATCAAATTAGTAATATTTACTAAACCATGTCCCATACATTAAAAATTCTAAAACAACACCACGAATATCACACAAAATGAAGTAACCAAGCAACGAAAGTAAGGGACGCGCCGGCAAACGTACGGAACTGAAGAGAATGCAGTTAATACGTAAATATTGACTCACCTTTAACTTAATATTAAATACAAATAGGTAGAAAATACGAAAAGTGTTCATATAGTGTGGTCGCGGCGGCGCGGCGGGCACGCGGCCCACCGCTGGCGAACTGTGACGGGCGCGCGGGACGTGGAGACGTCCGCAGCGACGCGCGTAGGCGGGCGTCTGGGCCAGCGCGCGCCCCCCGCCACCCCGCGCCCGCCACACCTTGATGCTTATTAAAAAAGTCCGACGGAAAAGGATTTATGCCTCCTTGGAATTCGCTTGACGGTTGACGGTTGTGTTTTTAACAATTTGCTCGAGTTATGCTCGCATTGTCAGCGCGCCATGAAATATTGTTATTATGATCACTTGTAATTGAAACAACATTTTTGTGGATCCTTATCCAAGTCAATGTTTTCCTAAACTTAGATTTATGATCTTGGAATTTAATAGCCGCGAGTGGAAGGCACGAACATTCCCGTCAACTTTATAAATGCGAATAAGCAATTTAGTGGATTCAATATGTTCTAGGGATTGTCAGTTTTCCTGTAGATGTTTTCCTTTTCTGGCGGTTGCTAGAGTGATAGAATTTGTTTTGCGTAGACAACGATATGTAGTGCTTCTTTGATATTACTTTATGTTTACTGATCATATTTAATAGACACAATTTTCAGTCAATATAATTAATTTCATTCTCATTACAAATGTCCTTCAACCAGAACATTCCGCTGAGATTTCCATCCAAACCAATTAAATTGGTTTCCTATACTTTTGTTGTTGCATTCTATTTGAAATAGAAAATAGAATTAATTTCACACAAAATACTAGTAGGTACTTTAAAGTATTATTCATTGAATATTAACGACGAAACTTTCAGTGTCCTCTTTGAGAATTATTTGTTTATTTCAAAGCAGATTATTTATTCATAGATTTAAATTGTAGTCTACAATCGGCATTGCTTTGTGGTTTTGTAAAATAGAAGAATACATATACATAATATATTTCAAGTTGATAATTTGTTGCAGTCTAAAGTTCAAAGCATGATTATTACAAGGACAAAGAGTTGAGGATTAAAATTCTAAAGCTAATGACTGTCACAAACCCTGACTTTCACATATTTTCTGATGTCCATAACCAATAACACAATTGTAATTACATGTCACATAACTGATGGTGTTTGTGCCCCATAGAAACAGCTGACGTGTGTCGATGTCACTGGCGCGTGAATAGATAACATTGATTCGTTTTTAAATGTCCAACAAATTGTATTCACGGCGATTAGTGATTCGGCCGTTTGATTTCACTGAACGTAATGGTTTGTGCCAGTTTTACATTTATATAGAAGCTACGTTATATGTTATATGTATTTGTATGTCAACAAAATAAAAGGTACACAAATTTATGAGGAAAATATAGAAACACTCAGGAAAAAATCACGAACTCAACATTAATCCAAATCCTAGACACTTAGTACTTCCTTTACAATAAGCCTAAAGGGCTGATACCGACCCGAAGCTGCTGACTGCCTAGCGGGTTACCGAGGCTCTGGCTCGAAAGCAGAAGTAGGAACGGGTTGGTTCTTAGTCAGTAAGATTTTGACACTCCCTCTCGCCTCGCCCAAGGCGGGAGAAGGCATTGGATGATTTTCCCTCTTTAAAAAAAGCTGCGTAATTGTTTGTACCGTTCCTTTTATTATGTCCCTTTCGCCACGTGATGTACAGACGACAAAGCTGAGATTCACGTGTATATTATTTTTACGAGTAGATACAGTAGTGGGGTTCAAAGGCGGGACTCTTCCCGCAAGCCTGCAGGCTCACGCAGGCTCACACTGGCGTAAGCTAGACAAATGTGAGATATTATTTAGTATTACAGCAATTGCTCGTTGTGTTGTGGAAAACTTTCTTGTGTTTGTTTATTTATTTAACTGGAAAAGCGTTTGTTATTAAACTTGGTGCAAAAAACTTATAGCTGATTTCGTAATTAATTGCGATAAATGATGAGATGATACGAATGGAAGTTGCTCGATAAGTAGAAATGAACGAATCATATCAGCCTTGGACCATTTACAAAGAAAATTGTTCATTAAAACCACATTTGAAACTAACTATCCAATTTAATCATAACTTTACAATGTAACGCAATAATATTTATAATGTATCAAAATAAATAGATAGGAAAGGCAGAGCTTTTCTATATAACAATCCTGCCGAAACTAGTTCATAAATCCGCCACGTAGCTACTGCCTAACCTAGGTTACCTAAGCAAGGGCCTGACCTTGAACAATGTCGCGCTAGTATTCCGCGGCATGTGATTGATCTCCGCGCCCGCATTATCTTGATTAATGTCTCCACGCCAGCTGTCCATACCAAAACCTTACTATTTACTAAACGTGCATTCTCATGACAAAGTAGTTTCTCCTCAACTTTCCACAAAAAAGGATTGTTTGTAATGTAAGTTTTAGACCTTTTTTATTTTATGTTAGTGTGTGTGTTGAATGTTAACATTTGGTGATTCTGATCAGATGTTTGATTTTACTAATCTATAAGAGTATTGTTTCCACACACGTTTAATGAATTTTTTATCTACAATATTCTTTGCATTTCTAAATTTAATCAAAATGTCCGATTTGTAAAGTGATCTTCGATTTCCAAAAAAATTTTGGGGTATACATATTTATTCAAAACGGTACGGTATAATAAGAAAACAATGTATCCAATTTGCTGACAATTAGACCCACGCAATATATCATCACGACGCAGAATACAATCAAACTTACGTTGGTACAAACGCATCAGCTGATTGCTAGACGCCCGCCGTCAAAATATACAATAACGTTGCTACGCGCCGACGTAGCTACTACGCTCGTAGCTCGTAGCGCGTAGCCCGTAGCGTCTACGCCCACGCGTAGCACCGTTTAGCTCGTACGTATATTGTGGCGGGTTCGGAACATTTGGGGTGTCCTAGTTTCATTTCATATTGAGTTATGTATTATTTGTTCCACTTTACTTGTGATATTGTAGTTGCTGACAATTACATCATATTTTTGTGTTGATGCAAATGTGTAAAATGCAAAGACTTTATTTGATAGTATGACAGGAAGAAATGTGTAAGTTTAAACCGTAATTTTTATTTTATCATTTTGTATAGAAGGCAAACCTTATCAAAAATGTCATTTAGTGACTTCTAACCAGGACTATTAAGTGTTACTGATAGGTGATATATTTTACTTATTTCATACTATCTTAGTTTAAAATCTACCAAAAGATAGAAACCTATTAAAATATTCTAACTTTCATCTGATCTGAGCAATCTTAATGTAACCGTATTACATACCTTCTCCCCCCCCCCTCCCTTGGTCAGGATAAATCAAACTGTTAGTCTCGGTACTCGCGTCCGCTCGCGGCTTTGTTCGATGTTTTCTATAATAAATCGTTGTTGTATTTCGTGAAGGATATTTTTCTTGTCAGCTTCTTGTTTATGGCCAGGTCGAGGACGTACGGCTTCATTTATTTGTGTGATTGAAACATTCCAATGGTTCGTAACTTTTGTCATACATATTCTTGACATAGTTCATAAATTATATCGAGTTTGATCGTTGTATTAAAGATGGTATAAGAATAAAACAATCTGTATTGTTTCCCTATAAATCTTATGTCTTAACATTTCATAATTTTATCAAATTGAGACAAAAACAAAGAATCGTTCAGCATCACTACACAAAAAATATCGATAAAAATTCGATCAAGTGTCCAGCACTAATCATCGCGATGCCAATCAACGGAGAGCGGCGTAAAATTCAATTTTAAATTTGGAATAGCAATATTCGCGGGCGGTCGGAGATCGTACGTCATCAAACGAACTTGTCCGATGGAACGCAGAATGTTTTAGTGTTGGGACTTGTGATTACTGGAGACTCGATACGCGTATAATGATTATTAAGTATTTTAAAGTCGTCTTTAATAGTTCATTACAAAATTATATGATTTTTGCTTTCAACTTACAAGTGACGTTAACCTGATTTAAAGTTTATTTAAATTCACTCATAATTTTCTTGTTACAGAAAATTATGTTCCTTTTTCAATACTTAATCTGGATCTATTGTAGCATTACAAAGAAACTACTAATGACAAACATTTTTCACACAACAAAAATTTTACTAACTCCGACAAAACTTAAAAACTATTGAAAATCCACTTTCACAATGACAAAATCCACTATTCACGCCTAATTATAAGGGCGGACGAGTTCAAAAGAAGGCGCATCACTACCGCAGCCCATTAAGATCGGTCCGCGGATACCGCGGCGCGGTGTCGCCTCCCTCCTTCTAATGGATTGATTCTTTCTCCAAATGGGTTCCACCAACGGATACTGATACCGTCGCCGACTGTTCTTCATGTATTTGTCTCTCAATGCTGTCTGCTGATTCATTTCACATTTACTTGTTACTGTACCCTTTATATGCGTGGTCGTATAGTGTGGTAACTGAGTTTATTTATTTTCAGTCACATTTCAGGACTTTAGGTAGGTAGGTAGTATAGTAGTATAAACCGGTAATCGAGCAGACGGATCATCTGATGGTAAGCAATCGCCACCACCCATGGAACACCAGAGGCGTTACAAATGTGTTGCCGGCCTTTTGAGGGTAAGGAATTTAAGGGTTGTTGGATAATCGGAGATTTTGAAGATTGGAAAAGAGGGTAATTGGGCCTCCGGTAACCTCGCTCACACAACGCAACACAATGAAAGCGTTGGTTCACGTAGGTTTTCTGTGAGGACCAACAACGTTTCACATTTTCTGCTATGCGTGAAGATTAAGATACAGCCTCATTTTAAAGAATTGATATAGTTTAACAGACTAAGCGGTGTTCCAGCTGATGATTGTAGTGAATTATCCACAATGTTAATGGATTTTCTGTATGTAACAACTGAGCATCAAATTAGATTTGTTCCCAATCCTCCTATTCTCGCAAAGTTAATAAAAACAAGTGAATCACTTTGACATTTTCAGTGATCCAAAGTTGAGCTTTTACCTTTCCTAAAGGTCAGACATTAGTTCACAAAGAAATAACACAAGCTACCTGTCTGCGTGTATTATTTTAGTCGACAGGAATTGCGAGAAATGTTCTCTCATACTTATTTTTAGAAGCAGGTACCTATTTGTTATTTGGAGCACATAATATATATGTACTTTTTATTTAAATTCAATGTAACAAATACGAAAGTGACATAAATCAAGTTGATAAAATAAATAAACTAAACATTTACATTAGAATGTCTAATTAAAATAAGGAAATTTCAAAGAGCTTCACAGTTTGAATACCTACAAAATATTTTCATTAAATAAAGAATCTTCAAACATTTACTTGGCCCGGCGACAGAGGGGGCCTGGGGGAAATATAATCTAATTACTGATTAAAAAGGTCCTTTTTAACTTGAGAACTCTATCAAAATCAGTCCTGAGCCGTTTGAGAAAGATGGCGATTATCTCGAGATTAGATCTGTACTAAATTTTGTTTTTGTAGCGAGATGGAGGATTTTAAGGCGATATTGTTCCATCGCTAGGAAACGGCTCTTAATGTAAAGGTTGAATTAAGGTTACCTTTGACAACTTGAAAGGTCGCTCTTTCAATCTTACTAATATAATAGCAGTGTAAATAACTTTGAAGTCTCCATTTATTCACTTATAAATAATAAATTATACGAATTTCTAAAGTTTAGTTTAAGCGCGGTTTTTTAACAGAAAATGTTAAAGCAGAATGTCAAAAAAATTAAAATAGGAAAAACTCAATCACCAGTTTTGTAATATTTATTTATTGAAAAAACAGTCAAACGATTCTCTATCATTAACATGAGGCTCTACATTCTTACCTAAGCAGCTTTATCTATTGCCTATACAAGTACACAACTACCCACGCATTATCTAGATAAACGACTAAACAGATAAGAGCTCGGAACCATTTTATACAAAATGAATAAACCTGTCGGCACTTCATACGGAGTCGTGAAAGTGACGAATCTCGCATTAGCATCACAAAGCGAGGCCTCGGACAGGGCATAATGTAGGCAAATCTGAATGCTCCCTACAGCCTCCGCTGTGTGTCTAACAACACACTCGTTTAAATATCCCGCGCTACTGAAACCGTCCCACTGCCTACCTTGATCATTTGCATAATTAATCAATAATGATACTCTTTGATTTTGTAGTTCTAGTCATTAGTGTACACGTGGCTAAGCTATTGGATACATAATCTCCACTGATGATGGAGTCAGTAATGACTAAAGGTGATGATGAGTTGTAGGTCATCATTGCCATCAGCTAAAACATGTCGACTGCTCAACAAAAGCCTCTCTCTTAAAAAGGAGTTTGCCGAAACAGACTCCTACGTTTGTCAGGACACTGAGACTTGTGTCGCCGAAATTCAACGAATGATAGTGGAAAATTTTCATTTTAAATGGAATAAACCAAGTCTATGGGTGTTTTTCCGAATAGATATTTGTACGACAGGATTCATTACCGAAGCCAAATAAAATAACATCAAAATACTTGTCTATAAGATTCCAATACCTCTATCATTCTGTTTTCTCGTTAAAAATGAACTTGAATTTAAACTGCGCAGTTAAGTTAAACCATTAAAGTTGAATTAACTGACGGTGGCGCCATCTCGCGGGACGCAGCGTCTCATCTCCTGCAGCTGCTAATGTAATTATCGAAGCCGCTAATTAACTAAGGAAGCGGGTTTCTTAACTAACTTCAAGTTTTCTCGCGAGTAATTTTCAAATGATGGTCGCTAGTTCAGTTTAACTGTTTTTAAATTTTCTTTTAGGTATTATAACATATTTCTGAAGCGATAGTACGTCAAATAACTTGACGATAAACAGCAGCTCATACTTGCAATATCAGAAGATTTAAAAGTACATTGCCGGCCCTTTGGAGAGGAGAGATTACTTCCCAGATAACCGAGTGAGGACTCAACAAAACAATACAAGCGTTGTTATAATTATACCAGTTTTGTGACGAATGTTCTTAATTCATGTTGGTACGAAAATACATCATTATATTCGGACAATCTCTGCTCACACGTAACACAGTGCCTTCAACATATCGCGCATGAATGGAAATAAAATTTCAGTGTCAAGTACAGGAAGGTGGTGGACAGCGGTGACGTCACACCCCGACCCCTGCTTTCGTACCGGGGACGATGAATAGCCTGCAACACAACAGAATGTACATGAGATAGGAAAACATGACTTCTGTAGTCCGGTGGTACGAGTATGTAGCCAGGAAGATGAATAGAAAATAGATAGGTACGTAGAGTTGAGTTGTGGAAGTATACTCAGAGGAGAGTTTGGTAATGTTACTAATAATATTTATACTATAATTTAAAATACTGTCTCGTTTATCGCTAATATCGATCAAAGTATATCAAACTTAATCCCTGGGCCAATTGCGGGTTTGTAAAATGATGATTAACGCATAGTTAACAAAAACTTACATGTTGCAAATGAAAAGCGTACTTTTTTTGGAAATATCGTATACACAATTATTAAACTCAACCATTCTCTTGTAATATTACTTTTCCAAGAAAATCTCTCTTTAGTTTTAAGGAAAACTTTGCACATATGGTCAGACGATTCCTCAGTCATAGACACACAAGCTCTATGTAATTACATTAATGAAACACTGAGGTAATTGGAATCCAGTCAGGACATTAATTAGCTGCGTATTAGCCACTCTATAGTATGTCGACGGTTATATTGTAATGTGACCACATCGTGAACTAATGCGGTTATTGGTTGGTTACCTAATGGAATAGTTACCGTTGTATAGTGATTACTGTAGTTGTACCTAATGATTAGGATACACTTGAGGACCGTTAGATCTAGGTATATGAAAGGTATGCAGTATTACAATATGTCTTACTTTCCTAAGGAAGTTAAAATAAACGGTTTACAGAGTCGTAACGGTTTACTATGTTTATATTGTAACTTTCGTGAGATGTACTAAATTAATAAATGAGTAGCAGCGTGACAGTCGCCGCGTCGTGTATTGCGGAATGCTGCGTTACATGATTAAGCCGTAAAACCCTTTTTTAATTAGAGAAACCTAGATTTTTCCACCCTTATTTAGTAACAGTCCATTTTAATACGTATATCTATTTTTTTAAAGAAGAAACCTTAGTGTGAGACTAATGTTTCGTTCATTTTAGTTTATCGTATAACAATATTTGATTTCTACAATTTAAGCAACTGCTAAACTGTCTCAAATTAATAATTAATTTATCTACTAGTAAACTAGTTCAGACTTTTAAACTCCTCTTAAAAAATCCTTTGCTAGTCTCAACTAGCTAACTAGGCATTATCTTCTTTGACAAAAATGTGTATAGTTTTCAAATAAAACTAAAGTAAATCCCTAAGCAATTTAATTTTTAAGTAAATAATCTGTTGTTTGAAGTTGACTTTGCAAACTGGTCGCAAACAGAAGGCTTTAAAATAAATACTCAAACTCTTTAGTTACTTTATTTCTAGTAAATAAAATAAACTACATCTTAACTCGAGTTCAATAAACTAAAAGTCTACAACTTTCAAAGTTATCTTTGTCAAAAAACTAATGATTTATATAAATATTTTTTTTACTTTAATAATCGTTTCAAATCTCTTCAAAAAGTACAACTAAATAATATTTGAGAAACTATGTAATCTATTGATCAACATTATGAAATTGAGAAACTTTTAGAAAACAAATCTTTTCGTGTTTTTTTTTCTTAATAAATGACCGAGTAATCTGGTTACTTTAAGTTTAGAGGTAACTTTAACTTTGGGAGATAAGACTGTGGTCTAGTGCCTACTGTTTTATATTGAAGATCAATAGTCAAGTTGCTTTCGGCTTTATTTGTCAAATGGTCATAAGTGCGACTACTAAGTTGAACATTATTAGCTGCAGACTACCTAGCGAGTTACCGGGCTTCCGACTCGAAGAGTTAGTGTAGGAACGAGAAGGTTTTTAGTCAGTAAGGGTCTGACACTCCCTCTCAGCTCAACCTAGGCGGGAGATGTCATTAGATGATTTAACAAAAAAGTAATATAGAAGTTATTTCCTAAAAAAAATTAGCAGTCATCTAGAGCCACGTTACATGGGATATATCACATAGCTAATATTACATTTTAGCGTAAGTTCCTATATTATTTAAGTAATACCTTAACAACAGCCTTATTATTGGATTTCTAGGAAGAAATATATTTCTTCTAATAGTCTCAGCTGTAGTTAATTAGTGTAGACACAACACTACTTTGACTACTAGTTAATTTACTAGGAAAATTCTATTTATTCAGAATTCTATTTTGTAATGGTCAAAGAAATTCCGATACGATACGATTTTCTCATAAATTTACCAGTTTCTAGTATAACTTGTTGCTCTTAACTTGCACTACTTATTAACGAAGTTGTGGCAACTGTAAGTAACTTAAGTTAAAGTGATTTTATAATTTTGACTTAGAATTTCTCTTTGTTAAAGTTCGATGATAACTTGATAATGCCACTTTACTTAGTGCCATAGATGTGTTATACTTTCTTAAGATGTTGTACCATGTTTCAGAACAGATACTTTGCTAACAGCAAGATTATTTTAACAAAGATATTTACGATTTACAAATATGCTACGAAAAAAAATTTTGATGCCTAGGAGAAACTTTGTTATTATTTATCCACTGTTACTTAGAAATGTGAAATGAAGAAAATCTCGGATCCTGGAATAGTCTTTCTTTACTGAGATCTTTCATCTGAAACGAATGAGACAGAAACATAACAAAGAACTCACAGCACCTGTAAAAGCCTTCACGTACCTATATTCTAGAAAAAACGAAAGTCCATTATTATTCAGTACATCTATCGTATAAAATTTATTCGCAGTAACCTCTGGCGGCGGCCACAAAAATGATGGAGCGGTCATATCGTTACCGGGGCAGCAACCAATCACAGCATATTGACGTGCGGAACCCACCTCATGCCGAACCCGCATTACACAACTACGTGACAAAACATAATTTAACATAGCAAATATATAAAAACCCAACCTCCTCTACGCATCTTGAATATCAACTGCGTGATACAAGAAGATATTTATTTGAAAACTATCAAAACAAATATACTACAATCAGGACACGTGGGTACCCACAACAATATAAGCTAATAGCACGTTCTTATTACAATGTGACACGGGTCATTTTACAATGGATCGCAAGTTTTCTTGGGTTTATTCTTCAACAACTTTTATCGTACGTACTTCTTGATTCTTATTACGATGTGTTAAGGTAATGTTTTGTGTGGCGAGAATGTCAGTGTCTTTGGGAATATTTATCCATGATCCCGTAAGACAGCATGTTCGAAGTCTCGAAAAGTATTCGTTTACATTCTATACAGTCGATACTTTCTGATATAAAATCAAATTCTTACATTTTCTGTAATACCTACGAGTATTTGTGTTACTGAAGATGCTACTTTACTTCGAGATGATACGGTTTGTTTTTGCCCTTTTATGTGTCGACTGATATTGAACCCTACTTCAAGCGTCGATACCTATTGGGTTTTATAAGTAATGCGTGAATCTATGATTTCAAAGTGAAATTTTAGTGACAGTGAGTAGCAAAATGAAATTCACAAAACAAAATATTTACGTTAGAATATTTTATAATGAGAGAAAGAGATAGAAGATACACAAATTCGGTTGTAAAAACCCGTAAAAAAGAGAGGAATGTCTTCCTTTGTGCTAATTGTGAGCGCCCGGGGCTCCTTCGATCCGCGTCACGGTACCCATGTATGTACATGGTACACAAAGGTGGCTCGTCCCCATGTTTTTCACATCCATTTACCAATAGGAAAAAGTTCTCGCAGCTGAATTCCATGTAAAACGGATTTGTTTGCGTCAGCTCACAGATTAAATGCGATTTAGTGATTGCAAAGTACTAAAACAATACTGAAAATTTCTAATACGTATAAGCAAAAGTGGTGCTTAGCCTGATTGAGTATATTAGTATTTCTTTGTTTAGAAGCACCGATAACTCATCTCGCTAATTGACTGGACGTAGTATGTACGTAGTACATGACGCTTTTTCTCACATGAGTGGTAGAAAATATAACATTTTTAAACTAGAGATTCCTAAAATTGCTTCCACAATAAAGCAAATAATATATAACAGGACAATCTATCGAGTTTGATGATATACGACCGTATAATATAAACATTATATGGTTTAAACTCGTTTTTGAAACGCCAGTGGGGGATATATCCTATTTCCAAACACTATGTAAACAATAACGAGAGTAGAATCATAAACAAACATACAAATTTGTCCAGGTGAAATGTAGTAATTAATCTGTTAACTGCCGCACGGCATCGGGCGTACAGCGTACACATCTATTGTACGCAGGGTTGGCAATGTTTAAAACATTTGTTTTAAACACACGTTTAAAACATTGATTAAAACACTACAAAAGTATGTATCATATTTAAAACATGATTAAAACTAATTTGTTTTAAACATGTTGAAAACACATAAAAAAAATCTCTTTATACTTTTACACTCAAGAAATTAAAAACCTAATGGTATATTTTTTTACTAAAGAGTTGGCAACATGGATATTACTAGATGGGATTCCCCTGACTGACAAGCGGTAATGCGGTGAATGAATGTTCATAAAACGCGGGGATTTCCCGGTTCGCTTTTGGTGGACACGTATTTTTTCAACCGACTTCAAAAAAAGGAGGAGGTTTCTCAATTCGACCGTATACAATGTGATAGGGGCGAGACTTCTAACCCGTTAAGGCTGAATTCTACACCTAATTTTATCGACAAAAGTCGGGGGTCGAAGTGGTCGAATCCCCTCCCCCTAAAAGTTATGGCTATTTTAATATTTTTTTTACTTTTTTTGATATCAAAGGTTGTATGCGTCTTAGAAACAAAAAAAAAACGACAAATGGTAGCTAATAACCTTGGCTAACTAATTCATTACTTTTTTCATATGTTTGATAATGTTTTGGTGTGAATAATTTTTACCGAAAAAATCACTATTTTCCAATATTTTCAATTAGGGGTTCAACCTCCCATATTATTATTTTTGTCGATAAAATTAGGTGTAGTACTCAGCCTTAACGGGTTAGAAGTCCCACGCCTATCACATTGTATATGCTTTTTTTACGTAATTTTGTTCGGCCTTATTAATTAACTATTACAGTGCGTGTATGTGTGCTGTATTATTTGGGAAAAAAATATGATAACAGGGCGGAAGAAAGACCCGCTTTGGCGGAACTTTATAGAAATTCCAGCTTTTTTATTCATTTTATACATATTTACGTGTTTAAAACAAGATTAAAACATGTTTAAAACAAGTCAATTAAAACAGCAGTGAAGAATTAATAAAAAACATGTCTTTTTTGTTTTTCAATTAAAACATGATGTTTTTTTCTTTATAAAAAAAACATGTTTTTTTTCCAACCCTGATTGTACGCCTGACTTAGTGTACAGGTCGGGATTCAATTATTGTAGTGATATTAAGCTCTCGGAACAATGGGATCCCATTCCGAAATTATTGAAAACAATCCGCAAGCTAAAAATAGAAGTAAATCCGCAGCAACAAATACAAATAATACTTAATTTTAATATTTTTTTACACCACGACGATAGCAAGAAATCACGCCCCACCTGATGGTAAGTTGTTACCGTGGCATATGAACGCTTGCAACTTGCACTCAGGGCATTACATGCCTATTTCTCTTCTACATATAAATGGCGTTTTTCCCAGAATTATAAAAAAAAACTAATAACCTTAAGCAACCATCTTGGTATTCAATACAGTTGTTGAGACATTTCCAAACTGAATAAAGAAATAACCTACGTTTATTAATCACAACAATGCATCGACGATTCATACAAAACAAATAAAAAACGAAAATATAGAAGCAGTAAAATATTTAGCAACCAATAGAATATAGAACAGAAGAGAATAGGTGACGTAAGTAGTTTAGCATAGTTGGGTGCGCGCTGCAGGGTGCAGGCTCGATTGGCGAACAACACTGACCGATTAAAACTTAATCCGCACGCCCGATACACAGGCCAAGGACTTTTACACCTCACGACTTATATTAAATTAAATAATAAAAGTCGTGAGGTGTATTATTTCATTTAATGTCAGTCGTAACGTGTTGTACGCTTTACATGAGTATGTCTTTATTTGAATAATAGTGCAGTAGTCGATATATCAATTTTTGTGCAATACTAAGTGTGTATTATTTATTGAGATTTTGTATGCCGTTATTTGCTTTTTAGTCAAATTAAATTAATTCAATAATATTCCTAAAACAAAAGTACCTATTAAAAACTAATTCAATCAATTTAATTTACCTTATCACTCTGTAACACGAATTTAGAAATAATTTCAAAGTAGGTACCAATTTTTATGACAAATCGTAAATCAGTTCAATTGTTTTCAGTTTACCTTGGTCGTCTCCGCCTCGTATCGTGAGGTATAAAAGCAACAGCCTCGGCTACATCCGTCCCCAGCGAGCGAGTCCCGCGCGGAAATCCAACTTTTCAATAACGATATTTGTCCCGCGCGGAACGGAACTACAGATAATTCCAATTTAAATCCCTGCGATATTAACGGAGCCATTAAATATAGATCTTAATTTGATTTAGTTTCGTTATGTTTCTATTTAGCCGTGATAATTAAATGTTGTGTAATTTGTAGTTAGCGAAAACAAGTTGTGATCTCTTAGAATCTCTAATTCGCTTACGTAAATATTATATTGAGAGAAGCTCTACTATTTTCGAGTCACAGAGGGACTCTTCATCATGAGCAGCGTGCGTAGACGCGGCGATGTCGCGCAGCCAACCTTTGTTCATAGTTATTATAAAAATCTCCGTTTCTTTTTCCTCAAATCAGTAAACTCCAATACCGCTAGACACGACTAAAAAGACGTTAACCTCAACGTGATAAAAGAAACACCAGCAACCCCAATACAAATGATAATTTCCTAAACAAAGACTTACAAGGAGATAATAGAACATTTGAACCTCGAAAAGGTTCACAACCTACCTTGTAATGACAATAGAATAAAAATAAATGGCAGAACAGATACGTCGGTATAACTTCCAGAACATTCCACACGTGTACGGTGGCCAGAGGCAGCACGCGGTCGTAATGGATTGGATTCGATGCGACACGCTATTGTGTAACCAGTACTAGCTGTTGCGATTTGTTAACTCGAGTGTATTGCAGGACGATGAGATTGTGTTAAATAAGGGGATTCTACTAAGGACTGTTAAAGATAGTTTTGCTGTTGAATCTAAAAGTTTCATGGTGTCTATTTTTTATGTTATAAGCCGATAAACGAGCAGATGGATCACCTGGTGGTAAGCAATCGCCGCCGCCCATAGACACCCGAAAGACCAGAGGCGTTATAAGTGCGCTGTTGGCATTTCGGGGGTTAGGAATTTAAGAGTTGTTGAGGAATCGGGGATTCGGAAGATGCGGAAGAGGGGTAATTGGGTCTGCATAAAACCTCATTTACACAACTAAACGCAACGCAAGCGTTACTTCATGTCGGTTTTCTGTAAGGCCGTGGTATCATTCCGGTCGATCCGAGCATGCTACTCTCTTACTTAACACAGTGGCACAAAAGTAATTAAATTATTTTATTTAAAAGATCTCTCTCATTTTTGTGATGTTTAGATTGCGCCTCTCATGCAACTCTAGTCGTAATAAGTTAATCGCTACAACTCTCACTATCACATGTATGGTTTATTATTAGCAAGAAATAAATATCAACTGCAATTTGAATTAAAAACAATGATTTATCAGCATTCGATAATGTAAACACCACATCCATACATTTAATGATAAATGTAAACATACAACTAAATAAACCCACACTCTCTTATGAAACAACAAAACGGTAATTACAACAAAGTCCTCAACAGATACCGAAACACGAAACAGTAACATCACCAGTAAAAGCTTAACCGTACAAATTCACGGAGTTTACTCACAGTTCCCGGTAACTTCCCGCGAAGTAGTTATAAAACGGCGTATCTTTTAACCGCAGCTCCGCAAACTTTCCTGGTTTACCGACATCAACGATATTACTGTTAATTGCAAAAACAACTTAACACAAAAAACTTTCATAATTTTTATTGTTTTCCATTTCCATTTTTCCAAGTTGTTTCTAAACGTTTTTCCCATTTCGTTTGTTACAAAGTATTTCTAGTATATAGCTGTGTAAATTGAAATTACTTGATAGAGAGGTCTACATTTTTCAATTGAATACGCGTTGTAGATTAGTAGTTCTTTTTTAAATTTTAAAACCAATCAGATTTATTTCTTCCCCTTGTATATTAAGAAAGTAGATTATGAATCATTAACTTAAAAAAAATACAAGGTTTCTATTAAACTAGTTCACGGTGTTGGATAGCTTTCGAAACCAAATTTATTCCTAAAGGTTCAGATTACCTAACGGGTTACCGGGGCTCCCGCTCGAAAGGCAGAAGTAGGAATGAGGTAGTTTTTAGTCAGTAAGAATCTGACACTCCCTCTCGCCTAGCCCAAGGCGGGAGAAGTCATTGAATGATTTTCTCCACATAAAAAAGAGGTAGATAAAGGATGGCCACATGAGATCTAGAAAATGGGTTTACATGAAATCTAGCTCTAATGCACACAACCACAAAATGAAATTCCTCAATCCTGTCTTCAATAAAAAGATCTTTATCTGTGCAATTATCCTTTCGGGGACGGAATAATATTTCTCTCTTATTTTTCCGCCCCTTCTCCAAACAAACAAATCTTTGAAAGATCCTTTTAAAATGGAAAAACATTTTTATCTTCAATCTTAAAGAGCTCAGGGACAGTACTGATCAAATACCACTGGAAACGAGCAAATACTATGAAACGATAGAACTCTGTCAAACTCTTGTTTGTGTTGTGGTCTACTGAACTTTTTCAACTGAAATCTAGTCAAAATGAATATTTATCTATTTGTTCTAGCGTTAATAAATTTTAAAGGGTTTGTATAATAAGCGGGTTCAATTGTGTTGTTTGTAATAGTAATAATTTATTTTTCACTTAGCATTCATTGGAGGCTTCATTACCAAATATATCTAAAAAAAAACTTTTTACAATAACTATTATTTAATTCGATTCTCGCCGAAGGAAAAATTTAATTGCTGATGACAGTTGCTACGTCGTAGCTGTCGTCGTAGTTGTTATGGCTACGCCAGCTACGCAGCGTCACAGTCGGAAAAGTTTATACTATAAAAAGGTTGCTTTTTGTTCAGACAATAGATTGTTATTTAAACAATAACTTTAAAACATGACATCCCATCAACAATATATGTGCCTTATCACATGGAGAAGGTATGAGAATTAATCACCACGCTTGTTCAATGCAGATCGGCGATTTTAAACTTATAACTAGAAAGCTCTCGTTTCCTCACGATGTTCTCCTTCACCGTTTATCATTTGTGTCCAAATTATCTTATAAAGTAGGTACATATAACTTGGAAAAAGTCACATTGTTACTTGCCGTTGGTAAGTTTCAAGCGCGCACCCGGGCCACCACGATATCCTTCCCTTTGGTTTTTATAAAACATACAATAATGTAATTACACATAATATTCAACAAACAAACAAATTATTCCAGACATGTGACCCTTTAATTAAAACGACGTAGCAACAGTTATTTCCTACGTTTGTTCTGAAAATGGACAAAAAAGGTTTTTAATCTGTGTGTGGCCAGAAATGTCGGTGGAGGCTCGTTATTTTTAGCATTTAGGCAGGTCTGCGATGCAAAAAGTTGGCATGTGTTTAAAGAGTGTTGTTCGAAATATCAACTTTGTAGGTCCCTCCTGGCTGGTTGTTCTTTTGACCTGACAGTTGGAAAGAATTTTTCGCTGGTGTTAAAATTCAACATTATATTTTTACATACAACATTATATAAATATAGTATAAGGTTTTCCACTGATCTCAGTTTTGCAACAAAAACTATTGAATTACTCAAGCGTGAGCTCATTTCCAATTACACGAAACCTCTAATTACCCCTTCCACGAATGTTATTATTATCATACCAAATCAAACAAATAATTCGATGAAACATGATTAGCAATGCACTGAGCGGATTAAATACATTTTCCATATAACTTACGATTATAGATTTCAAACTAAATCCTAATCCAAGAGCCTAACCTAATCTTTAACCAATATGCTTAATGCTATTAATATTCAAAGTAAAATGTCGAATAACGATGAAGACAAACACGAGCACTTAGGTATCAGACATGTCAGGCGCTGGCTGGAGTCAGGTGACCCTTGTCACCCTGACGATGGGCTCGCAATGATGGGCAGCGGATTTGCAAACTGTACGAAATGATGCCGGTCTAAGATGATTGTAAATGTAGATTGGAGACTGTGTCACGAGGATTTTGTGTGAAATTGTATTTGTAGATGTGTCTGTCAATAAGCTTTTTGTTTGTGTCTCTTGGCTTGATCGAAAAATTGGTTTTGATTGAAGGTTTTTGTTTTGGCATCCTTAAAAATTTAAGTAATTTTTACACAATATTCCACATGTAAAAATTACTTTAATTTTTTTTTTCATGTATGATCCTTATTTAAACTGATATACAAATTATGTTCTATATTTTTTATCTAGTACATAGCGGCTATCCAGATATCATGATTCATGAAACAGGCCCTTATACTGACAATTAAGGGCTGAAAACTTTTTGAAGAAGAAACAAGCACTTTTTAGAATACCATTCCATAGGGTAGTAACGTAGACCATGTACATAAGTTATGAGAGCAGTACATAATAATGCGGTGATTTAATATTCGAGTGGTCTATAAAGAGGTCCATTACCAGTCGACAGCCGGTCAGCGAGCTGTTGTAGTGTGTACCATTGGCAGTCGCGGCACGCACCAGCGCGCCGTCCATTAGTCACACCGCCACGCAGACTAATGTGCTGTCTGTACACAGGAGCTTAGGATACCTAGGTATACGTATACCTAGTATTTTTCTACTTTGAAGTGACTAGACAGCTTTTTGATAGGATTAGAGAAGATGTTTTACCGAAGACTTCAAAGAAAGATCTGATTTAAATTCTGTAAAGAAATAATATCTACTTATTGTTTCTAGTTTTGCTTAAAGTTCGATATAATGGTTTGTACAATACTAAATATAAAAGAATACAAGTGATTAAAAATATAATTTCAATCATATCTTACTCAATACAAAAATGGAATTCGTTTATAATAACAATCTATTTAATATACATTAAAAGATTCGCTTTTTTATGTGGTAACCCGGTAAACCAGCAGACGTATCATCTGATGGTAAGCAATGCGCGCCGTCTATGAAATGCCGCCGCCGTTGAAACACCAGAGGCGTTAATAGTGTGTTGCCGGCCTTTCGGAGCTTAGGAATTAAAGGATTTTTGGGGAATCGGGGATTAGGAAAATTGGGGAGGGAGGTAATTGTGCCTCCGGTAATGTCACTCATACAATGAAACACAACGCAAGCGTAGCCGTGGCCATCACTCCAGTCAAGCATGGCTCTCCCACACTTAAAACTCTGTAACGCCAATAACAAAAGCGCTGCATTGTTAATTCACATCCTTTTCTTCTATTTGGAGGTAATACAATAAGATTATTTTATTTACATTTTAACTTCAAAAACTCAAGTCTTAGAGTACTACGTTCACATCCAAAAAATACTGCGAGTGAGTTTCCGTGTCGCCAGTATATTTTATTCAAATGTCGCATCACCATCACTTCGTCCTCGTGTTTTGTTTACATGGAGTGCGATCTAAAAAGAAAATAATGCTTATCTTCACCTTCACGCTAGATCGCACGCAAACACAATACATTGCTTTGCAAATGTCAAGGACTGATCAAATAGTTCGGTTCATTGCTGCTCTTATATGGAAGATCACCCGACTGTGTGGTTTCCACTCCGCAATGTATGGTGTACCTATTTAATGTTCATGTGACTGTGTGTTTGAATAGTGTTATATTATTTAGTGTGTGCTTGTCAGGACACAATCGATTAGTTTTATGACGGTTTTATTTTTATAACTGTTATCATATCAACGTGTTGGTGATTGATTAATACATATCCACGTGCTTGTACTTTCCAACATTATAATATGTAGAGTGTAAAGAAAATATTTTTTTAACGTTGCCCCATACTACCATTTCCTCCGGTGTCGTAGGTGCGTTTACAAGCACAAATTCACATTCATATGGCACCCAGACCCGAAACAACAATTTGAGGATCACACAAAAAGTTGCTTCGTCCGGGAATCAAACCCACTACTTCTTGCCCAGCCACCACACTAACCGTACAGTCAACTGAAAAATATCGAATTAAATTTTTCAGTAAAAATAACCAGTAACAATTTCTTGACGAAAGTTAAAGTTCTAATTATTATTTAATAATAAAAAAATATGTACAAACAAATATATTATTCGAAGATAGATTCCAAATTAAATAAGAAATAATATTTCATACTATTATTTTTAATAATCTACAATTTTCTAGCTAGTAAACATTCACAACAAAATACGAGACTTTAAAAGTAAAAAATGCCCTCTCAACATTTGCAAACGACGGCTCTTTGGAGGTTATATTTTAAACCTTATGCTTTTGAGCACAAGGTTGCAACTCACTAATGAAGTGGCTGTAAAGAAGCTTAGCACCAATCTATGTGAGCTTTGCCGTTTGAAGATGCGGCTTGGTGTTGCAAAAAGTACGAAATATTTTACAATTTTCTTTAATGTTTTGACTTTGTGGCAACACCATCGTTCTTGAGTATTAGTACGTGAGTACTCAGTATGTTAACAAGTCCGTATATGCCTAGTATTTAAGTCTTATTGGCCTGACCTGGGTCAATAGCATTTAAATATGTTATGCTAATGAGGTCAAATTATTGTTTTTTTTTTCATATGTCACTGAGATGAAACAACTTATAAACTAAGTCTAATGGATAGCAATTACCCAGATTATGACCATTACCAGTACCATCAATTGGATACCAAAGGACTTCATACAAGAGTGATTGAATTGGTGACAATCTGTTGATAACCAAGTGTGGGAGAGCCATGCTTCAACACGAATGGGCCGGCTCAACCGAAGTGATACCACGACCTCATAGAAAACCGACGTGAAATAACGCTTGCGTTGTATTTCAATGTGTGAATGAGGTTAGGAGTCTAAATTTTCCCGATTCCTGATTCCCCAACAACCCTTAAATTCCTAACCCACAAAAGGCCGGAAACGCACTTGTAACGCCTCTGGTATTTCAGGTGCCCATGGGCAGCGGCGATTGCTTACCATCAGGTGAGCTTATACCATAAAAAATACCCTGAAACCTGAACAGTCTGGGGAAAAGGTAATAAATATGTTCGTAACTCCATGAACAAATGAATCATCTTTATTACTTTGCCAAACGTGAAGAAAATATCACCCTCATAAATACTCGAACCAGTATATCGTATCGTTGTAGTAACCCAATCAAAAGATGCCTACAACACCATCTGTTACAACATCAACTCGATTACCACTGCATTAACCATATCAAATCCCATCACTCAAACCCCTATATCTTGCGCCACAGAGTACATTTTCCCTCAGCAAGTTACTCAATATATTTTACTTTGGAAAGTTTAGTCTGTCATAGATCTATTATGAGTGTAAACACTGAAGGAGTCTGTTTGATCTGATCTCGGTTGATTGGGCTTAGGTCAATAACCACAGATTCGTAATTATTCTTCAAACTGTAATTAATTTTGAGAGTTTTATTAATTTTAGTTGGAAAATCTTAAAGAGTTACTAGTTTGTTTGGATTTGGTTAGCTATGTGTATTGGTTTAATGAAGTTTAGATTGATTAATTAGTAAATCCAATAGAAAGTTAAGGTTATGTAAACGGAGGAAAGTAAAATTGCAGAAAAGGCAAGCCCCGTATTGAAGTGTTCGTCAATGTGTCTGTCAGTGAAGTAAGGTGCTCGTCGATAAAGACCAGGATCCTCAGGAATTATAAGGATATACCCATTATATATTAAAATATATACAAGTCATGAATTTAGATAATAGTACTAGAAGTTTTAGTTCTACAGTAAGAATATTAAACGCATTAAATGTCCTAAAAATATTAAATAACTCAGTCACTTTTGCTTAGTTCTACATATAGGACAAATAAATAATTCGTAAAACAGATGTTTAACCACAGCAACAGACATAAAGAGCGCTGATTGTCTTAAGTTTTATTCTTAACTTTAAAATATGTCCCAAATCCTAAAATTAAAACAATTCTTAAGTGATAGTGTCTTAGTTATTAAAATGAATGTGATTTCATAAACTTAGACAAATATTAATTTTAACGACGGACCAGCTGAAGGCAGGCCTAGCCTGAGCTGAACCATTGTGAAATACAACTTCATTAAACAGATATCAGGGAAAAATTAAGAGAAACCGCAACCATTCAATGAATTTTCTTTTACTTAACTAACTGTGAGCTCTGGGTTTGGTTGCATTAACACAAAAAATCTATTTACTTTCCATGACTGCTAATTTTATCACCTAAAAAAAAAATTCAGTATGGTGTCTATTGAATTTTACACTACGCTCTTAATCTAAAAACTTAATAATACTTTGCCTGAGCAGAAAATTGAACCTGGTCCTATATAAAACACTGTAACAATCATCAGTAGGCAAATGACTGAAGATTTTAAAGTAGGTACTAATATTAACTATCAATTTTGTATAGTAATGGGTATCAACAAACAGACAAACAATCGTGAGTATTGTGTGTAAATATAAATTAAGTCAATTAAGCGCATCCCCCGGGTGGTTTGTGGCCGCTTCCGTAAAATGCCATTAATTTATTTCGACCGCCATTAAAATGTACTTCTAGGGTACCGCAAGCGAAATCGATACTAAAGACTATAACAGATACCTACTGTACTATTGTTTCAAAGTCTTTATTAGACATATATACAATCTTCTCAATCCCCGATTCCCCAACAACCCTTAAACTCCTAACCCCCAAAAGGCCGGCAACGCACATGTTACGCCTCTGGTGTTTCGGGTGTGAAAGAGCGACGGCGATTGCTTTGCATCAGGTGATCCGTCAGCTAAGATGAAGATAATATTGATTGACGGTGAAGATAACATTAGGCCTTCTCCTAACAATAACAAACTCAACAAAAGAGAATTAGCGAAATCGGTTCAGCTGTTCTCGAGATAAGCACTTAGCAACAAATTCTAGTCTTAGACATAATACATATTCTAACAACGTACGCATACAATACAGCTAAAATCTGGATAGATTTATGAATAAATTTTATCCTCTTCAAATACAGAACCCTAAAAGAATAAATATCATCCGCAGCTGAGGGCCACATTCTGTCCAACAAAACAGCGCGCATTTTTAATTACATACCTACCACTTCAGCCCAGTGGTTACAAGCGAGGCTCTGAAGTAAAATGTCCTGGAGTTTTGGATGCTAAATTAGTTAAGCAAATAATTATTAGATTGGTTTTATCGGTTTTTGTTTTAATATCAGTAATACGGATACGTGGAAATAGGCTTACCTCATTACTCATACTTAATGTAACCACTCGTCGTCGAGTGTTCGCAAGTGTAACTGCCAGGCAAGTGGTCTCGGGTTCAATACGCGTTGGGCAAAGAATTACTGGATTTTCGAAAATTTCTCAGGTGAAGCACGGAATCTGCCCGGTATAATATGCACTATAAGTGATTAGGCGAACGATTGCTGGACAACGTATTTTGGGTTCAATTGAAGCACGAAGGAACTTTTTGTGATATCCAGAAACTGTTATTCTTCATCTTTGGCATCTTTTTATCCTTTTTTTTATGGAAGGAAATCATACAATGACTTCTCCCTCCTTGGGTGAAGCGAGATGGAGAGTCAGGCTCTTGCTGACAAAAAATTGACCCTACTCCTGCTTTTCGAGCCGGAGCCCCGGTAAACTCAATAGGTAGTCCACAGCTATCTTTTTATCCTTAGATATGGGTGCGTTTACAATTTGAAGAAACAGGATAAATGTCTAAAGTAAAGGCAACGTTTTAAAAAAAATATTATCGCAGATAACTTTAATATTTCTTACACAAAGATTTATTATTTATTACGAAAAAAAAATAAAAGCTTCTAAACAGCGCTTCGGTAAATCATGATTATTTTTTTGGGTCGGCACGTCACTCAAGATTTTCTTTTTTGTTACAATTTTTATTTTCCTTCTCTACAAAATATGTTAATCTCTGTTTTGTATTTATTGCTATTTAGCTAATATCTGACTCATTATATTTGTATTAAAACATAAATTTCGTTTCTCAATACATGTTATTATACATTGGCATGACCAATTAATGCTCACCGTCTAGAAACGTCTACATTATTCTAGATTAACTTCTGTCAGCGGCTTCACCTGCGTTCTCGTGGGATAAAAAATCTTAACACCCAAGTGAACTCATATCCCGTCTGTATACCAATCAGTCTGTAAATCAATTTTATCAAAATCCGTTCAGTAGTTTTAGCGTGATTGATGGACAAACATCCCAACATCGAAACAAACAAACTTTCACGTTCATAATATTCTTCTGATGTGATAGTGTGAAATCCACGGTACTCATATTAAACAAGTTACTAAAACATTTTCTTAAAGTATTAATCTAGTGATGTAATAGTTAATTCTTTTCCTTATATTAACCAAAACACCGAACAAAAACACACTAATATCTATACTTGTTCCACTTCCAGGTAATAGCAAACTGCTTACTTATATTCGATAGATTTACGATTGAGTGATAAAGTGGCAGAGTGGTTGGTGGGTCGGTTGTCAGCCCCTCGTTACGGCGCACGGCTCGCTGCGCCTACAAGACGGACATAATTACCGATGTTTAGGAAAACATTACTGTGAACTACTCTAATAGGAAGTTACTAACCACAGTGGGAGTAGATGCACTTAGCTAGCTCTGTTTGGTGTATTATAGTGTGTGTATATAAGGTGTTTTAAATGTCGCACGCCTAGTAATATACTGGCACATTTACGGTTTTCATAGTTTACCTGACTTGTTTAGTTTTTAGTTTACTGACCAATAAACCGTTGTTTTACGTGCGTGAGGGGGGAAACTACAATAATGGTATACATATAATGACACTTATAAAGAATATGGAAATAAATAGATTAGGTAATACGCACTTTTAAAAATGTAAACCATACAAATTCAATCTCGCATTTTTTGCAGATGTGCCAATATATTACTAGGTGAGCGATGTATCTGCCACGGTTTTAATGGGAGGCAGTGTTGTGTTTGAAGATTTCAATAGTAAATCTAAATTATTGATTAGAAGTTTTTATACAAAATAATCTACTTATACGTTTGTTATGAAAGAGCTATCTCTGTCACCGTCTCTATCGGTTATAGAATATAGAAGACATATTTGCGAACCACTTTAAGCAAAGTAGGGTTAATGTTTATTTAACTTCTTTATGTTCTCTCATTGAATTAACTGGTTCGGGGTACGAAATTTCTTCACTATTTTAATCTTCAAACACAACACTACCTTCCATTACAGCCGTGGCAGCTATACTTTTAGAACACCTTATATCATTTTGCTAAGTAAGTTTATTTCTTCTTCTTCGGTTGTAATTTTATGTTTTTGCAATATATTTCTAACTAGTTTCGCTATGTTATTAAAACATAAGTGCAACCAGGGATGTTAACCTGCGTTATAATAATATACACTGATCGTTTAATTATTTTACTAAATAAATAATAACTTCTTTATATTATTTAGTATTTACCCGAGGTTCCCTGGTAGGTCAACCGACTCGCGTTCAAACTGGACGTGAAGCAATTTAAAAACAATCGCGCAAATGAACATTGTTTACAACAGTAACTACCACTCAGTCACTACCATTTGTTTACTTTTATGGAAAGTACAAGAATATCTTTACGGAAATTTCTCATTTTAACATTAATAAAATTCTGACATAAGTCCAGTAAAAAGGCCGGTAATTACATGTTAAAATAAACCAAAAATAAAATAACTAATAGGAACACTAACGCTTAAAAAGTACCTTCTTAAGTTAAGAAGACCACTCATCAGTCTTACACAAAACTGTCGAAGAGATAAACCATACTAAGAGCGTACAAAGAAGTGAGAAAATAGTCGTTAGAGTTTCCATCGTACGGGCAGCAGGTGGTACCAATCAGTCGTGATGACGGTGCGGAACACTCCACCATCAAACACTCCCACACATACAAACCGCACTACACATGCACACAGCCTCAAGTATCCAAACACAAGCACATTTAAACGGCCCTGTTCGAATTACTCACACGTATAACCAACAACTCAATCCAACCAATCACGTGAGATCTCTATCAATGTGTGCGCACAGGGATGGATTCAGGCATGTGTTTGTATCGCTACTGGAGTATAGAGAGAGCTTTCTGTGTTTACCTTTGACCGTCGCGTTTAAACACTTTCCACGTTCAGAGAATTTTCCATCACATGTAAAATAAATGGGCAGGAACGCAGCGCCACGCGCCGCTTTATGCGTGGACTGTATGGAATTTAAATTCAAAACAAAATGTTGGGATTTCGAAAATTTTCAGCTAGATTTCTGTCGGTTTCAGGAATAAAGTTTGCAAAATTGTTCTGAAACGTTTAGTTGTTGAAAAGTTGTGTTTCAACGTTTATTATTATCTGAATAATTGTTAGCATCAAAATTTAAGATTTTTTATTGAATAAGAGTTATCTTGTGACGAATAAGATTTAAAAACAAAGTGAAAAGATAAATAGAAGCTGAAGTAGGTGGTGGTCAATTTAAATTCCAGATACAAAGCACACTACTCAATGCCACTCTCAAGGGCGGTAACAGGAAGCCTTTACAAATTGGCCGACTTAACAGCCGTGCAAGCCATAAGCGGAGGCGGAGCGATTTGATTCGTGGCTGTGGTTTGACTCTTGGAAAAGATGTTTCAAGTCTCGTTTAAGGTTATAAATCATATTGATCCTTAAATGGCTAGTGCCTTTACATATAGTTTTATGTTTAGTATTATGGACTGCGATTAAAAAAAGTCTTGTTTTCTTCGACGTTCACTCTAAGGGCCATCCACGATTAGAATACGAATGTTTGCATCTTACGTAGAAATTATGCATCATTTGCATGGTTGACGTTGCTGCAACGTGGACAGAGTTTAGATTAACTGAAAACCACGGCATTCTCGCTTAAATGAATGGAGAAAAGTTCTACTAGTTTCGAGTCACACACTCTTTGTCTAACTAGTAGAGCTTGTCTCCATTCATTTAGGTGATTTTTAGCTAATTTAGTATGTCTCACGATAATTATTATACAAGAATTTAGATTGTTTCTACGCAAAATGCAAATATTCATCTTCTTGACGTCAATTGATGAACGCGTGCGTATGCCGTATAACTTCATGTCATGTAAAATAGAAACACTTTTTAAAGCCAAGATTACAATACCGACGATTTTATATAAACGCTTCAGTTTATGACTTAAAACGTGATTGTCTTGAGAATCTTCTTGACCTTGACTGATTTTTGAGATCCAATTCCGTTCCTGCATTGTCACTTTGGTTTCACTTTACTATACCGACGTAAACTATTTCTTGCGAGTCTCTACATTAACGCAATAGTAAACGTTATCTCATTATGAAAGAATACAAAAGAATGCATCTTTAACTATTCGCCGTATTTTTTTTTAAGGGGGGAAATCATCCAGTAGCTCCCGCCTGCAAATACCTATTTATTTCATCAGATAATTTTTACAATAGAAACTAAAGAAAATAATTATTCATTATTTGTGTAATTAATATTGAATTGTTGTGTGCAGTAAGAAATTACTATCAGACATAGCAACCAAGGTTGTAAATAAAGAATTAAATTATATGGCATTTTAATTCATTAAATACCAAACATTGGTTCTATTTACATCCATATTCATAGTTTCTAAGAACACACGGTTGAATGGCAGCAATTTGTAAAGGTCCTTAGAACATAAAATTACATAAAGAAAATATTTCAAAGCCCTCTATTCGATGGGACGGAGAGTCCACACAAACTTTTGGAAAAAAATTACTTCAAATCGTATTTGTGTGCGTGATCAGAAATATGTGTACGTGTAGTATGTAAATTAGAGTTTTGTTTACTCACACATATACATATGTACAGTAAGTACACAGTTTATAAAATATTATTACGTAAGAATTTTATTAAACTCAAAGCGTAGGAAGAAGGAAGATCGATGGCAAAATAGGACACGAGAGAAAATCAGAACTGGCGTAAATGGTGTATAAGTAAAAAAATCCTACACTCTATTAATAAAAGTTGCCATTGATACTATTATATTATCAATGGCAACTTGCATCCGCAAGTTTTAGCCATGTCACCAAACTTCTCAAAGTTCCTCTCTTGGATGAGAATTAACAATGTACCTATTGAAAGAATTCCCATACGATGATAAAACGACATAATATTTTGAAGTATATATGCAACGCACGCTTTTTATCCACGAAGAGGTAGGCAAGATAAATTTTCGAAAAATCAAAAAGCCCAGTAACGCGGTACTATATCCGACCCGGGATTCGAACCTGAGACCCCTTGTTCGACAGTCATACTAGCGAACTCTCGACCAACGAGGCAGTATTTTGAAGTCTTCGACATAATATTTTCTAACAATACAAACATTCATTTTTTTCGTACACACCATTCCTTCACTTAGTTTTCTTATACAAACAAATAGGAAAACACAACTACATCTTAATATTACATTAACGAATAAATAGAAATGCAGGAAAATCCGAGTGAGTGTTAATTTTCCGCGCGATACATAATTAGAAATAACAATAAGGGGAAATCATCTCTCGTTATGTTAGTTCCGAGGTTCGAGGTAACAGGTCATGACGTCATATTTGTTTATTGTGTAGCTATTACAACCTACCTACCTATGTTGTAAGTATAATGAACTACATAGTTATGTATGTATGCCTCGTTGGTCGAGTGGTCGCAAGTACGACTACTGGCTGATATATTCTGCTATAATCTACCCTTGTTTCAAATTGCATACCGACCGATCTTTTCAGCCGTTTTGACGTTATTAAGTAACAAACATACACACAAACTTACAAACTTATATGTAATAATATTAAGAGTAGGATAAGATTATACACTACATCACAAGAAAGAAAATAATAAACACATAAACATATTATGATTTGCTTATCTATTAAAACTGTGTGAAGTCAATATAGCTAGTCGTAAAGACTGTGAAATTTTAAAAAGAAATAATATTTTGGACATCCAAAAAACGAAGCAAAAAAGCCTTGTAAACAGACAAAGAACTTTATAATCTCACTATAAAACACACATGACATCTGTGTGACATTTTAACTTAAAAGACCGTCCCAGACTAACGTACAAAAAATTAAAAGAAAAAAGTTTACTGAGTTCATTACTCCGCGTTGAATTAAGCGTATAAATGTAAACAATACAAGCTGTGGATAAAACGAAAAACAGTCAACCCTTAAAGGACTGATTAAATGAGATATCATTTAAACCTTCCCAGCAAAAGGAGCTAATATGATGAGCAACATATTAGCTCCAATTTGTTTCACATAATAAGCATTTAAAAAAAACCTTGCCCCACACTAGGATTATCTCCTGAGTCATGGGTGCGTTTACAAACATACAAGGTCACATACACATGACTGGCAGACCCGAAACAACAATTTATGGATCACAAAAAGATTTTCTGTACGTTGCTCGGCAGTCAGTTGTCGGATTTAATTATATTATTATTGTGAATGGCTTTGTGAAAGTATAAGTTTAAATTCCTATTACTATAAACAATTTGGAAACCAAGAGTAAGAATGACAGAAGTCTCGTAATCCACAGTCAGTCGCCACGCTAGCAGCCATTAGTCCAAAGACCCAGCCCCTATAGCCAAAGTACTTTAAAAATGTGAAAACAATTGCAGTAACTGTAAAGGTCGTCTGTTAAATAAAACCTTCGCAGTAAGGACAGATAGATTATGTGATAAGACGATAGCGATTCTCTTAATTGAGTCGCCAAATAAACACCGCGGAGATAAATGTGGGAGGAGATAGATACAGTTGGAATTATGAACTGGCTGGATGTTTTGTTGTGTGAGGAAAAGAAGTAAAAGAATATTAGTATTCGTTCTTTTCTAGTTTTAATAAACGTTGTCGCATACTAGGATTTTCTTCTATGCCGTAGGTGCGTTTACAAACATATAAGTGCTCATATATATGACATCAAGACCCAAGACAATAATTTGTGGATCACAGAAAGAGTTGCTCTCTGAGAGATACGAACCCGCTTCATGTTGCACAGTTGCCGGTTGCCCAGCCACCGCACTGACCGTGCAATTAAGAATTAAAGGATACGTTGTGCATTTTACACATAACGTTTTGTCCAGTATAATAATATAATTACAATAAAATTGGATGCAATCAACCATAACAAACATCTTACCGTGTATTTAAAAAATGTATATTAAAATTTAGAACAGAAATGTTAAATATAAAATAAGAAAAGAAAATTAAAGTTCAAACGACCCCACAATGACATAAAAGTCGAATAACTAAACTAATTCAAAATAAGAAAGAACAGCAGTCAGCAAATTAGTAGATACTGTATATTAATAAGTCCCAACCGGCAACATGCATGAAGAGTTTAATGAACAACAGAACGAAATAAACAAGTCTAAAGCATATAGAAGGACAGAGACAGACGATAGACCATGCAAACACATTGCTAATCGGGTGTAAGCAATTACATCGGAACCGCAATTAGAGCGCGGGGCGGCGGATGCAGCGCGACTCCTCAATACAGATGAACATTCATCAAACACTTGAAAGGACTGATGTGTGTAATAAAGCACACGTATTGGATAGACTCATGTCGTTGGTCTTATTAACGTAACTAGTATAAGGTCCCAATTGAACAACATTTGTTTGCGATATATAATCATCACAGAATACACAAACACATAGGCTGCGTAACTGATTGCCGTGCAACGTGTAGCGGGTTCGATTCCCACACGGAACAACTCTTTGTGTGTTTCGTAAATTGTCGCTTCGGGTCTGAGTGTCATGTGCATGTGAAATTTGTATGTTTGTAAACGCACCCACGATACTGGGGAAAATCCTAATGTTTTTGAAAAGAAATCTATATTGGAAGTGTGAAATTAACCCGTTTCTTCTGTATAAGGCGTGTAATTAGAGAATAACGAGTACCTATACTACAAGGACACGAAACCCGTACTAAAAATAACGACGAATTAAACTAGAAACGTTCATAATTTTCCTTCTCAACATCTATTCTTGTTCATAAGATAAAAATTCAATCGATATCCAAACATAACGAATCCCTAATCAGCAAAATCCTATTTCGGAGACCAAATCCTTTACTTGTGTCCACATATTTTATACAGAAACAATACAAGAAGCAGATGTTAACGTATTTACATATGCCCACGAACCTCGGGGTTGGGCACTCTCGATAAAAACGAAAATGGCCGCCAACCTTTCCTATGCCTAAATGACGCATACTCCGAATTACGGGGCATTCTGTACATAATATGTTTCAGATTGGTTCGGGCTACTGAAAGGACCAAGTCTCTTCAACAAACTTATAGGTATTATAAAAACTATTTTGATTAAATTACTGATTTCAATATGTTTATGGGATAAGGAAAAATAGTTACGAGTTTGTGCCTATTATATTAATAATACAGAATGTAAACAAGTTGTATTTTATTCCACATCTATAATCATAGTACTAACACAACACCTCCTTATTCGCTAGTCATCTTGACTGTACGCGCACAGGGCATTAATCTAGCCTTTTCTTGAGGGGGGCAAATCGTCCTATGATTTCTCCCGCTTTGGATGAGGCGAGAGGGAGTGTCAGACTTTTACTGACTAAAAACCACCCCGTTCTTTCTCTTCCTCTTCAAGCCGGAGCCGCGGTAAACCGTTAAGTCCCCCGCGGCATTAGGTAATGTAGCCTTAACCTTTCGTCTGCGGGTATATGAGACAACAATAGAATACATATTGTGTCTCGCACTGATCAGTGCTTCAGCATACAACGGGTTAATAATGTTTGATTTATAATTTAACCTTAACAATTTTGAAAAATAAACTTTTTACAATGTTTGATTTATTCTAACCTAGTATAATAATTTCCCAAGAACAAACATACAGACAGAAACAAAACCACAAAAAGACATTGGTAATATACTAGTAAGTGCATCCCTTATAAGACAATAAATATTAGTTTTGGTCAAATATTTCCACTGCGTGCGTGTTATCCCAACAGTAGCGGAATATATGTAAGTATACATCTGATTGTGGTCCCGGATAAGTGCGGCCGCTTCTTTTGTAAACATTGAGCGATGACCTCGATGGGACCCCGTATCGAGTAGGAGCTGAGATAGCCATGCTTGTATCGGTGCTCCGGGAAACTGTGTATCCAATGTAGATGGAATTTCGCATTCTGAAGATCGATTTTTGTGTGATTTTCATTATTCAAGTACAACATTACATAAGTACAACAGTACATTATTCTTCGTCGTCGGTCTTAATTAAATCTTGAGTAAATAATAATGAGTTTGGTTTTCAAGTTAAGATTTTTGCTAATCAGTTCAACAATTGGATTGGTTTGGCACGATGTGTTTGATGAACATTTTATACGAACAAGCAACAAATTTAAAAATAAATGTACGTACATCGTACAGTCACGTTTCTACAATTTGGTCCCATGTAGTATGGAGTGAATCTATCACCATAAATCTACCTCGCGTCTAGTTTCTATTGCCAGTACGAGAATTCGAATGCATCGTAATAGATCGGCCGACAGTTCTGAAATTGAAATACTCAACAATAGTGACCGCCATACTTCTGACCGGTAGAACAAAAAATAACTACTTGAATACGTTTTACAATACGCACATACTTAAGTAGGACACTTAAACCCTTTATTTGAACGAATACTTTGATACCAGCAGTAAATGTACAAACGCACATTAAACTATCCGAAAAAAAATTACATCAAAGGATTCTGAACTTCATCACTTCATAATAAAGTCTAAAATGAAATAAATAAACACCACGCGAAGACCGATATCCGCGCGGACGGAGTCGCGGGCGGAAGCTAGTAAAGTCTAAAATGAAATAAATAAACACCGTTTGGGGTATGTTATTATGCCGGTTGTCAGTACAACATACACATTGGTGTTTCTAAGTATTTTCGAAGTAGTGAACGTATTTCATTTCTTGGTGGTGTCAGCCAGTTTGAGTCTTCCGTCGATAAGGTCAGCCTCAGGAACTAGTCACAATGTCACTAGTGTTCCGCTCTCCCAGAATATACCGCGCGGTGGGTATTTCGACAAGTATTCCACTTGGTAAAATGAAATAAATATGGAAGTTAAATTGCTAAGTGAAATGTGCAACTATTCATTTTAGTGATTTTACTTCTCTGTGTATTTCTTGTTAGGAGATATTTTTCATAATTATTTACACTAAGTTCATTTTTAATTAAATGAACTTAGTAAATTATTGTTAAGTTCTTCATAGATATTTTATGAAGACACGTAACACAAGAACGATCCACAATATAATTAAGTCAAGATTTCGGTTGGGGTACACTTCAAAAGTTTTACTCTAAGAATAGATACATTTTATCTGATAAGTAGGCGCTTAAATCAAGATGATCTTTATCTTCGCGACATTTCCTGTGAACCCATACAGCAGACGTCTTTGAATTTAATAACAAGATGTTATCATCTGACGGCTAGAGCTTCTTATACCTCACTTTAATTGTTTGCTGACGCCTCGCCGCCGCCATATTGCATTCTGCTGGAAGCACTTTTGATGGAATATTAATCCTTTTTCATAGAACTTTGATAATTTAGAATATTATTCTGAGCGAGAATAAGACAGAGATACAATAACAATACAGTAAGATTTTTTGTTTTAATTCTGCTTATACATGTAGTTTTTACCATACGGCGTGCAGCACCGCCCTCCCGCCCGCAATTAAATGCTCATGCAGCAGACGTGCAACATAAAACACACACATAACAGAGACCACTCTGTGAAAAAACACACACATAACATGCAATATACCAATATTACATGTAACACCTGATTCTATTTTATATAAGACAGAGATGTTTGTTGATAACATTATACAAATATACAATCCTTTTTTGCTCTGAAGACAGAGATGCACACATTTTTGTATACCAACATAATTGGTCAATTGTCTAAAGCGTATCAAGTTATAGGAGGCGAGCAAACCGCCTCTAAGATACTATTGAGAAAAATTTAAGACTAAAAACACTCGAATCGAATCTGTTACCACTCAACTAGCAAGGAGACAGTTCAGTCTACTTTAAGGGTCGGTTCATATCTGACGAAAAATACGTCGAGCGTATCATCAGTCGTACTGACGACGAGTGTGAACGGTCAATTGTTTTTCTATACATTTGTCTGTTTTGGCGTTACGCAACCGATGATACGCGACGCAAGTTCCGTTCAGATATTGTTGTTGTTGTTGTTGACTGCACGGTTGGTGCGGTGGCTGGGCAACTGGCTGCCGCGCTACGTGTAGCGGGTTCGATTCCCGCACGGAGCAACACTTTGTGTGATCCACAAATTGTTGTTTCGGGTCTGGGTGTCATGTGAATGTGAACTTGTATGTTTGTAAACGCACCCACGACACAGGAGAAAATCCAAGTGTGGGGCAACGTTTTATTAAAAAAAAAAAAGATATGAACGGACCCTAACAGATGACAAATGTTATATTATAGAAAGTTCGATCGTTCAGTGGTCGTGAGCACGGATCTTCTTGTTAGCGCATAAGTTATAGAGGTTCCCCCGGAGCGGGTAACCTGGCGTACAATTGTGCTCTACGGATATTCGGCCGGTAACGACTAAGATTTCAATGAAAAATTGCTATCACTTTGGAACGGTTTAACTAGGTGTGTTTATTTCAACGGCAGTTTTGAATGCTTTGTGTGTGATATAAAATAGATTTTTAGAATACGTATAAGAGTTTAGTATTTTATTTTATTTGAGGGGGAAAAATCATTCAAAGGCTTATCTCGCCATGAGGGAGGCTAAAGGGAGTGTTAGACTCTTACTGACTAAAAACCATCCCGTTCCTACACCTGCTATTCCAGCCGGAGCCCGCCCCAGTAACCCGCTAGGCAGTGCGCAGCTTCGGGAAGAGTTTAGATATTAAATTATTCTATTAATTAAAACGCAACATCCTTTATGATGACTCCAAAAAGTGAACATTTTTACTTTGCTTTAGTAGTCCGCAAGACTTGGCAGTAGCGCTTACCTCTGTTAGACCAAGAAGACAATAAGTTACTTACACATTAGTTCAGCCTGCTAGTTCCACCTCGTTGGTCGAGTAATCACAAGTGCTACTACCGGACAAGGGGACTCGGGTTCGATTACTGGGTCCACTACCGGATACTAGGAATTCTCAGTATTTCGAAAAATTCTCAGTAGTAGCACGGAGTCTGGATTTGTGCCCTTATATGGCAATATACTCACCCCCTATTACATGGGACTCATGGGACTTACATATATCATAAATGGTGTGAAAAGTGTGTAGTATATTGTATAGCGGCATTACGTGCCGTAATGTGCACATGGATCAAAGGTGTGACGTTACTATATGACTGACATTAGTTCAGCAATAATTAGTAACTAATCATCTACAGACAATATCATGAAGTACCGTACATATATGGTACAAACCCCGTAACAATATCACAGAGAGAGATAGCCGGCCATATTGCATAACTGCCGCTATTACCGTGTAATGTGCGTACACAGCTGTGTCCTCCCTCCACACTGCCGGTATAATTCCTGTCTGTATCCCAGTCTGCTTTCTATGATGCACCATACATTATAGTAATGTAGGTCTTATAGTTGTGGTGCTAAAGTACATAATAATATAGTAGGTCAAGGTTATAAAGGAATGGTTTTAATGTGCTATGGCTTGTTACTATTATCGTCGATTATTCTCATTACGGCATGTAATGCCAATGTACAATGTACACCTACTTTTCTCCATTTGTGTTGTAAGTTACATGTCATGTAATAGGCGAGCCTATTGCCATATACCGGGAACGATTCCAGAGTCCGTGCTACTACTTAAAAATTCTCGAAAAACCGAAAAAAAACTCAGTAATTCTTTGTGACTATTATATAACTAATTTAAAGAACAACTTTAGATCTTTATCTACACTCATAACGCAAATCATGAAAAAAATATATTACTCGTACATCTTAAGAAAGGATACCTGGATGTAGGATATTTTTCTTTACAAATAGAATGTGAAACTTGTTCGACATATTGGAATCGATAGCGAGCCCTTTACCACTTGATAGCACGCAAATTGTGCTCCACAGGTACCGGGGACGTGGGAAGTTATTCATTGTCAGATCAATTTGTAGGAAGCCTGCCGTATTACTACTATAGGCAATAGATATTGATATTTTTTTAGTGTATCTTGGTTTTATCAAATAAAGCGTAGAATTGAAAGCCATAATAATGAACATGAAAGGTCATATAGTCGTTATAGTCGACTACTCAAAATCATAACTTAATTAAGAACAAGTACTAAGGCGTATTTTTCAATACCCACGGGTAGAGCAGGAATGGCAACATTTATGTACTCTACTCTACCATCTCCACACGGCTTCATTACACGCTAATAATACGTTGTATAAACGAAAAGAACCATAAGCGAATTGAAATAAATAATTGTATAATTCCAGATGAGCTGACACGCTGCCACTGCAAGCTGCGACTAACGCAACGCATCCTGGATCAGCCTGCCAAGTGTCACAATCCTACGGAACCAGCCGCGCGACGTGCGATTCAACACAAAACGAATTGGAACACTCTTTTGTTTGCGACGATAGAAAGTTCTCGCAAATTCTTTTCATCGATTTTTAACAGGTTTCGGGACAATGCTGGGATTAAATGGCGGCGTTCTAAGAGCCTTTTATTGTTGGTGAACGTTTGTATGTATAATTACCTGTTTCTTTTATTGCTATCGTACACAATACTTAGTGTGAATAATTTAAGTAGATAGGTAGGATGGTAGAAGAATGGTAAGATACGAACATAGTCGTACTAAGAATTTCGAAATCTTAATCCTTACTTTGCCTACCCTACCGACCCCAGATACAAACCAGAAACCCGATCCTTGGCAGTCATGACACCAACCAAACTCGATGAACAAAGCAATCAAGAAAAAGGAGTCGATAGCTTAAACAACTTTTATTCCAAACTCCTAACCGATACCATGAATATTTCCAGGTGTAAAATATGAGTCATTGAGGAACAAGCTCCGAATGTCGATGTATGTATGATGCGAGGTGGTAACAAGGTATTTGTCACGTCCTCGTCGCAATATCCTGCCTTCCGGCGTCCTATGAATTTGTTCCACGAGAATTTTCGAAGGTGACGTAGGAATCAAAACGATGTGACGGCGACGCTTTATATATAGTCTTCAAGCATCATGTTCCAATATATTTTTGTGATGGAGAATGTTTCATATATCAGAAAATGTAGTGTAGTTTATTTATTGGACATTTTTGAAATCTATATTTTTGCGATTGTTTTTAAAAGGATTCCAATCCGCTGATTAAGTTGATTTCTTGAAAATTAAGATGGACTCCTAAACACAAAATGTTATGATAAAATTTAAATACAGACAGTACTAAAACAAAGAACTACTAAAAATAAAAATACATTTATTATTCAACAAAACCAAGACTATGTTTCTAGTTAATAAGCAAAGTAATAGCTTACCTTATCATCAAATAGTTTCTCGGTACCTGTGGCCTATAAAAAATAAATCCGCGTAGGCAGCGCTCATGTCTACAACAATGAAACCAACTACACGTGGAAAACATCTAAAGAAATTAATTAAATAAAAAAGATAAATAGTACATTGTGATCATTTTCCAAATAGATGCTGATAAAGATGAAAGGAAAGGAAAGATAAACACAAACACGTGTGATACCACCAGACACGCGTGATACCACCAGACATGCGTGATACCACTAGACTCATGAGATACCAGGGACAGTGGTGATGGAAAATACAATAAACAAACTTACCTAATTTACTAAAGGTTCCGTTTAAAACTTTCAACAAACATCAAGTGGTTACGTTGAAATAATTCCTTGTTTATTAATTAGTTAAAGGTTAATTGGAGGTATAAAATAGCGGGGGGTAGATACTTACATTAATTCTGGGGTTAAGCACGTTCCATTGACTTTGGCGAGCACCTAGCTTCACTGACAGACAGACTGGCAGACAATTCAATTGCTTAATTTAGGATTAATTTAAATAAATGCCTTGACTTTGACTTTATAGGTGTTACAAAATCGACAGTAATTATATACATACTATGATGTCCATGCTTCCCTAAACCTTCTATTTTTCTAAATTCCTACCTATACGTATCTATTTTTCTAAATTCACAATGTAATATGAATAAATAAGCTAAGATTAGGAATACAAATCTCTATTTAGTGCCGAAGCATAAATAACAATATTTAGTTGTCAAGACGCGAGGAAAACATAAAATAAAACTCATAATAATTTATCTTTAAGCTCAATTTGAACTTGGTAACCTTTGTCATCTTATTTACACCTATATCAACATACCACTGTTGGACTATGGGATTCCATTACGTACGAGGGTTAGCCACACTTCCTCTATTGACAGACGGGTTGGAAATCGCAGTTCCATTTATCAGAAAGGTCTCAAACTCAAAAATCTAGCCTCCATAGGCGGCTCATGTACCACCCATGAGAAGAGAAGGGTTGGTAACACATTGATCGCACCCTATCATCACTACACGGCAAATATAAATCGCTGTTGGTTGGTTGTTGGTTGCTCGACAACCGGCTGCCGTGCAACCTTGTAGCAGGTTCGATTCCCGCACGGTACGAGTCTTTGTGTGTTTCACAATTTATTATTCCGGGGCTTTGTAAAGGTACCCACGACACAGGAGGAAATCATGGAGTGATGCATTGCCATCTTTTAAAAAAAAAACTGTTCATTTCATAAGTATTCTACATCAAAAATCTATTCGGGACTAGCAAACAGCTACACGGTACCTTAACATACATCAAGTGAAGTAATATGATGGCTACATTTTCCTCTATATCTTTATAACTCGATCCGACACCGGAACGGAAAAATCCGACGTGGGTACGGAAAATACAAGCGGTCCGCCGGCTCCTGCGCGGGGCGGGTACTAGACCAGAAAGGTGGGAAGTTTTACGGTACAACAATTTGTTTCAATATTGCCGAGCCGTATACTATTGTAGTATTCCGGATAGTTCATATTTTTTACTCGTGTTTTTGAAGAGATATGTTACTCAGATCTTTTTTCATAATAATTACGACAATTGTCGAGGTTTAAAACCAACGTCACGCCTTTTGAAGGGTTAGGCAGAGGTGCATATTAAGGCAAGTAATGCCGCTATACAATGTACACCCACTTTTCACCATTTTTGTTATAAGTCCCATGTAATAGCGGGTGCCTATTGCCATATACTGGGCATAATTTCAGACTCCGTGCTACAAGTGAGAAATTTTCTAAAAACCAAAAAAAGCCCAGTATTACTTTGCTCAACTTGGGAATCGAACTCGCGACCCCTTTTTCGGTAGTCAGCGCTTGCGCCCACTCACCCAATGAGGCAGTCCTCATCTTGAATTTTATTGTAGTGTAATTTTAAAACATGATGTGTAAAAATCAATATAAATATTTTTAACGTGTATACATATCGACGCTGGAAAGGCAAAATGTATTAACCGCCATTATATGAATTGTTCAGTAGAGCGATTTGAAGTTTCAAATTTTGCAAAAAAATTCATAACTAATTAATTACTGGAGCTTTTTCATTGAAAATCAAAATAGTTATTACGAATAACGTTTACTATGAAATGTAATAATAGAAAATAATCTAGGTGTCTTCGTGTCCAAGATTTTGGAGTTAATACAACGCAGGCCCATAATCTTGGTTAGGTAAAATTGACTTAAGTCAGTTAACCATACTCACCGTGTCCAGGTAAAACATGTTTTAACGAACAAAAAGCTGCATAAAATGAGCTAGAAAAATGTGTTATTTTCTATAGGAAATTGACTTATGTGTAGATTTTATAATAATTGCCAATCTGTAAAATGTTTTATTGCGTTATTTTTTAGAAAAATGGAAAGGTAAAGAGTTTTAAAACCAATCTAGTTGTAAACTTAAGCAGATATAAATGACTTATCAATAGTTTGTTACTATCATGTACGCTTTATAAGCCAAAGTAAAAAAATGAATGGATTTAAAACAAAAAAATATACGAAAAAGTCTAAAATCACCGGTGTATTAACCGCCATCAAAATGCTCCAATTAAGGCGTGACATAGACCATTCGAAAGAGAAAAATCAGGCGATTCCAACGGTATATATAACTCATTTTCGACCAAAGTGGCGCTTAATACATTTTGCCTTTCCAGCGTCGATATGATGAATCGTTATGATGACAGGCATATGACACAGACCTATTATTATGATGGAAATATGACACTGGTATAGCTTATTAAATTTATTATCCTATTGAGCACAATATATTGACTACAGATTATCAGTTTACGTCATGCATCATTTTCTAGTGACTTTATGAAGAATGTGTTGTGAATACATCATTTTAATTTTAAGTTTTTAATGTTAATGAATACATCATTAACATTAAATAAATATATTCTACTGCCTCATTGGTCGAATAGTCGTAAGTGCGATTCACGGGCCTCTGGTTGCATTGTCGGGTCAAGCAAATGATTGCAGGGCTTTTTTCGGGTTTCGTAAATTTCTCAGTAATAGCACGGAGGGTAGGGAGGCCTTTGCCCTGCAGTGGGACGACCATGGCTGAAAATAAAAATAAAAATAAATAATAGCACGAAGTCTGGATTTGTACCTAGTATATGGTAATAGGCTAACCCCATATTTCAATCAAAATTTCTTTTAATGAGTCTAATTACTGAAGGTATAAAAAAATACCATATCAAACTGATCTAAGAAAATAATTACAACATATTAACTCCACTACTATCATTACTACGTTAGCAAACAGTAACAGTAAAGGACAAAAAAAAACAAAATAAAACAAACCGCACGACTGCGTAGAAAAACATGATAAATAAGTAAAAAGATAGTGTCTCGAAACATTTCGCTTGGAAACTAATATACAGGGCATCGGACGTAAAATATTTACTATAGAGAACGTGCGGTAGATACTGAGCTCGATCTCTAAACATATTGCTTTGCCTGCGCCATTTATTTAGTCCATGTTCTGCTGCCCATCTATTAGGAGGGGCGGATGAGGCCGGTATCAGGAGCACGCATGGTCGTTTTAGGGATATTAGGCTAGTAGAGGTGATTAGGTGTGACAGAATAGCTTTTTTGAAACTATAAAATATAATCGTTTAACAGAAACAATAACATGTACCTACATACTTTGCGTCACACTATGTATACATAGACTTAGCGCCTGTTTCACTTGCTTCTTATTAGTACCCGATAAACTTATGTAAAAGATACTTCATACAAATTACGTTCTCAATAATATATCTATTACACAGTGGCTAGTTAGTTAGACATTGGGAAACAAACCCCTCTTATAGGTTTGATATCTTAGTTTAAAAATTTAGGTTTAAAATGTTCACACCTTTTAATCTCATAGACAATACTATGATTACAAACCACCTATTGACATCTAATATATAAAATTCTCGTGTCACAGTTTTCGTTGCTATGCTCCTACGAAACGGCTTGACCGATTTTGATATTTTTTTTTGTGCTTATCCGGTATGTATGAAAATTGACTAACATCTATTTTTCATCCCCCTAAATGTTAGGAGTAGTACAATCCTAATTGTTTTAATTTTCCGCGGGCGAAGTCGCGGGCAGAAGCTAGTGTAATATAAATAATAATACTGTTCCTTTTAGTATGTAAATTAGTATTATTAAAGTCTTTAATTTGAAGATGTTAGTTGCCATGTATGAAAAGAAACTGACCACACCTAATATAACTAAATCTTAATTTTATTATCTTTTGTAACGAATACCATTTATGGTGTGTGCGGTTATATGGCCAGACAAGGTCAGACGGTGGTCCAGTTCTAGATGATCAACCATTTATTATTTTTATTTATGTAGTATTGTCTACAATATCATAAGGATGTGTCATTTGAGACAATGAGTCTGAAATATCTCAAAGGCTCAAACCTCTCCCTTCCTCAAAAGGCTTGTAACTCCTATGGTGTAGCGGATGTCCAAGGCAAGAACGATTTTTTTTAAACGTTGCCCCACTTTTTCCCTGTATCGTGGGTGCGTTCACAAACATACAATTCGAAACGCGAAACAACAATTTGTGGATCACATAAAGAGTTGCTTCGTGCGGAAATCGAACCCGCTATCCGTTGCACGGCAGCCAGTTGCCCAGCCACCGCACCAACCGTGCAGTCAATATTTACCATCATATGGCCTTTCTATCTTTGATGAGAGTATAAATCTTGTCCCTTTTTCTACTTCATAGTTTGATCAATATCTGTGGTAAGCGATGATGCAGGCAACATTGGAGCACACCTACTTGTAAGCAGGGCTTCTCCAGCCCTCCAGGATTCATATATTTCACCATGTATTTATTTCAGTGGTTCCCAACCAGTGGTTCGTTAACCACTAGTAGTCCGCAGAAGACAAATAATGGTCCGCCAAATCTAAAAAGAAAAAGAGACAGCAGAGAGGACGAACTGATTTCAATATCCAATGGTCAATATTTTTATGAGTGAATGAGAAAATCTTAGTGTTTGTAGTATTATTTTTTGTATGTGCTACATACATAAGAAGAGTGGTCCCTAACCTAACAAAACTGATATTATTATGAAAGTGGATTTTATTAAACAAAAATGAACTCTTCAACAATTCATCTGTCGTTTGATAGAGGAGCATGACTACTTTGTTAACCCTGGCTACACTTCATCTTGACTTTAACACTAGACAAGTATTATGCATCATGAAAGAATCACCTTCATTCAAGGTGCTTAAATGGCAAGACAAGGGCATCTAGCCTCGATCAATGTAATATATCCAGCATTGATCACGTATTGTAAAATATATTATCGACAAAAATATACAGTATTACTCATTCACACAAAAACATTGTACAAAGTACAGTCAGTGAAGTTATTATACTTAACAACATAATAAAATAAAAAATATAAATACTAAAGCTCCATAACAAACAGTCTCAAAGACTAAAACGTAATTTTGTAGACAAACATATCTACAAACAGTAATTAAAAATTAGGTTCTTTTAATGAGATTTTAGCTATTTAGCACTTAAAAAGGTGAATGTAGAAATGTATAAACTACATATACATGATTTTCAAATTAAGAATAAGACTATGTACTATTTTTTTTTTCAGCCTATAGCCTAGGCTAATAAAATATGTATATGTAATAAAAAAGGCATGTTAAAAGCTACTAAAGCCTACTTTACTATTGAGTCAAACTAGTACTTATTGACTTAAATTTATTCAAAAAACGTAACAAATGCAAACACACTTTTATTAAAGACTGTACCAGTATAATAATGCACATTTTGCATCACACCTGGGTGACCTCACCTCTCCTCAACTGGCAAGGATATCGAAATCCCAGCTATCGTAAAACAATGAAATTTATTGTTATTCAAAAAACAACTTTAAAACCTTGTCAGAGATAATATCCGAATGTATTGAATGGGATCTTATAAAAGATACCATATTCGATAAGATACATCATTATATACCTACGAAGTTTATAGGAAGACATCTCATCATGAGTTATTACCTAAGATTTATACTAGTTAGTGTTCTACTGGTTAATTTGACTTACTGCCACGTTATGTATCCGCGTCGCGTATACAATGAAGATTTTGACCCTGTACCTGATGTCTATGGAAATTCCTGGAACCTTGAAGAACGAGCTCCAGAAGAAGAAGAAGAAGTAGTTATACAGAAGGTACCTGTAACAGAGATTGCTACTCTGCGTGAAACAGAATCTCCAAACGTGAGAACAGCTGAGACTGGATTTGATTCATCATGGACTGGTTATGCGGCTATAGCTGGCAACTTCTGTCCTATGGGATCTATTAGAGTAGGTGATGATTGTACTGCTACTGATTAAAGTATGATGTATCTGAAGTATCTTTTAAAATATGTATAGTTATTATTTATTTAAATTACTTAAAATGTGTATGACATATAGATTTGCGGATGGACATCTCTATAAAACAAGTTGTGCACCTGTTTTGATATCAAGGAGAGTGACAAATTTTGTGTATTATTATTATTTGGTCATATCATTGTGTAAAAGTTGCATTGCATTGCAAAATTCATATTAAGAGAAACATTGAAGTTAAAAACATACTAGTACTGTTAGTTTGTGTTGTTGTATTAGAGTTAACGAGAAGCAAGTACACGGCATTATCGAGTAAGGTACTAGTTTGAAGCGGATTTTTTTTTATTAAGATACACGATGATTGTCTTCCGCCGCTCAATAGATCCAGTGGACAATGTGCTCCTGAAGATAAAGATCTGGTATCAAAAGTCCATATAAACAATACATATAATTTGTAAACATGCACTATGTAGTTTTATTCTTCCCTTTTGCTAAGCAGTCACAAAACTAACGATACAACATAATCTACGATCAAAACCGCATACCTTCCTAGACAGCTGACGTATCATCTTTATGTTACCAGTCATAATTTTAATCGCACACTACTTCACAACTTTATTATTCACATATACAGGAAGATTTGACTAAAAACTCATCCTAACTGCTTTTGGAAATGTCATGTATGTGTGCGTTATGAATATCCAAATCCATATAAAAGCCACAACGCAAGTCAGAAGTTATATTGTTTAGAGAAACATTGAAAATGAAGAACATACTAGTGTTGTTGATGTGTGCGGTGTTGGTGGGGGCAGCGTGGGGCAGGTACACGCGGTACCCGAGTGGGGTGCAAGTGTGGGTGCAAAAAGTCAAAGTGTTTGAAGTTTCGAAGACGGGACAAGTGATAGATAGCAGACCAAACAATTATCAGGACGACGAAGATGCACCAAACATAGACGTGAGGTTTGGCTCTGAACTGCCGATGAACAATCGTAGGAATAATGTGCAAGTTTGGGTACAAAACGTACCAGCCACAAGGATTTTTAGCCAACGAGTATATCCAAATCAATATCCCAATAATAAACCGCAACATTCTGCGTTTGATGCAACTAAGTGTCCTGCATCAGTCAAGGTCGGAAACGTATGTACCTATCGAGATTAAAACAAAAATTAATAAACAAATCGTGAAGTTTTATTTCATATTTTTTTTTAATGTTTGTTCAAGTATCCATAAAATAGATTTACGTATTTTTGAGGTGAATTAAGTAGCTACTTTACAATATAATTATTATAATATCTCATATCAAACTGGAATGCGCACATTAAAAGTAATTGATTCGTGTAAATCCAAATGTAATAGATAGTATAGATAACCAGATACATTAACCTTGACAAATACAAACTATGCATATTCACGTGACCGTACCGGTTTGTGTGATAAGTTATGACATAAGACGCGCCCCTCAGGAGAACTAGTTTTGTCCAATACATATGTTGAGGAAGTAGCGAAACAAAAACTAAAATATCCTTTGAAAACTAGTTTGCAAAAAGTATAAAAAGAAGTACTCCTTATATTGCAACCTCATTACATCATCTAACCAATAAAGTGTTCCAAACCGAAAACAAGTATTTACAAATACTAATGTCGAGGTAAAAGGTAGACAAAAACTACAAAAAGCCAGGTATAAAAGACGCGCTCCTCGTAATGTAGCTTCATAGTGCAGATAGCAATTAAAATGAGATACATACCAGTGTTGTTAGTATTTGTGCTAGTTTTAAAAGTAACATTGTCATACCCCAGTGCAGTCAAGGTTGAGGATAAAGAGATGGAACGTAAGTTTGATGATGATTTCAAACTATCTAAGGAGGATTCTGCAAAGCCAGCACCACCAGCAAATGACGGAGACGCTGAAACGAGTGACATACCCGTTGATGAAATAGGGGGTTACTCACACGTGTTTACACAAAGCGCATGTCCTGACGGTCGCGTGAAAGTGGGTAATGTTTGTTTAAGAGCAGATGAATAAATATTTATTTGTCAATTTTGTTTTATTACCTTTTTTGCTGACTATATGGCCATCTTTACCAAATAAAGTGTTCCAAACCGAAAACAAGTTTTTACCAGTACTAATGTTGAGGCTAAACAAAAACTACAAAAAGCAAGGTATAAAAGACGCGCTCCTCGTAATGTAGCCTCATAGTGCAGCAAACAATCAAAATGAGATACAAACCAGCGTTGTTAGTATTTGTACTAGTTTTAAAAGTGACATTGTCATACCCCAGTGGAGTCAAGGTTGAGGATGGGGAGACAAAACGTAAGTTTGATGATAATTTCAAATTATCTAAGGAAGATTCTGCAAAGCCAGCACCACCAGCAAATGACGGAGACGCTGATAAAACGAGTGACGTATCAGATGACGAAGTAAGGGATTGCTCACCAGTTATAGTACACAACACATGTCCTGACGGTTTGGTGCGAGTGGGTAATGTTTGTTTAAGTCCAGATAAATAAATATTTACTTGACAACATTGTTTTATTACCTGTTTTGCTGATCATATAACAGAAAACAAGTTTTTACCACCTACTAATGTTGAGGCTAAACAAAAACTTTACAAAAAGCAAGGTATAAAAGACGCGCTCCTCGTAATGTAGCTTCATATTGAAGATAGCAATCAAAATGAGATACATACCAGTGTTGTTAGTATTTGTACTAGTTTTAAAAGTGACATTGTCATACCCTAGTGGAGTCAAGGTTGAGGATAAAGAGATGGAACGAAAGTTTGATGATAATTTCAAACTATCTAAGGAAGATTCTGCAAAGCCAGCACCACCAGCAAATGACGGAGACGCTGAAAAAACGAGTGACATACCCGTTGATGAAATAGGGGATTACTCACACGTGTTTACACAAAGCGCATGTCCTGACGGTCGCGTGAAAGTGGGTACTGTTTGTTTAAGAGCAGATGAATAAATATTTATTTATCAATTTTGTTTTATTACCTTTTTTGCTGACTATATGGCCATCTTTACCAAATAAAGTGTTCCATACCGAAAACAAGTTTTTACTAATACTGATGTTGAGGAAGCCTAACAAAAACTACAAAAAGCAAGGTATAAAAGACGCGCTCCTCGTAATGTAGCTTCATAGTGCAGATAGCAATCAAAATGAGATACATACCAGCGTTGTTAGTATTTGTACTAGTTTTAAAAGTGACATTTTCGTATCCCGCTGGAGACAAGGTCGAGAATGACAAGACGGAATTCAAGTTTGATAATGAAGCTAAACTTTCCAATGAAGATTCTGGAAAGCAAGCATCACCAGCTAACATTGAAGACGGTAAAGGGGCCCTAGCAGAGCCATATTTTGTAGAGCACGCTATATATTTCAAAGACAATATATGTCCTGACGGTCAGGTGCGAATTAAGAATGAATGTGTGAAACCAGATGAATAATTTGTTTAACAATTATGGCACCTATTATTCCTTTGTTATTACAATTATGTGGAATACATTATTATAACGATGTTTTCTTATGAAATGACGCAATAAACATTATGCATCTTGAGGTAAATTATATTCGTCTTTATCATTATGTTGCAGTTTAATAACGTCGGAATAATTCAACGATATTTGGATCATAAAATTACATAATATCTGTAGATAATGTTTACACAAAAATAGAATATAATATTTCTAAGCTCTTTGACTTTTTATTTATTGACTTTTCCCAACTACATAGACGATTTGTAAATGGGTAACTACCATCTGTTTTTTACAAACACTAAAGTAATAGGAAATTCTTGGTTAATTGGACCCAATGTTACATTTACATATTAGATTTCTATCAAAGTATTAGTTCCTAACTAAGCAGTAGTTAGTTGTTAGTATATTATGTCGTATGACAAGTTGATTTCTTTGCTCCGGGACGTAGACACTATCGAATCCGAAATCAATTAGCACTGGGTGATTTCTTAGGTACGGGAAATTCTTGGTTGGTTGGACCCATTGTCACATAACATTATTATATTAGATTTCTGTCTAACTATTCGCAATGGTTAGTGGTTAGAATATGTGGTATAACAAATAGGATTGAAAATTTAAGATGATTTCTTAGGTACAGGACGCATGACTCGATTTCGTAAGACGAGACGAGTGCAGTCACTGCGCTAACTTCTCTTACATAATAATATTACACGCAGGTGGGTAAGTATGCACTTATAAAGCCTACTACAGACATCCTAACCACTATTTCACAACTGACCACCGTGGAAAGCAGATGTTGACAATGAAGGTTGCTGCACTCACAGTAGCTGTCTGTATCCTGTTCATCAATATTACAACCTGCTACCCATCCGATGCAGATGTCCTCGATGGAACCACTCCAGCTCCTACATATGCGACTGCTGAACCAGCTTCAGCTTTTGTGGTGGACTTGTGCCCTGGGAAATTAGTAAGAATTGAAAATACGTGTGTATCAGCTGATTAACTTCGAAAGACATTATTGTAACTGGCACACACGATGTTAATCGAAGCTTGTTTATGGCCTACTTGAACTAAATGATTTGAAATCACTTTAAATACTGAAATAAGATCAAAGAATCTACGCACCATTCTAGATACATAATCTTGATTACTGCTGCAATTACTTCTAAGGGAACAATGGAATCTGTACTACTTTAGCTGTAGCTCTTGTAAATATAAATGTACTACAACCATCTTTGATACCAACATTTTGTTTGAAACTGTGGCAGGAGACAGTCATATACAGTGAGAATGAAGTTGTACAGTGTTATACTTGTTTGTGTCCTCGTTGTGTTATTACACACACACTTGTGCTTCCCCCAAAATGTACAGTTTGATGGAGAAAACTCTACTCCTTACGACGAGGAACAGTTTACTCCATCCGCAGCAATGATGGTGGGTGACACGTGTCCGAATAATTTTGTCAAAGTTGCAGACTCGTGTGTTGCAGTGGATTAACATGTCTTTATGTAGACGATTGAATAAAGCTTCCCGTTTGTTGTAGATTGTAATGTACACAGTAAATATTTGTTTGTAACTATTGTGTTTAAATTGTTTTAGTTTTAGAATCTTCGGAAATATAATAAAAGTGTGAGTACAATGAGTTTTTCTCTTTGTTCCTACAATAATCATTGATGATTTGGACCAAGCCTCACTGACGGATAAACTGAGGGACTATTATTTATTTATTTGTTGACATTTTAAAAGTAAGTACCTATTTATGGTTAAATTGGAATAAATGATTTGAGTTTGAATCCACCACAGCCCCGACATTTGTCATGAACTTTACGTCTTTATTCTAGTAATTACGTATATGAATCTCTAAATGATTAGCGAATAACCTTATCAAATAGTCTCCGAAACGGAGAACTAGTTTTGACCAATACATATGTTGAGGAAGTAGCGAAACAAAAACTAAAATATCCTTTGAAGACTAGTTAGCAAAAAATATAAAAATAAGTAGGTACTCTTCATATTGCAACCTCATTGTGAATGCATCTAAATGACTCATACCAGGGTTGTTAGTATTTGTACTAGTTTAAGAAATGACATTTTTATATCCTAGTGGCACTAAGGGCCGCTAAGACCCTGAGGATGAGGAGACGGATCTTAATTGGACGTACCACGAGATTATCCAGTATAGATGGGACAGTCAACGTAACGTAACAGATCGTAATATAAACGGCACACCAATCACAGACCGCGTTAGTCCTGTCGGTTGCGTGAGAGTAAGTCAAGTTTGTATGTTAATAGATAAATGAACAATTTGTTTGACAATTTTGTTTTATTTCTTATTTTATTGGTTATGTGGCCATCTTGAGAAATCATTACCTACATACTATTAAAATGTATTTCTATGAAACGGCGATGTTGTTAAAGTGAAGATCACACTAAATGACTTGCTCTTTACGTGTTTTCGTATAACCATATAACTATACGTTTTTGTAATGAATAATAAGACGCAAATCTCAGCCATGTACCATATGAAAACAATTTTTTACTAATAGGTACTGATTTTGAGGAAGCTTAACAAAAACTACAAAAAGCCAGGTATAAAAGACGCGCTCCTCGTAATGTAGCTTCATAGTGCAGATAGCAATCAAAATGAGATATATACCAGCGTTGTTAGTATTTGTGCTAGTTTTAAAAGTGACATTGTCATACCCCAGTGGAGTCAAGGTTGAGGATGGCGAGACAGAACGTAAGTTTGATGATGATTTCAAACTATCTAAGGAAGATTCTGCAAAGCCAGCACCACCAGCAAATGACGGAGACGCTGATAAAACGAGTGACGTACCAGATGTCGAAATAAGGGATTACTCAAGCATCATATCACAAAGCTTATGTCCTGACGGTCGCGTGCGAGTGGGTAAACTTTGTATAAGAGCAGATGAATAAATATTTATTTGTCAATTTTGTTTTATTACCTTTTTTGCTGACTATATGGCCATCTTTACCAAATAAAGTGTTCCATACCGAAAACAAGTTTTTACCAATACTGATGTTGAGGAAGCTTAACAAAAACTACAAAAAGCAAGGTATAAAAGACGCGCTCCTCGTAATGTAGCTTCATAGTGCAGATAGCAATTAAAATGAGATACATACCAGTGTTGTTAGTATTTGTACTAGTTTTAAAAGTGACATTGTCATACCCCAGTGGAGACAAGGTTGAGAATAAAGAGATGGGACGTAAGTTTGATGATAATTTCAAACTATCTAAGGAAGATTCTGCAAAGCCACCAGCAAATGACGGAGACGCTGAAAAAACGAGTGACGTATCAGATGACGAAGTAAGGGATTGCTCACCAGTCATAGTACACAACACATATCCTGATGGTTTGGTGCGAGTGGGTAATGTTTGTGTAGGTCCAGATAAATAAATATTTACTTGACAACATTGTTTTATTACCTGTTTTGCTGATCATATAACAGAAAACAAGTTTTTACCAATACTAATGTTGAGGCTAAACAAAAACTTTACAAAATGCAAGGTATAAAAGATGCGCTCCTCGTAATGTAGCTTCATAGTGACTTAATACTTAGTGTAGTGTGAGGATAGCACTCAAAATGAGATACATACCATCATTATTCATAGTTGTGCTAGTTTTAAAAGTAACATTTTCGTATCCCGCTGGAGCCAAGGTAGAGAATGAGAAAATGGAACTCAAATTTGATAATGAAGCTAAACTTTCCAATGAAGATTCTGAAAAGCAAGCATCACCAGATAACATTAAAGACGGTAAAGGTGCCGTAGCAGAGCCATATTTTGTAGAGCACGCTATATATTTCAAAGAAGATATATGTCCTCACGGTCAGGTGCGAATTAAGAATGAATGTGTGAAACGAGATGAATAATTTTTTCAACAATTATGGCACCTATTATTCCTTTGTTATTACAATTATGTGGAATAGTTTACTATAACGATGTTTTCTTATGAAATGACTCAATAAACATTATGCATCTTGAGGTAAATTATATTCGTCTTTATCATTATGTTGCAGTTTAATAACGACAGAATAATTCAACGATATTAGGATCATAAAATTACATAATATCTGTAGATAATGTTTACACAAAAATAGAATATAATATTTCTAAGCTGTCTGACTTTATATTTATTGACTTTTCCCAATTACATAGAATTTGTATGATTTGTTGATATGGGTAACTACCATCTGTTTTTTACAAACACTAAAGTAACAGGAAAGGTCACATTTACATATTAGATTTCTGTCTAAGTATTCGCAGTGGTTAGTTGTTATAATATGACAAATAGGATTGATTAAGGTGATTTCTTAGGTACGGGACGCACGACTCGATTTCGTAAGACGAGACGAGTGCAGTCACTGCGCTAACTTCTCTTACATAATAATATTACACGTAGGTGGGTAAGTATGCACTTATAAAGCCTACTACAACCATTCTGACCACTATTTCACTACTGACCATCGTGGAAAGCAGATGTTGACAATGAAGGTTGGTGCAATCACAGTAGCTGTCTGTATCCTGTTCATCAATATTACAACCTGCTACCCATCCGATGCAGATGTCCTCGATGGAACCACTCCAACTCCTACATATGCAACTGCTGAACCAGCTTCAGTTATTGTGGCGAACTTGTGCCCTGGGAAACTAGTAAGAATTGAAAATACGTGTGTATCAGCTGATTAACTGCGAAAGACATTATTGTAACTGGCACACACGATGTTAATCGAAACTTGTTTATGGCCTACTTGAACTAAATGATTTGAAATCACTTTAAATACTGAAATAAGATCAAAGAATCTACGAACCATTCTAGATACATAATCTTGATTACTGCTGCAATTACTTCTAAGGGAACAATGGAATCTGTACTACTTTAGCTGTAACTCTTGTAAATATAAATGTACTACAACCATCTTTGATACCAACATTTTGTCTGAAACTGTGACAAGAGACAGTCATATACAGTGAAAATGAAGTTGTACAGTGTTATCCTTATTTGTGTCCTCGTTGTGTTATTGCACACACACTTGTGCTTCCCCCAAAATGTACAGTTTGATGGAGAAAACTCTACTCCTTACGACGAGGAACAGTTTACTCCATCCGCAGCAATGATGGTGGGCGACACGTGTCCGAATAATTTTGTCAAAGTTGCAGACTCGTGTGTTGCCGTGGATTAACATGTCTTTATTTATACGACTGAATAAAGCTTCACCGTTTGTTGTAGATTGTAATGCACACAGAAAATTTTTATTTGTATACTATACTATGAAGCTATTGTGTTTAAATTGTTGTAGTTTTAGAATCTTAATAAAAGTATGAGCACAATGGTCTTTTTTTTTTGTTTTTTTTTTTTCTACAAAAACCACCCACCATCATGATTATTTTAGAAAGAAAACCACCTTAAGTGTTTGAAGAGAGAGTGTCAGACTCTTAATGACTATAAATCACTCCGTTCCTACTTCTGCTTCAAAGCCCCGGTAACCCGTAAAATCGAATGGAATTTATTGCTCATTCTTCTCCATTCGATGCTACACTTTGGAACGAGATCCGAGCCTCACTGACAGATAGACTGACAGATTTATTTATTTACTTGTTGACATTTCAAAAGTACCTATTTATGATTTGATTGGAATAAATTATTTGAGTTATACACACATTTTTCATGAACTTAACGTCTTTATTCTATTAAAAAGTCGTAATATTACAACTTAACAGTTGTTTGCAACAGTTTCAACGAAACGAATGAATCTCAAAATGATTACGGCGGGCGTCATCGAACATTAGTGGGAGCGGACATCAGCATTATTGATATTGGTCCGCTCCGCGCCCGCGGGCAGCGGCTAATTGATACAGTAAGCCCTAACACGTGGACGCTGTCTGTTGTAGGTCGATCAGGATTAAATAGTATTGTATGACTATGATATTTGTGAAATAATGTTTTTTTTTTCATAATGTTAAAAGTTCTACTGTGTAATAAATACCTATTCTGTAACCAGTGGTTATGATGACAAGTAAGTGAAGTTAAAGATGAAATAACTACGTTGTCGAAACTAGTCTTCACGATTGGAACTAACCTGTTTATTTTTTTACTTTGCACATTTTGTGCATTTGAACAATAGTGGACTTAATGCGAGTTGGCATTCGATAATAGTCAACCTTAGGGTGATGGAGAGAGACACAACAGTAGGTGTAAAAGTTGGAGATATTATTGAAATCTTTTAACAAAAATTAACATGTAATTATGTCTATACTTAACGCACAATAAATATTACACTGTTATACCTAAAGGTGTACGTAATTCGAGGATGACGAGTTTTTTATATTATTCTTAAAGATAGATAGATTACACACACACACATGTAGATACTAACGACCAAACTACACCAAGTTTTATTATAAGGACGTAGTAGAGCGGTGCACGGCCATTCCTCGTGGGAGCCACCACTCAATATTAATTGAGCCCCGCGGCGCCGCTCGCCGGCCATACTTCATTATTTACACCCACCGGCTACGATTCCAATACTTATCGGGAACAGCTCCCACTGCGACTCACTAGTTTCAAGTTTTTCCCTGAGAACTTACTTAACACTTTACTTAGGATGGGATTTTTATTTCTTGACTAGCTTTTGCCCGCGACTTCGTTCGCGTGGAATAGTGACTTCCGGCAAATTTTTGGTTTTAACCACATAGTTCCCATAGCTATAGGCTGATGATGATGATGATGATGATGAGTTCCCGATCTCGCGGGATCTTTTCAAAAATGAGATGTGGAAGATATTCCAGGGAACTCTTCAAAAATCAACATAATGAGCTCTGCGTTTGATTTTAATAGATGTATACTCACTTAGGGCATTGAAAAAATAGTTTAAAAACGGACTTTAACTAAAGAAATATTATAATCTTTCCGAACTTAAGATGAAAACTAACTTAAAACTAAAGAAAGTACGAATTTATAACAATTAAAAAAGAAATTATATTAGAACTATCCTTTATGCTATAATAACCAAGCTTAAACTAAATAATTTAAAAGAAACGACTTAAATCTAATCTAATTAATTTATAAATTAGACTTACAATTTTATTAAAAAAACTAACTACAGTAACTACTAATAATCGATATCAAACTAAACCTACGTTAAAAAGTTTAACCAGAAAACCAGGAAAACCCAACAAATAAACTTATTAATTGACAAATACAACGAAACCAATTTAGAATATACGAAACAGCAGGACCACTACAGACAAATAATCATACGACTGATAATACACATTTTCTACAATAGTACCGAAGCGCTCGGCCGATACCCAACCAAATAATTGTAACAAAACCATAGCGCAATCTATTTCGATCCCAACGCCATCTATCGAGGATAAAGACAACTTGGATTATTTATTTATACTCCGTTCGGGCATTTTCTTTGTACTAAAAGTTTAATTATATTGATATAATTTTTTTCATACCTTTTTACTATTTGTTAACTTTTTTCGATGAATTAAAACAATAACATGAACCGAAGTCGTGTAACGATCGACATAGAATTATCTATACTCCGTTAGAGCGTTTTCTTTGTACTAAAAGTTGTATTATGTTATATTTTTCATTGCTTTTTACTATTTTGTAAAAACAAATTTCCAATGAATTAAAACAATAACATGAACTGAACAATTGTAATTACACCATTGCGCGATCAACGCCATCTATCTACGGAGTATAGGAACAGCCCGACATTGTTCAATTCCGTACTATAAGTACGAAATTGAACAATAGATGGCGCTGTATGTCCGGAATAAATTTATTTTTTATTTTATTTTTTTTTATTTTTATTTTTTTTATTTTATTTTTATTTTTTTTATTTTATTTTTATTTTATTTTTATTTTATTTTTATTTTATTTTTATTTTATTTTTATTTTTATTTTTATTTTTATTTTTATTTTTATTTTATTTTATTTTATTTTATTTTTATTTTTATTTTTATTATTTTTTTGTTTTATTTTATTTTTATTTTATTTTATTTTATTTTATTTTATTTTTATTTTATTTTTATTTTATTTTATTTTATTTTTATTTTTATTTTTATTTTATTTTTATTTTATTTTTAATTTATTTTTATTTTATTTTATTTTTTTTATTTTTATTTTATTTTTATTTTATTTTATTTTATTTTATTTTATTTTATTTTATTTTATTTTATTTTTATTTTTATTTTTATTTTTATTTTTATTTTTATTTTTATTTTTATTTTTATTTTATTTTATTTTATTTTATTTTATTTTTATTTTATTTTTATTTTATTTTATTTTATTTTATTTTATTTTATTTTTATTTTATGTTTTGATTTTTGAAATAAAAATATATCTATGTCCTTTCTAAGGTTCTAAACTATATCTGTACCAAATTTCAACCAAATCCGTCAAATAGTTGCGGAGATTAATGGTATAAGCATAGAATGTTCGACGTGATTCTTTAATTTGACATAACTTTTTTATTTATGAACCGATTGACATGAAACAAACACTAAATGTAAATTTAAGCATCCCACAATATATTCGTGAAAACCGCATCCAACTCGGATCAGCCGTTTCTGAGATTAGCGCGCACAGACGAACAGACAAACAGACAAACAGACAAACAGACAAAAAAAAAGTTAATTACATTTTTGGGTTCGACATCGACATAACAATAACCCCTGCTATTTTTTTTATTTTTATTTTCAATGTACAGACAGCACTTTTCTACGATTTTATTATATGTATAGATATAAATCTAACATTAAAGGCCTAATTCTTCTCTTACAGTTTCTTAGGTTCTTTAAGTAGATTTTAGTATTTGCATGATGTATTCCGTCATTGCATTGGTCAAGGGCAAGCTGGTGGTTAATGGTCACAGCTTCTCTGTATATATATGGTAAAAACAAATAAAGGATTTTTATAGAACCTATTAACTCATGAACAACTGCAGAACTCAACGGAATTGCAGGCCAACTATCTGATGACATTACACTACCTTGGATTATGAGTAAACAACAAGCTACGATTGACAATAATAATTTAAAAAAATAATGAGAACCACGACTCAATGAAGGGAAAGAGGAGCTGGTAAACTGAACGACGGATTAATTGAAATAAAATACTTAGACTACAACTATTAGCTCAAAAACGCTGAGAAACGTTTTAGCTGAAGCAGCTGTGAGGAAAGGAAGTCAAGGTTATTTGGAAAAATCAGTATAGATAGGATTAAAGCTAGTCTTAAATAGTGCTGACGAGCAATGACACCTTTTGCTGAATTTCTCGCTGAAATCTCGCCTCTACGAATGCAAATGAGAAATAATAAGTTAAGGATTATGGACTCTGGTGATACTACAAAGTATAAACGCAGTCACTTCGAAGTGAGTTGTGATCGAGAAACTATCGAGGAATCGAACAAGAAAATGAAGAATTCTAACTAACTTAGAATGCAAGGGACCAGCCATTGTGACGTTACTAGAACATTCCAAAGATTATACAATATGATTTATAGCAAAATTATTTTGACATACCATCGTAAATTACTATTTAGAGACTGGGAATGTTACTGCTGATCAGTTTCTTTTTTTTTTTTTTGAGAATGTTACTATGAGTACTGGAAGTGTAACTGTGAACATTAATTTAACATACACACGCTAGTAATCAACTTAAAGAATTTTTATTAGAATAATTTTCTCAACACAATTGTAACACTTAAACACCATCGCGAACCACTAGTACGTCCGCCACAAAACCGAGATCCCCCGGCCAAAGACAAATAACGAGCATTTTTATTTTCTTATGGAAATTAAACTGGGACCGCGGTTAATATTGTTTCTGCTTACAAAATGCGTTGCAAAGATACAGCGGCTTATTTGACAGGCGTTTCAGACCGTTTTTATGAGCATTATAGGGTACCCCACTGACCTTTTAAAAGGGCCACGTTTTTGTGGCCTCCCGAAATGTGTTGGGAAATGAATTTATATGAGTCTCCGCCATTTTGCATTGATTTCATAGACAATCCTGCTGAAGGGTAGAGAAGAAGTGAGATGTGACGATCTTGTGATATTGTACTGTTTGTAAACATTGTCCTTTTTGAATTTGATTGTCCTCTCGTGTAGTCTTGTTGTACACACGACGCGGCGATTGTCGCGCTGCTACATACGGCGTGTCTCGCGGATTGCTGCTCATGAATATGAGCCTCTAGAATGACTTGAAACAAGTCGAGTTCCTAGTCAAACAGTTACATGAGTAAGCCGATAACATAATAATTAATTTAGTGGTGGAATTGTAGCCTTTGTTTAAAACTTTCTGTGCAAGTCAATTATATTTCACTGTGTATAAAATAAACAATTTTTTAAAGTCATCAATAAGTTTCAATCATATAGATTCAACATTTAAAAATGGTAGTTACTGAAGTTAACATACCTATACCACATAATAAGTAACTTAAAACATTTTCACATTTATTTTGTTTTGTGTGGTATTACGAAAATCGGTGCAATTACTTAGTTTAGTTTTAATGCAAACAGAATAAATAAAAGTCTTACGAAATCTTTCTTTTTTCTAATAAAGTGGTCCTGTGAGTCGTGACTCGCTTACTTCGATCGTTTACTTATAATTTTCAGCTTAAAGAAGATTAGCAAACTTTTACTTGAAGAAAATCGTTTATGTAGTATCTTAATAGTACTTTCATTCCGAATCTATATATTTGAGTATTCTAGAAAGTACTATCGATACGATTGACATTGAATCTTTATTCGCAGTTTCATAAGAAGAATTATTTTTTTAACATCATATGGAGATAGTCCTCCAGAAAGACTGAGTAAGTTAGCAGAATAAGTAAACACCAGTCATGATATATTTCCCAAATGTTGGAATATGGAAGCAAAGTCATTACCATAGATACACGTGGTGTCTATGTCTACTAAATTCCTTGCTAATTCTTACTCAGAATTTCCAAAACTAGAAATCGTTGATTTTTCATGCAATATTTGCATTACTTAGTAAATAAACATAGAAATTAGTCGCATTCAATAGTCTCTCTAGTAAAATAACAAATGGAATTGAAGCAAATAATTCTCGCAGGGTTGAGACGTGTACGTGAGACGTGCATATAATGCGCGGTGTGAAGCCGCTGATGAGGCGTCAAGTGCCTCTAATTAGACGCGAGACAGCCCTAGTACTCGGTGACAAGGACCTGGCACTGTACGATGTCACGTAGAATGCCTAGCTACGTCTAGCCATGTTGAACTCGAAAGTGTAAATTAATCGACTTTTGAAGGTGATGTAAGTCGTCATGTTTTAGGTAAGTGTAAAAGAATAAAGTATTATCTTTCCAAGTATCATCAACATAATCATCATCGGCCTTTTTTTATGGCGGGGGGAAACCTTCAAGAGGCGTCTAGCTTTCTGGGGATAAAAAACTAGGGAGTGTAGGATTTTTACGTCACTAAAACTACACCGATGCCCTTTGCATCTGTAATGGATGGTCATCAGCCGGCAACTAGCCCAGATTGCTAAAAAAATGTCTGTTCCCACACGAATTAAATTCTTCTAAATACTTATTTTTATAGTTAAATATGTATACTTTTCTAGCAAATTTCTGTAATCGAGCATTAACTAACAAGGTGGTGATTCTTTCGAAACTTGCCTAATAGTAATAGGTAGCTGTTAATTTTCCCAAACGCAACAAATTAACTATAAACATAATATCAGCTACAAATATGTTCCATACAACAAACACGAGTCTGAGACACGAGCACTAAGTGAATCATATCTTCGCCGCTTCGATGGCAGCTCGCTGTAAATTGAATGTAAGAAGACGCCAATTTATGTTGCACGCGTCTCTCCTGCCGTGCCTGGGAGCCTGGTAGTCTCTCGTATATCAAGTATCGCAAGTTATATTATAGGTGCTATTGGTTTCATATAGGTAGGAATATGGGTAAACAGGATAGGATGCTGTAGCTTTTGCTGCTGTAAAAAAAAATTGACCCAATTTCTGGTTTTATCTTCATCTTCAATACCGAATTGGCTTCCCTAATACAACACCTCTAGACAAATAGAGGTGCACTTTATCCATCCAATAATCTAAAGATAGTTTAGCAGCTATTGTAAGCACAATGCTGTTAATTATTTAATGAGAGTTAATGCCAAATTAATAAGGCGATTAATTGAAATATTTCCTAAGTATAGCCAGTATAGTGACAAAATCGCCCCATTTGCACAGAATAACAGAAGAACTGAATAATTTAAACCACAAAACTATGCATCCCCTAGGAACAGTAGTGACTATAAAACTGGTGGAAGCTAGGTAAAGTCGAGCAACAAGTTTAGGCTCACTTCCTGAACTAACAACACGCAACGGTAAAACCAGCCTTAACACAAAGGCATAAAGGCTTTCGAATCCAACTAGTTCCATTTTAAAAACACGTGCACGTGTTGAAAAATCAACTTTATTTCAATAGCACTAAAGTGTATCACGACTGCACATATAAGTTAGTTTTGCGTTTAATGGGCTTAGTTGGGAATCGCAGATGCACGCTAGAATTAAGCACGCTATAATATTTTAGAGCTCCTGGTAAAGTTGGTCGTTCCAGGTTTTTATTTAAAATATATGGCTTTTAGTATTTATGGCTTGGAAATGCTAGGATTAACGTGCAAGTTTCTAGCTTTCATAATACGTTCTGCAGCCATTGTGTTTCAGTGTACGGTTTCGATCATCAAGGCTACTGTATGGATGGAGAGCCATGAGACTCCAGATGGGACCCAGTAGGGCTGCTGCCTGATCCGGAGCTGCGGACTACCTAGCGGGTTTACCGGGGCTCTGGTTTGAAAAGCAGGAGTAGGAACAGGGTGGTTTTTAGTCAATAAGGGTCTGACACTCCCTCTCCCTCTCAAGGCGGGAGAAGTCATTGGATGACTTTCCCCCTCAAAAAAAAGGCTAATGGATGTAGAGCTTGCCTGACATAGTTAAGATGATTATGTCAGACAAACTCTCAATTCATGAAGATTGATATGCTGAGGAAAATTAAAAATCCTCACGTATTTGCCTTTATGTTACTGTGGAGATTCCATTTTGTTCCCGCGGTAACAAAACCAAAAATTAAGCTCTATTGTAGTTAAAGAGCTTATTACTGTTAAGTGTAGACGGTACTCATTTGCTAGGAAGTATCTGATCCTGTGTTGCTCATACTAGATGCTTAGGTACTTACTAACAATTAAATAATAATTTTCCATACTCTAAACTCTAATATTGAATGCATCGTCAGTTAAACAGCAATCCCCTTCTATCTCAGATTACACTCAGCGCTGACCACTGCTGCGTCCAAGATATTGCACTTTTAAATTAAATATGGTCGCCACAAAGCTACGCATCACAGCAATAAGCGACAATCCCAACACGTTTTATAAAATTCTTTGAATATGTTGTAGAAGATTAGAGTAAACCACAACAGAAATGTGAACCTAGATTTCAACTTATTTTAATTCTAGATAAAGATTTTTTATCATAATCTTTGCAACTTGAACTTGAAAAGCGGCATTTAAGCACTTTATCGAAAGAAGGAAGAACAATAAGTGTTTAGGGAACAGAGAGTAAAGTTCCCTAAGAAAAGGAGGATCCTCCGACCAGGCGAGGTGATCGTGCCTGGCGGGCTTTCTGCCCAACTGTTGTTCGTTGGGATTTTCTATCCGTGTTAATTCGCATGTAAACTTCATATGTGCGATGCAGGATATTTATGACGTCATCCGTTGATTTGTTCGATAGTCTAACGGCGCATTCCAATAAACTACCGATCGGTAAATTTGCTTACGAGCCGTAGAATTTTGACATAAGCTCCATACAAAATGTGTCAAAATTCTACGGCTCGTAGGCACATCTACCGATTCGTAGTTTATTGGAATGCGCCGTATGTGCGACTTCTGTCATCTGTCACTTGTTACTTGTTAATGTGTCGCCACAAGTAATAGATAGGTAATGTCGGGTATAAACATCATAATAGCGTTCATTAGCACCTCATCCATTTCCCATTATACATTTCACCTACAGTTAGATTGCGTAACTCACAATTAACATTTTCCATAAAAACAAGTTCGAAAACAACTGTGTTACAATGGAAAAGAACGAATTATTCAATAATTCATTTTGTTTTTACAAAAAAACCATTAAAAGCCGTTGTTTTTCAGTGAGGAGCATTTTCTTAAGCTGTTGCGGACAATAAAAATATGAGAGGGATGGTACGTGACACGAATAAAACGTTTTCAACGAGGCCTTGGAACTAGCGACGGCGAGACATTAACTAGACGGAGACGTAGAACACAGATACAACATAATATGTATTTATTTCAATAGCACAACAAATAATTTTAAACCCCTAACAATAAAATATACAACACATAACTTAGTTCGTGTGTCCGCAGCGTCAGTAAGTACTTCCACAATATTCAAATTGAATCGTCTTTCTATAGGCTCTCGGAAATTTTAGAATTCTCTTAATCAGCTCACAAGCACGTGAGTGGTCAGATAAAATATAAAAAGGGTTCAAATATCTGTTTTAATGGCCACAAAAAGGTCTGTCCATTAGGCACGAGGATTCGCCACGACACGACGTAATATTTCATTTTATACCAATTCATGTTTCAAAATTATTATGTTGCTAACCGAATTTGTAATTTAACAGCGTATTTATTATGTTGATTTTTAAAGTTCAATCTCTTTGATTTATTCTAAATTATGTACACGTATAAGTAATACCTATTATATTCTATAAGTCTATAAGTTACTGACGCTTACTCTGTTTGTTTACAAGATCTCGCGAATTTTTGTCAAAGGATAAACCGACCAACCGACTTTATACCAGCAGACATTAGATCTACGCGATCGTACCTTAAAAAAGAATCTAGAGAATCAAAATCTCTCTCGCAGGTAAGCAGGCTGTAGGTATAGATTTTCCCAAAATTTTACCTCTAGACATGACGGTAAACCTTTTTGTAGGTATTATAAATGCTAAGCATAGTGACGTCATCACAATGTCAGGGTTTCTTCGGCGTGACGTGGCCGCATTGGCCTTATAATCGTTCGGAAAAAATAAGGAATGTCCCCATAGACGCGGGCGCTCGGTGTGAAATGACACATTCATGAGCAGCGTGGAGACAGCGGAGTGTATACACTGGGGGCAGGTTTAATATTTTTGGAAAGGTAAATAGAGAATATAAATTCAACTGCTGTACTATGTGCAACTGAAATTAGATCGGTGTCAAGCTAATTATATAGCTAGCTGGCAAACACCAATGTAGGTTTTATAAAATATCTTAAAAAGTTATTTGTTAACTGTGTACGAACACACGATGTGTACTTTTCCATCTTAGCCATTATACGGATTTTCTAACAAATTATAAAATTGGCTAGGTAGGTACAAAGCATATTAAAATTAAAATGTTAATGATTACTTTGCCTAGCAACTAGCTAAACTATTATTAGTACATATTAAATAGTCGCAAATGCGAATGTCGTACAAAGGTTTGATTCCCGGGTTGGGCAAGGTACTACTGGACTTTTTTCAGTTTTTCGAATTCGATTTTCTCAGTAGTAGCACGGAGTCTAGAAATATCCTCGATATTTGGTAATAGGCTTACCCCCTATTACATGGGACATATAACACAAATGGTTGAAAGTGGATGTACATAGTATAGCATAATATCTCGGCATTACATAGCATAATGTGCACCTTTGCCTAGCCCTTCAGGAATAAAAGCCGTAACATTGCGAATAACAAAACATTTCACTCCCAAAATCCAATAACATTTCACTATCTAAATAAAAAATATTCGCGCACCTAGTATACTATCCCCTTAAGCTATCCCTTTTAATGTTCGTCACAGTGGAAGGTCACAAAAAGCGGCCCCCGGCCCTCATCAGACCAAACGATTTTATACCACACTCCAAGTTTTCGATACCACACTCCACTGAGTAGAATGCCTTCAACAAGAACTTTCCCCTTAACGTTTTATACACGTTACTGTATAAAACATGTTCATCCTATGTCTACTGCCTTTAGAGCTTCGGTTATGAATTTTAAAATGTCTTTTGTTTACTCTGATGAAGTGAGGATCGATTTGCAACTAAGATATATTAGAACTAGCTTCTGCGTTCGCGATAAAAAGTATCCTATCACCCAAATCAGCTCATACCCTGACAGTATACCAAATTCCATCAACATCCGTTCAGTAATTTCAGAGTGATTGACGGACAAACATCTAAACAAACAAATCTGATCCAATGATTTGAATTTATAATATTAGTGTGATACTAACTATAAGAAATTATCTTTAAGCACCTAAGACAGAAGAGAAAATTGTGGGCGACGACACACTATTAAAATAAAAAAATTAAACACCTTACTACTACTTACACGTTGCTCGTTCCGAAATCCAACCCGAGGCCTTGCGAACTTGACTTATACTGTGTAGTCTGTCTTTAGTAATATTTAAGTATTAGGTACAATAAATAAATAAAATTATAATGATTTATGATGACAGCCATCTTATTTAACCGAGTTATAAAACGCTTTAATCTAACCAACTTCAACCAAATGGTAGCAATAAAATAGTAATCGTATGAATAATTGTATATGTATTATAAAACAATAATTAACTACTTTCTTAATTTATGGTATCATAATATGTATTAGACCAGCCGTTCAGTAGTTTTAGGTAGGTACATCTATACATATAATAAAATCGTAGAAAAGTGCTGTCTGTACATTGAAAATAAAAATAAAAAAAATAGCAGGGGTTATTGTTATGTCGATGTCGAACCCAAAAATGTAATTAACTTTTTTTTTGTCTGTTTGTCTGTTTGTCTGTTTGTCTGTTTGTCTGTTTGTCTGTTTGTCTGTGCGCGCTAATCTCAGAAACGGCTGATCCGAGTTGGATGCGGTTTTCACGAATATATTGTGGGATGCTTAAATTTACATTTAGTGTTTGTTTCATGTCAATCGGTTCATAAATAAAAAAGTTATGTCAAATTAAAGAGTCACGTCGAACATTCTATGCTTATACCATTAATCTCCGCAACTATTTGACGGATTTGGTTGAAATTTGGTACAGATATAGTTTAGAACCTTAGAAAGGACATAGGTATATTTTTATTTCAAAAATCAAAAAATAAAAATAAGAAATAAATTATTTATAAATAATTCTATGTCGATCGTTACACGACTTCTGTTCATGTTATTGTTTTAATTCATCGAAAAAAAGTAAATAAATAGTAAAAAGGTATGAAAAAAATAATATCAATATAATTAAACTTTTAGTACAAAGAAAATGCCCGAACGGAGTATAAATAAATAATCCAAGTTATCTTTATCCTCGATAGATGGCGTTGGGATCGAAATAGATCGCGCTATGGTTTCGTTACATTCATTTGGTTGGGTATCGGCCGAGCGCTTCGGTACTATCGTAGAAAAAGTGTATTATCAGTCGTATGATTATTTGTCTGTAGTGGTCCTGCTGTTTCGTATATTCTAAATTGGTTTCGTTGTATTTGTCAATTAATAAGTTTATTTGTTGGGTTTTCCTGGTTTTTTGGTTAAACTATTTAACGTAGGTTTAGTTTGATATCGATTATTAGTAGTTACTGTAGTTAGTTTTTTTAATAAAATTGTAAGTCTAATTTATAAATTAATTAGATTAGATTTAAGTCGTTTCTTTTAAATTATTTAGTTTAAGCTTGGTTATTATAGCATAGAGGATAGGTTGTAATATAGTTTCTTTTTTAATTGTTATAAATTCGTAATTCGTAGCTTTCTTTAGTTTTAAGTTAGTTTAAGTCCGTTTTTAAACTATTTTTTCAATGCCCTAAGTGAGTATACATCTATTAAATTCAAACGCAGAGCTCATTATGTTGATTTTTGAAGAGTTCCCTGGAATATCTTCCACATCTCATTTTTGAAGAGATCCCGCGAGATCGGGAACTATGTGGTTAAAACCAAAAATTTGCCGGAAGTCACTATTCCACGCGAACGAAGTCGCGGGCAAAAGCTAGTAATTAATAAATATGTATAAATTCATAAAAAACCAATTCAAATAAACTTTAAATTCAAGTATACTACCTAATGACCTTTTTTTAACATCAATTATGTGTTTTTATTGCTCACCATAATATTAAGGACTACAGAGTATTTTTTAAATATATCTTCTGATCGGTTCTATCTCATATTCTTTTCTTTTCTTTCTTTCTTTCTTTTTTTTTAAAACGTTGCCCCACACTAGTTTTTTCTCCTGTGTCGTGGGTGCGTTTACAAACATACAAGTTCACATACACATGACACCCAGACCCGAAACAACAATTTGTGGATCACACAAAGAATTGCTCCGTGCGGGAATCGAACCCGCTACACATTGCATGGCAGCCAGTTGCCCAGCCCCCGCGCCAATCGTGCAGTCAAAATCAAATATTAAAAAAAACCAATGAAATTAGGAGTTAATGTCGAAAGCTTTTCATCTAATAATGTTCTTCAGTTAAAGTAATATAAATATCAAGTACGTATTGAATTTTGTAATAGGTAACTTATTTAAAGTTTCATAATAACTCATATTTCAGTATTTAATCATAAAATGATGAAAAAGAAACAATAATAAAATAATGAAACAATATAACATAACTGCCAAATTAGGGAATATTCAACTGAAATTTAAAATATTCTACTAATTGTTTTATTTCGTATAAGTTCAGATGGCATTCGCTAAACTGACTGTTGTGGGACCCACAACACGGGAGAAACTCCTAGTGTGGGGTAAAGTTTAAACAAAAAACGCACGTCAGCGTGTGTACAGACTGAATAAAATGTATGTACCTATGTAGTTGTAAACGCTCGCTTAGCGATTGCCATCTCAACTTACCTTATGCAAAATAGCGAGATCGATCATCAAAACTAACTAACACGTAGTCTAGATTATATTACAGTCACAGACATTTCATCAAGGAGTTTGATTGCGCTCTAAACACTGGATACAAGTGCTACAAGTAGAGCATAAAGATAAAAATTACTAGCAACACGAGAACCATATAAGTCTGCTTCGTCATAAAAAACGTAAATCTCGTTTTACGACATAAGACATTCCAGTCGGGGATGAAATGTAAAAGGGAAAATAATAATCGTGTTGCTCAAATCATAACAAACAAGATATATGTACTTACCACTAAACAAGAAAATCAGAAAAGTACATAATAATATTTTTATTCACACACATATAACTTCCCTACCAAAACTGCACTCTGCAAATTAATGTGTTCCTTTTTTGATTTGCAACTAAGTACAACCCAGTTATAGTTTAAAAACAACATTTTGGGGACTCTCAGAAAACTTTGAAATTGTTCATCAAGCCTGCCTGAACGTAACAAAAAAAGTATTATTTAAATTACTTAATGAATTTCAGGTTAAAATTTTGCCACACTGCACGCCTGCTAATATTTTTTCTGTATATTAGTTTCTAGCATTAGGGTCACAGATAACTTTCTCTACAAAGAACCTTCTGTATGTATCTCCACACTGCAATAAGCGTGGTGGTAATAAAATTTAATGTTTTCTCTTACATTTTCACACGTGTACTATTGATACACTGACCTTCAGCTTAAACAGAAGTTTCCTACAAATTGATTATTATTTCCTTGGCGACTTGCCAGCGAATTCGTTCACATACGACCGAGATTTTGTGAAAATACGTTTTAAACTCCATTGTCCAATTGAATGAACGAATAGCTTATTAAACTGTAATAGGGATATTTTATATACCTTTTATATATAGTTCAATCACTCTTTGGTATATATCCTGAAAGAAATAATAATTTTAAAGTGTGGGAGAGTCATCTCAGCGACAACCTTGCATTGTGTTTCATTGTGAAAGTGAGGTTACCGGGGGCCCAATTACCCCCGTCCCAGTCTTCCCAATCCAACCCTTATATTCCTAAACCCAAAGAGCCGGCAACGTACTTATCAACACCTCTGGTGTTGCGGGTGTCCATGGGCGGCACTGATCGCTTACCATCAGGTGACAAATCAGCTCGTTTGCCACCTATTCCATAAAAAAATAAGCTCCATAAATTGAGAGCTCATTGCAAGTCAGCCTGTACTAATAGGATATATTAGGTCGCGTCCGTGGCGGTGCAGCACAGTCTTCTTAGCAATATGTGGCGCGCCGGCACATCATCCATCATACATGGCACCAAGCTAATAGCCTGCCTATATGAACCTTATGCCAAGGGAACACGAGGTAATATCAAATTTAGTTTTCTAAATTGAGTGTCATATTGAATATTGCCACGAGATAGGAAGATACATAGGATTGGAACTTGATATTGACAGAGCTAATCGCTACTTGCTAATTGCTTACGTGGAAGGAACGTATGTATTTAAGTACAACACGTTGCCCCTACATTAATATACCTATCTCTTTTTAGGATGCAATTCAAATGTATGACATAGATAACACCCTGAATCTCGAATCACAATAGTCAATATATTTCTGCTCGTTGTCAGACGACTTAAGGATTGTAGTAGATAAAAAATAGAGTATGTTGCTGCTTACATTGGTGGTTGGTTACAGTTTGAAGGCAAGATAATACATACATGACCAAAGCACCATTAGTAGATTTCCGAAATACGAGTCTGACTCAAATTGGAAATCGGAGAGACACCTTTTTAAAAATACACCAATGTACAGAAACGTAACATTATCCTTACACTTCATTACCTTATTGAGAAATATTTATTTATTTACGACTCCGTCCGCGCGGATGTCGGTCTTCGCGTGGAAGTTTTATTTCTCCATTTTGAGTAACTGTGAAAATGACATCTTATAAATATCTATTGGACCCAAATACGGCAAGGCCCATAATAATTAAGGAGATCCCTCTATTGAGCTACTGCTGTTGAGCAGAATAAAACTGAAAAATAAAGATTTTTTTCTACGTATTTTTCCAGGATAAAAAGTAACCTATTTTATGTCCAGGATAATAAGTTAATTATACCAAGTTTCATCGAAATCAAACCGTTAGTTTTCACGTGATGCCTGAACATATATAGACAGACAGACAAAAAAATAATAATCACATATTTGGGTTTGGTATCGACCCAGTAGCACCCTGCTATTTATTTTTTCTATATTTTCAATGAACAGAATTGACCCTTCACAGATTTATTATAGCCCGCGACTTCGTTCGTGTGGAATAGTGACTTCCGGCAAATTTTTGGTTTTAACCACATAGTTCCCGATTTCGCGGGATCTCTTCAAAAATGAGATGTGGAAAATATTCTAGGGAACTCCTCAAAAATCAACATAATGAGCTCTGCGTTTGAATTTAATAGATGTATACTCACTTCGGGCATTGAAAAAATAGTTTAAAAACGGACTTAAACTAAAGAAATATTATAATCTTTCCGAACTTAAGATGAAAACTAACTTAAAACTAAAGAATTAAAGAAAGCTACGAATTACGAATTTATAACAATTAAAAAAGAAATTATATTACAACCTATCCTCAATGCTATAATACCAAGCCAAACCAAGCTTAAACTAAATAATTTAAAAGAAACGACTTAAATCTAATTAATTTATAAATTATAGACTTACAATTTTATTAAACAAACTAACTACAGTAACTACTAATAATCGATATCAAACTAAACCTACGTTAAATAATTTAACCAGGAAAACCCAACAAATAAACTTTTTAATAGACAAATACAACGAAACCAATTTAGAATATACGAAACAGCAGGACCACTGCAGACAAATAATCATACGACTTATAGTACACTATTTCCACAACAGTACCGAAGCGCTCGGCCGATACCCAACAAATACTAATAATAAAAACGATAGAAAACAAATAAAAACTATCCTATGTCCTTTCTAAGGTTCTAAACTATATCTGTACCAAATTTCAACCAAATCCGTCAAATAGTTGCGGAGATTAATGGTATAAGCATAGAATGTTCGACGTGATTCTTTAATTTGACATAACTTTTTTATTTATGAACCGATTGACATGAAACAAACACTAAATGTAAATTTAAGCATCCCACAATATATTCGTGAAAACCGCATCCAACTCGGATCAGCCGTTTCTGAGATTAGCGCGCACAGACGAACAGACAAACAGACAAACAGACAAACAGACAAACAGACAAACAGACAAACAGACAAACAGACAAAAAAAAAGTTAATTACATTTTTGGGTTCGACATCGACATAACAATAACCCCTGCTATTTTTTTTATTTTTATTTTCAATGTACAGACAGCACTTTTCTACGATTTTATTATATGTATAGATAGCTTCTGCGTTCGCGATAAAAAGTATCCTATCACCCAAATCAGCTCATACCCTGACAGTATACCAAATTCCATCAACATCCGTTCAGTAATTTCAGAGTGATTGACGGACAAACATCTAAACAAACAAATCTGATCCAATGATTTGAATTTATAATATTAGTGTGATACTAACTATAAGAAATTATCTTTAAGCACCTAAGACAGAAGAGAAAATTGTGGGCGACGACACACTATTAAAATAAAAAAATTAAACACCTTACTACTACTTACACGTTGCTCGTTCCGAAATCCAACCCGAGGCCTTGCGAACTTGACTTATACTGTGTAGTCTGTCTTTAGTAATATTTAAGTATTAGGTACAATAAATAAATAAAATTATAATGATTTATGATGACAGCCATCTTATTTAACCGAGTTATAAAACGCTTTAATCTAACCAACTTCAACCAAATGGTAGCAATAAAATAGTAATCGTATGAATAATTGTATATGTATTATAAAACAATAATTAACTACTTTCTTAATTTATGGTATCATAATATGTATTAGACCAGCCGTTCAGTAGTTTTAGGTAGGTACATCTATACATATAATAAAATCGTAGAAAAGTGCTGTCTGTACATTGAAAATAAAAATAAAAAAAATAGCAGGGGTTATTGTTATGTCGATGTCGAACCCAAAAATGTAATTAACTTTTTTTTGTCTGTTTGTCTGTTTGTCTGTTTGTCTGTTTGTCTGTTTGTCTGTTTGTCTGTTTGTCTGTTTGTCTGTTCGTCTGTGCGCGCTAATCTCAGAAACGGCTGATCCGAGTTGGATGCGGTTTTCACGAATATATTGTGGGATGCTTAAATTTACATTTAGTGTTTGTTTCATGTCAATCGGTTCATAAATAAAAAAGTTATGTCAAATTAAAGAGTCACGTCGAACATTCTATGCTTATACCATTAATCTCCGCAACTATTTGACGGATTTGGTTGAAATTTGGTACAGATATAGTTTAGAACCTTAGAAAGGACATAGGTATATTTTTATTTCAAAAATCAAAAAATAAAAATAAGAAATAAATTATTTATAAATAATTCTATGTCGATCGTTACACGACTTCTGTTCATGTTATTGTTTTAATTCATCGAAAAAAAGTAAATAAATAGTAAAAAGGTATGAAAAAAATAATATCAATATAATTAAACTTTTAGTACAAAGAAAATGCCCGAACGGAGTATAAATAAATAATCCAAGTTATCTTTATCCTCGATAGATGGCGTTGGGATCGAAATAGATCGCGCTATGGTTTCGTTACATTCATTTGGTTGGGTATCGGCCGAGCGCTTCGGTACTATCGTAGAAAAAGTGTATTATCAGTCGTATGATTATTTGTCTGTAGTGGTCCTGCTGTTTCGTATATTCTAAATTGGTTTCGTTGTATTTGTCAATTAATAAGTTTATTTGTTGGGTTTTCCTGGTTTTTTGGTTAAACTATTTAACGTAGGTTTAGTTTGATATCGATTATTAGTAGTTACTGTAGTTAGTTTTTTTAATAAAATTGTAAGTCTAATTTATAAATTAATTAGATTAGATTTAAGTCGTTTCTTTTAAATTATTTAGTTTAAGCTTGGTTATTATAGCATAGAGGATAGGTTGTAATATAGTTTCTTTTTTAATTGTTATAAATTCGTAATTCGTAGCTTTCTTTAGTTTTAAGTTAGTTTAAGTCCGTTTTTAAACTATTTTTTCAATGCCCTAAGTGAGTATACATCTATTAAATTCAAACGCAGAGCTCATTATGTTGATTTTTGAAGAGTTCCCTGGAATATCTTCCACATCTCATTTTTGAAGAGATCCCGCGAGATCGGGAACTATGTGGTTAAAACCAAAAATTTGCCGGAAGTCACTATTCCACGCGAACGAAGTCGCGGGCAAAAGCTAGTAATTAATAAATATGTATAAATTCATAAAAAAACAATTCAAATAAACTTTAAATTCAAGTATACTACCTAATGACCTTTTTTTAACATCAATTATGTGTTTTTATTGCTCACCATAATATTAAGGACTACAGAGTATTTTTTAAATATATCTTCTGATCGGTTCTATCTCATATTCTTTTCTTTTCTTTCTTTCTTTCTTTTTTTTTAAAACGTTGCCCCACACTAGTTTTTTCTCCTGTGTCGTGGGTGCGTTTACAAACATACAAGTTCACATACACATGACACCCAGACCCGAAACAACAATTTGTGGATCACACAAAGAATTGCTCCGTGCGGGAATCGAACCCGCTACACATTGCATGGCAGCCAGTTGCCCAGCCCCCGCGCCAATCGTGCAGTCAAAATCAAATATTAAAAAAAACCAATGAAATTAGGAGTTAATGTCGAAAGCTTTTCATCTAATAATGTTCTTCAGTTAAAGTAATATAAATATCAAGTACGTATTGAATTTTGTAATAGGTAACTTATTTAAAGTTTCATAATAACTCATATTTCAGTATTTAATCATAAAATGATGAAAAAGAAACAATAATAAAATAATGAAACAATATAACATAACTGCCAAATTAGGGAATATTCAACTGAAATTTAAAATATTCTACTAATTGTTTTATTTCGTATAAGTTCAGATGGCATTCGCTAAACTGACTGTTGTGGGACCCACAACACGGGAGAAACTCCTAGTGTGGGGTAAAGTTTAAACAAAAAACGCACGTCAGCGTGTGTACAGACTGAATAAAATGTATGTACCTATGTAGTTGTAAACGCTCGCTTAGCGATTGCCATCTCAACTTACCTTATGCAAAATAGCGAGATCGATCATCAAAACTAACTAACTCGTAGTCTAGATTATATTACACTCACAGACATTTAATCAAGGAGTTTGATTGCGCTCTAAACACTGGCTACAAGTGCTACAACTCGAGCATAAAGATAAAAATTACTAGCAACACGAGAACCATATAAGTCTGCTTCGTCATAAAAAACGTAAATCTCGTTTTACGACATAAGACATTCCAGTCGGGGATGAAATATAAAAGGGAAAATAATAATCGTGTAGCTCAAATCATAACAAACAAGATATATGTACTTACCACTAAACAAGAAAATCAGAAAAGTACATAATAATATTTTTATTTACACACATGTAACTTCCCTATCGAAACTACACTCTGTAATTTAATGTATTGCTTTTTTGATTAGCAACTAAGTACAACCCAGTTATAGATTAAAAACATTTTGGAGACTCTCAGAAAACTTTGAAGTTGTTCATCAAGCCTGCCTGAACGTAACAAAAAAAAATATTATTAAAATTACTTAATGAATTTCAGGTTAAAATTTTGCCACACTGCACGCCTGCTAATATTTTTTCTGTATATTAGTTTCTAGCATTAGGGTCACAGATAACTTTCTCTACAAAGAACCTTCTGTATGTATCTCCACACTGCAATAAGCGTGGTGGTAATAAAATTTAATGTTTTCTCTTACATTTTCACACGTGTACTATTGATACACTGACCTTCAGCTTACACACAAGTTTCCTACAAACTGATTATTATTTCCTTGGCGACTTGCCAGCGAATTCGTTCACATACGACCGAGTTTTCGTGAAAATACGTTTTAAACTCCATTGTCCAATTGAATGAACGAATAGCTTATTAAACTGTTATAGGGATATTTTATATACCATACTATTATATTATAGCACAATCACTCTCTGGTGTATTGAAAGAAATAATAATTTTAAAGCGTGGGAGAGTCATCTCAGCGACAACGCTTGCATTGTGTTATGTTGTGTAAGTGAGGTTACCGGGGGCCCGATTACCCCCGTCCCAGTCTTCCCAATCCAACCCTTATATTCCTAAACCCAAAGAGCCGGCAACGCATCTGTAACACCTCTGGTGTTGCGGGTGTCCATGGGCGGCACTGATCGCTTACCATCAGGTGACTCATCTACTCGTTTGCCACCTATTCCATAAAAAAATAAGCTCCACAAAATTGAGAGCTCATTGCAAGTCAGCCTGTACTAATAGGATATATTAGGTCGCGTCCGTGGCGGTGCAGCACAATCTTCTTAGCAATATGTGGCGCGCCGGCACATCATCCATCATACATGGCACCGAGCTAATAGCCTGCCTATATGAACCTTATGCCAAGGGAACACGATGGAATATCAAATTTAGTTTTCTAAATTGAGTGTCATATTGAATATTGCGACGAGATAGGAAGATACATAGGGCTGGAACTTGATATTGGCAGAGCTAATTGCTACTTGCTACTCGTAATTGCTTACATGGTAGGAATGTACCTATTTAAGTAAAACATATTGCCCCCAAATTCATATACTTCCTCTATCTCTTTATAGGACGCAATTGAAATCTATGACGTAGATAACACCCTGACCTGGCATAACAATTTGTTAAATTATTCTTTGTAGAATTTGGAAACCTCGAATCACAATAGTCAACATATTTCTACTCGTTGTCAGACGACTTAAGGATTATAGTAGATAAAAAAAATAGAGTATTTTGCTGCTTACATTGGTGGTTGGTTACAGTTTGAAGGCAAGATAATACATACATGACCAAAGCACCATTAGTAGATTTCCGAAATACGAGTCTGACTCAAATTGGAAATCGGAGAGACACCTTTTTAAAAATACACCAATGTACAGAAACGTAACATTATCCTTACACTTCATTACCTTATTGAGAAATATTTATTTATTTACGACTCCGTCCGCGCGGATGTCGGTCTTCGCGTGGAAGTTTTATTTCTCCATTTTGAGTAACTGTGAAAATGACATCTTATAAATATCTATTGGACCCAAATACGGCAAGGCCCATAATAATTAAGGAGATCCCTCTATTGAGCTACTGCTGTTGAGCAGAATAAAACTGAAAAATAAAGATTTTTTTCTACGTATTTTTCCAGGATAAAAAGTAACCTATTTTATGTCCAGGATAATAAGTTAATTATACCAAGTTTCATCGAAATCAAACCGTTAGTTTTCACGTGATGCCTGAACATATATAGACAGACAGACAAAAAAATAATAATCACATATTTGGGTTTGGTATCGACCCAGTAGCACCCTGCTATTTATTTTTTCTATATTTTCAATGAACAGAATTGACCCTTCACAGATTTATTATAGCCCGCGACTTCGTTCGTGTGGAATAGTGACTTCCGGCAAATTTTTGGTTTTAACCACATAGTTCCCGATTTCGCGGGATCTCTTCAAAAATGAGATGTGGAAAATATTCTAGGGAACTCCTCAAAAATCAACATAATGAGCTCTGCGTTTGAATTTAATAGATGTATACTCACTTCGGGCATTGAAAAAATAGTTTAAAAACGGACTTAAACTAAAGAAATATTATAATCTTTCCGAACTTAAGATGAAAACTAACTTAAAACTAAAGAATTAAAGAAAGCTACGAATTACGAATTTATAACAATTAAAAAAGAAATTATATTACAACCTATCCTCAATGCTATAATACCAAGCCAAACCAAGCTTAAACTAAATAATTTAAAAGAAACGACTTAAATCTAATTAATTTATAAATTATAGACTTACAATTTTATTAAACAAACTAACTACAGTAACTACTAATAATCGATATCAAACTAAACCTACGTTAAATAATTTAACCAGGAAAACCCAACAAATAAACTTTTTAATAGACAAATACAACGAAACCAATTTAGAATATACGAAACAGCAGGACCACTGCAGACAAATAATCATACGACTTATAGTACACTATTTCCACAACAGTACCGAAGCGCTCGGCCGATACCCAACAAATACTAATAATAAAAACGATAGAAAACAAATAAAAACTATCCTATGTCCTTTCTAAGGTTCTAAACTATATCTGTACCAAATTTCAACCAAATCCGTCAAATAGTTGCGGAGATTAATGGTATAAGCATAGAATGTTCGACGTGATTCTTTAATTTGACATAACTTTTTTATTTATGAACCGATTGACATGAAACAAACACTAAATGTAAATTTAAGCATCCCACAATATATTCGTGAAAACCGCATCCAACTCGGATCAGCCGTTTCTGAGATTAGCGCGCACAGACGAACAGACAAACAGACAAACAGACAAACAGACAAACAGACAAACAGACAAACAGACAAACAGACAAACAGACAAAAAAAAAGTTAATTACATTTTTGGGTTCGACATCGACATAACAATAACCCCTGCTATTTTTTTTATTTTTATTTTCAATGTACAGACAGCACTTTTCTACGATTTTATTATATGTATAGATATATTATTTATTAGATACACAGTATACACAAACTTGGCCTCAAGTTATCGACCATGACCGAAGCTCGCGATGGTTAATTTGCCCAATAATAGTGAACGATTTCATTTCTAGCATTCCGCGCATACTATCGATTCCAAGTTCACCCTTGAATGTACGAATCTTTGGATGTGACATACGGACCATACAAATGTGGATCACGAAAATGTACAACGTACCAAAGTATTGCCTTAATTTGTCGGTCTCAATTTTACGCAAGACCTCATAAACCTCATATTTAATTTAATCATCTTACTCTTTACCACAGTCATCAGCCCGTTTTCGTCCACTACTAGCTGCGATTTCGACCACTCCAGCAATACACTGCACACTAGGAACAAACATAGTCCCCAATCCAAAACGTAATGGTTTACAATGTTCATTTATTCTAAGGTTGGACAAAATATGGACAATTGATTCAATGCAAAGTCAAAATTATTTATTTCAAATAGACCGGGAAGGCACTTTTGAACGTCAAAGCGATCGACGATCAACTGCTGTCTGTGAAGCAGTTGATCGTTCCAAAGTGTAGATTCCTATGGAGAAGAACGAGCAAGAAACTCCATAGGTTACTCTTTTTCAATCAGGTTAACAAGACAATGCCTCATCACATTTTCGCACTCGCGGTCTCGCCGACCTCGTGACGACTGCCCCTAACATTCCTGTTTGGCCAGCACTCACTACTACACTAATACATACTACAATCGTTCTAGAATATTTGTCTTGACTTGTAGGAATGCTCTGCAGTATTATTAAAGACTGATGAGACCTTGAAGTATTAACAAATTTTGCATAATTAGTTATTTAATATCAATGGCACCAAATCATAATTTATCGCTGTATATGCTATGCATTAGTTAAAATATATTTATATAGGAAAAATCACTTTTCGAATAGTTGCTAGTTAAACTTCGTTCAGTAATGTGGCCACTATCCGGCAATAGGGTCCTTTCTTATTATATAAAGGTGTCGCGGTTATATCTCTATGAGTTTTAAGAAATATGATTGTGTTGTGTACCTAACAAAATATGCCACAGTACCTGCAAAACTTCTGCATAATCTAAGTCAGTTCAATTCAATAACGTTTGCACAAGCAGTATGCAGCGTATCTTCCGCGCCATTGGCTTACTGCAACCTCGTGGTATGTTACACATAAATTACCAGCCGTTAACCAGAATCCTCGCATCTCCTGCATTTGCAAACCATTGCAGAAACCCGCCTCTTTATACCCGGAAGATATTACCACGTAACTTAAGTCACATTGATGCAGAGTTTCGAAAACAATCCGTTTATCCGCTTCCACGGTACCTAAATTATTATTATTTTCACAAAGTACATCAATTTATCTCATGTTCCATTAAAAATCCAAGTAACAAGTATGATACACTAAGTTTATTTTAAAGATAATAAAATGTCGTGGTATCCGGTGGTATAAGACGCCCGCTTATTATGCATGAGAGTGCGGGTTCAAAACCTACCCACGGTAAGTTCCAATGTGACTTTTTCCGAGTTATATACTTTCTAAGATTATTTAAACACCATTGACAAACGGTGAAGGAAAACATCGTGAGGAAACCTGGGCTTATAATTTCTAATTATATGTAAGTTTGAAATCGCAAACCCGCATTGAGCAAGCGTGGTAATTAATGCTTAAACCTTCTCCGTGTGAGAAGAGGCCTTTGGTCTGCAGTGGCCACTTATAGGCCAGATGATGACTGAGAGTAAAGTAAGTACCTATATATACTTAGTGTAAGTAATAGGACAGAATGAAATTCGTACAATATTCTCGTACAACTTATAGTTCGGCGCGGCATTTCAGCCGCACCATTGCGTTCCACTAATGTTTCGTGATCGCTTGTTACCGATCACTGCGGCCCTCATTACGTGTGTGTTCGCAGATTCTATTTGCTATTACCTATAGTTTTATACGCAAATATTTTTACAAGTGTACCTATAATGTAGAATGCATTTTTGTCCAACTCTACTTCTCCCATGAGTATCGAAAGAGCTGACTAAGGTATAACATATTTAAGTCTTTCACTGCCAATAGAAAACTGTTGAAGGCAAATCCGCTAACGTCGGTCACCGGTCACCACCACGGCGTTCAATGTGTTAACAGCAACGTCAGCTGATAAATCTCTCTTTAATGCAGTGGTTTCCTACTAGTGGTCCGCCAAAGACACTAATAGTGATCCCTAACTTAACACGACTGATATAAAAATTGGTCTTTAATCAAGAATAGGTTGGGTACCCCTGTTTTAAAGACTCGTCGAGCCTTGCATTTGCCATTATCAGAAATGACTATTTACTTAACCACAACATGATTTAAAGTAAAGAAAATTCGGGTTTTCTTTAGAAAAACAAAATATCCGCATCGTCGTCTATTATAGAACTATTAATGCACTGCATGGCGATGTGGAACTATTAATAGATAAATCATAATTTAAACATCCCATTCATTCAATTAAGTATCTAATATTTTTAATGCATATAAATTAATTTTATGCATAGGTATTACATATTAAGGCTGCTTACAAAACATGCATACATGCATACGTAAATATATAAATACCTGTACGTGAATAAAAATGAGATCAGTCAGCTTATCAGCAGAGCCAATGAATGAGATAGGCAGTGCAGTTTGACTGGTCTGTTGAAAGGAGCGAGGGAATGAGCGCGTTTTATTGCCACAGACAATGCATGCACAAACGCACTCCTCGCACAGTGAAGGATTTCGTTTATTAAGTCTTTGACATTGTTATTCATATACACAGTCGGTTTCTGCAGATCTCATCCAACCAGCTGATCTGGAAGTCATTAGGGGAGGTATATGATCAAGTAGATGTCTTAGGACTTAATACGAGTTTGTTTTACTTTTAACGAGATAGAAACGAAAGCGTATTCTGTACTCTGATTGGTTGGTACGTTCGCGCCAGTCAATCAGAGCGCCGAACGCGATCTCGGTTTGTTAGAAGAAGCAAATTAAGGGTACTTGAGGCTGATAATTAAGTCTTTGACTGCCAATAGAAAACTGTTGAAGGCAAATCCTCCACTAACGTCGGTCACCGGTGACCACCACGGCGTTCAATGTGTTAAAGATTCACTTAAGTAACATTTTCTATGCTATGTCTAACGACAATATGATCGGCTTCTATTATGTAGGTGTTTAACCTATTACATAAGCTACAGGACAATTACCTTTAGTATGAATAATGCGTAGTTTTGCCGATTTAGAGAAAACAGTTGGGATTTAAAGCGTAACATTATGGTAAGTTAAAAATTAATTTATTTATACAATGCTCTAACTGAAACCATTCTTTGTCATTCCATCTTCCTTTGTTAACTATTATGTAACGCTGAAATAACTGAACAAAACAATCTTGTGTCGTGTGTAAGAAGGCCTAATCCCAAATAGTACGGATAGTTACGGTCTTAAAAAACTGAGAATAAATTAATATTTCCGATACTATATAAGGCGCTTATCTTCTTAAAGTAGCTGATAAGTGAACCGACAGTGCCATCTTTCTAGTCTTGACATAAAAGGTTAGTGTTTATTTTATCTATTGATAACTATTGTTCGTAAGTTAGTACTTCAAGACATAAAATATTAATGTTGCTTACTATTTTATGACTACCGACCGATAGCAATAACCTGTCTGTCACTAGCTAAAAATCACGGTTTACTCACGTAAATTAATGGAGTAAAGCTAGTTTGAATAGGCTGCGCGACGTTGCCGCGTCTGCGCACGCTACTCATAATGAAGAGTCCCTCTGTGACTCGAAACTAGTAGAGCTTTTCTCTATTAGTTTACGTGAGTAAACCGTGATTTTTAGTTAATTTAGTATGACTTACGATAGTTATTATAAAAAAAAATAGTATCAAGAACTTGTCTGTCTTTAAATTTGCTAACAGCTGCATTTCATAATAGCAATTCAAAATCTAGAGATTTAGATTAAGATCGATTTTTGACATTAGTTCTATAGAATTTTTTATCAAAAATAAACATCGATCATCATAAGATTTTGGATTAAGATCGGTTATTGAAATAAAATTGGCAGTAAGTAAATCTACAGATTAATTTAATACATCAGTAAAACCAAAGTTTCTTTGTTTTTATTTCGACATTCTCATAGAATCTAGAGTTACTTATTACGCAGTACAAAGGTTTAGTAAAGTACCTATTGTTCTTCCCCTGGTATTCATCAAATTTCATCGGTTCAAATAAAGATTAAATAATTAACTGAAAGATAACAAAAACTTGAACCACCTGTCCTATAATAATAATTAACTGGTTTTTTGTTTGGCTAATTAAAATAAAAAACCGGTATATAAAACATTATTGTATAGGTAGGCCTATACAATATTTTTTATTTTTTTATTAATTATTTCCCTTTTAATTCTGAAGCCAGTAATAATATCGATCTTTACGCGGTGTGTCATACAAAGGCATTTTGTTAGTGATCAATTAATATTCCATTCGGAAATAAAATTGACGCAGAAATAGTTCTCACGCCCTATCTTCCATAGTGCTATTTACCTGCTTCATGATAGTACTACGTATAAATTTCGATTACACACTTAACATTTTTTTTATATTCCAGGAAATAAATCATGAAATTCCTCGTTGCTGCGATAGTGCTCTGCATTGTGCACACTGCTTGCGGTGGCAATGACATCGAGTCCGTATTCGGTGACTTCAAAGTATCACCACGACAAGATCTGCCATTCCTAGAGTTGGCCAACTATGATGGCTACACCGCTGAACAGCATTTCGTGACGACCAAAGATGGGTACATCTTGAGCCTTTTCCGACTGCCTATACAGAAAAGTTGTGAGACCTCCAAAGGTGTAATAATGTTCATGCACGGCCTCTACCTCAGCGGCGATGACTGTCTCATACCAGGGCCCGGGAAGGCACATTGCTACGTCTACTCTGACAACTGCTATGACGTCTGGGTTCCTAATGTTAGAGGAAACTTCTACAGCAGAAACCACACAACATTGAACCCCGACAGAGACTCAAAATTCTGGGACTTTTCCGTCGACGAGCAGGCCGTCTTAGATCTACCCGCAGCCATAGATTATGTCTTACTTGAAACAAAGGAATCGCAACTCTCATACGTGGCACACTCGCAGGGAGTCTCCATGTTGCTAATTCTTTGTGCAAAGAAGCCCGAGTACAATGATAAGATAAAGGTTGGGTTTGGTTTGTCACCTACAGCGTGGTTAGATCACTCCAGGTTCATCGTGATCCAGTTACAGAGCATCATTGCTCCAGGGTTGACACTAACTGGTCCGTTACTAAACCTAGAAGTGTTGAAACGCGGTGGCCTTGTGCAAAATTCTGCAGAACTACTCTGCGGTACTACAAGCCTGGCGTATCCTTTCTGTTCCATCCTCGTCTTCGCAGTTCTAGGGTACAACAAGTTTCAGATAACAGACGATGTGTTACCTGTAGTAGTTGGGCATACTCCTTCAGGAACATCTCTTAAGAACTTCATCAGATGGGGACAGATTCAGAACAATGGATTCTCTGAGTATGACTATGGGGTGCTTAGAAATGTAGCTACGTATGGTACGGCGAAGCCCCCGCTATATGACTTGTCTGGTGTGACAATGCCTTGGGTGTTCCTGGGCAGTGAAAATGACTATGTGGCCAACGTCACTGACATAAAGTTGCTTCAATCGAAACTACAGAAATCTTCACTTTGCGTGCTCTCTGACAAGACATTTGGCCATCTTGATTTTATTTATGGTAAAGACATACCTAATTATTTGACTCCAATTGTTTTGTCTTATCTAGAGACCGGCAGCTATACCTGTACATAAACTTAGTAATTAAACATGTGTTGCGTTATATTTTGTTTTATTAAACTGTTATTATTGCGATTGCAATACGTATTGGGAGAGCGTGAGTTCAGTTTAACGAGATGAACCCAACCATCGGCCGCTGACAAACTGTTTCAAATGAAATATTGCACTATAGTATACTGGAATCATATATTTAACTTTAACGCTACTGTGACTCTTGACTCCCAGAGTTATTATAACAACGTTGTTAACTGAAACTTTTAACGTTTCACATCGTTATATTCAAATGTTCAGTGAGATCAATACGACTGCTGATTAGAGTTATTATTTTAAAAAGTTGAAGTTTTTCGATTAAGTAATTCTCTAAAATAGATACAACTACTGAACCTACAACTATCTAAATAGATACATCAACAGCCTATAAGTGGCGACTGCTGACCAAAGACCTCTTCTCGCACGCACCCACTGATCACATGACGCTTGCTCAATGCGGGTTGGCGATTTCAAACTTATAATTCGAAATTATAAGTCCAGGTTTCGATAATCTTAGAGATGGGCAGAGACCATGAACGCCCGCTTCATCAACAGTCATCAGTCTTGTCATGCATGCTCGTCGGTTAAAGGTACTTTTAATTTTGGCCCTTCTTTAAAAGATATATCGCCAATCTGGTCACTATGGGTCCATCTAGGGTGCCCTCTACCGACATCCCCATTCATAATATCCGCCTTGTATATTACTTTTGTAAACACCATACGTACATATTTGTGTTTTTGACCAAGAATACACTTTATGGAAAAGGGAGACAGTTTATTTTTTAATGCATTAATTGCGTCTGCCACTTGTATTAATAAAGTGAACGTAAATATTTGTGTCATCTCGTCCACGTGTCGTCTGCACTTCCGCGTGCAAAAGTTTTATAATAAACAGAGGTATCAAAGTATACAGCGTACATTAAATGCTCAGACTTGTACGGTAAACTAGGGAAGTTAGCTAATCAGTGTAGTTTATAAAAGGAAAAAGGTTCTTTAAAGTTGTGATATAAGTACCATATGTCCGTGGACAGATCACCTAATGATGCTAATAGCGTCGCTCATGGACACCCAAAATAACAAAGGCGTTAAAAGTGCGTTGTCGGCGGTTAGTAATTTTAATTAATTTAGGTTCTTGGGAAGATTATCTTCTTCTTATTCGTATCACTCTTGACAGAGTGGTCGTGGTCAACTTGTAGTGTCTGTGGGTTGTGTGGCAGATGTTGCTCGCCTCACGATGTCCCGCCATCGCTCCCTGTTGGTGGTCAATCTAGTGCACTCGTGCACGGGATCAGGGAAGATTAAGAAGGGAGGTAATTAGGCCTCCGGTAACCTCAATCATACAAGAAAACAACGCAAGCGTGGTTTCACGTCGTTTTTCTGTGAAGCCGTTTGGCTCCGGTCGAGCCGGCCCATTCGTGCCGAAGCTTGGCTCTCCCACACTTAAATCTTCTTGATCGTTTTCATAAAAGCCATCAAAGAATCTCGACTGTTTAGGGAAGTTTATTGTTTAGTTTGAGATCATTTAATTTCTACGTATAAAATGTAAGTAGAAGTGACGTCTCTCGATATTTCAAATCAATATATCATTGAAAGTAGTTTCTGATATAAAATAAAAATACGTGTCTAATATTTTCAAATCATTTACAAGACCGACTTAATTTCCCAAAAAGCAACTAGATACATTGTTATTTAATTTCTGAATTCATAAACTAATAAAGCATCTCACCGTAATGTCAGCGTAACTGTATTAAACTTGCCACCATCAAGTTTCATAAGTAAAGTTAACATAATTATCTAAGCAATATTACCTGGCACACACCTTATCCATCATGCAGGATGACGGTATGAAAATTTGGTGATTCATCCTTCAGCTCTGATACCTTATTATACCATGATGGCTTCATTTTCTTGCCAATAGAAAATTTAAAAAGATACCTGATTAAATCTACTGATTTAAAAGCGAGCATCAAAAAGATATTATAATTTTGTATGATTTATTATAACTTTCGTCAGACATACTTAATTCATTGTTATGTTATCGGTTTACTCAAGTAACTGTTTGACGAGGAATACAAGACGCGGAATGCTGCTCATGAATATGAGCCTCTAGCATGGCTTGATACTAGTCGAGCTCCTCGTCAAACAGATACGAGAGTAAGCCAATAACATAATAATTAATTTTGTATGTCTGAATAGTTGTGAATGTTCTATACCGATAAAATTTTAATTTTAGAGAGACAATACTAGTGTAAGGCAATTTTCCTTTTTTTTTACAAACTATTAACAGTTCTACTGATATTACCTATAAGTAAATGCATGCAAGCAAATGTATGTTTGTTATTCTTTATTCTTTCTAGTGAAAACAACTGAAAGGATCGAGATGAAATTTGGAACAGGGGTAGATTATGTTCTGGAATAACACATAAGCCTTTACTACTACTTTCTATCCCACGAGGACGCGGGTGAAGCCGCTGTTAAAAGCTAGTCAATTAAAGAAGAAGAAGGGATAAATTCAGAAAATACCGATAAGTAATTACACACACAATACTGCTTATTTAACAAACTCAGTTCAAAAAAAAATCAATATCAATCACGTTTTAATTCGGCATCTAATATTTAATCGGAACGAGACGCGGCCGCGGGCTCGTCTCGAAATCCCTTACATTTCTTTTACTTGTCCTCGATAAGGTAAAGTATGGAGTGGTCCCCGTATTTGCGCGGCATTAATTCACGGCCAGCCCTCGGCCGCCGCTAACTTTTTCAATAACCGTCCCCCAGGTCCCGGGGCCCGGGAAAATCGGACCTCGCTATTGGGGCGGGGTCTTACTGACCGCGTTGTAAGTAGAATCGATGAGAATTTAAACTGCACTATTCATTTATTTATTTAATCGTTAATATACACAATACAATTAAATAATGGTACATAAGGCCAACTTATTGCCGTATGACATTATTCGATAGTTAGGTATGTCGAATGAAATGAGATATTGTTTGTGAAAATAAGAATGATGCGTTGCCTGCATTTTCTTTTATTATTTGTTTTTGTTTAACATAGGTGATAACAACGACTTGATCTTAGTAGTTGGTTCACATAGTTCGCTATAGAGAACAATATTATTAGTTGCAACTTGAAGCATCCGAGAAATTTGAAAAAACAAACCAGGGATTTAATACTTAATGATGAATGTCACAAGAATTAAAGGAAAATAATAATCAATTTGAGAGAAAAAAACAATGAAATCTTTAAGACATAGCAATGTCAAGTTTAAATTAATTTGTCATTAAAAAATTCGTCAACTGAATAATAGCATTTTTCAATTAGCATAATTAGCATAATAATACATACAATGTTGTCCTTCATAAAACGTAAGTTTATCAGCCACAAATTACCTACGTTCAATTAGGTACGAACATTTTGTTATCAAAATAATGATGTAGTATTTCTTGTTACTCTTTGTTTATGTTTTTTTCAGGGAATAAGAGACCGAATATTACATTATGTCTGTACCTACGTATTTGTTTTTTATATTTCATATAAATATAATTCCCTAGAAAATAATTTACCTGCCCTGATTTCTCGTCATAATATAATATTTGATATTTTTTAATATTTTTCCCGCTATCACTGCGGCCACTCCAAGCGAAGCTTAATAAATAGGGGCTTGTTATAGTACTACATGTTTTTAAATTAAGAAAACAATATGTAAAATATTTACTGAATAACATAACAATACAGACCGAGCTATATTTTTTAATATTAAATAGCATCGTGTACTGCGGGGATAAACAAATAAAGAGTTTCATGTCCTTCTGAAAATCGGTTACATTTCAATAATTTAGAAACACATTCACCGTAACATGTAAACGTAATGTAAGTAGTCGTTGAAGTAAAAAATTAGTTCCGAAGCTCTTCACAGAGGAACCTAAATCAAAGTTTCTGTCCCTAAAAGTTTATTTCTAACATTTTGATCATAACTTACTCATGCTCAGAGCGTTTTCCAAGTTTTCCTAAGGACATGGCGACTTTATGTATGACTACTAATGTAAAAGCTTACCTAGATATGTAAAAAGATTAGCTAAAAGAAAGGAAAGTTTTTTTATATAGAAATTACGTATATGAAATTATGCATACTTATATTTTTTTTATTTTGATGACGGGGGAAACCTTCAAAAGGCCCCTAACTTATAGGGGATAAAAGACTAGAGAGTGTGGGACTTTTCCCTTACTAAAACCATTCCGGTGGCCACTCTCAACACCTGTACGAGGCATCGAGTCTTACTAGAAGACCAGCTCACTATGCAATGCCACTTACGCCACATCCCTAGGGAGACAAGCGTCTTCCATGAGCCTTGGTGTGCAAGTTCCATAGCAGGACGTGACCACTGTGCCATCTTCCCTGTGGTCACTGGTTGGACGCCTAGAGTCCCCGATCTATGCACCCGTGGCCCCAAAAGACCGCCTGCAGTTGATGTAGGCGGGATTTCTGCGTATTTTGCGTGTGAATTCGGTTACTACTTACCTATATTATTTCTTTGGTATTTTTCTGGGCAAACAGCAACGATTGAAAGAACAAAATTGAACTATTTTATAAAGACTATGTTATATAGGCTATTTTTTTTCTCTGACCATGTAGGCAAAGCCCTGAAAAACATTTAGATTTGTTTATTATTTCTGTTTTTATTAGTTCTCCACTGACTCTTAGTCTGTGCCTTTGTCATACACTTTTTTTTACATTAAGTCTAATTAATGTTTGTAGTACCTATGTTAGCAACAGTTAGTTATAAAATATATTTGTAATTGTAGTTTGACTTTTTCAGCTCTATCAGTAATATTCGAGAGACGTAAAACATCATAAAAGTGTTTATGATTTTTATTAAAAACTCAATAATAGTTTTCTATTCAACGCGATAGCTGCGTGACATAAAACTGAACGATTATTTTGTTGAGAAAAAAAAAATCAGAAGGTAAAACCATTAGCGCCGCAATGTCGGCCATAAAATAAGAATTAGGGGTCGTAAAATAAAAATTTGCTGTGTGAAATATTTTTTTACAAAATTCATTGGACCGCATTGCTAGTAAATAAAAGTAGGTACCTACCACCTATGTACCCATAGATTGATCAACAAATCTACTGGTGATGCATTTGAAACACGTAGGTAGGTCTTATTTCGGCCTCTGCTTAGTCATTGCATAGTATTTGCATTTGCATAGGTACCTACTTATTGTAACTACAAAATGATTTTTCCGTACTTAAATTTTTCCCAGTTACTCAGGTCACTTAAGTAATGGTGCGAAAGCAATACTAACAAAAGTTTATTTGGCACAAAAACCTGATGCACTAAAACCAAACTCCCTTTTATTATTGAGACTCACAAAATAATTAAAAATACCTACATCAATAAGATTTTACACATCCCAGAAATGGGATCCGAAAGCACTTGCTCGCTTGTCGACCTTGCTCGATCAACACTAAGAATCTTTACATTCTAAGCGTAGCTACGTAGAAAAAATACACAGAAAACGTTACAAAAATACAGTACTATAGCTACTAAGGTACAATCATATTGTTTTCTAGTGTTGTTACCGAGTAGGGAGTGGAGAGACATAGGTAAACTTATTTCACTTGTAGTTCGAGAGGCTATTAGCCGTAAGGAGCGCAATAAAACACTGCTGCGCGCGACGGAATGTAATAATGAAAGGATTTTATTGACAAACTGCCTTCCAGCCTCCTAGCCTGTTTGTGTTGAGTGCAATCGAAGCCTTAAAAAATACCTTATAGACGAATTGTTGAAGAAGTCTATATGAAAGTACTTAGGTAAGAGTAGATCTTATTTCTCGAGTGCAACCATGGAAACCCAATATTTATTGGCTGGGAATCCAATGACTTCTCCCGCCTTGGACGAGGCGAGAGGGAGTTTCAGACTCTTACTGACTAAAAACCAACCCGTTCTTACTCCTGCTTTTTGAGCCGGAGCCCCGGTAATCCTGTTATCCGCAGCTCCGGATAATCATACATAGCTGTCTTAATATTTCAGCGAGTGCAACTGTTGAGTATAAGGTTTTAGGTTCGATTCCCACATCTTAAAGTTTGTATGTTTGTTTGTTACTCATTCACGTCATAACGGTTGATTGTAACAGTGATAGATTATGGTCTGGAATAATACGTAAGCCCCGTTTTTATCCTCCGAAAACGTGGGCCAAGTCACTGAAAGAAGCTAGTCATGCTATACTCTTAAATGAAAATATAGAAAATCTCAGTGATCGGTAAATATTAGATAAGCAACACGAAAACTTTTGTTTTAATATTAGTTTTAGAATTTGTCTTAAACCGACAGTAGGTACTCGTACCTAAAAACAAACAACTCTAAGATTAACCACTTAATTAACAAACGATTAGAAAACTAATAAAACTGTTCAAGATCATCTTCAACAGCCACTTTCGAATTCACGAGTGAACAAAAATTATTGAAGTTAAATTAATTTTACACAAAGAATATTTTCAGTACTGTACCTATGAATATTTAATAGAAAAAAAAAAACATAAAAAACGGCTCTACTTTACGTGCAAAACTAGTATAACTAATGCATAAAGTCTTTAAAATCTCATTAGAACATCAGAAAGAGGTTAACGACGCACAAACGTAGCACTTTTTTATATTTCTTTACCTTATTTAGTACCTAATAGGTAAGAACTTTGTATGAGTACCTAAATAGGCATAAATAGGTAAGGGTCAACTACTAATAATACTTAGATATATATTTAGTGTGATTGGTCGTAGCGTCTTAGGGGCTTTATTTTAAGGGGGGAAAATGATCTAATTACTTCTCCTGCCTTAGGCGAGGCGAGAGGTTGTGTCAGACTCTTACTGATTAAAAACCACCCCGTTCCTACTCCTGCTTTTCGAGCCGGGGTCCCTGTAAACGCGCTAGATAGTCCGCAGCTCCGGATCAGGCATCAACCCTACTGGGCCCCATCTGTGGTGGTCTGATGGCTAGCGTCATAATATGGTTTCGGTTAAACTGAAAAAGTAGGTAATGCATAATAAAGTAATTTGTAATGTATGAGCATCTTACCAATGCAAAGTTAATTTATGTTATGTACCTACCTATTTTTTATTCTAAATAGACAGGTACTAACAGTAAACAATACTGTCAATATACTTAACAATACATACCATCAGCAGTCATTGTTTTACCGAATTCATTAGCAAATAACTAAACACTTGTGTCTGTTTACCGTCGCTTCACTGTCCTTTCAAATAAACTACGGCCGCTAAACATAACTTATGACTATAATGTCTTAGAGATAAATCATTAAAACTAAATAATTTCCTTCTCATTATTATTTTAAACTACGAAATTAAAATAAGAGGTAAGTATTAACTAGCAGTTTAAATAAATTGGCTTACAAAAGTCAGTATTATTAATAAAAAACTAAACGTAAATAAATTGTTTTATTACGTTTTGGTTTTGCTCCGATCTTTTGATCAGCTGTTTGGACAGCTGATTGCGTAGCTGTCATCGGTGACAGTTATTGTGGAGTTGTCAATGTTGTCAATCCGGGAAAACTGACGCAGTCACGCAGTACAGTTATCGAATGTTGTCGAGCTACGCTTTAGGAATTACGTTTTCATTATATTTGTACATCGTAATATTGCACACGGGTTCGTGTTTAAATAGCGATAAATATATTAAATGATAAAAGGTCGCCTTCCAGCCAGAAACTGCTCAAGGTCGCACTGTGTTGTTTTCACTTTTAACAGTTTATCATGTAATAAACACAGCTAGAGTTCAGTATTTTTAAAAGAATCGGAAAAATGTCGCTTAAAAATATATTGCTAAGGTAGGTCAGTGTGAAATTTGCACCATTTAGTGCTAATCTAAATAAGAATACGTGTGTAAAGTATTATGTTTATTATATTTATAAGTTATTGTTTTTAATTATTATAATTGTGCTATTGTAGAATACTTAGATATACCTAAAGTGATACTTGACCCTTATAAAACAAGATAAACTAAAAAACAATAGTTAAAAATAAACTTCCAGCCTCCCCATTAATTATTTTTAATTTAAAATACACTACAAACTAATTATTTGCTTCTAGAACTATCAACCAGAAGAACAAATTCATAAGCGTGGCTGCCTCAGCAGTGAGGATCAACCAGGAACAATATAAACACAGAGAACAAAACAGACAATACAAACAAACAGTAGCCACAGCTTTGTTCAGCTCTGTGCTAATTGGAAGTGTATTAGCAGCAGGTAAATTAAACACTTTATTATAATAAAATTAATCAGCCTTTAATCTGGCCTGTTGTTGAAAAGCAAACCTAGTTACATTGAGTGTAAAGTTCATATTTCAGCAGTTTTTATGACACCCACATTATTAAGTTTTAAAGAGCTAAATCTAGTTAATAATGATTACCTATCTATAAGAGTAAACAATCTACAAATATGTACCTACTATTTACATTGCTTAAAATAAATTTTAACATTTATTTTAATTATCTTTCATTACAGAGAAATCTAACAAAGATAAAGACAAGGGTAAAGACGATAAAGATAAAGAAGACAACAAAGATGATCCATGTAAAGCGGGAGAAAGGTTGCCGGATCTACCAACATTCAGGGCTGACGAAGTTATCACTCATAACACTGCGTAAGTTACTGTTAAGTACCAATTTAATATTGTGCTATCACCTTTTTTAAGGGAAGAAAATCAACCAATCTCTCGTCAGCTCCCATCTTGGGAGGGGCAAGAGGGAGTATCAGACCGTCAGCTTTTGCACAAGGACGGTGGCAAAGTCTGCAAAAGAATACAAAATAAATAAAAATGTAGACTCCTACTGACGAAAAAGAAAGAAGGATGTTTTGGTTGCGTGCTATGGATGGCTTTCTTACTATTGATACATCATAATTATAGTTGAGCTGTGCATCTTCCTTGTATAGCTGCATAGCTTAGTATCAGTGGAAAGGGTCACATAGTTTCATGACTTTGCTATTACATCTTCATAGCATAGCTACATAGCACATCTCAAGGACCTTAAATTCAAAGGGAAACAAGATTATGCATTATCCATGCATAACTTTTTAAACTAAAATTGTATTGAAATAATGTAAAATATTGTACAGTCCTTACCTACCTGCCTAGTCATGTTGGCTGTGCAAATACATGAATAACATACATTTCTTGGAATTGCCTTATTAAATACTTTAAGGAAACATATCATACAAAAATATTACTATTTACCTGAATTAGGTGTGCTCAGCGTTTAGTCACAACAAATTAACAGGAAGACTTATGCTATTTATCATTGCATATCTGCAATACATACAATACACATGCATGTTTCATTTTATTTCCGAGATTAACGAACACCAATAGATTTTTATTTATAAAGATCGATTTTAAATTATAAACTGCAGAAAAACGAATACTGCAGAAATTGACAAACAATAACTATAAATAAGTACTAGTTATTTATATTGTTTGTCAATTTCTCGATTTTGTAAAATGTAGAATCTAGGAACCCATGTGTCGCCCTAGCAACTGTAATACACACAATATGTACCTACAAACTGGTTCTCGTTTTGATACAATCAACCAGTAAAGACAAGCCAGACTTACTAGATATCTTGATAAAATTATAAAATAGTTACCCATATTGATACCATGTATTTTTGATAATCAATTGAATCGATAGATAATAAAATAAAGATTGTGTCATTGTTAATTTTGTATCAAGATTTTAAATCAATGATATGGACTAACTGACAGGCACCTGAAGGAAATTTGTATTTTACCTTTGCATAATATATGTATGTAGGAACACCTCATGCAGTATAGAATTTCATCATGCCTGTTACCTAGGTGATAGTAAATGCAAATGGTTTTATTTACATGAGTGTTTCTTCACTTAATGTCACACATGTTAAGACTACCAGAAGTGAAAGTTGCCCTACAAAATAGCACTACGCGATAAAAGAATGTTGTTGAAATCGTATTTTAGCAGACGATATAATTCTTGGGCCGCCTTGTTGGTTAAGTGGTCGCAATTGCGACTGCCGGGCAAGGGGTCTCGGGGTCGATTCCCGACTTTGCTTCTTTCAATTTATTGAAAATTTCTCAGTAGTATGGCAATAGCCGCACCCCTATTAAATGGGACTTATTTTTATATTTAATTAATCTTAATTAATCTAGCCAGCTACTCTCACCAGTTAAGTACCAATTTGTAATGCAAATTGCACAATTGGAAAGGTCAAGAAAAATACTGAAAAGTTTCCTCAGATAACACATACCTACGACATACGTAATAAGATGTTTTGACAAGATCTACACACGTTGATAAGCATCGTACATAACTTCGCAGTGCTATCGGCTCCCGTGCGGTAACTGAATCTAATCTTGACCTGATAAGACGCATGTCAAGTAGATATTACTGTGTACCCAACACAGTAGGTTACCTTGTCAAAATATTAATGTGATATTTTTTTATAGATACATAATATTTTTAACAGTCTGTTATCCAAAAAACACTTCTATATTCAAACACTTAAGTTTTCCATGCTCACGTTAGTCCAAATGCTTACAATTTCCACTGTCTCCCATTGGCGTAAGCAGAGATAAATAATTATAAATAAAGTTGATACTTAATATTATATTAATGTATGATCGTTTAAAAGTGTGAAAAACATCCAATGACTTCTCCGGCCTTGGGCGAGGTGAGCGAGAATGTCAGACTCTTACTGACTAAAAACGTTACTACTCCTGCTTTTCGAGCCGGAGCCCCGATAAACCCGCTAGCACGTGTCTAGTTCTGGCCGGGTGTTGAGTTACCCTAGCTCGCCGTCCGCAGATATCTTCCTTATATTATGGTGGCCGGAGGTCGTCGGGAGTGTCTCTCGCGACGGCTGGGGCGTGAGGACGATTGTTCACACACACGCCCCTCCTCCTACTTAGTATACAAGTATATGATAGTGATATTTGATATGAATCATGTAATGCTTTAATGAGACTTTAATTACTGTTAGAAAAGTCTCGCAAAAAGCAATAAGCTTTACATACAACAATACAGTAATTATAAGTACTTTTAAACAGTGTAATAGAATGCTTTGTCTTCAGTTAACAACCACATCAGTTGAATAAAAGCATATTATGTATTGTTATGTTGCTATGTTTTAAAGCAGGGGTTCCCAACCTTTTCATGGTCAAGGATCATTTTTATGTCATTCTTGTTTGGCTAGGGACCACTATTATTATATTAACTAAAAAGCACAGTTTAGTCACGTACATTAATGGTAAAAAGTCTACTAGTTTCGAGTCACAAAGGGACTCCTCATCATGAGCAGCGTGTGCAGATGCGGTGAAGTCGCGCACCCTACTATTATTTATTTTTCATTATTGATCCCATATTAAGATTTTCTCCAGACATGAATCCCATGAGCATTATTCCTAATCAGCTGCTCCTCTGAGTTCTCTCTTTTGTCATAAGTTTAATTCTAGCTTTATCCCTTCTATTTATTTAGGACAGAGGTGTTGTCTTGTGTATTTTTTTTTTCATTTTGCGGACCACCTATTGAGAACCCCTGTTATAGAGGTATTACAAAACCACACATAACATAATAGTGGTTGCCATGGATACAGTATTATGTGGTCACCCAATGGCTATGATTGTAAAGTTTCTACTATAGCCAACCTTTATGTGCTTATTGAACCTATTATGACATTGTTCAGTAGTGATTGTGGTTTTGGTTATCATAATAATATAATTACGATTCAATTTGTGTAATTTCTAGAGATTTATTCACAGTCAATAAATAAGTACTTAACTATTTCTCTCCATTCTATCTCTGTCCTTTCGAATCTACACTTTAGAACGAACACCTAGCATCACTGACAGACAGACTGAAGTACAATTCAATTGGACGTTTCAAAAGTGCCTAATGTAGAATTTAAATAAATGTTTTGACTTTGACTATTTAACCATTTTGTTATCAGTTGAGTATTTTTAATTTATGAACGAAAAGGTTTTACCAATATTGGTGAAGTAGTTTCTAAGATGTAATGAACAAAGACTGTTTGTTTTATTTATGAAGTTGCTGTAGTTTACGAATATTTTGTTACATGTCGTTACGTTCCGTTTATTTTTAGTACATTTTTGTAACATAATTGAAACTGTTAGTGATAAACTATTGACGCACTCTGATAACAAAGTAATAAGTACGTATATAACTATGTGTAGAACTGACGTAGATATTGCTAAATCGTGATAAAATATTTAAACATGTGTCGGCGACGTAAACTGATATTCACCTAATAATTAACCACTGACATGTTTTCTATTGTTAAAGAAATCGTTTCGTTATAGACTTCATATTTCGGGTAAAGCAAGTTTTGCCTATATTTTGTAATATAAATCATATTTATGTCGATATCCTCCTGAGTCCGAGGGTATGATATTTTCGTTTATTGATTTGATTTTTACAACATGATATCTTACCATTATATAGACACAAGAAAAAATAAAATTATAATTAAAATTAAAATTATAATTATTAACTAAAAATTACAACGTTTCGTTTCACGAAAAAAACTTGATGCTAAACTGGTGCACTTCGGTAAAATATTTTATTTTTTTGGTTGTCCTAAATTTAGAACTTCAGTACTCAGGAGGATATGTTATGATAAAATATCGATAACATGACTTGTTTATCTTTCTTTCGATAATAATGTAACAATCTTAAACGCACACCCCTAAACGAAATTACTTCATTATTCGTAACAGTTAATTAATTTTAAATTATCTAATTAATTACCTTTAGTACCATTTTTTCAACTTTATACCTCGAAACTCAATGATCTTTCACCAACTACTATAGCTAATTATACTGAAGCGGCACTCTGATTAAAAACTAATAAAAAAGTTAAGTAAAAATGTTCAATTCCTTTCCTTTAATTAATACGGACATTCGTACAAAACTCAATAATAAGGTAGGTGCCTATTCAATCATCTTATTCGAAACGAAACGAAACGAAATAGCGCCATGAAAGTGTAATTTCGTTGCAGTCCAATAAGCGTGGAAATCTGTGAGTAAAACGAGGAGTTGGCTGATTGACTGTTAATCTATCGATAGTTAGCAATTTACTGATAGGTAAACGATTTGAATAGATTAAAAAGATAGACATCATAGTTAGGTACTGTAGTTAAGGATCAAAGAGCTACAATCCCCTAGCATTTTTTTTAAATTAATAATACTATTACTTGGTAGCAATTTAGTTTAACACATTGAACGCCGTGGTTGTCTCCGTTGACCGACGTTAGCGGAGGTTTTTCCTTCAACAGTTTTCTATTGGCAGTCATAGTTTTAACAATGTATATCGTCATGCATTCTTAGTCTTAAATGATAAATGATATTTATTTTTGAAAGTAGGTTTCAAGATAACACTTTTACACGTCAATCTCGCATTTCCTATCGGACTATTCTAAGAAGAAATGCCGAAACAAATTTAGAGGCTCTTGTATCAAACCTATACCACTATTATAGTGCCTTACATTAATTTGTCTCTGCCTTTTGTACACAGGGAAAGCTTTTGGGTAATTTACAAAAACGGCGTATACGATGTGACCTCATTCCTGCCCTCCCACCCTGGAGGGGATCAAATCATGATGGCGGGAGGACTCAGCATCGAACCCTTCTGGAGTGTCTACGGAATGCACAAGACGCAGGAGATCTGCGACTTACTGGAGACTTACAGAATAGGTACGTGTAAGATGGTGAATGGGAAGATAGGTCACAAAGGAGGGGCTACCGTTTATAGTTTAATACATGGGACTGTGTGTATACCTTACGTCTTTTCGTCCAATAGTGTCACACCATTGGACACTAAATTTTTGACAGCTGCAATGATTGGACAAATAAGACATCACGTTACACTAACATCATCTGATAAGCACAATGAATGCAAATATCCCATAAAAATCTATCAGGAATTTAGTACTTCACGATTGGCAATCATAATATACGATGTGTTTTCCCAGGTAACATTCACGAAGCCGACATGATAGACCATTCGGCCGAAGAAGAGCTCTGGTCGAAGGAGCCGAGCAGAGACGAGCGGCTGATAGTGAAGACTAGTAGGCCCTTCAACGCGGAGATACCGGCCAAGCTGCAGGTCGCACACTTCGACACGCCCAAGTACGTTGGTACAAGCTGTGTGTTTTTGGATTGCACTGAGATATTTTGTTCTATAAATTACCTAATTTTAGTGTCTTTAGTGATTGGATTTCAAATCTAGGAAATCAGCTATCTTATCACCATCATCTCATCAACCTGCCACCATAATTCTCATCTCTCAGTCTTCTTAATTCATTAATACTTATAACTTTTCTTATTGTACAGATTTGTGTTACTTGATATTATCAATTTCACACACTTCAATCACCCTTCCTTAAGATTCTGCACGCAATTTTAACCCTTATCAACCTTATCTTACAAAACAGCATATGCAACACACTCTTCATTTCTTTACGGTGTTCTTTTGTTTGCAGCGAATTATTTTTCGTCCGTCAACACATGCCTGTTCCAGAGTTGGATGCGTGTAAGCATAAAGTGAAGGTGATCGTAAAGAATGGAGAGACAAAGACGCGTGAGTTCAGCCTGCAACAACTGGACAAGTTCCCGCGGACCAAAGTACGCGCCGCACTCATGTGTGCCGGGAACCGGCGCAGTGAGATGAATGAGGTACTGCCTTATTCTTATTGCAGATGTAAATTTATCTTTTAACTAGCTTTTTTGATCACTGGAAGTTCTTAAATCGCTCTATCCACTAAAACGGGGGGGGGGTAAAATGGGGTGAATAGAATTCAAAGGGTGAATAGATACAGGAATGGGGTGAATAGACACAGGAATGGGGTGAATAGATGTTAGAACATTTTCCCAACATTTATTCACCCCTTTTCTGAATCTATTCACCCCGTTGTACGGTAGTGAAAACCGCATAAAAATCTGTTCAGTAGGTTTTGAGTTCTTAAGTATTTTTGACGGTCTTTTATTCTCCACGTTTATAAAAATGATCAATCAAACTGTTACAAATGGTCTTCTTAGCAGCAGATAATAATTTTATTATTAACTGTTGATGTTGATAATTTATGGTTTTTTAATAAGGTCTAAATTCTATTGAAGAAATCTAATTGCTTCCTTTACTATTAATTTTCAAGCAATAAGTGTCTGTTTTGTTTGAACCCGCAGGAGGTGAAGCCAGTGAAGGGCATCAGTTGGCAGGGCGGCGCCATCAGCAACGCGGTGTGGGAGGGCGTACTACTCCGCGATGTACTCCGCGACTGCGGGGTCGACTGCAACAACGTCGCCGGGAAACACGTCATTGTAACGTATATACCTACTATACTATATCCTAGAATCTTTGTATGTAGCGTACATTTTGTTTGTAGTTTGATAAAGTAACATATAAGTCTTGTAGTATAATAAATGGGTATAACCTGGGTGTCTTCAAGGCCCGAGTGAATAGGTTCCTTATGGGCAGACGGGCTCCATCGTAGGCCGCATCATCACTTACCACCGTGCGAGATAAAGGACGAACGCCGCCCCATCACAAAAAAAAATGTACCTAAAATTCTGAAAATAGGTAGATAATTGATCCAAATAAACACGTCTATTGACCTTGAACTTCCCAAAATCAACTTTGACCGACCTTGGGAATGATGATAATAAATCATTTTATGTTAAAAAGTGTTGTGCTATCATCTTCCTTTCTTAACCTTTTCTCAAATAGTTTTAGGGCAGCACTGAGTCTTAACAGGTTAAGGAAAATTTATATAAAACCAACCTTATTTATATATATACTTTTTATCCCCAGTTCACAGGCGCGGACATAGACGCGACTGGCGTGAACTTCTCGACCTCTATTCCGTTGGAGCAGGCGCTGAACCCCAACAACTGCATCCTGCTGGCCACGCACATGAACGGCGCCGAGCTGCCGCCCGACCACGGGTACCCGCTGCGGGTCGTCGTGCCCGGGGCTCCCGCTGTCAGGAGTGTCAAGTGGCTCGGTAAGGGAGCTTTTGGGAAGGTTTTGTGAGACATACTAAATTAATCATTATGTGGTTTACTCACGTAACTGTTTGACGAGACACTCGACTAGTTTCAAGCCATGCTAGAGGCTCATATTCATGAGCAGCATTCCGCGACACACGACGCGGCGATTGTCGCGCTGCTACTGGCGACTCGAGTTTCGCGCCCATCGCGCCCTCTGCCTGGACTCACGCGCACTTTCCAGCGCGGGAGGCAATGTTGGCTCGTTAGACTCGTTGAAACTAGTCGAGTTCCTCGTCAAACAGTTACGTGAGTAAGCCGATAACATAATAATTAGTTTTTATTATATTATCTACCTTTATTGGTTAAATACGGGGAGGGAGATGTAGATGAATGAACCTCGGCTATGTTGTTTTAGTGGGATGAGTACAAAATTAAAACAAACATCATTTTCATCACAATTCCTGTTTCTTCGTCATTTCTCCTTGTACCGAATTCTAAGCTTTTTGGTTTTGTTGTAGGTACGTGAGATTTTATGCCCTTTTAATAACCTTTACGTTTCAATGGTAGCTAACAGCTACGACTGTGCTTTATGTGATTTATATCTAAACAATTTTCTCTCATCAACAAGCCATTCTGTAAGTATCTCAATACCAATTTTCCACCTATAGAATCAATTACCGTCTCAAAAGAAGAGAGTTGTTCCCACTGGCACCAGAAGGACTACAGATCATTCAACGCGTCCGAGACGTGGGAGACGGCGGACTTCTCGACCGCGCCGCCTATATACAGCCTGCCTATCACGTCCGCTATATGCGACCCAGCCGACGGAGACACCGTCGTTCCAAAGGATGGAGTCGTCGAAGTTAGAGGTAAGAATTGGAGTTGATTTTCAGCTGTTCTTTATATAGATGTGACGACATCTGTTGTCATATAACGAAGATTTCAGTTTGCGTAGGTAACCAATAGATGGCGCGGAACACATTTTCTGTTTCACTCGGTAAAAAATCAAAACAGATAGAAATTCACACTGTATAATCCTTGGGCAGCGGCCCGTAAAGTAAACTTAGGTTTACTTTAGTTAGCTATCTAATCCATAGAGGATTCTCCTTTTGCAGGATCAAACTGATTCTTGTAACAGGCACAAAACTTTTTGCTTGTCTCAGAGACATTGAATTACTCCTTTAAAAAGCTAATTTGTTAATGCATTTTTTTTATCCTCTTACAATAAGGTTACGCATACTCCGGCGGCGGTGCTAAGATCGTCCGAGTGGACATATCACCAGACTGCGGCGAGACCTGGATACAGGCTGACGAGCTGCAGACTGATGATGCACCGGCCCAGCAACACCACTCCTGGGCGCTGTGGACTGTCACGATACCTGTCTGTAAGGGTCAGGAAGACGTAAGATCATTCGTATTTTGCTTGATATGGGTTAGGGCAACGAGCAGAGGTAGATCACCTGATGAGCAATCAGTATCACTCATGGACACCCGCAACACCAAAGGAGTTACAAGTGCGTTGCTGTCCTTTTGGTGGAAGGGGATTGGATCTTCGATAACCTCGCTCACATGGTGAAACAACACAAGCTTGAAAAGCCAAGCTTGTGCTTTTCTTGTTTGGATCAGAGAATTTGTCGTTTAGAAGTTACAAAAGCTAAGTAAAATACAATACTATTGATAAGTAAACTCTAAATACGAGTACCAATAGTTTAGGGATAGGAGCATATTCGACACATTACTATTTGCTTTTTCCCCCACAAAGAAGAAAACGTAATAAAAGGTTCCTGAACAATCGTGTAGTAACTTTATTCGGAGATACTTTGTAGAAATAGAATAGTATTGTATGTTCATCCAACTATTATTTACAGATGGTACTATGGGCGAAGGCAACAGACAGCAACTTCAATACTCAACCAGAGAGATTTGACGATATTTGGAACATTAGAGGAGTACTCAGCAACGCCTACCATAAAATCACAGTACAGATCGCACGTTAGTTATAGTCATTTTTATGAACAACTTTATTTCTTAGTGTTAAGGTCTATTTTTGAAATTCATTTGTTACCGTTTTAATAATAATTTTCTACGACTGTTAGTAGTAGATCGTTGATTTTGAAATGTTTGATATTTAAGAACAAAATATTTGTATCGATATTCCAACTGAGAACACTGTTTTACTTTTACCAAATTGCTTTAGTTCGGTCGATAGTATTTTATGTATTTTTTATTTTTATTTTGACAAATTGTACTTATGATTAATTTATTATAATATCGTGCACCAATTGAAAGGAAATGGCTCGACGTTTATATACTCTGTTTTAGTCAATCTCGTAGTGTTGTGCTTACATTTAGTTTTTAATGTTACCATGCTCGAAACTTGATATTTTTCACATGACTTTTAATAAACTTATCGCGTATATTTTTATACACTTTTATTTTTACGTTGTTTTCCGTACAAGATTGTTCTTTAGTGCTGTCGTTGTAATGATTTCATGTGTCAAACATATCTGAATTATAATGTTTACAAAAATAATTGTATATTATTTTCTTTTATTCTTTTTTTTAATAAATATATTCATAGGTATTTGAATAACTGTTTTCTGAACAGTTAGTGAATTGGAAAGAGGTAACAACATACTGAACTATTATATACTTGACAAATTCCGAGATTATCTTTCTCGACCATGACAGTTAGTATAATATCATACCTACTACTCACGCCAATGCATTTTATTTGACTAAATCAAACTCTTATAAGTTATAAGGTAGTCATCAATCAAATGTTATGAATTTAGATAATATAATAATTATATTTAAATTGTTATATTAATTATAAAATTATATTTTTACATAATAAAACTTGTTTTAATAACAAAAGCCCACATGAGCGCCGAACGCGGTACTACATTTTGAGAGAGGTAAAATTTGCTGTAGGCCCCTCCCATTACCACTCAGCTTGTAGGCACCCAGTGAAATCATTTATCTCTTCAATACCTAATTGTAACAAAGACTTTGTCCCATTATTACGCACGTAGATAATTATTGTATACATAATTATACGTAATCGCACACTTAAATTAAGTTTATATTGACGACAAAAAGGTCTATGGCCTACAGATAATATGAAGGCCAATTTAGGTCCGGTTACCAAACGATTTACAATTCAATCAATGTGGACTTACACCTATAGATTTAAATATTTACTTGCAATATAAAAACAGGTAGGTAGGTATGTAGTGTTAATTTATTGACACAGTAGGCAATAATAGATCGCAGGTGTGTCTTATTTAAAGTATCATTTGGTTGAAATATTCCATCATATCTTCGTAGGCAGGTTTCTGATACGAAGGAACGTAAGGGACGTTAGTAAGATATATGTATTGATACAGTGGATGGCTGGGAATGGGAATGCTAAAGTTGAAGGCTTAATGAAGCCCTTAATTGGGCGACTTTAGGATCTTGATCCAGTTCATAGGTTTCGAGACACTGCGTTGAGGAACTCATCCGAATTTATACTGCCTTAAACAAATTCCCTCTTAAAAAAACAATAGTATTTGCCTTCGTGTACCTAAGAACTTTTGGGTTCATTATAAATATGTACGCACAGGTATACATTAGAATAAAATTGTTCTGTGCGGGAATTGAACCCGCTACTTGTACAGTAACGAGTCGTCCCGTCAATATCTAATCGATCAACTTTTTTGTGATGAGGTAGGTACGCAGTAGGTAAGCCTTGTATCCATGCTGTTTGTCGCTCCCGCCCCTTAATTTTCGTTGCAATTCACATACATATATTATGCTACATAGCACGCCCATCAGTAAATTGTTCTGACATCATCAAATTAAACAACAATTGGCTCACTTATCCAAATAGTTGTCTGCACATAACTATTCCCCTTATCAATACGATTGAATCATATCTCAGTATACACAAGTAACATCCCGGTTCGTTTAAATAAATGAATTAATAATATGAATTGTAATAGGTATGCCAGAGTCCAAACTCACAAAGTCAGTGTGGTTCGCGTGCGGTCGGGGCAGCACGTCAACATGTTCGCCTTGAGACTCGTTACGAGTGCGACAAAATTTGCAAAAACGTTGCCAAGCGCACCGTGTATCAAAACTATTCACACTGTAAATGTTCTATTCAAAAATAAAACAGACGATTTACTCAGTGTTGATATTCGCGGTGAATCTCTACAGTTCCCGTACGTGTGGTTAAGAGAGAACTGCCAGTGTGAACAGTGCTATCATACTTCAGCCAAGAGCAGGATACTCGATTGGAACAATTTTGATCTAAATGTCAAACCGAAAGACGTCTCTAAAGACCAAAATGCTTTACAAGTCACCTGGAACGACGGACATACATCGCAATATAATTTAAACTGGCTAAAGTTCAGAGGCTTCACCACGGAAAATCAAAATAAATACACAGAAACTATTTATAAACCCAAAAAGATTACATGGAACAACGAAGACTTCCCAAAAATATTTTCCAAACACGATTACAATGAGATATTAAACTCGGATGAGGCTCTGTACAACTGGCTATACCAGTTATCTGTTTACGGAGTCGCATTGATTCAGAACACACCGGACTCCGAGACTGCTATAGATGCAGTTGTGAATAAAATCGGATTTACAAAGAGAACACACTACGGCGTCAAGTTTGTCGTGCGGAATGTGCCGAATACGAGTAATGTGGCCTACTTGTCGAGCAATTTACAGTTGCACACTGACCTACCGTACTATGAATATTGCCCTGGAGTGAATTTGTTACATTGTTTAGTTCAAACAGCTAGTAAAGGTGGGGAAAATATACTCTCCGACTGCCATTATGTCGCACAATATATGAAAGTGCATCACCCAGAGCAATATAAACTGCTGACCGACACGGAAATCGAGTGGAGAGACGTCGGGGTAGAGGATGGTAACGAGTTTTTCAAACTACATCGCGATCCAGTCATCTGCTTGGACCGACACGGTGAAGTAACGAGGATTAATTTTTCTATTCCACAAAGGGGCAGTCAGTTTCCTGGGCCCATTGATTTAGTGAAGCCTTGGTATGAAGCGCACGCTAATTTCTTAGCTTTGAACCAGAAGTTCGGTGCGCGGTTTAAAACTGCTGCTGGAGACATTCTGTGTTTCAACAACATAAGGTTGCTGCATGGTCGGAATGCATATGAGGACAGTGAGAACAACGTGAGGCAACTAATAGGAGCCTATGTGGACTGGGATGAGATATACTCGAGATTAAGGTGTTTGAGAGTGAAGTTGAAGAATGAAGATGGAATTTGCTGAGATTCTATGATGTAACTATAGTTATTTTACATTACCTACCTAGGTACTTTAAATAAACAAGAAAAATAAATAAAGTATGGCTTTTGACTAGGTAGTTAAATAAAATAATATGAATATAAAACAAGTGATTTTTATTTATTAATAATATATTTCCGTAATATTAAGGGAGCACCCTAAAAGACTCAAAATTATTTGCACATTTTGTAATGAACATATCTACACAGGTTTAACCCAGCCGATTTTTTATAAAACTTAAGTTTTATTTATTATTTATTAAATTGAAAGCCAAACTACTTACAAAAAATTAAAACAAAAATAAACTATTTTAAATATTTGCGGTAAATATTACCTTCCATAAATAATGTGACAGGGTAAACCCTGATGCATAGTTATTGACTGATATTAAACTATTCACGATAAACAATATTTTTGAAAAGTTTGTTTTATAAAAATGTTTCCTCTTTATAGCCATGGCTTTATATTCCATGCATACATGACACACTTTAAGATACAATAAAATCTTCATAACTACAGTATATTTGTACTTAGTAGTTGATAATGGGATCGGCAGGATTTAAAAAGTACCATTGTTAATTACCCCTAATATTTATTTAGTTTATATCAAGTTAAATTCACATCAGTATTACACTTGTAATAACTACTAAGTTATTATATTGTCATTACATAACATAAAGTATACTTATATTACAATTTCAAAACTTTGAATACAAATGATATTACACATTACTTAAGTTCCACATAAGTATCTATGGCATAACTTCTAATAGAAAACCTGCTGAGAGGAATAATCTTGTCAGTCTCTTCAGAAATATCTTTTACTTCAATTAATGGAAACTCTTCAAACTCTGGATTTATGGACATTGCAACAGCATTGGACTCGTTGGTATGAATGTATATGGAAAAGCTGCTATTATCAGGAAGTTCTTTTAAATTATTACTAACAGAAGACAATTTCAAGCAGAAGGCACGCAAGTTCTGTTCACACTGCACTAAATACGCGTCCACAGTCTCATCAAACATGCTGTTCTTATCAAACTGAAAAACAAACTTTAATAAAGGTTTGTATTCACTTTCTGTCACCACAAACTCCACGCAGTCCAGTTGATTATTCTTCAAACATTCCACGATTGTCTTCAAGCACAGCTCAATATACTGATTCACTTCAGGGTGTATAGAACGATACACTACAACGTTGTACTTTTTACGCATTTCAAAAATATTTTTAGGATAAACTGATGTATAGTAAAGAATACTGTGAAAAGCAACTCCCAAGAATTCGGCAGTGATGTCAATAAAACAACTATCTTTATCCATGTTTATTGTTTAAGCATGGTTTAATAAAAGGGGAATATTTACAAATAATGAATAGGTACCAAAAGTAAACAAACGTGAAGAGCGCCTACTTGCTTGCCAGTCGTCTGTCACTGTCAACTGTCAAATCAACGTCAAACAAAAAAATCCAATGACGTCTTTTATCGAGTACGTACATAGTTTTTGGAATTATCGATTCAAATCGATTTAGTAATCGATTAATATTGATAATTAAAAAAGTGGTTTCTTTTTATTCACATTTCAACATACTTTACTATTTTTATTGTTTTGCTTGAAAGCAGAGCCTTAACCGTTGGGGTACAGAAAGATGCCGCGATATGACCCCGCGCGATGCGCGTGTCCCGTGCCCATAACGGAGGCGCCAAGAAAAATTAGGGGCGCCTAGATGGTGCTCGCCTAGGGCGCTCTGTACACTTAATCCGCCTCTGCTTGAGAGACTAATAAAAGAGAGAATAGATTGGATTTAACAATTTTAACCAATAACCCAACCTAACATCGCCATCTTCTATTCTTCGAAGATACAGGCTAGGAGGAGGTTCTCAATTTGGCCGGTATGTTTTTATTAACGCACTTACTTTTTTTCTGTGTGGACAACTGGACAACAATAATTATGTTGAGTTTCATAGACATTTGTGTTATTACTTATACGGGAAAACTCATTATGTACTTATGTTACCCAATCTAGATATCAGAGACTATGTTTAACAATCATGTTTACAATATACCTTTAGCATTTTAAATTTCTAGTAAGTTCTTGTTGCAATGAACCTAGTAGAACCTAATCTTTATAAATAAAAACCATTGTATTTCAAACAACAAAATAAATTATTGTGTGTTTATTAGCAACAAAAATATCTAATATAGAACATAATTCAATCAATTAGGTCTACTGCAATAAATGTTTCTCTCAATCATCAATTGTCTCCAGACCCTGAAAAAGGAAAAAAAATATTTGAAAAAATTATTTGAAAACAACAATAATTTCATAGTTTTAAATGATTAATTTAATAGTTTATACAAAAAGTATTTAAAGACTCATCAATCTGCATCAATGGCAATGAATAACGCCCAGAATGCTCATTGAATGCATATTTTATATTAACTTTTCACACAATCTAGATCACCTGTAGTACTAGTACCACGGACCAATGATTGCATAGGACAGAAAAAAATGGTTAGTGAAATGAAAAAACAAAGAACACACAAGACAACACCTCTGTCCAATAAATACTACAGTTAAAGCTTAAATCAATCAAATCAAAATTATATCAAAGGAGACAACTGGGAAGAGCAACTGTTTTCATTAATCTGATTTTATGAGTGAAGAACATCTGAGTGTGGAATCATATGAAAAAGTAATAACAATAGTGGTATCCAGCTTAACAAAATGATATAAAACCCAATGTTTTTCTGGTCAGGGACCACTTTCCCCCTTAACCCCTGATTAACACCATTTGGTACTTTGGTACATTCAAGCTACTATAGTTTATAGTAGCTAAGTTACTTACAGTTAGTTTGTAGGGATCTCCATTGAGTCTCAGATCCCTCTGGTAAATATGGCGATCCCACCTGGAGTCAAGAGTGCGCCTGTAATGCTGCAATACAATAAAACATTATTATAATGATTTAATATACATGTATAGTCTATTCTGTTTGTCTGATGATATTAAAAAAGATCACTAGACTAGAGAGCTCTTAATTAACATTTGTATTCAGTAAACATAACATTAAATCAATTTGTAGAAGTACTAGTGGTTTGATTACAATCATGCATGATGATGGCAGTACGTTAAAGGTAGGTAAGTATAATATTATCTGTGAAACCAAAATATTTGTGATTCGGCTCTGTATGATCTATGGAAGTGTAGGACACTATGTTGAGACTGAGAGTGGTTATCTAACAAGTTAATTGTACTTACATTGCCTAATACTAAATTGTGAATGTGATAAAGACCCCATCCCGGCAAACCTAAGGCCGCTGTGATAATGAAAGCGCTGGGCAGGATTTCGTACCACATTTTCACAAATTATCGGACTAAGCAAAGTAGAAACAATTTCGTAATTCGAATGACAGTAAACTGTGTGTTACCAGAGCTACCACCAAAATCCTCCCAGCTGATAGAACAGTGTGACCAACCAATGAAAAGCACAGGTTGGTAATTTTTACTTATTCTAGCATGCATGACACTAGTTTTTTCCAGCGGCTTTGCCCGCATTCCCGTGGTATAAAAAGTGGCCTATGTATTATTCCAGATCATAATTAATCACACCGATCAGAATTTCATCTCGATCCCTTCAGTCGTTTTGTGAAGGTGTAACAAACAAACATACAAACTTATAATATTAATAGGAGTGTTAAATTACCTTTATAATACAAAACAAAATAATGCCCGTTGTACGTATTTTTTACAATATTCAACTATGTCAAGCTCAATAATAGGACTGATAGAATCTACGGGGTGGTACTGGCGAGATACTTTCAATACTTATGGAGAGTACCCGGTATTCGATTCTCGTTAACTTGATATAAAAAAAATAAGGTGCTTAATTTTTTATCAAAATGTCTCTAAAAATTTGGATAAATCTCGATGTAGGTAGGCAACAGCTGTAAAATGTAGGCACCTATGTATTTTGTGTTGATAGCGCACTGCGCGACACGTGCGTCCGCGCGGTGTCCAAGTATTCCGCAGTTAAATAAATAAATACTGGACTCTCGGTGTACTGTGTACGAAGTTTACTAAGAAGTTATTTAATATTTCATTTTTATGTTATTTTATTTCATCATATATGTTCGCATACTATCACGTCCTCAAATATTGAAGGTATCTCACCAGTCACCCTGTATAAAGTAAAGTTTGTTTAATCACGCTAATCTCCAGTTAAGCTTTATACAATATCACACTATGATTAATAGGAGCTGAGCAACGGGTGAAATAGCACAGGAGTGTGAGTGTTTAAACGCGCTAATCTTTGGGATCACTGGTTCGAATTAAAACATTTTTGTGTTTGGTAGCCTATAATATTATATTGATTGAGGAACGCTGTAGACGCTGTAGTGTAAGCTATAAACTCAAACTCAAACTCAAATCATTTATTGCATTCATGTGTACATTAAGATGATACATAATTAGGAGCATTTAAAATATCAAGCTGCGATCAATAGGAACCGAGCAGCGAGTGAATTCACGTGGGAGTAGCTAAGTTTGTATAACTAGTAAGTTGTATTTTTATTGTTAGTTGTAATCAAAAATGCTATGCAATGTAAATTCGCCTCTAAAACGACACTCTGCCAATATATTCGTATAAATAAACCATTCAATAATAAATATTTTCATTACTAACGTTTCCTAGGACCAAATAGTGTAACCACCAAAGCCCGAATCCTGGCAATCCAACGCATGTAGATATAATGATGGCTCCAGGTAAAATGTTGAACCACATTATTCCCAAATTATAATGTAATATTGATAATTAATGATTTTTAGTAATAATTTATATAAATGTCAACTCTTCTAACATACGTATGACATTGAATTATGTTTAATTTATTTTTTGGCTGCCAAGGACTTTGATAACCTTTTTTTAACATCTTTGTGCCTTGAAGTTTTTTTTTAAATAAAGGTACAAAAATGTTAGTAGTTCGTAGTAAATTATTGATGCATTAAAGTATACAGTATTTTATTCTACAAAGTACCTATATTCCTTTAACATTTAATTCTAATTTAGATTTTTTGCATATTATATAGCATTATCATGGTGGAAACACTGTTTTCTAATTATTGGCAATTATTTTCTAATTTTAATTTCTTCCTTTGGCAACACTAGTTATCGGGTCATCAAAAATGGCAGACGCACCGATCGACTGTGATTTCCCCGTTTGGGGATTAATGCCGAAAAAAGAAACGGGAGTTGTATCATTTATCACCAAAAATCCAATTTATGATGGAAGAGATACTGTTATTGCTATTTTCGACTCCGGCGTCGATCCAGCGGCTACTGGACTTACGGTAAAAACTGTCATGTCACGATTTGTTTAGTTGCAGTTTATTACAATTTGAGTCAACATTTAATTATTACTGAGGTTGCAGGTAACCAGTACGGGTGAAACAAAGGTTATTGAGAGGTACGACTGCAGTGGCTGCGGCGATGTGGACACTAGTACTGTCATTAAAAAAGTGTCTGATGGGTGCATTACCGGTCTCACGGGCCGCAAACTGAAGGTAAACTCTTCCGGAATTGAATTAAACAGCTAATAATTTGTGTTTCCTTCAGGTAGGTACTACTTCACTAGTACATTGAAATATTAATACCCACTAATATCCACTTTATCTCTGTCTGTGTCAGTTTAAATCAGCTGTCTTCTGAGTTGGAATATTAGGAATATTTCTTTTTGTTTTTCTTTCTTAGATTACCTAACTACCTTTCGATTAAAGTTTTTACTATTTTTCATCTGCTAGGAATGTTTTTTACTCAACAGAAAGAGGGTATTGTTCTCCCATTACCAGCTATTTTAGTTTTGTTATTTTAGAAGTAATTAGATATGTATGTTTCAGTAAAATAACAAAGAAATTGTTGATTCATTTCAGTGGCATAGTGCCAAACATAAATAATTTGGTTTTCCTTAAAGTAATATTTAATCAGATATACCTATGTAACTATTATTTGTATAAATAAACAATTTAATAAATTGGTTTTTATGTGCCAGAAATTTGTCAAAAATGAACTTATTAATTCTGAAATAATGATTGCAGATCCCAGAAAATTGGAAGAATCCTTCAGGAACATGGAGAGTGGGTATCCTACACCCATTTAGTATATACCCAACAAAACTGAAGGAGCGCATGCAAGAGCATCGCAAGGAACATAGCTGGGACATTGGGTACAAGCCAGCTTTTGCTGAAGCTAATAAGCAATTGCAAGATTTTGAAACTGACGTTGGTTAGTACTGTATTCTTATTGTATTTACCATTTAAGATTGATTCTCTATAAAGACATCAATTAAGATACTTGATAAATAAAAATTGAAAGTTAAGGTAGCTAATTAGAGGTAATTAGAGCTTTAATTACAGGTCTGTTGATAAGTCTGCACTTATCTGATTAAATGAAATCTTCGTCATTATAATCAGCTAGTATACAGAGGTCTTACAGGACAATGTATTTCGACATTACCCATTATATAAAAGTGCTATTTAATTACATTTAATAAATGATTGTTAAACCTATGAATTGTCCTTTTTCCAGTGTACAAGAGTGTAGTATTGAGCCCAGAGGACAAAATCCAAAAGGAGGAGTTGGAAGCCAGGGTGGAGGTGTTGCATACTGCGGAGAAGAAGTACAATGATGTCGGACCTACTTATGACTGTGTGCTGTTCAACGATGGAAGTGTGTGGAGGTATGTTGGCTTTATTTAACATAATCTGGTGACCAGCAAATAATGGTGGTATAGACAAAGTAATACAGTTACTATTTCTTTAGTTTAAATATTTTCATTTAGTTACTTGAATTTAGGTTATCAATTTACATTTGCATTAAAAGCGTGATGGAAACTAAAATTGGAAATGACAATGGTATCTGCTATTTAGTCCGCATAATAGACTAGATTAGTGTTAAGTGCCATGTGTAGAAAATTACTAATTAGAATCTCAATCTAAATGAAGTCATTCTTCTATTATTGCTTATCCTTTGTTCTTCATTTTTAATTGCAAAATGTCATGCTCATAAACAATGCTCTTAATTTAACAATAGTGTACTGCTAATCCTTTTTTGTGATTAATGATTGTATGACATTAATCTGCTTATGGGATTTATTACTCTCTCATTATAATGCAAATTCATATGGCAGTTCAATAATGAGCACTTTAGATTTAATATGTTAATAAATTCATTATAAGATAATCCAATACGTTTTTTTCTATATTATAAGCCATAAATAAACAGATGGAGCTGTTGGTAAGCCATCGCCGCCGTTCATGGACACCCGAAACGCTAGAGGCCTTAAAAGTGCATTGTCGTTGCATGCGGCCTTTTGAGGGTTAGGAATCTAAGGAAAGTTGGGCAATCGGGGATTAGGAGGAGAATGCTGCTGCCCAGTCCCTGTTATACATGCAGTAGTCCTTTCGTCAACTCTTCCTCTGCAAATGTATTCTAACACCAAATATACTTGTAGCATAACTCGCGCGTTTTTTCTGTTCACAGAGCATGCATTGACACTTCAGAATGCGGCGACCTGGCCTCAGGTCCGTTCCTGGGCGAGTACAGCGTCACCCACGAACACACGCACCTTACACCTTTTGACGAGATGACAGTCAGCATCAATGTCCATGATGACGGACAAACTCTTGAGGTCGTTGGCATGTGCTGTGAGTACAATAATAACATATGATTCACTTATATTGGTAGTGATACATATTTTATTTGTCTTTTTTTTTTACTTTTATGCATTCATAATGTATATGGGTGGATATAATGCCAACGTTTTTCCTAAATAACCTTTTTGGTAGGAACTCATTTTATGGAAGGTATAGAATTTTTTTCGTTAGGGTTTTCCTTCATATATCGAAATGATATATTTTCCTGTTTCGTTACAAAAATAATACTATCCACTTGTGATGGACAAGTTGTTATCAATATAATGCAGTTTTATCAGTATTCATGTACCCAACTGAAAGTTATTTATTGATTTTTATTGTTGCTGTGACTGAATCACAGTTTTTACACAGTTTTTCTCTGTATCTTACAAAATATATCTTTCTCATTGGTTATTTGTCTACACTTTTCCTATTAGATTTCTTGTCACTCTTGGAAAAAGTATATAACAGGATAATACCACAAAAATGTGGTTTGTATCCTACTCAATATAATCTAACACTCCAATTACAATTTTCTAGCTACGCACGGCACACACGTAGCCGCTATTGCATCAGGCTACTTCCCCGATGAACCGGAGCGTAATGGCGTGGCCCCCGGTGCCAAGATCGTCTCCCTCACCATCGGAGACAGTCGCCTGGGATCCATGGAAACTGGCACGGCGCTTGTACGAGCTTGCATTAAGGTTATGGAACTGTCCAAGAAGTTTAAGATAGATGTCATCAATATGAGCTATGGAGAACATGCGCATTGGTCTAATGCTGGGTGAGTGGCCTTATTACATGTAGCTATTGACCTTACATGTTTGGTATGACATAGTTGTCTATAAATAGTAGGTAGTTCTTGATTTGTTTTTATAAGACTTATATGGGGTTTAACTAAGGTCAATCAGTCAAAGTATTTAAAATGTGTTTTACTTGTCAGAAATTTGTGTTTAAGAGGTAGACTCGTGCTTGTAGAGAATTATATTGTGCTTAATGATTGTTTGCAGTCGTATCGGCGACATAATCTGCGAGGTGGTGAACCGATACAACGTGTCGTGGGTGGTGTCGGCCGGGAACCACGGGCCCGCGCTCTGCACCGTCGGGGCCCCGCCCGACATCGCGCAGCCTATTCTTATTGGTATGTATTTTTGCTTGATAATAGTAGTTATTACTGTTTGACCTATTAGGGTAAGAATTATAAGGATGTCGTAGTGGCCCGGAGGTTTAGGAGACCTGTTTCTCATGCATGTGTGGGTGTGGGCTTATATGGCTTTTTTCGAGTTATATGTACTTTATAAGATTATTTAGATACCAGTGACTTACAGCTAAGGAAAATACTGTGAGAAAACTTGAACTTTATATGATTGAATTGCCAACCCATCTTGAACAAGCATGGTGATAATGATAAGTGTTCAAACCTCCATGTGAGAAGAGGACTTTGCTCAGTGACTAATCTACACGTATAGATTAGTCAATAAATCAATGTTTGGTGATTCGCTACAGGCGTGGGTGCGTACGTGTCCCCGGAGATGATGTCTGCGGCGTACTCGATGCGGAGCCGCGTGTGCGGCGGCGCCTTCAGCTGGTCGTCCCGCGGGCCGGCCGCCGACGGCGCCGCCGGCGTCACGCTCTGCGCGCCCGGCGGGGCCGTCGCCGCCGTCGCCAGGTACTCCTGCCCAACATCATGCACTACTTCATACACCTTCATTACTCTTCCTCGATGTCAATAGAGTCTTGAGTCGATTCCATACAGAGCTGTCATTTGATCAGTTCCGTTAGTTATTACATTAGTTGTTATCATAAGATGTCTACTTAGAATCCTGCTGGATATAATTACATCACAGCACGGAGTTTATTATTCAAAATCCCACTGAATATATAAACACAGACTTTATTTTTGTCAATATTTGTTACAGATTTACTCTAAGAAATTGTCAGCTAATGAACGGAACATCGATGGCAGCGCCTCATGTTGCGGGTGCAGTAGGTAAGTTATTCAAAATATCCATAAAAACACACACATACATTTATTAAAAGTTGTTTCTCAAATCATTGTATTTCAGGGCATGTACAACTAGTTTCGGGCAGAACCAAAGCTAATATAAAATGAAATGCTTCCTTTGTCCCCCAGCTATGCTTGTATCTGGATTGAAAGCGAAGAACCTCGCATACTCTCCGTACTCCATCAAACGTGCGTTGGAGAACTCTGCCTCTTACTTGTCACATGTCGAGCCCTGGGCACAGGGCTGTGGACTGCTCAATGTTGAGAAGGTAAAATATACTTTAAGTTATTTGTTTTAAAGTTTAGAATATAGCTGCACAGGTGGGCATCTTAGAGTGTCATCAATGTTCAGTTTTATAACATTAAAAAGCTTTTGTAAACTGCATATAATCACTGTTCAATTACGTCTGGATAAAATATAGTTGATGTAAACATAAGTAACTTTGACTTCAGATTTTATAGTAACAATCACTCACATAAGATGTTTTTATGTTCGAAAGTATTGTAATATTTTCTGTTTAGGCCTTCGACCTGCTGGGCGAATACTCGACCTCCCCAGAACGTGACGTGACATTCAGTATCCAGTGCGGACCGAGCAATGCCAAGGGAATACTACTGAGACCGCGGGTTGATGATGTACCCAAAGACATCGGCATTACCGTCGAACCACACTTCCTACAGGACCATAACGACATGGAGAGTGAGTATAAACTTCAAACCTTATACCCATAACACCAAAGTCCACTTTACCTTACCCTAGATGTAGATTTTGTTGTCTTGACCCGTATTTTCAATTCGTAGGCCCGAAAATACCTTTGCTCAAGGATTTTCTTATGGGATGTATTTGTGACGGTACGTTTGTGATGTTTATTTAATGTAGATTGATTTTGCACAAACTTGAATAATGTATGTTGTCGAGAAAATAGAGGCAGGCAATGGTATTCTGTTCCAATGTGAAGATATTATGGTCAAGGAGTCATCATAATGCCGGCGACATGTGCGACGTTTATACCAAACTTCTTGCAATATAGTATTTTATGAATCTAATTCATAAAAGCTAGCTTTTAAAACATCGATTATATTCACCTGTGGAGGATATGCTAAGTATGTAGCCTTTTGACATTTTAGTGGAAACTTGCTAAACATTGGACATTGTTTTAAGCTTAGGTTCCAAAAAAATGGTAACATGTAGCCAGGTTTTATGTGCTAACTGTATTCTAGCCATACCAATCCTCGTACATTCCGGAAGCAGATACAAAGAAAGCTATGTATAGTGTGTGTGTTGCAGACAAGTCAGTAATTCCGAAGCAGATCGCGTTCGGCATGCGCCTGGCTCTGTCCTGCGACGCCGCCTGGCTCTCCTGTCCGCAGTACTTGGACATGATGAACGCAGCCCGGCCTTGGACTGTACGCGTCGATACCACCGGCCTTCAACCTGGACCACATTTTACTAGGTGAGTTATTGTAGTTGGTTTAATGAGATGTTGGTTAAGCTTAATTCATCGTTATTATACGAGTATTAGTATTAATGACTATCTCGTTGGTCGAGCGGTCGCAATTGCGACTGCCGGACAAGGGTCTCGGGTTCGATTCGATTTCCGGGTACCCCCATTAGAGACAGGCAAAGTATTACTGAGCTTTTTTCGGTTTTTCGAAAATTTCTCAGTAGTAGCACGGAGTCTGGAATTGTGTCCAGTATATGGAAATAGGCTCACCCCTATTACATGGGACTTATAACACAAATGGTGAAAAGTTGGTGTACATTGTATAGCGGCATTACGTGCCGTAATATGCACCTCTGCCTACCCCTTCGGGGGTAAAAGGCGTGACGTTGCGTTGCGTTGCGTTGCGTTGCGTATTATATTAGTTACAAGTTATTGTTGTGTGGTTCCAGTATCGTGGCGTACGACGTGTCAGCGGTGTCGAAGGGCCCGGTGTTCCGCGTCCCGGTGTCAGTGTTCCAGCCCGAGCCACTGCCGCTCACTGGCGCCGCGCCGCCCGCGCTCACTGCCAAGGACGTACTCTTCCAACCTGCCACCATCGTCAGGCGGTTCGTTATAGGTAAGGACGAGTCTACACTATATTATAAATACTTCAATTAATATTCTATGTTTCGAAATTGGGACAGGTGTTCATAAAAGTCTTCTATTGGGTCCTGAAATCAAAGTAGTAGTGTAGTGAAAGTAGTGGGAAGTAAATCCTGCCAGTAGTACTTACAGACAGATAAGTAATGTCATTATAGCAAAAAATGTTAGCAAGCATTTGGACCACTAGGACTTTATTCGCCAGTGGCGCCATCTACTGAACGCAAAAATGTTATATGAATCAATATACTTATAACTTGTATGTTCTTTCAGTCCCGCCTGAAGCGACGTGGGGCGTCCTAAAGATCTCAACGGAGGATAAAGAAAAGACTGGTAGATTTTTAATACATACTATGCAGTTATTGCCTAAGAAGAGCTGCAGGTGTCACGAGACACAGAAGATGATCAACGTTACTGCGGAAGCACCGACACTGTTACCCTTCCAAGTTGTTGTGAGTATTTTATGATTGTAACTTACAGAATGTAAACTTATTAAGCTCTTTAAAACTTTCGAAATACTTTAATAGAGTTTCAGCTTTATGATAAGGTGTCTGTATCTATCGAAAATCAATTCAATTCGTTGATATGTTTTTAACGAAGAGTAACTTGTATAATACATATTTTAGTGTTAAATCGCACCTAATGTTTAACAATAAATAATAAGTATTAATAATTAAATCTTTTTTGGTAATAAATACCGTTTTCTATTTATTTATTCAGGGCGGTGTAACCCTAGAAGTAGTGATAGCGAAGTACTGGGCCAACCTCGGCGACCTGGTGGTATCATATACGGTGGAGTTCCACGGTCTGCAGCCGGACTTCGGTTCCAAGTTGGTGGTGAGCGCGGCGGACGGGCTGCGCGCCGTGACGCTGCGCGCGCTGCGCCTGCAGGACGTGCAGCCCAGCGCGCAGCTCAAGTACCTCGAGCCCGCCGTCAGGTACGCTGGATTCCAGCCAGTCCATGGCTAGATGTAGACCTACTTATTCTGCCATAGTTCTTAATCACCTTCTACCAACGGCTTCTAAATATAAAAAGGATCCTATCACCTTAGTCAACTCATACCCTGTCTGTAAACAAAATTTCATCAAAATCCGTTCTGTAGTTTCGGCGTGGTTGACGGCCAAACATCTAAACAAAAAAACTTTCACTTACAAAATTAGTGTGATACTATGATATGGTGCATCGTTTATATCAGTATCCTGAAATGTTGATTACAATATTTACAATGACATGTCCTCAATCTAATGCGCTTTCGGATGGTCTTTGCAAACCTTTGCCACTGTTAAACCATTGAGTAAATCTCTATATGAAATATACTCTCTTGTAAAAGTGTCCGTATTATCATCTCGTATGATCAATATTGTATACTAATACTTTAATTTTAACAATAATTGTGTACTTAACCAAATTCTATTGATTGCAGGCCGTCAGAATCGAAAATAACCCCGTTAACAGCTCGTGATGTGATTCCGCCCAGTCGACAGATATATCAACTAGTCAATACTTATAATTTCCACATTGCTAAGGCAACAGAGGTAAGATATATACCGTACTGATTTTTCAAGAGAAACAATATAACATTTTTTTTTTATATTTGCTGTAATGTGATACAAATAGAATGATTAATTCACTTGTTCCAGGTGTCGCCTATTATATCGTTACTGTGCGACATGTTGTACGAGTCTGAGTTCGAGTCCCAAATGTGGATGTTGTACAATAGTTGTAAACAGCTCATGGCCACCGGCGATGCTTATCCTTCTAAGGTGAGAGTATTTTCTAAGTATATTTCGGATCGAATTCGAGTTGGATTTGATTTTTATTAATTCTACATTGATCAGTAACTGTTGTACATAATATTATTACAAACACACATTAATAAACACATAAAAATGGGTTTACATTGTATAGTTGCATTACATGCCGTAATGTGCACAGCCTATTTAAAAAGTGACGTTGCAAAAACAACGATTTTGGTGCAGGTTCATTCGGACCTGTGACGCGTTGCGTATTCCATTCACTGTTCACAATAAAATCCAATATAGCTTTAGCATTCTATGTATTTACCACACTTTAAAAAGGTGTTGTTTATTTATATTATGTATGTATTTTGTAGTCATACATTTGTTTCTCGTTTGCGCAGTACTCAGTGAAGCTAGAGAAGGGCGATTACACTCTGCGCCTGAACGTCCGCCACGACAATCGCCTTCTGCTGGAGAAGCTGCAGGAGCTGCCCGCCGTCATACAGCAACGACTGTCCACGCCCATCACGCTCGATGTATACTGCAGTCAGGCACAGGTCGGTACTGTACTCTATAACTCTTCATACAGCAACGACTGTCCACGCCCATCACGCTCGATGTATACTGCAGTCAGGCACAGGTCGGTACTGTACTCTATAACTCTTCATACAGCAACGACTGTCCACGCCCATCACGCTCGATGTATACTGCAGTCAGGCACAGGTCGGTACTGTACTATAACTCTTCATACAGCAACGACTGTCCACGCCCATCACGCTCGATGTATACTGCAGTCAGGCACAGGTCGGTACTGTACTCTATAACTCTTCATACAGCAACGACTGTCCACGCCCATCACGCTCGATGTATACTGCAGTCAGGCACAGGTCGGTACTGTACTCTATAACTCTTCATACAGCAACGACTGTCCACGCCCATCACGCTCGATGTATACTGCAGTCAGGCACAGGTCGGTACTGTACTCTATAACTCTTCATACAGCAACGACTGTCCACGCCCATCACGCTCGATGTATACTGCAGTCAGGCACAGGTCGGTACTGTACTCTATAACTCTTCATACAGCAACGACTGTCCACGCCCATCACGCTCGATGTATACTGCAGTCAGGCACAGGTCGGTACTGTACTCTATAACTCTTCATACAGCAACGACTGTCCACGCCCATCACGCTCGATGTATACTGCAGTCAGGCACAGGTCGGTACTGTACTCTATAACTCTTCATACAGTTTGCAGCAGTACTCAGTGTCCACGCCCATCACGCTCGATGTATACTGCATCAGGCACAGGTCGGTACTGTACTCTATAACTCTCCGCTTGAACGTCCGCCACGACAATCGACTTCTGCTGGAGAAGCTGCAGGACTGTCCACGCCCATCACGCTCGATGTATACTGCAGTCAGGCACAGGTCGGTACTGTACTCTATAACTCTTCATACAGCAACGACTGTCCACGCCCATCACGCTCGATGTATACTGCAGTCAGGCACAGGTCGGTACTGTACTCTATAACTCTTCATACAGCAACGACTGTCCACGCCCATCACGCTCGATGTATACTGCAGTCAGGCACAGGTCGGTACTGTACTCTATAACTCTTCATACAGCAACGACTGTCCACGCCCATCACGCTCGATGTATACTGCAGTCAGGCACAGGTCGGTACTGTACTCTATAACTCTTCATACAGCAACGACTGTCCACGCCCATCACGCTCGATGTATACTGCAGTCAGGCACAGGTCGGTACTGTACTCTATAACTCTTCATACAGCAACGACTGTCCACGCCCATCACGCTCGATGTATACTGCAGTCAGGCACAGGTCGGTACTGTACTCTATAACTCTTCATACAGCAACGACTGTCCACGCCCATCACGCTCGATGTATACTGCAGTCAGGCACAGGTCGGTACTGTACTCTATAACTCTTCATACAGCAACGACTGTCCACGCCCATCACGCTCGATGTATACTGCAGTCAGGCACAGGTCGGTACTGTACTCTATAACTCTTCATACAGCAACGACTGTCCACGCCCAGCACGCTCGATGTATACTGCAGTCAGGCACAGGTCGGTACTGTACTCTATAACTCTTCATACAGCAACGACTGTCCACGCCCATCACGCTCGATGTATACTGCAGTCAGGCACAGGTCGGTACTGTACTCTATAACTCTTCATACAGCAACGACTGTCCACGCCCATCACGCTCGATGTATAAAGCAGTCAGGCACAGGTTGGTACTGAACTCTATAAGTTCAAGAAAATAGCATACTCCTTTTTAGAAAGGCCGGCAACGCACCTGTGACTCCTCTGGTGTTGCGGGTGTTCATGGGCGGCGCTGATCGCTTACCATCAGATGACTCGTTTGCTCGTTTGCCTACTATTCCATAAAAAAAAAAACTGTATCTTGAGAAATACAAGCATTTATTTTACATACAAACCATACAGAAATCATACGCCGTCATATTGCCCATCATCAAAAATGCTGTTGGGAATTGGTTGTGTGCTTTCTCAAAATACTAGGTTAAATTTTCGAGAAAGAAGATTTAAGTAAAATGTATGAAAAGAAGTAATGTATTTTGAACTTCTAAATATTTTTCATTTGCAGGCATTGACTGGTGGCAAGAAATACAACTCGGGATCATTAGCTAGTGGGAACTTACTACCTCTTTATTTTGCAGCTTTACCTGCAGACAAGTGAGTATAATAAATACTCAATCATACTATTTGAATATCAAAGCTAGTCCAATTATAATTAATTTCAATTTCAGTTTATTATTGTCACGCAGTACAATACTTTTCGACAAATATGCGTCTTTGTGTGATCCGCAAATTGTTGTTTTGGGTTTGGATGTCAGGTGTATATGAACTTCTATAATTTTAAACGCACTCACGACACAGGAGAATATCCGAGTGAGGGACAACGTTTTAAAAAAAATATTCATAACAAAATTTTATTTCCGAAAGTCTAATGTTTATGTTATATTTACCGCCGCATGCTGTATGAATTAGATGCCTGTTTACATACGACATGTCCCCCTCCCCCAGAGTGAGCAGGTCGAGCCTGTCGGTGGGCGTGTCGCTGTCGGGGTCGGTGTCGTTCCCCCGCGACGAAGGGGCGCGGCGCGTCAGTTCGCACGCGCTGCAGTACGTGCCGGTGGACTACCCGCGCCGCGCGCCCGCGCCGCGCGACAAGGACAAGCCCAAGCACGAGGACTACATGGACGCCTACAAGGACTTCACTACCGGCTGGCTCGCCAAACTAGGTCCGCACACTTATTGCACGCCTGATACTAAACGATCACTGTGTTTAAGCGATTAAGATTATCGACCGAAATTCTTTACAGAAAATGTAAATTTTAAATTGAAATCGTTCACTAATTTCCCAAAATCACAAGCTATCGACTCCTTTTCTTACGCTGCGATATACTATCAAAATATCTTGTTTATTAATGTCCTATTGACTGTAAAAGAGAGATGCACAAAGGAGTACTATCATTGAATCCCGTTTCACATCAACACTAATTAAACTATTGTTGTTGACAGAGGGCGACAAATTAGAACAGGTTTATGAAGAGTTAGTGGAGAAGTTCCCAGGTTACTTGGGAGCGCACATCGCGTATCTAAACGCGCTCGACTCTCCAACTGATGCCAAAAAGTAAGTACATATAAACATTTTAACAATGAAATTGTTATTTTTACTTAAAATGCTGATTGTAATTTTATTCTGTTTTTGCAGACTACCTCATGCTAATGAAGAGCCCGATGTGACGTCAGCGTGGTGCGAACAGCTTATTTCTATTTCTGAAAAGGTAAATTAAATTAATGTTTAATTTAATATGTACAAAAAATAAAAACATCATCAAAAATTATTAGAACTTCAGACAGGGTATTTACCATGTTTATTTATGTCGATGAGTTTCCGATATTTCGGCACTGTTGCAAGCGCTATGGTCACGGATGAACTGTTATCTTTAACTGCTTTCAACTGAGTTCATCTGTCTCATCGACATAAATAAACATGGTTAATATCCCGTCTGAAGTTCTAATAATAGTGTTTGTGACCATGTCAGTTTAAAAACTTATATCATCAAAAATTATAATACATTTTATGCTTTGTCTCCAGGTAATAAAGGCTATTGACCAGGACAAGTTGCTGGCTTACCTCGGCATGAAGAATGATTCTAGGAGTGATGCCAATAAGATTAAGCAGTAAGTGCTTTATATTTTTAAGTCTTACCTTATAGCATAATAAATGTGTACAGAGTGTAGTGTATTCCAAAAGCCAAGAATGCACTTTTGAAAGTTAGACAGCAACAGTATTGTCTTTTTTGTGTCCAAATATTTGCTTGTTTTAAGATTGTTATAGATCGAGAGATCGTGCGAGTTTGTGATTATTCTGTTTGAATTGGTTGAACAAGTATAATCATTACTGAATCTCCCCAGGGAGCAGGAGAAGCAGCGCGGGTACCTGGTGGAGGCGCTGTGCCGGCGCGGCACGGCGCTGTGCCGGCTGCGGGCCGCGCCGCGGACCGCCCTGCTGGACAACATGCACGACCTGCTCAAGTACACCGACCTCACCGACACCAAGGTACCACTCACGATAGCTTTGTTAACTTTATGTATTGGGGTTTTTCTTCAAAACCAGCTCAATTTTATTTATTCTTCCAAATACTTTGTCAATAGTCAAAATCAAAATCTTTTATTTCAACTACAACACAGACATATTTACACATAACCATATTAACTTATGTTTAAACTTTTTTTTCTCAGGCGATTCACTACGGTGTATGGCACTGCTTTACATTCAAGCAGTGGGGTCGCGCCATTAAGTTGCTCATGAAGATACAGGAGGAACGTCCCTCCAAGGAGGTAGAAGAGAGACTCATAGAGGCATACCAACAACTAGGGTGGGACTTCTATGCCAAGGCCGCGCAAGCCGCTATCCCTATCAAATACCCAGCCAACTATAGACCATTTTAAGCATATGATAGTCTGACCATACACAGGGCAAGTTTCAATCTGTACTGATAGATAATTATTATTAGAATTACGGGTAAATATACTTCCATTTTGTGAAAATGAAAATATTTATGAACACTTGTCTCCTCACAGCACAGCTTCCTGTTAATTTCACTCCTTCCTACTGTCAGAATTTTGAATTACTATTTAACTTACATTTTCAAATTACCTTCTTAAGGTCACCAAGGTGCTACAAGGGATGATATTTGATCATTTTTCAGTACACATTGAAACTATTAATATTTATAAACAAAGTTATGCTTAAAGTTTAAAGCAGTTTGCTTCGCGAACATTTGTACCATGCAACTCGTTGTGGATTTGGAACATACTGTTGTTTTATATTGCAAGTATATTCATAAGAAATAATATAAAATAGTAACAGACTCTAATATGTACTCCGTTGTGATTGGAATACAATTTTATATAATGTTCATAGAAATTTTATATGAAGACGCGAATTGTCAACGATTGTATTGTTTTCTTGCAACAATACAAGTTCAAGATAAAATTCTAGACTGTTAATACTTCCTAGCTAAACTTTTAATGTTGTTACCTCAATTAATTTGTTGTCTTCCCCTGTCTTTCTTAGGATTCAATTAATTAATTATTGTTCATATGCTATTTTAAACCATATATCTATCTATACTAATTGTTTACTTGTTAACCAACATTTTAAACTCCTACAATGCTTTAATAAAGTACATAGACAAGTTGCTTACTCGGCAAGAAGTCGACACTGTTGTTGAATTGAATGTTTCCATCACTATGACAATACATTATGTCTACATGAATCTGTAGAGAATATTAGAAACAATATAAATTATGTTCTTTCAAAGTTTTAGAATGAATTGAAATGTGCACTGCCGGAGTGTTGATAAAATAAATAAAATATAAATAATATTAGGAGATTGTTTTAGTGACATAAGCTTGGAACGTGGGCATGTTGCCCAATGCTTGGCAACCTAGCATGCTTGAAAGACCAAGGAGTTTTCTATTAATTGACTTAGAAACGAGTTACTGATTCATTAAATAAGTATTAATTATATAATTTTATTTTTTAATTATGTAAGTTACATGAAGATATCTCAATAATGTTATGAGCCTCATTTAATTTTTGCATTTAAATGTATGTGCATACAGTCCATTTTTGTAATGCAAAGCTTTTATACATTTTTATACCAAGTTAATGTTAATAATGAATAGAAGATTCCTTAGTCAAATTGTATGTTATCAATAGTCGGTCGTTTGTGTTAAATAAGCCATTTTATAGTTTTAATTTTTAACAAATTATAATGACAGGGTGCTCTATGTTGTGCTCAAAATAGTTGAATGATTAAATGGACACATGAATACAATGTCAAATATATTTATAATTTATACGCAGAATGTTACGTGTATTTATTTACTGTTACACGAGTATGCGGGGTATACAGTCTTACTGAAATTAATATTTATTAAACAGCGACCGAGATTATAGTTCCAGTTCTCGATAGCTATTTTATCGAGCTGACGTGTTTTCTAGTATGAATATAGTATAGTAACGGTTCTAGTATATTAATAGTACTTACGTTGACAGCTTACATGTTATGTCTGTACATATTGGGCTAAATTTTCGTAGTCGAATATTAGCCAATCGGGTACAAACTCCAACACCAATTTCTAGGCCAATGGCCAATAAGATAGTTATAACAATATATTGTCTCAAGTACACACAGTTCTAAATAACCAAATAATGCAATAATCTAGTTATAAGTACCACTTTATAAAAGGGCTTGGTAAACAGTACACGAAGCAATCATAATAAATATATTCGGGTTGAATTTAATGATGTATTAATGAATTTTTACACGATTTGTATATGAATTTTTATGTGGCATAGTTTAATATTGAAATGGTGGGGTGGTGTCAGGATTTTAAGTACGGTAGACAAGTTTGTGAGCTCAATTATTGTACAATAAACACTTCCATAGCATATTGCGTCAGAGTTCCACATTGAATAGACGAAAAATATAATTTATGAGATAGATTTGTCCTTTCCAAACTGTTCATTTGTCATCCATGGTACATTTCCTGCTAAACAAAGTTGTCTTCCTCGTACCATCTTCTCGTACCTACTTCCGAAGCTGTTATATCTAAACTTAATAGTATAATTCATAGATCTTGTTTGTACAATATTTGTTAAGTAAATGACATAACAAAAGTTTAACTAGTTAAATAAATATTATGAAATTGATTCTAAAATTTTTATCAGACGCAAAATCTACAATGTTTCATGAATTCTCGATTCTAATTATGTGTATAAGTTTACAAGGAGATTTTTTTATTTGTATTGTACCAATGAATTGTAAACTTGTATCGTCAATTGTTGGTGCAAAGTTGCGAGTTAGTGAACGCGCTTGTCCTGTGCGACGCGACCCAAGGCCACAGGACTTATTTTAATGAATTTGTTGGATCTAAGGATGGAGAAAATAAATATTATTTGATCACTTTCTTGTTTTAGTTGCAATCCCTTTGTATTTAAATATTTGTTCATTTTAACTACAGAAACTAGTATCGGTAAATGCACGACTTGTGTTAAAAGTAATATCGTAAGGTCGCGTTCGGGAAACTAAAATGTGTGTTATCATTAATCATGAACTAAAATGTATTAGTCTATGCATTTATTTAGTTGCAGTTTACGAAAATCGTTGTGTAACCGGTTTACCTATGTACCTACCTTAGCTAAAAATGAGAGTAAGTAATATGCTTGGAAAAGCCTTATTTTATTCCCACTACTTAAATACTAAACCTAGGATACGCAATCAGGTCACCCATGTACTGCAATTTTATCTCAGAAATCTGCAGTTTCCAGCGAAATTGAATCAACTTTCAACTCGGATGCAAAACGTGGAATCGTGGCACATGGTCGTAAAAAAACCTATTTGCTGAAGACGCCGAGCGAATATTTGAGCGTAATCATATTATTTCACATTTGCAGTTTTCTCTTGCATGAATTTCTTTAGTGAAATATGGATGTTGAACGTTTAGGTTAACAAGATGGCCGCTGCACCGCGCGCCGTGCGCCAGGCAGCTACGTGTTACTGGGTGAACGTGCCTTTACCGCGAAATTGTAGGTACCGTTACAAATATCTTTTACTTATTGTGGGTCTATACATTGTAACTATTGTAAGTTTTTATAATGCACTAAGATAAACAGAAAGCGTCTGCTGGTGGGTAGGTTATAAAAGAAAATACTGTTGGGATTTTCGATTTTCGAATTCACACGACACAGTCGCACAATACTGAGCCCGTCTTCACTTTATCGCGATATTTTACGATCTCACTGATGAACCCTGATGAAACAAAAGACAGAAATAAAATTGAATTTGTCAGCACTCCCAAATCGGAGATGATTAAAGAGATTGTTCAGATATTGTTTGGCTGAGTCATGTTCCAAAAAATGCGTTGATTCCTCAATTCATCGGTTCCGGTTTTCCGAATTTCCTTTGAAAATTCTCAGTTAAAAGTTGATAAATTTGTTATTATGAAATGGGACATTTAACGTAAAATAGTTAAGACGAGGAAGTCAAGTCAGACTAAACAATATACCTAACAAATGTCGCCAAATAAAGAGCTAAACTTCACCTGAATTTTATAATGGCTGCCGACATGAAAGTAAATGAGAGCTCGTTTGGTCTAATCGCGAATTTATGGAGTTTTCATGTTCTACAGAAAGGGAACGGTAAAAGTAATTATTTGTTGCAATTATACGGGGATGGTTCCGTACGGTGGAGCAGATAGGTATTTGAAAGAACTTCTTTCAAGTATGGCGATTGGTCTCTTTGTGGGTAGATGATCAGTGATCTAATGTGTAAATCTGTTAGTAGGTACCTAAAATATTATTTTGCTTAACGTAATTCCTATCTAAGTAGTTCGAAGTAACAGTAGGTAGGTATTTATCTACTAACTTAGTTCGCTAGCGCTGCAGAATTTACCGCAGACCGAGCGCGTCAAAGCGCATTGAAGCGTATTTAGCGATGAACTAAATCAAAATTGACAGGTTGGTCAGCGTTAGTAAAGGGTGCGCGCCTTGCACGCTGAGACAACACGATCGAATGACTTCCAATCAGATCAGCGCCCTGACCGAATTATATAGCTAGTGAAAATATACATAGATATTTTATTAGTAGACCAGAATACAGGTATTCTGGGTTGTCGTTGGGTCGGTATACTGCTTTTTTTTTGAAGAGGAAAATCATCCAATGACCTCTCCCGCCTTGGGTGAGACGAAAGGGAGTGTCAGGCTGTTACTGAGTAAAAACTACCTCGTTCCTTCTCCTGCTTTGAGCCGGAGCCCCGGTAACTTGCTACGTTGTCCGCAGCTCCAGGAGTTGGGGACTGCTGGGTACTTCGTTACCTACAGGTACAATGTTACTGACTGTACATTCATAGAGCATGACGCTTGTAACCTGTATGGATAGGTAGACGCAAGTTAGGTAATTTTCTTAACAATCTTAACCTTCATACTCATAGGACCATACTTGCTTATCTTTAGGTACCTGAGGCTACTCAAATTTCGACCGTAAAACTCGATACTGATCCAATTCACGAAAGAAAAAATGTCCAACTGAATAACGCAATCAATCAGCATAATTTAGTTTGAACTCCTTAAAAATTCCGCTGGTAAATTTGCCAGTGGAATACATTATACCAATGACTAGTCACGTCCGCTTAACTGAAACGTTCCAACTAAGTTTAGGTCCAAAAAGCTTGTAACTTGGCTAAAACATGCAGAGTGCCAATTATGCAATTGGCGCAAATGGCCGAATAATCGTGTGACCGGCTTCTAGTTCGGGCTAAACCCTGCGCAGGCTGACTGGGGAAATGTGGCCTCGTTTGGTGCTGAATGTTGATTGGAAAATATTGAATTGATTGGTAACTAAAACTAAGACAGAAAAACTAAAAAAAAGAGATCTGCTTGTTGCCTGATACGATGTAGATACGTGTGAGTAAACGTTGTATGTACTATTCTTAAACTTTATTTAACGGTGCGTCGTGATGGTATTTTTTTTTTTTTTTTGAGGGGTGATAATCATCCAATGACTTCTCCCGCCTTGGGCAAGGCGAGAAGTGTCAGACTCTTACTGACTAAAAACCACCCCGTTCCTTCTCCTGCTTTTCGACCCGGAGCTCCGGTAAACCCGCTAGGTAGTCCGCAGCTCCGGATCAGGCATCAGCCCTGCTGGGCCCCATCTGTGGTGGTCTGATGGCTCTTTGAGGCGCGCGCGGAAAGGTATCTATTTTAACAAACTAAATTTAGAATCCTTTAGTCACAATAGAAATTCTGAATTAAATTAGATCTAGTTTTCCGCATCAAATATTGAACACCACAAGGCAAGCTCGAATGCAAATACAGTTGGCGATTCCTTTAATGAATTCTGTGTGAACTGTCGCTGCGGTCTCCAGCAGTGGTCACCGCTCTAATTGGATTAACACTATTCACTTCCGAAGTCTGGACAACTTCTAATTCAATACAGAAGCTAAGACAAACTTTGGACAAAGTTTGGTTTTGGAGACAATTGTCTTCATCTTTACGAGGGATGGACTTACTTCATAATTGGGTAAATCTCACCTCTACCCAAGCTTGTTGAACTTATGAGAAGTGCCCATATCCCCAAGTAATTCGTAGCACGTGACCATTGTACCTAAACCATTGAGCCTTCAGGGCACTTTAACTTATTTAGATGTACCCAACGATAGCAAAGAAGAATCGAAATAAAAAACGCAATGTAATCAACTTTGTCTACGAAACATCACATCGCTCGCTTTGTTTCGCTCGCTACAAACAAATCAAGTTATATTTGTATTAAAATTCGTTATCTGCTGCAATTTGTACTGGAAAGCCTTTGTAAACAAACAGTGTAATATGATAGATAATAACAATAAGCGAATGTCTGGTCGGACAACACAAAGAAAATAAAATTATATTTGACGGCACACAGCGGGCACTAGATGCGAGGCGATAGTACAACACGATTGCTGTCTCGATTTTTCTGTTCGAATTCTGTTTGAACAATACAATTTACATTTTATATTTTCTGAAGCAAAGACTACATAACCAGGGTTGTATTCATTGATTAGCTATTTCGTTATTTATTATGTATCCAGAACTAGAATTCGAGAAATTATAGCTAGAACTGTAGCATCATTAGTATCATTAGTTTAATAGATGATTGTGATATCACTAGGAGCATTTTGTCGAGCGACATGTGTCCCAAGAGATATCGGTTGTCATTGTTGACTGTGTGACAAGGAACAGTTCAAACAACAATGGCTTCATGATTAACAAAATTATCCAGATAAATCAGCAATAAGTATGATTAGAAAACAGTTCAAGTAGCACTATGCAAGAGAGAAGACACTAAGACACTAGATCACAATCAACAACGCGAACTCACGGTGAGGTCACAATCCTTTTTGGTTGTTCATCCTCGTCCTCAGGAAGTTTCCTCACGATGTTTTCCTTCTTCGTTTTTGTTCCAATAAAAGTAATTACGGTCTCGTGATTAACGACCTAGGTGTAGTGCTCGGGTTAAGTGTAAATTGCTTAATATTCGCGGCACGAGATAGTGGCGTAAGTCCGTAACTATGATATAATAGAAACGAACGACGTGAATTTTAAACGAGCTTTAGATATTCCTTGTAGCCTAGATAAATATTGTTGTTAAATTCATGAATTATTTTTATAAACAGTTGTGTTGTGTCATTTCGTAGCTGCAGACTTTTACCAGGGCTCCGGCTCGAAAAGCAGGAGTAGGAACGGGGTGGTTTTTAGTCAGTAAGAGTCTGACACTCCCTCCCACCTCGCCTGAGGCGGGAAAAGTCATTGAATGATTTTCTCCCCTTCAAAATACTAATTAAAAATGTGCTGTGTCATTAAAATATTGTTTAAGTTAATGGCAAAGAGGGAATATGAAACCTTTAAATGAACTTAAGGACGGACACAATAAAGGCACAAATAGAGGTCTTCTTTCACCTACATAATATCAATGTGAAAACCAAACAGTATTCAAATAAAACGCACGAATGAAGCTGCATGCAGAATTAGTTCTAACAAGTTAGAGCGAACGATTTCAATTCAGAGTCATAGGACGCGGTGCACGTCCAAATGTGCATGTGTTTGTATGTACGCTGCAAACTCTTGAATTCCGAGTGTTATTGCCGATCACATGCACTATTTCATATTTGTACTCAACGTTCTGGGAATAATGATTAGGCAGTTAGGTGCAGATGTCCGTTGTGATACTTTACACGTCTATGATCGCTTTGACGTATAAAATCTGATGAAAAGAGTATCGACTCTCGATATTTGGGACACTCGTTACATTAATCACATCACTCATGTAGTAAATACATCTTGTTTCGACATTTTTTATACTAACATTGACACTCGTGTCATTAAGGTTGCTTTTTCACCAGAGATATGCTGTGCTACGTTGCTGTTGACGCGTTTCATCATCATTATCATCAGCCGAGAGACGTCCACTGCTGAACAAAGGCCTACCCTTGACGTTGACGCGTTTGGCTTCCACCAATCATATTCATTGGTAAACATAGCTTAGCTCTGATGGAAACGGACTCAGCTAAGCTATGTTTTTTTGTATGGAAAGACGCCTGCTACGGATGGCTTAATGGCTTATGAATTCAATCTTGATAAGTACTTGTTACGCAGGTACATTAAATTTGATGATCACCGGACGAATTTCATTATTCCAATTAAATGATAATCATGATACTAAACTATAGAAACGATATCATTGTTCCCATATTTGATTAAATCCTAAAAGATGTAGCTAACGTTGACTAAGCTACTTTATGAACAAAACAAACTTAACCTTAATAACTTTAAGACAAGTTCATAAAAATGTCTGTACTAGCTTACCAAATATGAACGTTAGGTTATAAAGGCTACCTTTTAACATGATTAACAGACAAACATGAAAACGGTCGTTGAGTTATTATCTCTATTAGTAGGACGTATGTAGGTACTAGGCGCACATCGCCCACATAAACTGCCAAGAAAGCTTTTTACCATTAGTTTACTGTATAAAATGACTACATGAAAATAATATGAAGAAAAATATTTCGTAAGAAAAAATTTTGTTAATCTAAGATCACATCGGCTTGAAAGTAGTAGTGTTCCTTGTCAAATAATTACGTGCGTAAGTCGAAAAACATATTAATTGATATTATGTCTAACGAATATTTCTTTTTTCAAAAAAAATGCCGATGATTTAGCCTTTCAACAGACACGTAATGCCGATACAATGTACACCTACGTTTACCATTTGTGTTATAAGTACCATGTAAAAGGGGGTACCTAACAACCGTCGTCAACTTGTATTATAAATCCTAATTTGTTTCAAACATGAAGGTTTATGCTATCTTTCCGACTCAGATTTCCTAATTTGCAGAACTCGGTAAAGAAATTTACCTAGGTAATAAGGAACCGGCACATTTTGAGTCACATTTCTGGAGGCGGTGGGTTTTGAGTGTAGACAGCAGATGTAAACATTAATAATTATTAGCTGTGCCGTCCGTAACATTAGCGTGTGTTGTGGAGGAACGGTTAGGGTGCCAGTGCCAGCGACAAGAAAATTGTTACTGCTAATTTAATTTCACATTCTCCAACAAAATTCGACTGCATGGTTGGTGCGGTGGGTAACTGGTTGCCGTAGAACGTGTAGCGGGTTCGATTCCCGCACGGAGCAACTCTTTGTGTGATCCATAAATTGTTGATTCGGGTCTGGGTGGGCATGTGCATGTGAACTTGTACGTTTGTAAACGCACCCACGGCACAGGAGAAAATGCTAATGTGGGGCAACAATTTTTTTTTTTATAATAATTATACAATTTGTGATTTATACCTACAATACAAACGTAAATGAATACGTTCGTCAACGTAACCCATAAAAAAGTCATGACTGCCAACAGGCACATGAAGTAATTAATAGTCAAGTTCTTTTATTCCGTAACTATTCATGCATGTGATTTCTACTTCAAACGTTAAGAATTTTTTTTTTCTTTACGTTAATATTTCATCAGGGACTCCAAACCGTTGGAATTAAAATTACTTATTCAATGGGAAGTTAAGGAATATTTGATGAAAACCAACACCATAAGGTATAAGATTGGTTGAACAGTTAATATTTTTGAGATAGGTACATAGATTGGTATGACTTTTATGTAGGTATACCTAGTTGTGAACTACGCGCGTAGTGTACAGTTAACAATATAATTTTCTTAATTTAGATTGGAAGGCATTGGAAGCAGCTAACTTCATTGACAGACAGCCTGACGGACAATTCAATTTAACGTTTCAAAAGTGCTTAATTTAGGATTAACACTTTAAACGCCACGGGGGTCACCGATGACCGACGTTAGCAGAGGATTTGCCTTCAACAGTTTTTAATTTGAGGACAGACTTTGAAGGACAAACTACCCGACAACTGGCTAGCAACACACTAGAACCTGTCAAATTAATTAAAACAAGTAACACAGTCAAAGAGCATGATCGCTATCAATCAGCCCACGCGCCGTCCTAAAGCGAGCTTATTATTATTCATGAGACACAACGACTAGGGATTTAATTAATTATAAGATTACTGTCACTGCTCAGACTTCAGATAACAGCGCCGTGATAATACTGGGCTCAGGTTATATTACACCTTGTCACAATATACGTAGGATACGTAACTCCTACGCCTCGGATTTTGTGGAGAAAGAGGCTTTTTGCTACAAAAGTTTTAAGAAAGACTAATAGAAAAGACAGAATCGTTGATTGCGTTCAGATGCGAATTTTCAACTTACAATAATGGTTGCAATACGCTCGCTTTCTGATTCTGCTGTTTACTACTACTCTGTTTACTCTTTCAGGAGATAAGAGGCGTGATGGTGATGGCCAGATGCTATGCAGCAAGAAAATCTTATTAGCTGCGTCTAATTTAGATAGATTCTTATCCAAACCACCCTTGCGAAACTTGACCAAAAAACACAATTACGAGTTAAGTAAAGTTAAAGATTACAATTACAAATTCCTTAACAAATTCCCACCACTTCCCCCTTTTAAAATATCCACAATAGTCACAAAACAGTTGTTTCTCCAATTCAATTATGAAAACTCCGTCTGGTCTCGAATTACAGAGAATAATTCAACAGACAGCATTGTTAAATTATTAAAGTGCAATTAACATGGGCAAATTAACATCCCGTAAGGACAGAACTTGGGTTAAAATTAAAACTGTGACGTTGGAACGCGATCGAGAGGAACGGGTATTATCAATTAATTATTAATGTGTAGCGCCATTTACTGTTGATGGAAAATTGACGTTTGTATCGATTAATTTGGTCATTTAGTTTTGCTCTTTTTACTATAGGTATAAGGTTGCAAATGCATTTAGCGTTTTCTAATTTAGATCTCTAGAAACAGCTTACCGCACATAATTTAAAATTCTTTTTGGGTAGACATTTCTGAATAATGTAGTTAAAGAATATTATCGGTTAAGATTATTATAAGTACTACGAGTATTTTTCAGACAGAATATGTAGGTCTGTAAGAAGGTACCTATATGGTAGGTGGAACTTTTAACCAACTGCTACTGAACCACAGTATTCTCCAATCTCCGATCTCTGGAGGAGTAGGAACGGGGTGGTATTAAGTCAGTAAGAGTTTGGCACCTGGCTGCGCCTAAGGCGGGAGAAGTCATTTAATGAATTTCCACCGACCAAAAAAAAAAGATGTTAAATTAGGCTTCAATTCTAATTAAATTAGGTTCCCTTATTCTTCGAAACTCATTAGGTACTAATTGTACCGTGACTAAACTGTATCGCTTCATCTAGCACCTTAGAACCTTACGCCACATTAAGTGGGCACTTTAAAATTTAATTAAGTAAACTGTTTAATTAAAACTCACACTTAACTGTCCTTTTATTTTACACAAACTGAATTAAATGATCCGAAACTTAAATATTTTTATACGATTATACGGTGTTTAAATACAAGAGAGTTTTAATTATTATAAAGTGTGTGACTGTATGGTTGATTGAAAGGTTTCATGGCGGCCATTTTGGAATGGATTGTGGTCTCTGGTTGTCCGCCATTTTGTTTTGTGTGGCCATGTTTTTGTTGGAAGGTGTGAATGGAGATTGGTTTTTATTTTGCGGTAAGTTGTTTATTTCAATTTTGTTTAATTTTAATGGTGAGTTCAAAAGTTTTACAAACCAGTTTTTGACTTTTCTAAAGGTTTAATACATATGTATGAGGTTATCAGGATTATTAATTTTATTTCTCCGGAAAGTACCATGCGTGAGCCCTGAGATCCTGAGCTACTGACGTCTTTTTCTTGATTTTTTTTGTAATATAATAACTTTGGTACAGTAAGTACTTATAGTCTACGAAGCACTTTAGAATATAGAGCACCATACTACCTAAGCAGAATTAAGGAATTATGAAAATTTTAAAGCCTTATACGGGTTACGGTGAGTAGAACCACTACAGACCGCTATAAAATACCTGAATAATAAACTGACTTCTTTATAAATCGATTTTAGTACTGAGCTCCAGTTTTACGAGCACTTGTAAAATTATGGAGCTTTTACACACGCGGATACAACACTTTATGACTGCATTCGGCTTTCGTGGGCGAATTTTTGAAATTCGGAAGATTTTATTTACAATACATATTTGAAATATACTTTGTATGGTTAATAATATCATACTTGTAATAATCTTCGTTAGTCAAAATATTTTCAAACTTATAATTTATATATTTTATAAGGTTATGATAATATTTTCATGTCCAATCCATGTGATTTTGCTAAAATTACAACAGCCAATAAAGCTTCGAAAAATGTTTCTCAATAAAGTAAACACTTTTCCGTAATAATATTTCAATGGTTAAGTACCTATACGTAGTTTCACTTCTGTATTTAAGCAATGGCCGCCCGAATCCTGAAGCCTGAACACATACAATAAATCGTTCCCCATAATAAAACCCTCCCGTATACTCGTTTTCAGTTTCATTTTATTTCCATGAGTGTGGAATTATTCTCCGATTCCCATGGATTATCCCGTCATATCCGTGGGGTTTATGGCTGCACAATTTATTGACAATTTTATGACCTTTCCGGCTAATAGGATTTACGATTGATTTCGAACACAATGTACGAGTACTGACTGACAGCCCAAACTAATACATGGCTTATAGATACAGCTTCGTATGTCAGCGCTACTGTTATAAATAAATAATCTTTTTGAAACACTTAATAGCTCTTTATCCAAGTCTGACATTAAACAATCACTTGGTCAATGATGTAGTTCCGAGATAATAAATTGTCAATGGAAAGTGAAATATTCATTGACACTTGACCTCTGAGTTTGTTTCGGCATTCTTCTCAGAGTAGTCCGTTAGGAAATGCCGGCCTCATCTAGATGTTATTTTTTATTATAATTTTTGACGCGTAAAAATGAACTTTTGTAGTCTATTTACAAAAATTTACAATGCAAATCCCCTGCGAAATAAAAACGTATGCTAAGTATGTGTTTTTTCATATCCCATAAAATTATAGAGAGTCATGAAATTACCAACATGGAAAGAACGTCAACGTAATTTCAAAAAAGAAACTCATAATATAAAAAATAACAGAGCCACTCAACTTTCCACCTAATTTAATATTAATCTTGAATTTAATATCTTTAACTTTTTCCTTGGAATCCCTCGGGTATTTCAACGCAGGAAACTAATGTAATATATAAGAATGGTAACTTCATTAGATTGCTCCCAAACGTATATGTATAACAGTATGTTTTTATAGATAACATGTATAAAAAGAAAACACAAACGACTTTCGAACAATTTGCTACAAAAAGTATTTTGGGCAAATCCACATAGGTACTTAAATGATCTAGAAAGAACTCCTTTGTAAGAAAGTTAGGGCAGTTCGGACCATTGTGTATTTCGGCTATCTACTACTTGTGTTACTTTTTTAATATAACAGGTCAAGTGTGTCCGTTTTTGTTGGTATGACGTCCTCTTGTCCGGGGTTCGATCGATTATATTATTAGGTAGCTATTTCCTCATGAAAATATCAGTGATGCCTTTTATTTTCGTATTTGTAGGCCGACTATATACCTACCAATTCTTGTAATTACATTATGATATTACCAGAATTACTTTATTAACAGGTATAGTCAAAGTCAAAGAGTCAAAGCATCTATTTCAATTAATCCTTAATTAGGCACTTTTGAAACGTCAAATTAAATTGTCCGTCATTCTGTCTGTCAGTGAAGCCAGGTGCTCGTGGTCGCTCGTGCCGTATCCTACTATAGTCAGAGAATATTTAGCCTATCGGTCTTACCATAATCCTATTGATCGTTTATCCATCCTAAATCAATAATTCATCATTCACTCTTGTTTCTCCCAATATCCTGAGCCAATCAATATCCGTGTCTAGCAGCTAAGCTCAACAATTCAATTTCCTACATCTGGTGATTTATAAAGTATTCAACATTGCCTCGACTTTCTCCAAGTTTCCTTAATGCATTATGAAATATTGATGCAATAAGCATCTACAGCTGCAACTGCATCTGCTGGCTGCGTTTTGTTATTTTTGTATGAACTGCCAAGGAAATTAAATAACAACTGTTTGTACCGAGTAAATTGAATGCGCGCTTCATTTAGCTTCTGTTTATTTGAGAAATGGTCTGATGGATCGCTTGAATTAAATAATGGTAAGTATTTTTATGTTCTTGAAACAGTTTGTTGATAATAAATGTATTTTTTGTTGGTAATCAAAATTTTATCCTCGGTGCTCAATAAATCACAGTACAGAATCCTTTCTTTTCTTTTTTCTCTTTTTCTTTTTTTTTTTTAACGTTGCCCCACATTAGGGTTTTCTCCTGTGTCGTGGGTGCGCTTACAAACATACAATTTCACATGCACATGACACCCAGACCCGAAACAACAATTTGTGGATCACACAAAGAGTTCACACCGCGCCAACTGTGCAGTCTCTCCTCTCCTAATAACTGTCTTATTATTTGCCGCGATTTGTTTCATATTGTAATCCCGTAATGAAACGCCTTCTGTGATTCACGCACAGTTATCGTAACAAGCGTAGTGTTATGTTTGTTTAGCTAGTTATTGCATTAATTGGATTAAAGCGGTGTTAATTTAACCAAGATAAATAGACCCATGACTTTTTGACTCCTAAAACAAATGTAAGTTAAAAAGTAGCTCACCACCAAAATCTCTCATGATTTAAAGAACAGCCGTCTATTTCACGCAATTAAAGTGGAAGTAGTACCTACCAACAGTAGTTGACAAAATACTTCATTCTCGGTACAAAACTCGTTCTGCGTAAGGTAAGCAAAACAAATGATGTTATTCCACCGTCGATTAGTGTGGGAATCTTTCAATTCGATAGTAAATGCTGGTCGTATGTTGGAGTCGAGTGATGCGAGCGTTTGCTAGGTACGTGAGGGCATCACTGCAATGTTTGGGGGACGAGACGAGCTCATATTGGAGGTAAAATACCTTCTGGTCTTGGTATTTGAATTGAGCTTTATGTTGTACCTAATAATGGTAGTTGAGTAACCACTGGACGAAACAGTAAGTGTGACTGTCAGTGTCGTACATGAGGTTTCGAAGTTGATTTTCAAATTTGGTTAAATTTAAATACAGTCTCAATTACAATGATAAGTACTGATAGCATAGAATGGTTGATACAGTGACTCGGCTACTAACTGGCGGCTACTACATATCGGCAAATCGATTTCTACACAGAACAATATAATTGTATCATTAATTTGTTTTTATTAAATCTGCAAGAAATTAGCACTTAAAGGCGAAGGTCAATATTCAGAGCACAGACGAACAAATAAGTAATAAATAAATATGTCGTAATATAGATTATATAATTCTTAAATTGGTATTCCAGGTACGGATCTTAGTGAGAAGCAACTGTTTTTACTCAGCAGTCGTACTTCCAACCATTCTACCATCGAGGAGTAAGTAGTGACAACTGAAATAAATCTAGCGTTCGTGATACAGCGCTGCTATCATTTGTCTAGCACGTGACACTTGCTCTCGAGATGAGACTGACCTCTCTAAACCTGACTGCTGTTGTACATTAGTACAAAGCGTAGAAAATACAATGTTTCTGCACTTGTTTAGAAGTCTAGTAATGGAATTTTGTCCAGATAATAGAATTTGGTCATCTGTAATATGATTCCTGGTAACATTACGGATATATTACATTAGATACGCCTCGACCAAGGCCTCACAGAAGACCGACGTGAAATAACGCTTGCGTTGTGTTTCGTTGTGTGAGTGAGGTTACTGGAGGCTTAATTCCCCCCTTCCCAATCTTCCCAATCCCCGATTCCCGAACAATAACTTCTAATTCCTAACCCCCAAAAAGCCGGTAACGCACTTGTAACGTCTCTGGTGTTTCAAGTGTCCATGGGCGGCGGCGATTGCTTACCATCAGGTGATACGTCTGCTCGGCGAAATACCGGCGTGATTCATAAAAAATGTATGTTTTTAAATCAATAATTGTTTAGGTCTATTATGTATGAATGAAGATAAATAAACTCTCTTCCCTGCACAAACAGCAAGACTATACAATTATTGAAAGTACACTCATAGTCGTATGCATTAGCAAAGCAACGTGCGGCCATCGCAAACATCGGGAGATTCCTGAACTATTTACTTAAGGCGGAGCGCTACTATTTCCGAGCAAATATAGGCACTTATTACTTTGGTCGAAGCTCAAGTAAATGCCAAGATATTGCTACGATATCTACGTTACAGTTTGTAGGCACTAGGGAACTCTAATTTGGCAGCCATCTTTAGTCCGTATGTGCTCGTGTATCATTTCGATATAGTCTCAGAGAATCAATTTAGGAGATTGATAGAATCTATTGTGTTTTTTGGTCTAGCGATCTGTTTGGCCATAGAATTGAGTAGGTAATTAAGTTGTATTGTGTTTTAGGATTTGTTCTTTTGTATTCATTGGTTTGGGCAATTTTTTCTCTGTGTAAGACAGAGATGTGAAACAGGTAAAACACTGGATAGATTTTTTAACTACTTTTGTTAATAATTTGTCTGCGCACGCTGCTCATGATGAAGAGTCCCTCTGTGACTCGAAACTAGTAGAGCTTTTCTCCTTTGATTTACGTGAGTAAACTGTGATATTTAGTTAGTTTAGTATGTCTCACGATAGTTTTTATAAAAATATTACTGTTGGTCAAGAGGGATTAGCCTGATTGCAACTGAAAAAATGTTTTTAAATACAATATTAAATTCAACATATCCGAAACGTAGATGAATATTAATAAATTATTCCCGAACAACAATAAAGGCAACATAAACTGTCGTTCGTACAAAAACAAAACATTTTATTTCCGTTGTAGCTAACGTTTTTGTCCGTCCAGTGGTTTCCAAAGTTGCTCATTAGGTCGCAATCCCCCATTTTCGTGTAATGATTGTGCCGATGGCCGAGTGGCCGGGATTAGGCGTGCTCATAAAACCGATACAACAATTAATTGGTCGCTGCTGAGTTTGCCAAAGAGGTTTATACATCCGTGGGGAGTGGGCGGGAGCTGTTAAACTTTATGCCTATTAGTTGATGACAGGTTGATGGTTACTGTTCACGCTGCGTTATTGTGTTCCGTGGTAGATAAAGTCAAAGTCACGTATTGCGTAGTTGTGTGTTTTCCATTTATCTCAATATATAATTATGTAGCTATATATTTTTGTATCGTTATGTAAAATTGCATTGTAATGATGGTTTCAGTAAAAGTTCGAAAAGTAGTCATGGAAAAATAACATACATCTATAGTGTACCATTGCATAATTTTGATGTGTTGTGTTATTTAGTTACACATTGGCATGTTTATTGGTATAAAAATAGTACAAATATACTACTAGATAGCATAATTTTTATTTTCCATCAATACATACATATTTCAGAATTTTTTAATAAAATAAATAATTACCACAAGTTTGACAACCACTGTTTACTAGGGATGTACCAACGTTATCGGTAATCGAGTCCCGTATCCCGTACTGTCACGCTTTATTGGGCAAGCTATTTATTTTGTTACAATAATTGCCCCGATTTGTTTCATATTGTAATCCCGTAATGAAGCATCGCCGTCTGTGATCCTCGGACAGAGGGCTTAGCACTCGTACTGAGGATATAGTTATCGGGGCAAGCGTAGGATTTTGTTTGTTTTGTCAATTATTGCATTAATTGGATTAAGGCGGTGTTAATTTAACCAAGATTAATAGACCCATGACTTATAGACTCCTAAAATGGATGTAAGTTAGTTGTGCTTCGTATAGTGGATAATTAATCAATAGTATTGTGATGGAACTTAGTTTTAGGTTTGATTGATTAGGTGCCTTACTTACAGGATTAGGCATATGTGACTATATTTTTCCACCGTAGACTGGTACCTGAGAATGAGCTTGAATTTTATTTCAATTACTATAGAACACACAATTTTTCTTCTCGTTCATCTTCATTGGAAGCTATACTTTGGAACGAGTACCTAGTTTCACTGACAGACTGACGGATAATTTAATTCGACGTTTCAAAAGTGTCTAAATTAGGATTAATTGAAATAAATGCTTTGACTTTGACAAATACTTATAGAACACACATACCCATTTCTAGAAACCAGCATCATTATTATACCCGCATAAAATAAACAGTACAAACAAGACATCACTATGTCTCTGTTACAGGCACATACAGAAGTGTGTCACATAACGTATCGCTCTAATAATAGAATTTTCACGAGTTCCCCATCCGCGACAGTACACACAGCGTAGGGTTGACAAATAGACGGTGTATGTAACACGGAGTTAATGATTTATTCATTCACATGGCAATTTTCGTAGTATTTCTTGGGATTGTTTAAAATGTTGTGACATAGGATGGTACTATTAATAACTGCTACGTTATCATTTAGATGTTTTCATAATCATATAGGTTTATATCCTAGCCCTCTCTTTCGGCTTTTACGTTTTGTTAAGGCCAATAAATTAAGGTTTGATATTTAGTTCCTGGAAGAAGTCAAAATCTATCGATAAAAGTAAATAACAACCGGATCCCATCAGCCGTTTTAACTTGATTGATTAAGTAACAAACATACACAAACTCTTACTAACTGACCCATGTATGATATTAGTAAGATTAAACTAGACTTCAAACAGTCCGAGAAATCCACAAGTTACTCATAACATTTCCGTAAAAAACTTTCTTGCCCCATGACACAAGAGGGTTAACATATTTTTTCCTCAGACCCAAATCCATAACAGTTTTCCTCAAACCCTCCATGAAACAAATATGATAAATAATAAAAAGCTACTTCAAAATGAACCACTCGGTTTTATATTCTCGTTGGCAACCCTACACTCATTTAGTGCCGCGCCGCCCCGGGATAATCGCGGGACTCCTAAAAATGAACGATTACGGTCACCATCCCTTATTCAGGTGATAGACCAACGTAAGTGAATCCCTCAACCTTTATATTGTCGTTATATTATTTTGGGCTGTGTTGTGGGTGTTAGATTTTATCAGTGTTACTATAGTGCTCACTAGGTTATATAATTGTGACAGGAATGTTTGATAAGAATAACCTGTGTATTCCATGACTCGTTCTGTTTTATACTATGTTTAGGATTTTAGTAATAATAGTTTATTTGTGAACTTAGAGTAGGTATAATATATTATGTACTCGAAAGGATTGTTAAGATTTTAATAAAATTCCTCGATTTTTTAGTTTAGTTCAAGTACATTTGTAATGCTTTTTGGTATACACACACAATTATTTTGGTACTGATTCAACCTTTTTTTCAAAAAGGTAATGCACAAACAGGTAAACTCCGTGTATAAAAAACAGTAAAACTTTGCTTAGAGAGCAATCTAATAAAGGACAGTATATTGATTTCCTCACTTCAATGAAAACCACCACACAGTACCTACACTTGTAAAATAAATCCCAAAAACCCTAATACTAGGACTTCATAAAAATCTCGGGTTTCGGGAGGGTCCAGTGAATGGTGGGCGTTGGCTATTTATGTTCTCTCCGTGCCCATCCCTAGCGATACCGTCATATTTATCGATGGCGATCCCGGGCTCGACTCTATTTACACAGCACTATCAATTGATATCGACGCGTTAGATATAGTGTGGGAATATATCGATGTTTAGTTCCTATTCAATATTAAAATGGTTTGACAAACAATAGTTTGTTTGTTGGTTTATTGTGCGGTTGTGGTTGAAGACAAATTGTATTTGGTGGTTTTGCCTATTGAACAGAATTAATAGATGGTAAAATTAATGTCACAGTACGAGTATTCATTGCTCTATGTTTCATGAGATAGTGATCGAATAAATTAGCGAAGTCATGATAAGAGGAACGAACATAATTTAAGATTAATTATTACTATTATATTCGTATTATTATGATATTTCGTACTTATAAGTGTCTCACCCGAACGAGAGTCGAAAAATCTCTTTGTATTCGAGACTATGTTACTATGTTCAGTAGTTTGTCAGAGATGTGCTATGTAACTATGCTGCGAGTATAATAGCTAAGCTGTGAAACTATGTGACCGTTTCTACTGATAAGTACTACTGTGCGAGTAAGATGTGCTATGAAGATGCACCGCTGCAAAGTAATTGCATGAGGATGCATAGCTAGAATATATATCGATAGTAGGGAAGCCATCCATTACACATCTATAGCACGCATCCATAGCACACATCCATAGCACGCATCCTTCTATATAAAAAACATATCTTAGTTGAATCCGTTTCCACCAGTGCTAAACTATGTGTACCAATGAAAATGATTGGTGGAAGCCAAACACATCCGCAGCAACGTAGCATAGCATATTTCTAGTGGAAAAACTCCCTAAAGCTGCGAGCAGTTAACCTCAAAGTAGGAAAATCCCTCGATGCTAACCTTGGAGACACCACAAATAAAGGTTACTTACATATATAGCATATTGACCCTTAATACAATTCAATTATCCCATAAATAATAAGTACTATTAAGAAAACAAGTGAGTACCTAATGCTAGTAACTTGTAATAATAGAATCTCGTGGGATCTTTATGAGAGGAAGATAAAAATGTTTCTCTTTGTTAATAAGCTGTATGTATGTAATTCTCAATGGAGTAGTATTACTTATGTTCAAGAATAATGCTTAGACATAAGTAAGTAATCTACTTACTCGTAAGTAAAGTAAATCGCCCAATGATATCTCTGGCTTTGGGCACTCCGTTTCTACTCCTGCTGTTTGAGCTGGAGCCCCGGTGAACCCGCTAGGTGGACTACCTAACGGGTGCAGATCCGTAAACTTTTCACTGGTGAGGTAGGGTTAAGTAGGTAGGTATCTCAATAGTTCCTAGATAAATTGCTACGACCTAACAGGGTCATGTACTGTACTAATCTACTATAATGCCGTTATGTATGTACATTGTGCAATAAATGAATAAGTAAAAAATATATTCAGAATCATTGTCCAAGGAAATTGAGTAACAATGTAAATAATAGATTTAATTTGAATGAAAAACTATTTACACATTTTAGAGAATTCCATTCTGATTACACAATCTTACTACAACTTTCTTTTATTACGTTTTCCACCAAAAATGTGCCCAGTCACGAAACATCATGAAACATCTTACATAAGACCAATAAAAATGTGAAAATTATTTCCAATACTGTCAAGTGTAGCATAACATAACTATAATATAAACTGTTTAGCAGTTTCCTAGAAAGTGGTAACTAAACATACATAATATGTGGGCATGACTTTCCTCCAATTAGCACTTTGTTCGCTGTTTGAGAGTCTAAAAATTACTGTAAGCAAGTTCTTTGAGCATAACATGGTCGATACAGGCTGGATACAGTACCTACAGGCAATAGAATATTTTTAAAAATAAAACTATATTTTTGACATTTTAAGTGTTGCCATTTAAAATGCGTTTCTTGACGGTGTTGCTAGTGTTTTTATATGTGGTGTTCTGTGAAGGGTCTGAGGATGCTGTCGAGGAGAGAGGGAAGAAGAAAAAGATTGGATTATTTAGTAAGTATTTTAGTCTACATATAGTTTTAATAAATTAATAAGTAGTTGAACCGTTAAAAATAGTAATATGAAAATTGTTTCATCTCGTAATGATGAATTTAGAATCGAATTTAAATTACTATTTATTGCACAGAGGTCTGCAATGAAATCAATTTAGTTTTAACAGCAATAAAAAATACATTAACACAATATTATTTAAGTTATAAACGTAGCACTAAAAAATAAGTCTCAATAGTAAAAGGTAATATGAAATAGTAAAGTCAAAAACAAAAACTGATGCGAATTTTACGAGCACTGGTTCTGTAGTTAGTTATTTTTTCTTAGTTTTCATACTACAATGTTGAAGACTAACCGGCACACTCAGAGTCATTTAATGTTTACTTAAACTATTTAGAATTAATGTATACGATTTTCTTCTAACCAATTGCTAAGGACTGGTTTAAGTAACCATTAAATTAATCTGTGTACGACGGTAATAGATTTACCCAGTAATTTCTTACCATCATAGTTGTTTTAAAAAATGACAGGGTAGATCTACCCTGTCCCTAGACTACGCGTTATAATTTATAAACCTTTGCGCAAGGAACTCCAAAAGATATAAATCGTCCGAAAGCAATCAAATACAATTTCCAATTTACAGTTAACTACATCACTTTGTATATTAAAACATCACTCAAATAAATGCATTGTGAATAATGAAGATATTTCACGTACTAAAGGGTAAATGGACGGTTTTCAATAAATTCAAATGTGCACAGCCATCGGAAAGCGATTATCGAATACCACTTTATCGAGTCAGTTGGCTCATAACTATTGCGCGACGCTATTTGTCACCCTTTCAATAACATCCACTATTTTATTGTTTTAACTTTCTGATTGATTCGTGAAATGTGTTAGTTTTATAGCGTTTTTAATGTAGGACAGATGAAGGACGATAGTTTATAGACGTTTTAGTTTTTATGATATTGTGAGAGAGATTTTGGGAAAAATCTGGGCGAGCTTATATGGTCGGTACCCTTAGTATGAATTTACTTTACGTTTAAAGTATATGAAACGAGAGCGCGTTTGGCGCTCTGATTGGTCGGGTTAAAATAAACCAACCAAAACGTCAAGCAAACTCGTATTAAGGGTACATATGTATGAATATAATGTAATCTAGAATGGATAAGGATAGTACTAGACTCCCATCTTGTAGTTCTATCTAAGTATATAAAACGGAATAGGTATATCACGAGTCTTGTTTATTATTTAAGTTATAATAAATAACAAGAACTTAATACTATCCAAGTTCACCAGACCAAAAACAAACAAAATATATTCCTTGCATACAAAATAATATATGAATAGAAAATAACAATTTGAATAGGAATAAGTGCATACATATTTTATCTAAGCTATGCTTTTCTTCTTTTTTCTAACATTGCTTAGGTATAGCCATAAAGTAAGTACAAAGGGGAGATGCCATAATGTGGATGTGCACTGTGACACAAAACATAGGTCCTACCCAATGATATTATACGTAAAAAGGTGTAGATTGGTTACAAGCGCTCAGTAAGTGGCACATTAAAATGTGAACAATTGGCAACGGAAAATAGAGAGGAACGTGGTGTGTAACATCCCGCGCACCCTGTAGACTATCACGCATTGCATTATATTAAAGGGAAATCCTGTTATGACATCTGGTCTTTATATCAGCTTCATGAGTATAACCTATCACAGTAAAAAAAGGTCTTATAATAATTATGGAAAGGATAGAGACAAAGAGATAAGCCGAAGTATAAACAAGGGTAGTAAGACATCTCGTTAATATTAATATCATAAATAAGATTGGTTTATCGAATTGTTCCTCGCATGGACGGCCGAAGCAATTACTTTCCTAATCTCTGTTTATTGTTATGTCCAAAGACTGTTTCATGCTCACTGTACTATGAATAAAACCACTAGAGAATCTTTTTCAATTTGTTCTACGAGTGATTGGCGGTTTTTGTTCTGTTTCTGTTAGAGACGTTCATGTGATTGAGAATAAGTCGTTAAGTTGTTCAGGGTTTGGTGGATAATTTAATTAAAGAGGTTGATTGAAATGTTCTTTGTTGTGTTTGTTCTTTAAGTCTTTAGTTAGGTATGTCCTACAGAACAAAATATGTTTTATTTTTTACATAACGTTGCCCCACAATTGCCTTTACAAAGATACAAGTTCATGTACACATAGACACCCAGATTCGAAACAACAATTTGGGGTTCACACAAAGAGTTGTTACGTGTAGGAAACGAACCTACTAAACGCTGCGAAGCAGCCGGTTGCCCAGGCACACAACCGTGCAGCCATCTGAATTAATATCTATGTGATCCATAAATTATGATCTGGGAACGGGCGTGACGTTTGCATAGTAGAATATGTGTTTCTTAACAAAGAATATTAGTATCATTATCATATCGTGACGTTTCGTTCATTTATCCTTAAAATAAATCCTCAAACTAATCTAATCTATTCTATTATTTCCAGTATACTTCGTGGACCTGGTGATCAAGAAAGTCTTTATCCTCAAGCTGATATATGCCTTCGCGTTCTGGTTACTCCTCCACAAAGCTGGTTACCTCTTCGGCTGGTTCCTCAGCTACATCAAGGAGAAACCAACGTACCATGGTCATCACGACCACCACACGGAGTATATAGAGACCCCACATTACACAGAGTATGGGCCCCCAGGACCTTATAGACGGGGAAGTCAGAAGCCATACAATCCTTATTCTAGCCCTAGTCGAAAAGTGAATCCTTATTAGTTTTTGAAATTTATGTTAAAAAAGCTTTTTTTGATAAAAAGTAAATCTACTTTCAAAACAGAGGATAATGAAATCACTAGATGAATATTGAGAAAGAATGTTTGTAAATACGAATTAATTTATTTATAGTTTTTAATTATTATGGAGATATCGTGTGACTGTTTGAATGAATTGTTGATTGTGTATTGTAAGTAGATAATTAATTAAATTATTTAATTTATTGCTTTTTTTTCATTTTCTTACCAAAGTACTATTGGTATTATACATATGAACTTACAACACTGATTAAATCTTTTACCATTTATAAAAAAGAACCACTTTTCAAATTTATATTCTCATTGAAATAAATATTCTCTAATGAAATGAGTGAGCATATTGAGTGATGCTGAATTTACTGATTTATAGGTTTCACTGGACCACTACACCAAGGAACTGAATATTTTAAAAGTACATTGAAAAAAAAAACACAATAATCCATGTTCTATACACATATAATTTTCTTCACTTTAGGGAAAAGCACACTATACATACATACAAACCGACATACATACATATTATATCACATATATGTTATAAGTACACAACCCCACAACAAGAGAGCTGAGAGAATCGAGTATGATTTCAAGTTACAATTGGAATACACAGTTATATTATTGTCCCTAGCGACTTTGTAGGTGAGCAGAACAATAGGTACTGCGATAGTACGTGCTTCGTGAATTTCTTCAAGTAAAATATACAGTAGCTGTTTCTGTAAATGTGAAATGGAAGATTCTTGTTTCTCCAAGGGATAGGTAGAGGTGTGTGGATTTTGTTCTTATCTTTTCTTATGTTATAGCTGCCGTACTCAGAGTCATTTAATGGTTACTTAACCCAGTCTCTCTGAATTGATTTCGGAACAAAATCGTTACTAAGGAATAGTTTAAGTAATCATTAAATGTTTTTGCATACGGTAGTTAGTCTCATTGCAGTTAAGTGCATTTTAGTTATAGGGGAAAAATAGGTACTCAGTAAAAACACCAAGTAAAATATGTCACCATTTTCTAGATTTTTTTATCAAATGTACAAAAATCTACACTGTAATAAGCTAACTACCACAATTGTCCCTAATTAACTATCTCAAAATATCATTCAGTATCTCTAATTACAGCTACACATCATAAACTAAATGAAAATAACAATTTTCCAGTACCACCCAGTCATAAACCGGATAAAATCGGTTCGCTCCGGTTGTAACCGCCCGTATCCAGTTTAATAATCTTTAGTAACGCGCTCGAGGCTCTTAAGATTGTCATTAGACACTGTACACCATTTCAGCGAGTTTATTGGACTGTTAAAAGCAAAAACTAACTGTTTCAGAACATTTCTGTGTGGAAATTTTGCGAAAATATTAATACAGTCGACGAAGTTGTGAATTTTAATGTTGTATTCAGATTGTAGACTCTGTTGCAAGCTCCGTGCTATAAGCAAAAGTGATTAGTCATAATTACACTTCTTTAGATCTTTAAACTGTTAAATTGATCTACGAGTAAGTCTAAATCGAAGTGATATGAAGTGAGTATCATGAAATACCTAAGTAGTAAAGTAAACTTACAACAATAAGTGTAGACACACAACGAATGCGTTATCAGAAGAGAGATTTTGCTACCGAACGTTTAAAAAAACGAACTGCATAAAAAACGAACAGACAAGAAAAATATTCAGAACAAACTAGAAACTAAAATATGGAACTGTAAAAACGTTTTTCAGTGATATTTTTTACGATGACGTATGTATACGTTAGGGGTGGCCATCACAATAAAACGTTGGTATCACGTACAGTTTGTTGTCTCTGTCACACAGTATATTTTGTATTTGTACAGTGCAGTTTGGAAATTGATTTGTCACGATCGTAAATCTGAAATAACAGCGGGTTTTAATTTATTCGGCCGACTGTACCGCCTCTACGTGATAATTTGTAATTTAGGGCTGTACATTTGTTATGGGATGAGTTTTTGGGTGCATGGACAGGGTCGAACTCAGGGCTATCTATAAGGGTGCATAAGAGTATAGTTTAATGTTAGTATGATTGACTGCCTTGATGGTCGAGTGGTCGCAAGAGCGACTGCCGGACAAGAGGTCTCGGGTTCGATTCTCCGGTCGGGCAAATATTACTAGGTTTTTCGGTTTTTTGTAAAGTTCTCAGTAGTAGCACGGGGTCTGGTATTGTGCCGCAGTATATGGAATTAGGCTCACCCCCTATTACATGTGACTTATAACACAAATAGTAAACTGGGTGTACATTGCATAGCGGCATAACGTTTCGTGATGTGCACCTCTGCCTAAACCTTCGGGGGATAAAAGGCGTGACGGTACAGTGACACAAATGTTAGTATCCTGTTAAATTTTAATTTGTTAGGCAAAGGTCTCTTGTTATTACAGAGAATGTAAAGTAGTATAAAAATAAATGCGAAACGGAGATTTTAGATAATGCAAATAGCATTATTCCTTTACGTATAAGTTTTGACTACACCCTTACTTACGTCATGTCAGTATTGTTCAAGGAAAAGTCACAAAGATATCACCAGGTTTGGAATCTTGTTTTTTCTGATATATTGTATTTATTTTAAGAAGAGGAAGGCTTGGTAAGAACACAATAACGTATGTTATAAAAATACCAGTTCTGTAAAATAAAACTTAGTGAAACTACGGCACGTGTCCTTATTTCCATGTAATAAAAAAATATAAATCTACATTAATAAAATATTATAACATTAGGTGACGTCGGTTCGTACATCCCATGTAGATAAATATTTAACATAGATATTGACACAAAACTGATATTGAAACCATTTTGGCAAAGGCTTCTTTAGGTTCACTGAAATTTTATAAAAAGATAGTTACAGAAGTATAAATACTTCTTTAAACTTACAAAGTATATTATTATACTTCTGTAACCTAAAATCATAGAATATTAATAAATTATCACTTACATAATCTAGGTATAACTATGAATACCTTCATTATATTCTGTGTATATTCCTTACATTATAAAAAACACCAATGCACCCATGTCCAGCCTTATTACATCCCTGTGCAGTGTATATGCAAATCGGAAATTTTCTGCTCATGATGATCAACGATTGCCGCAGCACATAAAGTCATATTTGAACTTTAAAACAAACTGCGGTAGTTCAGCAATCCGTTAAAAGCCTATTTCATATTTGTCTGAATCGTGTCGACAATCCGATAAGCCTTACATATTTATTCGGTAAATAATTTCCATAAAAATTCAAGCTACGTATATTTCTGGCGGAAATTGTAAAGCGAGATTTATATTTCAGTAGTTCCGGGATCGCAATAACTGATAACAGTTGAAAGTTTTCAATTTTTAATGAGTGCTCGTGGTTGTGGTTTCGATTTCCGGTGTCGTGTCATGGCGACGGATTGCTGGGGATCAGCGGCGCTGTGTACGTTTCATTACGTATTATTACTATTATAATTGGGTGTTAATATTGAATAAATCGTGCTTGTTTTCCTTTTCCAGATGAGTATTACACATAATTTCTATAGTAATACTACACTAGTGAACATTGATGACAATAGATCCGTGAACTACTGCGTTAGATCTTCATAATACGATAACAAGCAAATGGAACTCAATTCAAAAGTCAGGTCGAATAGCCAATCGAAGCGGGTCCTGTGGGACACACTGGTGCATTTCTTACTTACCGTCGACACGTCCCGGGGAGGAAACAACGCCATTTCCTCGTGTCACGGTGCACGGCGCACGTGACCGAGTTGTCAGGGGCCCATTCCAGGGCCGCACCACTGCATCCCAGGGGCCACTTTACCGAAATCTCGCTTCTGCATTCCCACACACGAGCGTTCCCTAGAATCACATATCACCACTATAAGGGTCAAAACCATTAAACAGAGGTCACATTTCTTACTGTAAACTGTTAAAATTAAGCTAAAATTTCGCCACCCGCGGGTATAAACGTACAACATAATAAAAACAGTCGTTTGGCGGACCATAAAGAAGGGGTTAACGAATTTGCTATAAATGTGATGCCGCTGGGCGCGATTATAAGCGTTTTACGTTCAACATAAAACAACACGGACAAAGTTTGAACTTACAGATAGGAGGATAGGTAGAATACTTTGAATAAGTACTAGGTAAATGTTATGTAATGATTTGAGTATGTTGGAGAGCTTTGAGTTTGTCATGTCAAAGCACTTACTTTTGATACAGTTTAGCGTACATAGATTATATTTGTGTGTGATTATTAAGACTGTGCTGCTGGCGCGATGACTGGACAACCGGTTGCCGCGTAACGTGTATCAGGTTTGATTCCCGCATGGAGCAAGTCTTTGTGTGATCCACAAATTATTGTTTTGGGTCGGGGTGTCATGTGCATGTGAACTTGTATGTTTGTAAACACAACCACGACACAGGAGAAAATCCTAACGATGGCAACGTGTTTAAAAAAAAATACGCAGTCGTTTAATCCACTCTGAATCCCTCACGTAAACACATATTAGTCTTACGTGAAACTGTTCCTCACACCACACAAAGGGACATAAAACTAAGTGGTTTAAATGACACATGAGTTTAAGCAACATTCTGTACTGTGTAGTGAAACAATAAGGCAACAAAGCAACACTGCATGCTTGTATGAACAATGTATCGCCTCTGCACCTGTCTGCTCCTTGACTTAATTTAACGATGATTGCTTCAATCTTTTGTAGCCGCGTTATGCCAAGTTATTGTACCAGTAACGATGACTTGCCAATTATTGTGATATTAACGATGACTTTTGTTTACATTGTTTATTTTCATTGAGTTTATTACTCTAATAGGAATTGAGGATGCTTGGTTAAGTGTTCGGGTTTGTAATTTGATGAGATTAAGGTGGGTATTGGATTTTTAATGGGGTTGAAGAGGCTTAACTAAACACAATTTCATTATGGCTTTTCCCTGAAGATATTAGTTTTTTAATGGGTGTTTGTTGCCAATAGCGTTTAGTTAAGCCCACCAAGTGATAGACACCAGTCTACCAGTTAGAGGTGATTCCAAGAAAAAAAGTTCAAAAGTTTATTTATTAATACATGTAATTAATTAATTATTACATTATGTTGTTTCTTAAGAATTTAACCGCCGCACTCAGAGTCATTTATTTAATGGTTACTTAACGCAGTCCTTAGCAATTGTTTTCAGAACAAAATCGTAACTAAGGAATAGTTTAAGAAATCATTTAATATATCTGAGTGTAGCAGTAAGAAGGCAAATATCTACTCACTCTTAGGAATATAATCAACTACCATAACATTATTCTTACTCACCCACAAGTTATAGAAACCTAAACTATAGCAACTCTGTATCTCAATATAGAGAGCCGGCGTGAATATTTTTATTTTAAACTTGGTGGAGTATGCGGTCGGTAAGGTAGCGCGCGTCGCGCGTCGCCCGACGTCTAGTGAAACCAATTTTTGTCAAGACACGCTGAGTTATCAACCGCTTACTGCTAGGGTGTGTATGGCACCAACTATGGAAGACTGTATTTATCTATAGAAGCTATTCTAATATAGGAAATATTCATTTTCATATTATTCTTCTTGTTTTTCTTCTTTCTTGTTTTTGATAAAAAGAAACACATTCAGAAATTGTCGTAAATATAACCAATATCGAGGTTTGTTTTGTTAATTTATCACGCATTCAAATTAATAACCAATTAGCCCTTTTCCCAATCCCCGATTCCCAAACAACCCATAAATTCCTAACCCCTAAAAGGTCGGCAACACACTTGTAACGTCTCTAGTGTTTCGGGTGTCCATGGGTGGCGTTCATTGCTCACCGGTGATCCGTATGGTCGTTTACTGACTTATTATTTAAAATAACAAATAATACTTTATACATACTTAACAAGTGCAATGAGTTTAAAACAAAACTTTAAACAAGCTTATCTCCAGTGAGGAAGCGCAGTGGTCTCTTTGAGACTAATCCCAGGAGACTGGCAACTGTTTTAACGAAGCAACACTTTCACGAACGAAGTTGTATATTATGTCATTATGCTATAGATGCTCTCGCTGGCTTTGTCTGTGGTTAATGTCGCTTTTTGGTAGCCCTTTAGGGAGCTGTAACTAAATTTAAATTGTGTAGTTTTTAGTTAGCGTGTTATGGTGTTTTACAGTGTCTTTATTAGATTACTTTTAATTATGAACGAATGAATTTATTGAATGAAACCATTCAAACAAGAATTGTATTGTAAACATGATTGAAAAAGAGTAAACTATGGAGTTTCTTGAGCTTTCTTATCCGTAGGTATCTATGGTTTGGAACGAGTAAATAGCTTGACTAGAGGACCGGCCGATAGACAGACTATTTTAATATTTGCTTTGACGTTCAAAAGCTATTTGAAATAAATATTTTTTTACTTTGACTTTAATTAATGTGTAACTTTAACTAAAATAAGGGTAGAGAAGAGAAATTGTATTTAAAAATCTGTTTGAAACCGGTTTTACACTCAATGGTTTTTCAGGTAAAATCCAAAAATAGCTTTACCTTTAAGAATTAAAGAAAGTCTCTGACGTCATACCTCGAATTAATAATGAAAACATATTAGATTGTACAACTGATTACTATTCCCTCACGGTATCATATACCTGAGGGAGTATAGAAAATGAAGTTATAACACAATGGAAATTAGATCTAGAATCAGGTACAAAGCCTGACTTGTATTAATTAATTACTTAGTAGGTATCATTAATATTAATTACAGGGCTCTACGCAATTATACTCAGCTCTTTGTTCAATTAAGATAACAGATTGTTGCTAAATTTATCTCTGCTTATTATTTCATTAAGACTATAATTATAGAAATCTTAAATCTGGATTAAAGGTTATAATAATGTATAATGTTTTCTTAATCTTTATACTATGCATAGGTATGTACAATGGTGGTCGCATGCGTCTGATCACTACTAAGTTTATGTTTGCCTGCACCAGATGAGATCCACTTTTTAGCCCAGCCCTATGACCTTGGATTCTTGAACAGCATCTAACACACCATTGAGTAAGGGATTACACGTATTGCGTCACTAAGCCGCAAAGTTGTCGCTTTTTTATTAGACGAGTCATTTATGGTTTAATGTCTTTGATGGGTTCAAGCAATAAAATTTTAAAATGATCAGCCGGATCTGTCCACCACTGTACTTAGAAATTATCTACTTTACCATGTAATTAGTTAACCCAATTTGATTATTTGAGTGGAATATTTTACTCGTGGCTTGCTAAAGTTATGTGGAAGAAAAGTTTAAACCTATGTAAAGTCTGCTCTTTAGAAAGTTATAGGTGTTAATTTAGAACAGGGTAAATTATGGTATGGAATTAAACTTAGGCCACATTTTATCCCACATGAATGTGAGCGAAGCCGATGGCAGAAGCTAGTAATTAATATTTTTCCATGGGTCTACCTGAATTATTTCACTATAATATAAACTCAGATAGTAGCCCCATAAAATACATTGTCGTTCACAATAAAAATAACACAGGATATTCTCCCCAGTATCAGTGAAGGTATAGTCACAGTAGCCTAGGCAGCGTTTATAGGGTTTTATGTTTCAGCTCGCGCCACGGAATGCACTGCTCATTACGGCAGGAATCCGGCCCGTGCCGGTGCCGTTCCAGCGCCGTGCCTTTGCACGCCTGCCACCGCACTATGCAGTTACATACTACTTTTTGCACGTTCGACGTACCGGATAGTTTTACTCTTAAGCGAAGTTTAATATTGAATTTATTCTCTTTTGTTAAGGATGAAGGTAGAAAGCTATGGTAGTAAGCAATATCTTCAGATTTCAACAGTTTTTTAAGTGTTATGTCTAAACATATTTTGCCGGATTTTATTGGCGGATTGTGATTGTGACTCATTAACCGATATAAAAAAAAAGGAGGTTTTCAGTTTGACCTGTATGTATGTTTATACGCGATTATCTCGGTTTAGCTGAATCAATTTTGAAGCGATTTTCGGTGCAGTATTTTTTACATTAAGAAGAAGGTTTTAGGCATACCCGACTTAAAAATGTAGGTACGCACTACTTCGCATTTGAAGGCGGTTCCTTTTTTTAATTTATAACATCTCATTAGATGACAAGACTAGATCACTTGTGCTTACAATGGAAATGTACCTACTGTTTGGGAATTGATACTTAAACTTTTACATTTTAACATCTAACTACACACTGTGTAGTTGTGTTTTAACTGCACGGTTGGCGCGGTGGCCGGGCAACTGGCTGCCGTGCAACGTGTCGCGGGTTCGATTCCCGCACGGAACAACTCTTTGTGTGATCCACAGATTGTTGTTTCGGGTCTGGGTGTCATGTGTATGTGAAATTGTATGTTTGTAAACGCACCCACGACACAGGAGAAAATCCTAATGTGGGGCAACGTTATTTAAAAAAAAAAAAAAAAAAAGAATGAGGAAAACTATCTGTGTACTACACAGTTAGTTTTCCTTATTAAAATCAAACTTTACATCTGTTTACATTGCAAGTACAAAGGTGTGTGAAATGCAATATTACACACATACTTGTGTAGAAAGTACAACGAATGTAATTTATGAATGTACAGTGTACGTGTGCTTTGTGTAACTTATTCAGAGTTCAGCACAAGTGTTGAGGATCGTGTTGAATTCGTAACGACAGGCAACGTTGTGTGTGCGTGCACGACGACACTGCTCACTATTGTACTCGGAGTTTGGGTATGAAAAGAAATTCATGAAAACTAAAAATACACAAAGAATTACGAATTTAAATTGATACTAGGAAATGCTATGTACGACCATTAAGAAGGAGTTAGACTAAACATAATAATCTTATGGTGTCACGGACAGGACATACGGTATTGTTCGTTAAGTATTTTTGATATTTCCGGAGCTCAAAGCAGGAGAAGGAACGGGGTGGCTTTTGGCGAGTAAGAGTCTGACACTACCTCTCGCCTCACCCAAGGCGGGAGAAGACATTGGATGATTTCCGATATCAAACTTAAGGTTTATCTCAACAAGGCGTTAAATTATGTAGTTCATCAATGAGATAAAACGAAAAAAAAATACAATTTATACTACAACAAAGATCTTAATGAAACTCTAAACAGCAAAAACATTAATTCAATAAACACAATCAACTAGCGCACAACACCAAAGCGAAAAGAGAATTGTATTAAAAAAATAAAAACAACGAGTGCCTCTTTCGGTACCGGTTAAAATATTACACTTTAAAATAGTTAACTGGAAATCAGGGCGGTTCGCAATGAACGGAATGAGCTTGAAATAAGGTAAAATTCAATAAAAATCTGGAAGCTTTGCTCCGACTGTAGTGGTGGGGCACCGCGGGAATCTGTCCCGGGATTTACTGATAAATGTTTCTGTAGAACTGTTTAAGTGTTCATTTAATAGATTTTTAATTGAAAATTCTTCGTATTGAAACGAAGTATAAAGTTTGACATTAATGATGTAAATGAACCTAAGTATGTTTAAGAATTTAATTAATTCTTTAGATCACTAATCTACGTGACTTCAAATGTAACACGATTCATTGTAATTAGGTACTTAATACTAAGTATACAAAAATTAACAAAATACTGGAGTTTGATTCAAATACCGTTTCAAGTCTGTACCGTGATTTCTTATCTAATTAAACATGTATTTGAGTTTTCATACAGCAACTCAAATACGGACACAACGTCCCGGGATTCTCAGTTTGCTGCAGTAGTTGGGATTACGAAGACGCTACGCTTACATAATTTATGCTTTGTATAATTAGCCTCGCCTAATAATGTACTGTTATTAATTAGCTTTACTTTGCTTGGGTTCTAGAGAAACAGTTATTGTTAATCGTATTGTTTGGATTATTGTACATAAATAATAGCAAAATATATTTAGTTTTTAGAATTTCTATATAAATAGATGTACAGAGACGTACAAGTACAACAACTCTTCGATAGAACTATATACCATAGATAAAGTTATTTTATTTTATCGCTGTTGAATGTCTAATAAAAAATATAGGTATGTCTGTTAAGCATAGTTAAATAAACAAACTAACATCTTTTTTATTTCTTTAATCAGTTCCTTTTGTAGCCTACTACAAAATGTCACCAGCGCAGTCGTAAAGTACCAAAGCTTGCATTTAGCTACATCCCGGTCTCTCTGGTGCCAAATTTCCCGGGTTGTTTCCCCATCACTGGCTGCGACGTTTACATAATTTATGCTTTCTATTAGCTGTGCTGGTAATATCGCCTCGCTTAGCTTCGAGCTGCGTTTTAAATGCAGACTTGCAGAGCGTTTCATTTCAACGAAATTGTTGCGTTCATTATTTGCACCCGGATTGGCAGTTAGCAAATAGCTGTGTGCTTATCCAGTATTTATATTAAGTAAATAAATTGGATTTTATGACATTTAGCAGTTCGAATCGTGTATTTATTCGTGCACAAACGCGGAGTATGATTGAGCGTGAAATGGTTTAATGGTATTGGGTGAAATGATGATTGCGCGTAATTATTAACTAATAATTATTATAAATACGAAAGTGGATTTATTGCTTATTATTGCTTTTATCGTATAAAACATTTTAATGCCAACGTCATTCATCATACAGATATGTACCTACATATATGAGATAACACGGATTCAAATACTATTAAAGGCTACGGTTTGAGAAGAATGAGCCACTGGAGATCAATAACAACCCTTCAGTGTTATTCCGTTACAACATTTAGTTTGAACATTTGTAAATATTGTTTAATATAACTAGCAAACTTTAAAACAAGTATTTGGTTACACCCAGCAAAGTTACAATACAAACTACGTTACACGCGCCAAAATCGAAAACGGCAAGTACAGAATTTAGCTAAAGCTAAACTAAAATGTAAATCAACACTTGTTGATAGGTTGTTTAGCCACGAGCCACAAAGACGAGCGCTAATGACCGTACTAAATCTAAATAGCGACTGACAGACGAAATTTGAGACCGTTTTAAGCGAACAGTCTCGGTTGCTAGCAAAATTCACACTTAATTTTGGGTTTGGGGTTATTGGTGAGCAAGTGGGTGATTGTGTATATTGATTTTAGTTGTTATTGAGTCTTTGGTATTGATTCGTTTGCTTTGTTAGGATAATGAGTGGTGTTTGTCTTGGGTTCAGTTTGTAATTTAATTTATTTTATAAAATCTTTCATTTTATAGAACATCTTGTGTCTTCATTTTGTTTTCTTATTAATGTTGGTGTTTATTCTGTTGACGTGTCTTAATAGTTATAACTAAGTTAAAAAAAAAACACAATTTGTGAAAATACTATTCCATACAGAAATCGTCTTCTTGACACGATAACCGCTTAGTCTCTGTGCCAATCGTACATTCATAACTATTTCAGACTACTCTACAGAGAATATTGAGAGATTTACAGTCGCGCTTGACTACTAGATAGATAAGGCATTTAGATCTACTTATTCATAAATCTTAAACAAATATAAGGCAGCTATAAAAACTTATCAAGCAAAGCGCCATTTTCTTTCACTTTGATGGTAAGATCTGAATAGATTATTACATTTGAATGGAACCGCTTTAGTTCTAATGTTTCTATTCAAAGCTATTTATGTTCACAAATAAATGTTTATCTTCTTGTTCTACTGATGTGTTTAAATGATAGGATATTAGGTACTGAGACAACTTCTTTTGATTTAGGTACGGTACAAATAAAATTTATTTTTAGACAAAAAGTTGAAATGTTACGAGTTTCATGATAACCAATGAGTTGGATGATTCATTTATGTGTTACTTGTAGCAAGAATATTGTCTTGAATGTATCAATGACGTCAACTCTAGGTAGTAGCATGCCAATGCTGTCCATTACAATAGGCTTGGCTGGTTAGGAATGTCTTCAAAATGTGCTTGAATTTATAATTTGTACGGGCCGGAATTAAATTTAAAATATTATGCACACCACGTCCTCTCACGACTCACCAAGATATAACAGAGAATGTAAAACACACGTATTCCTCGAATAAGTACCCATTACTCGTTCCTAATATTCAATAACAACCATTCAAATGTAAATTACGGTGAAATTTTTTGAAACAAACGTAAAAATTTAAATACAAGCAAAACGTACGGAACGCGAAAGTTACACAAAAGAACATAATAATTATTTCCTCACATGTAAATTAGTCACAGAAAGGAAAACTCGACACAGTTTCCTTTAAGTTATGGAAACAATGAACAAACTTTCTTCGAGAAAAGAATTTACGAATGCCACACACCTAACCAATACTTATTTATTTACGGGAACGCAAACCGCACAGTTCGGTGTTCGGGAAAAGTGTAAAATATATTTCTAACACGCCAAAACTTTTTAAAACTCAAACATTTTATATTTACCCGCAAAGTTTTGAACAGACCTTGGCAAATACCGATATCGATTTCGTTGCTCCATAATTTTGGATTAAAAAATCAAACTGTCAACTGTCAGAAAGCGCGCCAACGCAGATTAAATAATTTTCAATTTAAATACAGATTAAAAATCAAATTTTCGCCGTCAGAATGATGAAGAAAGTGATCGTAATTTTGACGTTATTAGTGTGTTGTTATTGTTTGGAAAGCAATGAGCAATTACCGGAGGAAGCGAGGGCGAAGAAAAAGAAAGGAACCTTAAGACTTTTGGGTGAGTAGTTAATATAATTGGAGTGTTTTTACAACCGAACAAATCAAAGAGATCTTTTGTACTCCGAATCTCTGGGAGTTATGACGATGTTCACTGGAACATAGAATGAGCTCGTAAATCATGCTTCCGTGTTTTTGTGAGAGAAAATGTACCAGCGTAAATGAATACTAAATCTTTTGAGATGAGGAAGGAATCAAGAAAAAAATAATTTAATGCAGTACTTTGAAGTAATGAGCATAATTATTTTCTTATTTGCGCAGAACTTCTTCTTTTCATTTGAATTCATAACGAGCTGTATAATTATATTTTCTTTTCTTTACATTAAGTCAAGACAGTTGACAGTGTTTTCGTTCGATGTGAGACGTAAAACAACGCTTGCGTTGTGTGAGTGAGGTTGCCGGAGGACCAATTATTCCCCTTCCCAATATACCAAATTCCAAACCCCGATTCTCCAATACCTCTGATAATAATTCTGAACTCCCAAAACGCATGCAACGGCAACGCACTTGTAACGCCTGTAGAGTTTTGGGCGTTCATAGGTGGCGACGATTGCTTACAATCATTATAACTTAAAAAACATTCTCTCCAATCCAAAATTCTACGTAGAACAAATGTCCCGAAACTGAGCTAACATTACCATACCTTATCGCGGTTATCCACCAATTATCTAAACTATTACGGTAACAAATGAATACCAGGTTTAATCAAGATTAAGATAAAACCCGAGCTCGGAGATAACTTGAAATTGATACAATTTCCGTAATGGAAACTACATTCGGGTTGACATTTCATCTCGTCAATACAATTTATAGATGTTCTGTCTTCCGGATACCCTTGTTACTGGAAAACCAATCCTATGTAATCAAGATTAAGTTGTATTTTGAAAAGTAATAGCTTTAGTGTGAAAAGTAATCATGTTAGTTGAAAATATAGGCTTCGTTTTGTATTGAAAGTTATTACTGTAACAAATACGTTCATGTAACCTATGGTTTCTTGCTCGTTCTTCTCCATAGGAATCTACAACTTTGGAACGAGCAAATTAGCTCCACTAGAGGACTCACCGACAGATAAACATTTTTAATATTTATATATATAATTCTTCTGTAAGTGTGTATGTCACTGAACTTCTCTTAAACGACTGGACCGATTTTGATGAAATTTTATGTGTGTGTTCAAGGAGATCCGAGAATGGTTTAGATTCACAATTTTGCCCGCTGGACAATGTTTTTTTTAATTAATTTTTAATTTATTAGTAGTTGTTGATTTTGGAATGTTTTACATTGGATCCGACAATTTTTTTAAATTAAAGACGTGTAGACAGGACAACGTCTGTCGGGTCCGCTAGTATTATTATATTTGCTTTTACGTTCAAAAGTGCCTTCGTGGTCTGTTCGAAATTAATAATTTTGAGTTCGTGGAAAGTTAATTTGTATTTACCTTTGTGAAAGTCGTTGTATATTATCTACATATTATTTTCCTGTAGCGAATTACTGAATTTGTTTAATTTTCACGAAATTTAATTACATTCTGATTGGTAATGATAGGTTTTGATTGCAATTATGAACATGTTTGTTAAAATTATTTAATTTTTAACTTGTGTTAATCGAATGCTTAACCTAAAAGTCTTTTAAAAAACAAAACAGTTATTTCTGAAATGTTAGTGTCACTGAAATAACAAACCTAGTTTTAGGTCAAAACAATCCAATTTCCAGGAAACATTACATTTTCTTGTCTCAAAACTAATTAACAATCAAGTCCTACACCTAATTTAATAAGAGAAACTTAACCTCATTTTCGTTATCCAGTAGTGGATTCAGTGGCTGACACAATTTCATATATTTCTTGGTGGGAACTAATTAAATAAAACTGTTACAGCAATTTGCGGACCGCCAAAGATTTACTTAGTCCTCACAATTCAATTAGAACCTAATTTATTTACTTTCTAGGAACCTAACAGAGTCTAGAGTCCGGTCTGCTCTTTACAAAATTTTCTTTTAAAATATTAGTTCTTACTTTGAAAATTAAGTGTAATTACATGTACGAGTATTTCTGTTTTAAGAGTCTAGAATGTAATTTTGTAATGTTTTCAGTACTAGTTCTTATTATTTAATTTTCTGTTATTCAAGTGTAAGCAGAAATTATCGTGCTCTGAAATTGTACATACCTAGTACAAAATGTAGTACTCACATATTTGTTAATATTGAACAGGCAACTTAGACAGCTATACCCCCTTTTTGAGGCGTTACATCATCCAATGACTTCTCCCGCCTTAGGCGAAGCAAGAGGGAGTTTCAGTCTCTTTTTCCTGAATAAAAGCCATCCCCTTTCCTACTCCTGTTTTTCGAGCCGGAGTCCCGGCAACCCTACTCACACACCTATACTAGAAGATACCTAAGCTAGGTAGACTCTAACCTATACTCTAAGGCCTTAAAGGAAATCATTTCTTACTCATAAAACTCATAATGTAATCAAATGTTCATACTTATTTTTTTCAGTATTAATTAAATTAAACACAACTTAATGAAAATTTCAATTTGTTTCAGCTATCGCAGCGCTAGTAGTCCTATCAAAGCTGGCAGTAATAAAAGTGGCATCATTCTTCTTCCTGGTGGCTTTCTTCCAAAAACTCTTCTATTTGGGGGGAGTACTCCTCAATTACTACATGAAGAACCAGTCCGGTCCTTCAGGGTCCTCAATGATGTACGGTCCTCCTCAGGAGTATAATACTGTTGGGTACAGTTATGAGCCTGCTGAACCGGAGCCGTTCCAACCTCAGGAGTCACTGCCATTGCCCAGTATTGCTGATGTCAGCAACGGGTTTAACTGGTTGTTCAGCAAAAATCAGCCTTAATGTTTTGGTGTTGTGACTGTTTTTTAACTGAATTATGTAAGCAATAGTGCCATAGCATGTGAACAATTATTAGATACTGTAAAATATCCTTTTTTACACGAATGGCAATAGAAGACTGCTAATTTACGCAGTGTACAGTCCCTGGTCACATTATTAGACGCGCCCATATTTATTTACTAGGTATTTATGTAAATGTTTAGAGGTTCCTATTGGGCGTAGCGTGATGTTTTATATCTCATAACCTTCCTTGACAAATTGATTATTCTCGAAAATATTATTTTCAATTGAAATAAGTATTTCGGAGATAATCATCCAATGACTTCTCCCTCCTTGGGCGAGGCGAGATGTGTCAGACTCTGACTAAAAACCACCCCGTTCCTTCTCCTGCTTTTAGAGCTAGAGGCCCGGTTAAACAGCTAGGTAGTCCGAAGCTCAGAAAAAAAAACAAGAGTGCGTCTAATAATGTGACCAGGGACTGTAATGTATTAGTGTGTGTTTCTCTCTCGCATTTTTATTTATTAAATAAAAAAAAATATTCATCCCATTATCATCATATTTACCTCCTACATTTTATTTCAAGTTAGGTATCATACATCATACAATTTGAATTCATCTTAACTTAATTTAACTGACAGTTCCATTTTAAACTTTATCTTGTCTGTTTAAATTGTATTTTCTTTCAAATATTAATTTATTTTTAGTTAAGGTACTATGTTATATTAAAACATTCTATGTAAGTACATAGAATAAATTCTTTTGATAATAAATATAATAATAAAAGATTTTCTTTTGTACTTTGAGTTTTATTGTTCTCGATATAATATTCAAAAGGTCAGGAATATTCACAAATACTTAGTAACTATAAATAAACTGGAAAATAACATCATTTTTTTACATAATTTTCTTCATTATGTTTAGTTTTTATTTAAATATATTTTTTTTTTTTAATATTTTACTGATCTTTTTGTCCTAAATTAGTGGAAATTACCAGCTCTATTTTTATTCATAACGAGACTAAATTAACAAATACAAATTAATTATAATGTTTTTCGGTTTACTCACATAACTTTCTTAGCTTTCCGCGACACACGACGCGGCGACTGTCGCGCAGCTACAGAAATTAGTCGAGTTCCTCGAAAAACATAATAATTAATTTAGTATGTCACGAAAGTTATTATATAAACGACCATAATTCTATGTTTCCAGCAAAGAATTAGTACATACGAACTTATTTAGGTGTAATTACGAAAAGTACTAAACACTCTCTCGCTGCACCCCAAGAGATGCATAAACAGCTCTGAAACTAGCTCACGTGAATAAAAGCGGCAACTACACCAACTTCATTTAAAAACTACATTAAAGTTTTAAACTCAATTACCTGCTATTATGATTTAAATTTACTTGACGCATTTTATTTCTAAAAATATAGGCATTAGGCATTTTTTGCTGAGTATCTTATGACTCTCACATAAAAGGTGATCCTACTCCTTACACTAGCATCAATGTCAGATAAATAGTATTATACAAACACTTTGACTTGTTCGGGCAGGGAGGTTCCTTGTAACACCTATACACACTTGAAAAATAACGAATAATAATATTTTAACTTACACGTGTAACCAGGGAAACCTGATTGGCAGCACCATTTAGCCACTTAAGCTAACGACACAGTTACTAAAACAACTTGATCAATAAAAGCAGAATGGATTTAATCAAAATCATAACAGTTTGTGATCAGAAATGACGCGGAATTAGAGCTAGTACTATGGAACTATGTGTAAACGACTGCTCTGCTTACACTCAATATCTATTGGGCCATTTTGTATAAATATCCAATGATTATAGACGCGTGGAATAGAATTAATTTTACACAAGAGAAAATCATGTATAGATGAACAAGGAGTTTAGTTTTTGTGTATTGTTGTGTGTATGTGTTTGTAATGAGTGTGGATTTGGGTCTTAAAAACTGCTATTTTCAATGTATTTTTTTTAACAAAAACCTTGCCTCTCTCTAGGATTTTCTCCTACGTGATGGGTGCTGATACAAGCATATAATTTCACATGACACCTAGACTCGAAACAACAATTTGTGGATCACACAAAGGTTTAAGACCATTAAACCTCTAGTAATAAAAAAACTAAGAGGAAATGTAAGTACACAGTTCCTATCGACACAATTTGAGAGTATTAAAAACCAGAACTCCATTAAACTACTTTAGTGAACATAATAAATAAAATAGGGACGCTCCCGGCGCTCTGTTCAATAAAACTTAAAGTACTTATTCCGATAACTGCTTCAAAAGGAGTCTGCTCAAATAAGCCCAAGTTATGACCATCTTGAAACTTTAAACCTATTGAGAAGTACCCGCAATACTCTTTCGAGAATCAAGCACAGTTTGTAAATTATTTGAATACGATTCTTAATGTTTGTTTCTTAAGAGTTTTATATAAATAAATAAGGTGAATTGCATAAACTTTTGAGAAATGAATGTGAAGGGATCAGGAGAATGTATGTAGGTCAGATATTTCAAATTGGGTTAACATTTTCTTTCACCACATTGAATTTAATAAATCATTTTAAATAGGTTCTAGCGCTTGTCAGTAAGACCAGATTCTTACCGCAGCAGAAGAGCCAGATAACCTACACCTAAAACTATTTACTACACATTTTTTTATGCTATATGCCGGGAAATGAGTAGACGTATCACCTGATGGTAAGCAATTGCCGTCGCCCATGGACACCTGAAATACTAGAGGCGTTACAAGCGCATTGCTGGCTTTTTGGAGTTTAAAAATTTAAGGGTTGTTGGGGAACCGGGAATTGAGAAAGGATGTGTCGAGGGGCCTCACTCACACAACAAAACACAACGCAAGCAATGTTTCACTGGTTTACTGTGAGGCCATGGTATCACTCCGGTCGAGACAGCCCATACGTGGTGAAACATGCCACACTTACATGGTGATGATTAACGAGTAAAATAAAATTTTTGTTTAACTAAAATTTCTATTCCAACGTTTCAAAATCCAGGCTAATGTCTAATACGGTGTTGTTATAGGGAAACTTCGACACATCGGGCGCATCCAATGTCGGTAACGGGCTCTTTATACCCGGGACAATGGCTTTCATTGTTATGGTGTTCTAATATCGGGATACAGGAGATAATTCTCGGCAAACTTCAAATATGAGAGCCTCTTAGCACGATGCTATTGTGGAAACTATTTTGTATGCACAATGACCCAAAGTTTGGAAGGACAAGGATGCAAGGATATTTTGGTCCCCACATTGTTAGTAGCATGCGGATATTGATTATTATAACCGTACTTATGCTGAGAGAGATAACTTTGAGACGATAATATCACTTGAGGATGAAGAACTTAAAGAGTAAAAACTTGATGTGCGACTTTTTATCTGTTTAAACCAAATTTTACTTACATGTAGTCGATGCCCGAGTGAATAGGTTGTTTATGGACAGACTGCACCATCTCAGGCCACAATGCATGATGGCCAGATAGATAAAATTAATACAGCGTCCAAGAGTGACTCTTTGTGCGCCACAACTTGTTGTTTCGGGTCTAAGTGTCACCCACGATTCAGGAGAAAAATCATAGTTTGGGGCAATGTTAAAAAAAAGTATAAAAATGTATGCTTAACTGCAAAATAGACCGCAAAAAAAAACACCAACAGAAGTTATTATACCCGTTACTGTGTATGTACATTATTAAAACAACTCCTCTTCTGTCACAACTAAGTCAAACACATTCTTTTCTACACACAAGTACAAGGTACTCGTAAGACAATGCCCGGTCACTCAATCGCGGCATCAACTACCTTCACTTATTACTATGTACATACATTTTCATAAACATGGCGGTTCATGGGGCCATGGTGTGTTTTCATAGAGCCGTGAGGTGTTGACCCAGTTGCAAGACAGCCGCAGGTCAAGTCAGTTGTTATTGTTGTGTTAGCAAATTAATAAGCTTGTGTAATAAATAATGCTGTTGAATACAGATTAATTATTATCTTAGTTTTGGCTATCGTGATTTTGGTTATGAATTACGATGCTTCGTTAAGACTCGTGATGAGTAAAAGCAGTTGATTGTTTTTTTAAACATCAGAGTTTTTGTAAGTTTGTTGTCAGTCATACTAAGCTAAATAAACTTAAAGCTTATAGGTAGATTTATTTTAGTCGTAGCCACTAAAGAGACTGGATTCAGTTCCTGAAAATCAAGAGTATCTTAACTTTTTCAGAGCAAGCTACCATCAGCCGACTTCCACTTTTAAAGAGGAAAACTTGTAAATTTTTGGTGATGCATTAATTCTACCCTACTGAATATGCTGTGCTGTGTGTGATTAGATGTGTTTTCACATCATTAAGCCCCACTCCCGCAGGTGGCGCTGGCGGTGTAAGAAAAAGTTCCTGTGACGAAGTTTGCATATATATCGTGTGGTGACCATACGATTTTAGCTTTTTACAAGCGAAAGTGGACATTTTGATCAACCATTATGTACAAGATTTGTAACAAAATAAGGTTCAATATCACCTAATGCTTTCAATAGGTATGATGACGGGGTATGAAAATTAAAAATCTATTTAATCCTTCAGTTGAAAAAATATGTATTAATCTAGTATTTTGCAAATTGTATAATGACGTCAAATCGATATAATCATCGAAAGTATTTGTTTCCATAAGAAAATAAAAAATACTAATTAGGTATTGAATCTAGGACTCTACGTTAAACACTCTGCTCAGTTGGACTTCAAACATGAATAATTACAACAGTTGCATGTGTGACGTCAGGTAAAGTTTCTTAGTACAAGATAGGATATCTACTTAAGATTTTTAATACAAGCCTTTTGGAAATTGAAATATGCGTTGAAAAGATAACATTTAACTCTAAAGTTTAATTACCAAGAAGAAACCGGTGGTCACCGAGTCAGTAGTATAAATGGCTCGATAAATTAGCCGTCCACCCAGTGTTTTACTATGAAGCCGCAAGCAAAACAAAGCAGATACTTTCAACTACACACGGGACTCTTGGAGGAACGAAGACGACCAGATCCACCAGGTTGGAAAGTAGATCACTTCTATGTATTTATTTATTATTTTTTAAGTGTGGGAGAGCAATGGTTCGGCACGAAAGCGATACCACGGCCCCACAGAAAACCGGTGTGAAACAAAGCTTGCGTTGTTTTGTTGTGTGAGTGAGGTTAACGGAGGCCCAATTAACCCCCTTCCCAATCTTCCCAATCCTCGATTGCCCAACAACCCTTAAATTTCTATCCCAAAAGGTGAACGCCTCTAATGTTTCGGGTGTCCATGGGCCGCGGCGGCGATTCCTTACCATCAGGTGAAACCCCGATTATCGGCGTGCTCAATAAAAAAATCTAAGATTTGTTTGAGGGTTAGTAAAAATAAAATTTTATAAATATAAATAAACGTCCATGTTTCATTACAGTATGTTTTCAACAGAGACAAGTAAACGAAACTATGGGTGTTTAAACTTCTTATGCGGCCAGTTAAGTTCGTGAGTTAAGATTTACTTAGTAATTAAGTTCTGTGCCAGTTTTATCTCTCAAGAGTAATTAATGTGGTTTGTATGCATTCTGGCGATAAAATGAGAGATTTAATTGTTGAAGTGTACTTTAACCCGCCGCAGGTGACGTGTATTTGTCTTACATAGTCGGTGACCCTGGTCTCCTGTACCGTGGTTTTGTGCTCCATGTATTTCTTTTTTAATATTGTTTATGCTATTTTGTATTGGAAAGGATACAAAATAGGACATTGACATAGAAAGGACATAAATTGACATAGAAAGGTTATAGAAATGAAAAAAATATAGGATGCCCGTGTTGCTGTTGCAGGGTGGACTAATGGTAGAGGGCGTGCATTAAGGCAGTTTATCGAAATCGCAAAGTAATTCTATAAACAGTATATTCTTATATTTTAAACTACCCGGTCTCACAGACATGTAGGTCATTAATGGCAGGTTAAATAGGCTTAAGTAATAAGTACTCTTTTAGAGTCAAAACCAACATCTATTGTTGGACTATGGGTCCTTTCTACGTAAGATAGTTTACTATAATACCTCCACACCTTACATGTTAAGTGCCCACGTAGGTTACCGCTAACCGGAGTTATTTTATGCCAGTCAAAGGCTTTACAGGCGAATTAGAGAAAGGTCCACGTTTATTAGTTACCCTTTTCTTTAATTAAAAGTTTAATAAAACTTCGGGTTATAAAATGGATCCTAATACACGTCAATTCGATACAATCGCTTGAAAATATTCCCACATTCCGAGTCTCACACAGATTGTGTCATAAGATGCCTTCGGCAGTAATCTGTCGGAGCCCACGTTCTTCATGAAACGAACCCAATTACTTACTAGTACACGTATCACACAGGCTCCGGGAATCTGTATATAGATAGATATTTCCATTTTGTCAAGTAAGGTTCTGTATATTTTGTATACTACCTAGAATTGAAGGAGTGAGATTTGACTTTGATTTTGGGATCAACATTCAAATATGCGATGTCCAGAACATGTAGACAATTATCGAGGTATGTAAACTATGTACATAATTGTATGAAGAATTTCCAAAAAAATGCAATTTTAAAAGTTAATTCAAGGTTCAAGGCTATCTTATCTTGGGGTGCGGTGCCAGAAGACCTCCCCGTGGTGCACCCTGGGTACAGGCGATAGTCCCCCTAACGGGGGTGATAAGGTTGGAGTGGCTATTGCCTGTAGCGAATTTCTGGACGGAGCGGAAGAACCTGAGATGGGTTCTGAAGGCGGCTTTGTGTTGACACATGGCCTGCGCCTCTGAAGGAGCGTCTTTCCGCCCGTCTCTCTGAACCTAGCAGAGAGCGTGGCGGAGAGGCAAGGACGGTGCTCGTTGTGCACTCACCCTGCCAACGAGCGGCATCGGGGCACAACTGTCCTCGATTGCAACCGTTGACATCGTAACCCGGGAAGAGATCATGGTCATGTTTTATGACTCTGAACGGGACGAGGGTCTTGGCTTAATCGCCCGGACCGCGAGGAAGATAACCTCTATAAAAAATTCCTTCAATACCAAGTTCTGGTGCGCGGCGAGGGTATGCGTGGCTGAGGAGTAGTGTCAGTCTCGAGCGCACCCCCAGCTAGGGGACCGGTGGACCCTCTAGTTGGGTTACAAATATACACTTACCCAGGTACAGGGGGCACTGCCTGGGTGGACTGAATATTTCCCCCACACTCGTGGGAACTATATGGAGAACATAAATTTAAAAGAACAACCACCAGAGAAGGAGAGAGCAGGTGAGCTTAGCTCACCTGCAGTTGTTGTGGCAGAGAGCCCCAGTGGCTCTGGTGCCCGTGGGGAGGCGCTGGTCTCGTCCGGCAAGTCCCACACACGGGCCCCAAGTCGGAAGGGGTCGGACTCGGAGTCCGACTCGTCATCTGTGTCTGGCGTGAGCGTCATTTCAATGCGCCAGACAAGATCGACGTTCAAGCGTCCCAGGACGGAGGAGGTTCGAGGACTGTCCTCGTCCTCAAATACGCAGGAGGCCCCGGCGCCTCCTAAAATCCCCACGACTGCGCGGGGTAGAGGCAGGGGAAAGGCCAAGAGGCTGTCAGCCACTGCGCGGTCCAAGCCGGCTAAGCGTCCGGCCGCGGAGGATACCCCAAGAAGTGGCGCCCTCTCAGACTCCTCTATAAAGGAGGTCTCAGACGCCGACGGTATGGAAGGCGAGCGCGGCACTGGGACGCTGCGCCAAACCGTCAGAGAAGCGCTCCGCCAGGTAGCTGGGAAGAAATCCCAGTCTACCAAAGCCGCTCAGATAAAGTCGATGGAGGCTGAAATAATGGCGGCGGTCTTCGATGTGTGCAGAGTCCCCTCAGCGGGAAAAGTGCACCACGAGCTGGCCGAAATGCGGCAGGAGCTGGCGCGTTTATCCGCCTCCAACGCGGCTCTGGAGACCGAGCTCCGGTCCACCAAGGCTGAGCTAGCCGCTTGCCGAGGAAGCCATCCTCAACCCTCGGCGGAGCCCGATATGCTCGGTCTGATGCGCAGGGAGATGGCTGCTTTCCAGCAGCGTTTTAATGTGCTGGAAGGCAGACTCCTTCGTCCCTCGCTAGCGGCCTCGAGCTTAGCGACCTCGAGGTCATACGCGGCTGTTGCGGCCAGGTCCTCGACCTCCTCTGGTCAGACTGGCTGCGGTGCTCAAACGGTGGCGAGGCCACGAGCGGCTCCTCCAACGAGGACCCCAGCACCCCCAGCGGTGCAGGCACAAGCTACACCGGCGGCGAACGCGTCTTCAGGACGCAAAAAAAGGAGAAAGGGTGCTGCGGTTCAGCAGACTGAAGCCCTAGCCACAAGTGCGCCTACCCCGACAGCAAGGGGCCCAGACGGCAGTGAGTGGCAGGTCGTCGGCGAGGCGAGGAGAGTCGCCAAAGAAGCGAGAAAGCGCCGCAAGAAAGCGCAGCGGCAGCGGCGGCAGCAGGAGCGCAAAGAAAAGCGCGCTGCGGCCTTGCTTCTCGCCCCCAAAACCGCGGCTGTAGTGATAACATTACAGCCCGATGCGGTGAAAAGGGGCATGACATATGGCGACGTCCTCGCCAAACTGAAGGGGCGGTGACTCCCGCGGAGTTCGGGGCCCCTAACGGGTTCGCTATTAAAGCGACCGCAACAGGAGCCCGTTTATTGGAGGTCCCCGGCGCAACCAGCGGCCCGTCCGCTGACGCCTTAGCCGAAAGGCTTCGGGCGTGTCTCGGTGCGGACGAGGTTCGCGTGTCCAGGCCCACTAAGTGCTTGGATCTGCGAATAATGGGCCTGGACGACTCCGTGACGGAGCATGAGGTGGTGGCCGCTGTCGCCAGGACGGGAGGGTGCCCTGCTGATCAGGTCAAGGCAGGCACCATCCGTCCGGACAACTCGGGGCTGCGCACGGTGGTAGTGAGTTGCCCCGTCACAGCGGCCAAAAAAATTAAGGAGGGCAAAAGGCTCCTGGTGGGTTGGGTCTCGGCGCAGGTCAAGCTGCTCGAGGCCCGGCCTCTGAGGTGCTACCGCTGCCACGTGGGCCACCACGTGAGCGTTAAATGCACCTCGGAGGTTGACCGCAGCGACCGCTGCTTCCGTTGCGGTCAGCCCGGTCACAAGGCTGGCTCGTGCACTGCCCCGCTGCACTGCGACGCATGTGCGGCGGCTGGCAAGCCGGCCAACCACCGGGTCGGGAGCAAGGCCTGCTCCCCCCCTACCAAACCCAGGGCCAAGGGTAGGCCCTCCGCCGCCCCCGTCGTTTCCGCCGCCGCCACCGTGGCAGTCGCCACTGCCACCGCCGCCACGGCCACCGCCGGCTGTAATGCCGCCAGGGGGGAGGTTGTAATGGATTGCCATTAATGCATCCATTCCGCCTCCTCCAGGCGAACATCAACCACTGCGCCGCTGCTCAGGATCTCCTGCTCCAGAGCATGGCGCAGTGGTCGATCAATGTCGCCGTAGTCTCCGAGCCGTATTTCGTCCCGCCCAGGGATCACTGGGTGGCGGACTTGGACGGCTCGGTGACCATCATCTCGTCGGCCGCCGCCGGGACCCCGACTCTCGAGAGCGCTCGGAGAGGCCGGGGTTGTGTTGCAGCACGGTTCGGAGAGATCGCTGTGGTGGGCGTGTATTTCTCTCCGAACCGAACTCTCGCCGAGTTCCACAACTCCCTTAGGGAGTTGGTCGCCGTCGTCGTCGGGTTCCGTTCCCTCCCCGTGCTTGTCCTCGGGGACTTCAATGCCAAAAACTTGGCTTGGGGTTCCCGGTTCACTGACGTTCGGGGTAGGATGGTGGAAGACTGGGCTCTGGAGACAGGCCTAGTCGTCCTGAACCGGGGTTCTGTCCCCACGTGTGTGCGGATGCAGGGTGAGTCGGTGGTGGATATCTCGTTCGCCAGCCCCGCTCTGTCACCGCGTGTTGTTGACTGGCGCGTTATGGAGGAGGTGGAGACGTTTTCCGACCACCGGTATATCCGATTCAACGTCTCCGCCGAGTCCGCGGACCCGCCAGTCAGACAGGCCCCATGTGGCCCGCGTTGGGCGCTAAGACAGCTGGACCGGGAGCTTTTCCTGGAAGCCGCAATCGTGCAGGCCTGGGTGATACCACCGGACAGGCCTGCCGACATCAACGAGGAGGCAAGATGGCTCCAGGACGCCATGTCCAGAATATGTGACGTGGCGATGCCCCGGGTCCGGCCAGGTCAGCGCAAGCGCCAGGTGTACTGGTGGTCGCAAGAGCTGGCTGCTCTGCGCAATGCGTGCGTTGCTGCGCGCCGCCGGTACACGAGGCACCGCAGGCTCCGTATCCGCGCTTCAGACGCGGAGGTAAGAGAGGCGGAGTTGTACGAGGGGTACAAGGTGGCGAAGGCCGCCCTCAAAGCGGAGATTTGGCGGGCTAAGGAGGAAGCCCGCCGGCAGATGCTGGAGACTCTGAACAGAGATCCATGGGGGCGCCCCTATCGGATGGTGCGTGATAAGCTCCGCACCTGGGCTCCCCCGCTGACTCAGAGTCTCCGGCCAGAGGTCGTAGAGGAAGTAGTCGGCGCCTTGTTCCCCCGACTACGGAGGGGTTTCACCCCTCCATCCATGACTCCGCCCCTGCGGTGCCCAATGCGGGCCACAGTGACGACGACGGCGACATCGTTCCGGAGGTGACCGAGGCAGAAATGAGAGCGGCGGTGCGCCGGATGGGCGCCAAGAACACCGCCCCAGGACCCGATGGCCTACATGGCAAGGCGTGGGTCCTGGCCTCGGAGGCTCTCGGGCCTCGATTAATAGGTCTCTACAGCGCATGCTTGGAGAGGGGCCAGTTCCCACTTCAGTGGAAGACGGGAAAACTGGTCCTCGTGAAGAAGCCGGGGCGCCCTGCGGACTCTCCGTCCGCGTACCGGCCCATTGTGCTGCTCGACGAGGTGGGAAAAGTCTTCGAAAGGATAATTTCGAACCGCCTCGTCGCGCACTTGTCCGGAATTGGGCCGGACCTCGCGGACGGCCAGTTCGGCTTCCGCAGAGGGCGCTCCACGGTGGACGCCATCATGCGCGTAAGGGACCTCACGACGGGGACTGCAGTGTCCAGGGGTAAGGTCGTAGTGGCGGTGTCTCTGGACATCGCCAACGCCTTCAACTCCCTACCCTGGAGCTGCATACTGGAGGCACTCCGGTATCACCGGGTGCCTACCTACCTCCGTCGTATAATCGAGGCTTACCTGACAGACAGGTATGTCATATACCCCGGTCACCAGGGCGAATGGAAACGGCGAGAGATGTCGCGCGGTGTTCCACAGGGTTCGGTTTTGGGACCGCTCCTGTGGGATATCGGTTACGACTGGGTGCTGCGCACCGACCTCCCGAACGGCTGCGACAGTTGTTGATAGGATCCGGCAATTGGGACTCGAGGTGGCGCTCCACAAGTCCGAGGCCATGTGCTTTCATGGCCGCGGGAACGCGCCACCTCCGGGTGGGTCCCAAATAACGGCGGGAGGGGTTTCCATCGGCGTCGAGACTACGATGAAGTATCTAGGACTCGTCCTCGACAGTCGATGGAACTTCGTGGAACACTTTCGACGTTTGGCTCCTAAGTTGGAACGGACGGGGGCTGCGCTTAAGCGGCTCCTGCCAAACCTCGGGGGCCAAATGCCTCCTGCCGGAGGTTGTACGCGGGGATCGTGCGGTCCATGGCCCTCTACGGCGCCCCTGTGTGGGCGCCGAACCTGATGCGGCGACCAGCTCGGGCGCTGCTCACGTCTCAGAGGGTCATGGCCATCCGGGTGATCCG